>NC_139564.1:64209727-64809727 GCF_965112155.1 Podarcis liolepis | reverse complement strand
TTTTTTGCTTGAATAACTGCACTTCAAAATTCAGAAAGTGTGTATTTTGAAGGATAGTTGTATTTCATGTTCCATATTGGTATAGCAAGTGGGAATTTTGTTGGTTCTCTCTAAATTGCCCCCCCCCAAAAAAAAACCCTCATTGAACCTTAGCACAGCTGTTCAGAATGGTTTAGGATTTGTTAGCATGTAGGAAAATCAGGCTCCCCCGTTTAGCTTTTCCAAACCTGGAACTAGCAATCCTTGGGGAATTTGATCTTTGAAATTCCAACATGAACTGATAGACCTACACCACTTAAATTACTACATGGATCAGAACTTAGTTATCCACTGACTTTCACACTTCTAGCACCTCAAGTTTTGAAAGATTAACAGTGAAACCATATACATGTCTGTTGTGATGGAATTGTTATTGTGTATTTTAATTTTTAGATGGATTGTATAATTGTTTGTATAGTTGTAAACTGCTAAAAAGACATTTTGGCATAAAAGCTGTATATAAATTAATTTAATAATCTCCAGAACTTTGCTATTTTGTGCATTTGGCATTGGAAATACACTTTCCCTTAGCATTTGCCTGATGAAATACGCATAGGATTTAAATGTTAATTTAGTATAAACAATGCATTACAATGCAATCTTAATCATGTCTACATGGAAGCAAGTCTTATTCAGTTTAATAAGGTTTACCATTAGAATAAATGGGGTTAGGATTGCTGCCTTTATTTATTTTTGTTATTTAAAAAAAAGTCACTGGTTTGTTAATTATCTGGATCCTCATGACTTTTAGTTCAGTAGAGAAATAGAAGCCACGGGGCATGTGTGTTTACTTAAATTGTCCCTAGAATCTTGAATTTCAGCAAAAACACACACACATAAAAACAGGGATTGTCTGCAATGCAATACTGATGGAGTCATGCATGTTTGTGTGTGTCAATTTACTAAGAAAAATTTCCTACAGGATGTGTGTCACTGAGATTTACAAATGGCTCAGTTTCACTGCAGGCATAATTCCCCCCCCCCCCCAGCAAGCTTGTAGGGGCCTGTACTCCAAGATAAGATACACTCCATCTACCACACAAATTTCCTAGTACTATATGACAGCCACACACACCTCTTGTCTGTCATCCATGGCCACTGGTGTTGTTTGTACCCAGTTCTTTTGGAAATTCCTGTTTTAATTTTGTGTCCTTGGCTTTCTTTACAAGCATGTTGATTTCAGTTACCCTTGTGCATGCATATTATGACACACACAAGTTTGTGAAAAGGAAAAGAGATATTGTATACCACTCGATTGTAAAGCGACCAACCGTCTAAGTGGTTTACATTATACTTGCCCTAGATATTTGTTGCACTGTTTTCTGAGGTTCTAAATGCAGGCATGGGAAGGGGTGCTGAAGGACGTGAGGATTTGGGGATGCTTCTAGAGCGACAAAGGAACAGCTTTGACACAACCTCACCTTGCTTGTGCTTGCTCTCCACCCCGCTCCCTTGTTTTCAGCTGGGGGAAGCTTAAAGCATCTTTGTTTTCACAGTTTGTGAGCACAGCAGGTGGTCTGGTTTCCTATAAGTTAAAAGCAGAAGACACACACACAGACAGAGAGAGAGAGAGGTTTATGCCACATAGAATGTGTGTGTTTGTGTATGCATGTTATAGTGACTGCAATACCAAGCAGGTTTAACTGAACATACTGAATATTTATCTATTATGAAGCTATGTCAGAATTTACAATCGGGGTTGGTTGGTTGGTTTATTTACTTGGTTCCTGAACAGCTTGGCTCCCAAATAAATCAGCTCCCCAACATCGCAAACCCAGAAGCAAGTGTTCCGGTTTGTGAACGTTTTTTGGAAGCTGAACGTTCGTTTCGACTGTCGGCATTGTTTTCGTGGCCAATCAGCCAGTCAGAAGCCGCGCCTTCGTTTGCAAATGTTTTGGAAGTCAAACAGACTTCCAGAATGAATTGAGTTCGGGAACTAAGGTACCACTGTATTTTCATCCTCTTTTTCACACAATTTGTGTCTCCCAAAGCTCACATGAATATTTTTTTTAAAAAAATGAGAGAGATGGGGAAACACGGGCCACCAGTTTTACAACCTAAAACAACAAGACACATGGGGGAAAAGAAGGGGAGAAAAAGGTAGCAGGAAGAGATCAGTTATTCATGGCTAAAACAGTGTGTGTGTGTTTAGTGACCACAAGAGTTAGTAGCATTTGCAAATGTGCCCACAATCCCAAAGCAGGTTGGCAACGCCTCCCACTTTAAATTTCTGGAGTTTCTCTGTTGGGCAGCACAGATGGGCTTCTTCCTTTCATAGGCTAATTCTGTCTGGTTTCCCAATGAGCAGAGTGATGCATTGATTTCCAGGCCAAAAATAAGGTTTTCTGTGTAGGGAAAACAGAATTAATTTTAGCAATAGGAGAAAATGATGTTTTAATTAAAATGGTAAGCAACCCATTAATCAATGATTAATCAGCATCTCAGGTAGCAGAATATTAATCTTTCCTAAGGAACACTATGGCATAATGCTGACACAACTATAAATATGTGGCGTTCTCTTTGGAATTCAGCTTCAGTTTCTGATTATTCAGAGCACTGCCTTAGTTAAGAGAGAAGGAAGAACAAAACCATATTGGGAGCAGCGGATGCTCTTTCTAGTGGGGAAATGCAGAAAAGTTTAACATAAGGGCCAGATAAGATGCACTCATAAGTCTGCAATGATTAAGCAGTCCACTTGCACCCCATTGCACAGATAATATTTAGCACACCTTCCTCTCTAGTTGTTTGATTCATACCGACTCTTTAGTTTATACAGCCCTCATCTAGCCAGGTGGGCAAGAAATAGCTTCCCTCTGGGATATAATGAGAGACAAGACAAAAGTACTGGATTGGGGTTTTTTTTAATAAATGCATGCAGGTCCATCACTTATTGGCCATGTTTGCATGCAATGGTATGTCAAACCATGGCTTAGCACTAACAAGCAAATATCTGGATTCCTCAAGAAAGTCACAACCACTATCTTCTGGTCCTGCTTGTTGTTGTTGTTGTTGTTTAGTCGTGTCCAACTCTTCGTGACCCCATAGACCAGAGCATGCCAGGCACTCCTGTCTTCCACTGCCTCCCACACTTTGGTCAGATTCATGCTGGTAGCCTCAAGAGCACTGCCCAACCATCTCGTCCTCTGTCGTCCCCTTCTCCTTGTGCCCTCCATCTTTCCCAACATCAGGGTCTTTTCCAGGGAGTCTTCTCTTCTCATGAGGTGGCCAAAGTATTGGAGTCTCAGCTTCAGCATCTGTCCTTCCAGTGAGCACTCACGGCTGATTTCCTTCAGAATGGATAGGTTTGATCTTCTTGCAGTCCATGAGACTCTCAAGAGTCTCCTCCAATAATTCAAAATAATTCAATAATTCACGGCCATAATTCAAAAGCATCAATTCTTCGGTGATCAGCTTTCTTTATGGTCCAGCTCTCACTTCCATACATACATCACTACTGGTCTGGTCCTGCTACTTGGGACTAAACCATAGTTTGCAGGATGATGAAGAGTGGTGGGAGGCACCAGACCAATACCCCCCCCCAAGGGATGACACAGAAGAAGACTTAGACCCAGGACAATGGTGGGGGGAAACTGAGGACAGGTCCAAGGAGGGGACAAGCTGGGAGGTGGAAGAAGCTGGAGGCTTGAGTGAACACAGGGAGTCAGAAGAAGGAAGCCATTCAAGGACAGAATAGGGTGCTGAGGGTCTTAGTTTGAGCACAGACTTTGACAGAGAGCAGCCAGGCGCTGCCTCAGTTTCACAGCAGTGGGCAAGTCCATCTACAGCAGGCTGCCCTCCTCCATTCCACATCAAGATCATGAGTCTTGCATGTTGGTGAGCAATGGGCCAGACAGGCCCAGAGGAGCGTAGCTCCTCCTTGACATAGTTTATGTCTGCTTGGGAGAGGAGTCCAGAAGCAGAAGGCTAGAGAAGGAAGGAGGGCCAGTAATCTCTTCAACTAGAGCACTTGAGCCTAGGTGAACTCAGCTGTGTTTTCTGTTTCTGAATTAAAAAGCTGACTTCATATTGAGTCTCCGCATTCTGACCTGTGGATGATCCAGTCTGCCTGACAACCCTGACACTCACAAAACCCATCTGCCAACTGGAAAGTAAAGAAAAGGCCATCCACATGTACTTTTGCTTCACATTTCTAGGCACTTTAAAGCTCTCTGTCTGAGAGCTTCTTCCTCTTTTGCCCCACTGTCTTCCCTGCGAAAACCCATTCTTTAGCACCTTACCTTTCTCACCCTGATCTGGCCACAGTGATTCATGTGACAGTCACCTCCAGGCTTGATTATTGTAACTCGCTCTACGTGGGGCTGCCCTTGAAGTTGACCCAGAAACTCCTGCGGGTGCAGAATGCTGCGGCGAGGCTCCTTACGGGGTCCTTGCCGTGGGATCACATTTATCCAGTGCTTTACCAGCTGCACTGGCTCCCGGTGGAGTACAGGGTCAATTTTGACCTTTGCTGGTTTTGACCTTTAAAGCCCTATGCGGCTAGGACCCTTGTACCTACAGGACCCCCTCTCCTGGTATGCCCTGCAGAGGACCTTAAGGTCCACAAATAACAACACTTTGGAGGCCCCAAGCTGCAAGGTGGTTAGATTGGCCTCAACTAGGGCCAGGGCCTTTTCAGTACTGGCCCCGACTTGGTGGAATGCTCTGTCACAAGAGACTAGGGCCCTGAGGGACTTGACATCTTTCCGCAGGACCTGCAATATGGAGCTGTTCTGCCTGGCCTTTGGTTTGGACTCAGTCTGACCCTTATGTTCCCCTCCCCTTACGGTTTGGTTTATGGGCTACTATTAAAATGAGGCTCCATTTGTGGAGCAAAATGTAAGTGTGGATGAGCCCTAAGTGCAACAAACAAACAAACAAACAAACAAACAAACAAACCCCACAGCCTATTCATATGAATGCCCCTTTTTATTATTTCCTCTTTGCTAATTTTCAAATACTTTTTAAAATACATATAAAATGGCAAATAAAAAGGCACAGTACTTGTCTAGAAGCAGTCGGTTAAGCTGCACTTAAGAAAATAAGCTTATGCTTGTATTCAGAAGCAGCTGAGATGTAGCTGAGATGGTTTAACAAGATGGCTTGATTGTTTTGTGCTGTGTAATTAATGCTTTGTTGTGCAAGGAAACAGAAGTAATGTGATTGAGCCAGAGATGACTCATACTTCCAAGCGTGTTTGCAATATATGTTGGATTGGATTCAGAGCTCCCTTGAGTAGATCTCTTCTCATGGGATAACGGAGGAAAGAGAAAGCATTGGATAATTTCTTCCCTTCTTGGTGAAGCCTTATTTGCCCTCTGAGAAAACTGTCCTACACTATTAGGGGACTGTCTGGAATAGTTTAAGAGGTGGTGCCAGGGGTCTGCAGAGGTGAGGAAGAATCACACCGCCTCTTCATTCTGTGTATCTCATTCCTTTCTGCTAATGAAAGGAGCCCTTCTGTTCATGGAACAGCTGCTGTAGATCCAAGCTAGTGTGTATTTTACAACTTCTAAATGTGTGGGATCTAACTTTGCAAGTTCTGAGATGGAAAACTTTATCCATGTGATATGTTCTTTCAGTGATGCATTTCATTTTACCCGGAAAGCTAAAAGTTTGCATTACAATAAGGTGTAGGCATGTGAGTATAAGTGTAATAAATAAATAAATAATCCAACTCCCATTGTAAGAATTCCAGAAATGTCTACATATATATCAGCATCACTATAGGTACACCTTTTTATTTATTTTTTAAAATAGCAATGGGAAATAAGGAAGAAACTCTGGTAGAGAATTATGACAGCAGTATAATTAACTACAGTCTTAAACAAAAAAAAAGAAAAGAAAAGGGCATTAATTGTAATGTGCTATTCATTTTGTTGTACATTCAATGTAGTGTCAAGTTAGGGGTCAGCAACCTTTTTCAGCTGGTCCACCGTCCCTCAGACCATGTGGACTATATTTGGGGGGTAGCGAATGAATGAATTCCTATGCCCCACAAATAACCCAGAGATGCATTTTAAATAAACGGATACATTCTACTCACGTAAACGGATACACTGATTCCTGGACCACCCATGGGCCGGATTTAGAAGGTGATTGGGCTGCATTTGGCCCCTGGGCCTTAGGTTGCCTACCCCTGTGTAGCCATCTCACCAGTGGAAAGATTTCTGCTTCTGCAACAGAACATTTTGGTCTCTCCTGCTCAACAGCTTCCTAAGTTTGTTTTCAATGCCCCAGAGTAGATTTGCAGAGGGCAAGGGGTGTATGAGAGCGGAGAAAGTCCCATCGCACAAGTGGAAATATTTGCACTGATGGGATGGTCACTTAGTGGTGAACTGGATAAACGTTAGCTGAGTGGAGCACTTTGTTAAATGAGTGGAGGTTCGCATTTCTGAGCACCTCTCAGATAACCTGCAATCTCTGCGTCTGAAAAGTGTTTCATATTCTTCCCTGTTCACATCACACCTTCCACTGGAGACAGACAAGAATCTGGTGGAAACACTTGTGATTGGCTCTGCCCATACGGTTCCAATATTACATGTATACCACAACTGCATGGGATCACACCGCAGGGAAGTTACCCTCGTGCCAATGCAGGTATGTATTTTGAAACATCTAAGCCAATGCATGTTTGTTTGTAGTCCTTGAGAACAGCACTTTGTCTCTTTTGAAGGTACACTTTTTATGTTGAAGACTTCTGGTAAACAACTACAGTGGTGCCCTGCAAGACGAATGCCTCGCAAGACGGAAAACTCGCTAGACGAAAGAGTTTTCCATTTTGGAGGTGCTTCGCAAAACAAATTTCCTATGGGCTTGCTTCGCAAGACGACAATGTCTTGCGAGTTCCTGCTGGTTTTTTTTCCTCCCCCCCTTTTTCCTAAGCGGCTAAGCCGCTTTCAGCTGATCCGATCAGCAGATAAGCCGCTAAAAGCCGCTAATAGCACTAATAGCGCTAATCCTCTAATCCGTCAATGGGCTTGCGTCGCAAGACGAAAAAACCGCTAGACGAAGAGAATCACAGAACGGATTCTTTTCGTCTTGCGAGGCACCACTGTATTTAATGAAGCAGTGGCTTTTTTATTTTTAGAAAAAGAGAGAAATTCCCACCTTTTTACTTCGATCGAAGAGTGTCCTTTTCTTCACACATTATGTGAGAAAGTAGGCTAAATGAGCTAATCCATTTTGAACTGTGCCTTTCAAACCAGCAAGTACCCAGTCTCTCCTTTTCACTCTTAAACAAAGGAGATAGTTGTTGTAGTTGACAAAACGAAGCGCTCCCTCTGTAGCCTTATGTCAAGAATTTTTTGCTGTTAATGTTCATCATCAGCACAGTTGGCTTTAAAGTGCTTCAGACAGTGAATGAAATGCATGCATAAATTAGAAGTGTGTGTTTTTCTGCACATCTACATACCCATATATATTCAGGTGTCTATTCTTGGGTGAATAGTTGAGGCTCTTATTTCATGATGATGGGCCATCAGACAGCTTCTTAATCTAACCAGGGTACAATAAGAAAGAAGTAACAAATTCTGCCAGAGCAGCAGATGATTCTCTGGACTGCCATAAAGCATGTTTTGTTTTGTTTTTTTTCTGTAGGCTGTATAAATGATATAAAATCCTAAACTTTAAACACTTGGAAATGTGGCAGATTATTATATCACTCAGTATTCTCTTTCCACCAGAAGAAAAGCAAGCCTCTCAGCAAAAATCCGTCCTTAGCCATGCAATATATTTTCAAGATCTTGCAGTATTGTTCCTGTTGGGGTGAGAGATATGTATGCTCATCTCCTTAGACACGCCAGTTTTGAAAGCTGCGGTCACAGGTTACTTTGTGCCGATTCAGATGTGTTAATGTTCTGTTCCACACATCATTTGATGGTGTTGGTGATGATGGCTGTGCAGAAATCTGCAACCGCTACTTTATCTGTATATGTTTTGGGATAATGCATGATTGTCATCATTCAGTACTCTTGCACTCCTAACTTCTGATGTACTGCATGTACAAGGATATATAATTTCAAATTTCCCGATTTAGATCTAAATCAGACTGGCAAAACAAAATAAAAGAATACGTTGAACTGGTGGGATTATCCGCAAGGCTAAGAGATGTTACTGTTGAAAAAATTGTCAGGGAGTCAGACATAGATAGAATTTACATAAAAGAGCATTGTCAAAAACATCAATCAGCTGGCAGGTTTTGAATGAACTTCTGTGGGAAAATAGATAATTTTTACAAAATAAAATTTATAGTAAGTTAAATAACATGGAGGAAATAAAGTTAGAGTACATATTTAAGGAATCTAAACCGGAAACACAATGGGAAGATCGGAGGTCATGTCAGATTTTATCACAAATTTATGTACAAAACAAGTATCAGTGAAAGAATGAATGATTGTTTATTGGTTTTTCATTTTCATTTTGTTTTCAACATTTACAAAGTTTTTAATCAATAAAGCATTAAAAAAAATTCTAATTTTCTAATGCAAACTATTCAGAACATTCTCAAAAAGATAGATATCAGAACCCACTTCCCAACATTCTTTCACAGTCTGGGAGTGACCAAAAGAGAGGATCTGGGTATGGCTTGGTTGGCCTCAAGCTTGGACAGTGTTAAGAAGTGGGGGGAAATGGCTTATTTCACAAGACGCTGTAAGTTCTCTAGGTAAAAGGAATGCATTTAGCCCCACTCCAATGGCAACCTTGTGTGTGTGTCATTATGTTTTTTCAAACTAAGGAAATGGCTTCCATCAGTTGCCAAGAAGGAATATGAAATTCACCAAGATTTTGGTGCAGCAGAAACTATCCAGATCAGTCACACTGTGTAGCCTAGCAACCTCTGACAGGATTTCCAATTTTTGTAGACGATTGTTGAAGAGGTCAGTGTGCCTCCAATGCTCCCACTCAGAAACCAGAAACAGCAGCCTTTCTCCTTGCCCCATCTCAGATGCAATGTCAGCTGGGCATGCCTGGAAGCACTTTTAACCTCCTGAGGCCCTGGAGGCTAATACTCAGTCTGAGTAACAGAGAAAGTCCAGGGCTAGGAAAGGAGGCCTGCTGTTTCCTTCACTCTGCTTGAAGCAATGGCCACGATGATGAAAGTGAGGATTTGGAGTGGAGAAAGGAAGTAGAGCTGAGGAAAATATCAGAATTCTCAATTCCTTGCACTTCCCCTCCTGTGTCAAACTGCTAGACCTTTGGGTAGCAAGCTTAATAAGTGCTGTGGATCACTTCACCAGCCCTTCCCAAAATCTAGCGTAATGCAGCAGTGGGAAATCATTTGTCTTGAGTGTGTGGTTCATTTTTTTTTAAAAAAATATATAGCTCATATTAAGTTCCCCAAGACTAGAGGTAAAAAAAAAACCCAAAAAACCTTTTGAGTTAACAATGTAGAAATAATTGGTAATGACTTGCAATGTCAGAAGAATATTACTTCTGCCCTTTGGTTTTGAGGCTTAACAGGTTTGGCAGCAAACTTTCTTCTACATTCTGTTGCAATGACATACTATCTGCACATCTCTGTTAGCTGCAAAACAAAGGAGAAATGAAGACAAAGAAAGAAACATTTCAGCATTTAATTGCCAAGACGTTGTTTTGTTTTCGTACAGTTGCTAGGAAATAAAAGATCCATTCTTGTGACAAGCATAGTCACAAAATAAGCACGGCAATTTGCCTTTAAATGACAGATTTGGTGAAAGTTTCTGCAGAGACGTACAAATAAACAACCCATGTGATGTTGTTGGATGCATAAAGCATGCCCATCATTACCGAGCTTAAGGGCTTGTTCTGCGAAAATCCTTGGATTTTTGCATTCCTCTGCTTGTTGTTTTGCTCGTTGACTTCCACTGAGACATCTCCATCTAGCCCAATACTATCTCGTGCAAATGGAAGCAGCGCTCCAAGGCTACCTGAGATAGTTTTTCCTGCAAATCATGGAGATTGAACCTTGAACCACTTTACATATAAGGCATCCCGACTCGCACTGAGCTATGCTGCCTTCACATTTGTTATGTTAACAGTGTGCCTCAGTGAAATCACAGTCTGATAGCACAATCCTATGCATGTCCATGCTGAAGTAAGCCCTGCTGCATTCAGTCCTGTTTCGCCCCTGTAGCTTTGCATGCAAAAAGTCAAAGGTAGGATCCTGGTGTCTTCAGGTAAGGCTGGGAAAGGACTTGTGCCTGAAACCCTGAATCACTTCCAGCCATTTACGATAATGCAGAGCTAGATGGATGGATAATCTGACTAACTATAAAGCAGCATCTGTGTATAAGGTAAAGGTAAAGGGACCCCTGACCATTAGGTCCAGTTGTGGCCGACTCTGGGTTTGCGGCACTCATCTCGCTTTATTGGCCGAGGAAGCCGGCGTACAGCTTCCAGGTCATGTGGCCAGCATGACTAAGCCACTTCTGGCAAACCAGAGCAGCGCATGGAAACACTGTTTCTGTTTACCTTCCCGCTAGAGTGGTACTTATTTATCTACTTGCACTTTGACATGCTTTCGAACTGCTAGGTTGGCAGGAGCAGGGACCAAGCAACGGGAGTGCACCCTGTCACGGGGATTCGAACCGCTGACCTTCTGATCGGCAAGTCCTAGGCTCTGTGGTTTAACCCACAGCGCCATCCACATCCCAGCATCTGTGTATAGGGTTATATAATAGTGTATTGGATTGCAGCCTCATTTCTGAAGCTGGTTGGACCGATCTAGAATGACAATCCTTTGATCTATGTTTCCTTCTTCTTTGCATACACATTTAAAAATAAGAAATCTCCTCCTTTACATTAAAGGTGGGGTCTAATTAGTCCTCCTGAATTTACAGCAGCTTCCCTTATTAGAAGCCAGGAGGCTTAGTTTGAACGACACAAATCTCTGGAGAGTGTAATTGTGCTTAATGGCCCTCAGTTTGCATGTCAGTAAATTGCACCGTGCACAGCCTCAGCACATTCTGAAGCTATCACATCCTCAGCATGTCACAGGCAGCCCAAAGACTGAAAACCCAAACGGCTGCCAAGATGGCCGAAAAACTATTAAAAAGGCCATAAAGGAACAGCAGCCAAGCAGAGACGGATTGGGCTGCAGAAGGGTGCCAAATGCCGTCACTGGCAACACTCTGCTGCAGCATCTCCTGTCAGACTCTAAATGCGCCCTGATGCCCGAGCAAATAAACTTTCCGAACCATCCATAGGAAACAAAAGCACGGAAGAAGACAAACAAGTGTGGTGCACTGATACTAAGTGGATAATGAACAGGTCTTGGAGTACCCAACAACGTAACAGGCCAAGGAGCAATCAGAAAGACAGCTGAGGGATGGAAAGGGAATGCATGCTGAGAACTACAACTAGATGGACATGTGTAAATCAATTTCACTGGTTGACTTAATCAACTTTAGCTGAAGTTGATTAAGTTGGATTGATTTCTATGAGCAAGGACACAATTTAATTGATAGGGCCGAGAGTTAAGGACACACAGTTTTAGAGTTGTTGTTTTTTTAAGCTTTCTTGATTGTTCTGTTACAGCAGTAACAGGAAACGGGGAATCATATTAAGGCCTTACACAGAAGTGATGCTGAAATGGGCTAGGAGTTAAGCAGCCATTTGGCTCCCAACATACAACAGCACTGCGAGTACTATGTAAGCTTCCTCATGAGTGAGTTGCAACCGGAAGCTGAGAACAGCTGGGTTCCAATGTCTGGGTGTCGTACAGAAGGCTGTATGTTGTGTTACCACCTAGCCTGTCTATCCTGGTGGTGGGACAATGAGAAGAGTTCTTTTCCCTGTCCAGATCTAAGAACATGGGACAGCTGATACAGTGTGAAGACATTTCATGTTACTAAAGCCACCAGGGACTTGAGTGGCAAAGCTGGAACAACTGCAGACCTGCTCTTCCTGAGGGAATTCAACCACATCCAGAACACGGGTAGTATTGCCCACTCCCAGACCTGAGAATCAGCTGATGAAAGGGCCTCTTTCTTGTCAGGATCCAGTCTCTCAGTTTATTGGGCTGTTTTACTAGACCTCTTAAATACATGCTCTGGAGTCTCTGGAAAGGGATCTGATTGGCCGTGTCCCCTAGTTTAGAGTACAGCTGTCTATTAGAAGGAGGCTTCTATTTGAAGGGGAAATTAGGTAGCTTTGAAATTGCCCACCAACACCAGGGCAACATACTGATAACCAGAATGAACAAGAACACAGGTCATCTAGCTATGGTACTTTGGCATGTTGCATTGTATTTCTCTGCAATTTATAGCAATTGTATTCGATTTTGCATCTCAACACAGAAATTAGCACATGCAGATTTTAGGAAATATTTTCTATTATTTTGGAGTCAGGTTTCCTTATTTTTTATGTTGCCTAAGTGGACACCCTGAAAGGGACCGATAGATGGGAATTATTCTACACCTAGAGCCTTAGAGATTTGCAAATAGTATTAGTGCTTCAGAAGCAGGGCTCTAACCAATAGGATATTAACTTGCATAGAAGCTTTCAGGGGGTTTATAACTTTTGAAGATCTCCCCTCTGCCGTCAAAGTTTTTGAGTGATTTCAGGCTTTTCAAGAAACTACAAATCCAAAGGCTGAGCCAAGCATATATTTGTTTTAAAGCTGGGGAAGGGGGAACCAACACCTTTTTCAGTTCCTGCGAAATTGTTCAGAAGCATAGCAAATGTGGTGCAATGTGGTGATATCAGTCAGTTGTCTGCACATTGTGAATGTGTCTGTTGTCATGAGCAGGCACTCATGTTTGCTAGCTGAGTCATTTCCACCAAGACAGTGTACGTTTGCCGGGGAGGGTGGGAGTGCTTGGAATTCCGCTGATAAAATACAATATGTGTCTGCAAAGCTTTTTCTTTGCCCAGTGATTACTCCAGTTGGGACTCCTCAATACCTTTTTACTTCTTTATGCTCCTGCTTATAATAAATGGGTACTAAAGGCTTCTCCTTCCTCCCTATGACACCTGATTATCTTGCCAGAGAGACACGAACCTGGTTGGAGTTCGGAATTCAACTCTGTCTGGAATTGTAAGAAAGCAAAACTTCAGCTGATGCAAAAATAATCAGATTGCTATGCCACCAAATGACTCACCACTTCCTCTGGCATTGTGCCTAAATCTAGTCCATTCAGACTAAGATGCTTGAATATACAGCCATATATTGACTAAGGTGTGCAGCTTGAAACTGGCCGAGATTTAGCCTTGCTCATGTAAAAATGGCCAAGACTTGGGTTTCTTCTGAAGAAAACCTTTTTAAACGGCAAAGCTGAGGTGCTGATTTGAAGATAGTGTCTGTCTTTGTTCCTGGGAATGTTACATTCTTACAGGTTTTTTAAAACAACACACACACAATGCAGTGCAGTGCACAAGTTATGACCCACCAGATGCAATTCACGAATCTTAGTATGGCAGGGGAGCTGTCATGTACTGAACAGGTGATGTGAGCTTCCTGCAAGGATAAGATAATGTATCAAACCAAATGGTATGGTGGAATCTTTGGTCAGAGAGTCAAGCTGAGGTCATTTTCCTGAAGGCTAGCTGGAGACTAGTGTTCCAAAGGTGGATGTGGACAGCTGGAGAGAATGTATTTTTCCTATTCTTCCCTGCCTTCAAGTATGTTTAGCTGCTGTTGTTTTTTGAGAGGGAGAGGGAGTGAGGGTGTACTAGCATAGCTAGGGGGCTGATTTAGACCACCCCTAACATCTGACAGCAGAGAGGCAGGTGATTTATGTGTACAGTACTGTACTTGTTTTGTTATCCCCTCTGCATCTCCACTGTTATTCTCCAATGTGGGAAACTCAGAACGAAATAGAGCCCTGTCTGCATCTTTAGGCTGTGAGATGCAGGGCAGAGCTCACACAGTAATAATTCTAGAAAGGCAAAATTGCCAAGGATTTCCCGCTTCTCTGCTATGAGTCTAGGGAAGCCTGGTCAGTCTTACCAATTGTCAGTGTTACCGACTTCCTCCAAATTGGCCAGCGAGGGGCAAAGTTTGTCAGTTTCGCCAATACTTTTTAAAATATTACTGTGCGCTCCAGCTTGATCTTTACACATTCCCTTTAAATAAAATAAATAAAGAGCCCCAGCTGTATTTCCACTTGCTGCCAACTTTGCAAACACCATTCTGGCTTTGCTGGAACCTCTCGAACATCTGATCAACAGCCAGAGTTTGGGAGTGGCTGATGGAAGACATTCCAAGATCCCTCTCCGGCTTTTCCACGAAGTTGAAAGAATTTGCCCTGTTCTCAACCAAAATTCAGTGGCACAGAACCTATCCTATGGTTCTGTCTCTGCCTCTCTCTTTCTCCCAAAACAAAAACCCTACAGCAGCACAAGGAATCAGGGCTTTGACCAGTTTTAGCCAGGGATGGTTTGGAGACCCCTCAATGAAATTTACAGGTTCAAAAAATTCACTTCATCTGGTTTTAGCCAAATCATTCATACACACACACACACACACACACACACGCCAGTCACTGCTAGCACGGCTTGTGTTGGGGCTACTTGCCAGAACCTTATACTGGTACATTGTTTCCTTTTTATTCCTCCCTCTTTACATTTCAGATTTTTCACAATTTGCTTGATAAATAGTATTTGGCACTGCTTTAATAAATCACGCAAACACAAAATGGTCAGACGGAGAGATCTTCTGCCATTGGAATGGATTTGCCATTTATAATGCTTTCTGGCCAGCTTGCATGGTAATGGCTGTAAAAATTAAGGAGCTCTAACTACATTGTTATCTTCTGTATTTATTTCCCATCCCTGAAATCTATGGGTGTAGGGGGAGCAGGGAAATAGGACCTGTCAACCAAAGCGGCTTTGAGGCAGCATTAACTTAGACAACCTGCACTTACTCAGCAGTTCACCCTAGGTCTCTCTGACCTTGGCAGACTTGCAGCGGTCATACTTTTTTTAATGCTTGAACTATTCTTGAGCAATTTCTCCAGCATATTAGGCACAAACATGCTTTCCTTCAACATTAGACATGCATGTCTTGTCTCTGGTGCCTGCTTCTGTTTCTTTGCCAAACATTCATTTTGACTTACAGCAAAGAACATTCCATTTTCTGTTAATGTTCTGAGCAGCCTCCATATTATCTTGTGGTAAAGATGGACTACAAGATCATGATCAGCATGAGAGCTTTTCTTTTGTGTGTGTGTTTTATCTTACGCTCTTCTTTTTCAAGTACCTAACTCAGGATCTGGTGCCCATTGCAGAGCGTGGCAGGGCACCTCACTCTACTGTACACCGAGTTAAATTTCAGCTTTAATCAGTGGATTTCATTCTTCACAATACTATATATGGGAAATAAATGGAGTTCTGCTTTATTTCACAAAAAAACAAAAACAAAAACCAACTAGAAAAGGAAGAAAAAAATACAATGTCAACTGTGCAAGCATGAAGGACAATATGTAGAGCACATGTAGCCTTCCAGATAATGTAGGACTACAACTCCCATCATCCCTGACTATAGGCCATGCTGGTTGGGCCTGATGGGAGTTGTAGTCCAACAACATCTGGAGGCATCTCTCTCTCTCTGTGTGTGTTAAAGTAAAAAATGGATAACTGACAAACAAGCCAGCCTCCCCCCATTTCTTTTTTCATTTTACCAAAATAACCCCACACAAGATAATCAGAAAAGAAATTTAAAAA
The DNA here is from genome assembly GCF_965112155.1 of Podarcis liolepis. Taxonomy (NCBI): domain Eukaryota; kingdom Metazoa; phylum Chordata; class Lepidosauria; order Squamata; family Lacertidae; genus Podarcis; species Podarcis liolepis. Next base: position 64,794,046 of record NC_139564.1, on the reverse strand, counting down.
TAATAAAAACCTGATATAGTGTTTCTAAATACATAATAGCATGGTTATAGGCAATATTTCTGTTCTTTGGCTATTTATACATTTACACGCTGTTATAAGGTTCACCTCCCTCTCTAGCTCCAAGTAAATTGATTAATCGTATTCCATACTTTTGTCGTTACTCAGTTCTTCCATTTCTGCTCCTCTGAGCTGAACTAAAGATACCAGGAATAGCTAGACTGATGGCCTCTCCTCTTGCCAAAGCAGTAACTGACTGATGTGGTTGTAAATAAGCATTGCATACAGAGCAGCAAGTAATAATAATGATATTTTTGTTATTTATACCCTGTCCATCTGACTGGGTTGCCCCAGCCACTCTGGGTGGCTTCCAACATATATAAAACATAATAAAACATTAAAAATTTCCCTATGCAGGGCATGTCTTCAGTTATCTTCTTAAGGTTGTATACTTACTTATCTCCTTGGCTCGGGGGGGGGGGGTGTCACAAAACTCCATATCCTCCAACATTTCTCTGATGAAAATAGGGTGTCCTAAGGAAAAGCGGGACATTCCAGGATTAATTCAGAAACCAGGGTGGCTTCTGCAAATCTGGGACTGTCCCTGGAAAATAGGAGGGTCTCAGAGCCACTTCAAGGAAATTGTATATCCACGTTTGTGGATAATGTCCTGAATGTGGCGTCAAAACAGGTAGGAAGGCAACAGTAGCCCCCAAAATAAAGGTTGTACGTACCTAACAGTAGCCTCAGAATGGCAGCCACAAACTTCAGATAGATCGGTTTGCCTTCAGATTCTCTGCTCACATTTATCTTTCTAAGTATTTAAGTGCAGAGTCCTCTTCCAAGCCTAGGTTCTCAAAGGCTAGCCTTGATAATGACAGAGAGTGTCTGCCATCACCTGCTAATCACAGCCACCTGTTCTTAACAGTCAGTAAAAGCTTGGTCTCCATGAGAGTTCTTCCCTGTTAATCATAATGCATTATTTGGCCATCTGTTATAGCTGCCAGAAAGGCAGCAATCCCATTGGTAGCCATTATTAACAGATTTCACACACTGTATTTTACTTGCTTGCTGACAATCTCTACCCAATCCTGAGTCCCAAAAGGGCAGCGAGAGAAAACAAACCTTTATCTTGGCAGCTACTCAGAAAAAGCCTGTTGGCTTGCACAACAAGATTGTGTCCCGGCCCTCACTAGGAATGAAGGAGAAATTCAATTTTGTTTGCATTTTAGTGAGAAGCTTCCTAATTCACACTTCATACACCAATCTTCTTCTTCTTTGGAGATCACTCGTAGCTGAGTAAGATTGTCTTCCATAAACACAGTTTTAACGATGAGTCCGTAAGTGACTGTGGAGGCCAATTCTGGATCCACACGTCATTCCACAGTGGGGACATTGGTTTCCGGGCAGGAGTTGATCACGGTGTGGTTTTGCCAAGCGTGCCTTCCTCTTAGCAAGTTTCTCCCTTGCATCCTGAGTTCAAGTGTCTTCAAAGCCCATGACACCTTTAGTAAAGGCTGTTCCCCAACTGGAGCACTTGCAGGCCAGTGTTTTTTCAGTTGTCAGTGTTTATACTACTTTTTTTAAGATTTGCGTTGAGACAGTGTTTAAACCTCTTTTGCTGACCACCAGCATTACACTTTCCATTTTTAAGTTCGGAATAGAGTAGTTGCTTTGGAAGACGATCATCAGGCATCCGCACAATATGACCGGTCCAATGAAGTTGACGTTGAAGAATCATTGCTTCAACACTGGTGATCTTTGCTTCTTCCAGTACACTGATATTAGTTCGCCTGTCTTCCCAAGTGATGTGTAAAATTTTTTGGAGACACCGTTGATGGAATCTTTAGAGGAGTTGGAGATGGCGTTTATAAGTGGTCCATGTATCACAAGCATATAGTAAGGTTGGTAGTACAATAGCTTTGTAAACAAGCATGTCAAAAGAAAAATAAATTTAAAACTTCATGGAGGCATCCTCGGACAAACCACTGGCACCTCTTAGACTATGTTATTGTCGTGGACCAATATACCAATCATAACACAGCTGTCCTTTGGACTTTGTGCTTCTCCAAATTTTGCAGTGCAGTTCTGCAGCCAACCAGCTTAGCGGAGAGTCATCCAAAATAATGATCTTGACCAAGTTACACCCATTAATTTCAGTGGGTCTGCTCTGGGTAAAAAGTTAGTTGAATTCCACCCCATATGTACAGAAATGTATATTTGAAGAAAATGTTTGTGAGAACATAAATTTCAGGGGGTGGGACAAAAATACAGAAATGCATTATATTAGAGGAGGACTGCTTGCAAGAAGTTCTGTGTTAGTCAAAACTGCTTACCCATATGCGCATGTTAAAATAAATTTGCACTAAAATGCTAACGATTTCCAGGAGGATTAATTGCTGAGGAAATGTGGATGAATGAATTTAAGACTGGAATAATGAGAAATGGAGGGAACTCAAATTGGCAGATGGATCCATCCCTAGTCTTCACCGAGGTGTTTAGACTGGTGCTGGTCTGAGGAAACCAGTCTAGGGTACTTCTAGACAATTTGTTTATAAAACATTCAATCTGTTTTGTTTCAGGGGAAATCGGATGACATTGTGTCAAAGTCCGTGCTTTTAAGTGCATTTTCTCATTGATCTCCTTAAAGGGGGAGATGAGTTTGTTGCACAAGAGTGAGCAACCTGAATTTGCTACCATGTGATTGAATCCCAGCCCAAGACAGTGACATTCTGGAAGCACCGCTAGTGTGTTTTGTGAGTTGAAGAGTGGGTTGCAGAGGGGCGAAACCAAAACCAAAAGGGGAAAAAAACAAAACCTCACAAAAATGAGTTTCGTGTTTGGGAACCAAGCAAATCCTACACCTTTACAAAGTGGTAGAGTCTTCTTTCCTTCTTTGGTGAAGAGGGCAGCTATCTTTTTCACCGAAGAACGCGCCTCCAATAATGACGCTGTATTGTTACATAGCATAATTCTTAGGTTCATTTTGAGCCAGAAAGGTGGCTTGGCTATTGTGAACAGCCAGTCCACTTATTGAAGCAGTGTCAATGTTTGAGCTGTTGTTGTTGCTATTTTGATGAAGTGAAAGAAAAGCAAACCCTTGGCCACCTTGCAGTTGTAAGACCACCAAGACCACCAACCACCACAAACAGTAGAATTTGCCCTTACTGTATATCCTGCCTAAGTTTTCACAGGGTACAAGTGGAGGGAGATATTCAGCCCAGGTTTCATTTAAACCAGGGATGGAGCCCTTCAGATGTAGCTGGACTTTCAACTCCCATCAGCTGGTATAGCCAATGGACAGGGAAGATGGGTATTATAGTCCAATAACATTCTGAAGCCACATGTTTTCTACCCTTGGTTGAAACATTTGCCCGCTCTGTGCCAGGACCAGTGTGACTCAACGCTCGCCATACAATAAGTAAATAAATGAATAAAATTGTTCATGCCCATAAAAAACAAAAACAGAGCAAAAGCTAGCATGTCAGGGGCAAGCCTTGGATTGCTCAGATCTATACTGAGCTCTGAGAGTATGCAAATGTATTTAAATGTATTCAATTAGTTAATTGAATAATCAGTTAAAGGCAGATGCCTATCAACCGTAAGGTCTTGAACTGGTTGACAGCCCTAAATAAATGTCGATGCATGTGAAAGAGGAAAACAAAACCACACAGGCATATCAGCTTCTGCTAAAAAAAAAAAAGGGCTTGTGCTGACTTTACAATGGAACAGAAATATATTAAACTGTTACTGTGTGGGGAGAGAAGGGGAACACATGCTGTTGATTCACTGTGAAACATATTTTACAGGTCTAAAGGCGTTTAGTTTTTTTAACCCACCTACATGAAACAATAGGAATGGGGCGTGTGTAGAAATGAATTATCAGTGGCATGTCTATGGCTGTGGGGGGGATGCACCAAGGTCTGTGCTTGCCAGATGGACAGGAAAACACAGGCAGATTTGTAGTGCAGACCACCCATTGCCACTGTACAAACAGCAAGACTTATGGGAAGTCCCTTGCCTTTTCCTTTCCCCCTGTTTATTCTACCGTTGAGGTGTAAGATGAAGAAACCGGCATGTTGTATAACACTTCGCTGTGTTTCGTTTCAAATACACAAATACAGATTTTTGGTTCACATTAATGAATTTCTTTCCTGGTGATTAAAAGAAAATCACATTGTGTGTGTGTGTGTGTGTGTGTGTAAATCTACTTGTGTCTATGTAGAAAATGCAGGTAGTTTTGCCTGAGCTAGTAATGAATGATATAGAAATAAATACCGTACAAGGATCCATCCTATATATATATATATATATATATATATATATATATATATATAACGTAAAAAAAAAAATTATGGCATCTATCTAATTTGTTTACACCTTGTATAATATGTAATAAGAATAAAATTGCAAACCTATGCATGCTTACCTGGGGGAAAGATCCATTTAACTTGGTGGGACTTACATCTGAATAAACATGTATTGAATCATGCTGTTCTCTCAATGAGGCTGATGGGAGCTCAGCCCCAGGTAAAGTGTGCATAGCACTGCAACCTTAGTTACAAATCATTATTATGGAGCTGTTCTAAATAATGCTCAGCTATCATGCCAGCAGTACAGGAACCTTGTATATTTCAAATCTGAAATTAATGGTACTCCCGTGGTCCCTCCTGTTTATGACTGAGTCGCCCTTTTCACTTCAGCATTATGTTGTACAATATAACGAGTGTTTAGACATCCCACTAATAAGAAGGATAGACTAGTTATGAAACACTTGGCGATGCTCAGAAAGAAACAAAATATTTAGTTAGGGGAAAGCAAACGAACATCAGTCTCCTGGTCTTTATTTATTATTACTGTTTTTAAAAAAGTTTTCCCCCCAGAAATTGTATATATCTGGATTAAAGGTAGTGTTTAAAAGCCAACCTAAGCATTTAGAGAAACCACACAAGTTCTATCTCATACTGTTTTACCTCAGATTATAGTTAGAAGATCACTTGTATGATTACAGGTAGCTGCATGGTTCTTCTTTCTCACACGTATGTACATAGGAAACTCAGGGGAAATGATTAAGCAGAACACTTGCTTTCTTTCATACTAACTTTGTACGTGTTGGAAGTTTTTAACATGATGGAAGCATCAGCTTCACAACCTGACCTCTGAGGTGACACAATTTCAACTCTCTGAAGCATGGTGTTTGTTCTGTTTGCTTGCATTTGTGGATTATCCTACAATGTCCCTTGTTCTGATATTAAGAGAGCCTGTTTCATATCATTAAACTCTGATTTTATTTTATTTTCTTATATTAAAATTATAGTGGTCGAACCTCTCCTACCTTGGCCATCACTCCACTGAAATTATATCCTAGATTATAAAAGCACATCTATAAAACTTCTGCAGCAAATGCCTTGCCAACTATTTCTGGAAAGTCACTACAGAAAAAAGTCCCACCAGCTCCCTTTTTTATTGTCAAATCTGCTTTTGCATAGTTCTAATCCATTGATTCTTAACATATGATTTTTTTTGGGGGGGAAGGGGGGTTATTGGGTTGTTGTTTTTTATTTTGATTACATATTTTGTGGTTTTATATTTTGATTTTGTTCAGTGAACCGCCTGAGACCTCCGGGTGTAGGGCGGTATATAAATTCAATTAAATAAATAATACTAACAATAATATCCTCAAAGAAGTGAAATGGTTATTTCTTCTTTGTTCTTTAATTCCACCAGCAAATCTCTTTTGCCTTCCCACAATTTGAACAGTTTATCAATATCATCTTACAGGGTTGTCACTTAGATTTTCTGCTTCAGGTTTTCTTACAAGGTTACCCTTGGATTTTATGCTTTTGGAAGGCAGCAATGGGTTGAGGCATGCTTGTTGAGAAGTCTATGGATGTGGTTATGGCATAGGTCCAATTTATACAACTTTTCTGAGTGCTGTGTATATATAAAATCTTTATTGCGGTCCAAAGACCTAAAGAACAATTTCAGAACAAAATACAGTTAAGACAGCCAACCACAAGAGAGAGAGAGAAACCAAGGCGGTCATTTTGTTTTGTCTTGAGCTTGATGATTTTTGTTTCTTTTGACTTCCGAAAGAAACTTTGCCACAACCAGTGTAATATCATTAGACCTGTCACCCAAAATATATTTAATATGGTAGGCTTCAGATTTTCCCAGATTTGCCAGTAGGCAAATCACTTGGTCCCTTGCTTGCGCATACTGCCCACAATGCAGTAAGATATATCCTTCAATACCAGATGTGATTTGGTCTGTAAACAGGATCTGGGGATAGAGTCAAAAGCAGATTTCAGATCCATAAAGGCCACAAATAGTTTTCCCTTTAGAGGCCTGGTGTACTTCTCAGCTAGGAGGGACAGCATTAGGCAGTGATCTGATGTTGAGTGATTCTCACGAAAAGCGGCCTGAGCTTCAGATATTATATTATTGTCATTTAGAAAAGTTGTCAGTTTGATACAGAGAAAACGGGCATATAGCTTTCCTATTACAGAAAGCAAACTGATTGGCCTATAATTAGAAGGCACGTTTGGCTGACGTTTCTTGAAAATTGGGACAACTATTGCATGTTTCCAGCTAGTTGGTACTTTGCCCGAGTTGCTAACTACTGAAAAAAGTGCCTTTAATAGAGGAGCCCACCAATGCTGGTTTGATGTAATCAACTCAGCTGGGATGAAGTCATTTCCTGGGGCCTTGCCATTCTTCAGATTCCCAATTAATGTGTAGGCTTCTTCCAATGCCTGTATATGCTGCTAGCAGTTTTGTGCAGTTATGATGGGTTGCAGATGATTACAATAGAATTTTTTTAAAAAAACAAACAAACCCCAAACCCACCTCCCACATTATACTACTACCAGTTCATAGACTAATAGGCACCAACCCACAAGGCAATAATAAGGCAATAACATGGTCATATATGGATGGTAATGTAATTAGAGCAGCATTATCAAAGCATATACAGTGGTACCTCAGGTTAAGTATTTAATTCGTTCCAGAGGTCCGTTCTTAACCTGAAACTGTTCTTAACCTGAAGCACCACTTTAGCTGATGGGGCCTCCTGCTGCCGCCGTGCCGCCGGAGCACAATTTCTGTTCTTATCCTGAAGCAAAGTTCTTAACCTGAAGCACTATTTCTGGGTTAGCGGAGTCTGTAACCTGAAGCGTATGTAACCTGAAGCGTATGTAACCTGAGGTACCACTGTACCCGAACTTGTGACTCACTTGAACTTGCCTGCCGGTTCTCGAGAACAAGATCATCATGTTCATCTTTGGAGTTGTGCAAAAGTCAGCTGAACTCCAGCTATGGAGCTGAGCTAATAATGAGATGACCTTTGCGATAAAGTTCAAGGAAAACAAGAACTGGGTGTTCTGAATTATATAGGCTCCTCTTGGATCTTAACGGAATGCTGCGTATAATGATATTTTATGCCAGCGTTCTATTAGGGATATCCTATTAGGGATTAGAACATCTGCAAGTCTCATAAGGAGAACTGTATTCTTGATTTCGACCACCTATGAAGTCTAAAATATTTACAATGTACAGTACTATGATACTCATGATGGCTCAGAAGTGTTTTATTTATTTGCTTATTTAAAAGTTTCATCCCACCTGTTTCTCCAGGGAGACTCCAGGTGGTTGATGAGCAGAAATAAAAGCAGGATAAAGCAAATACAACCCCTACCCCAAGGCAACACATTATGAATAATAATATCCAACCAGTTTAATTTATACCAACAGTGCAAAAGCAACAGAACGGAGGCAGCAAAACCACACAATTATCTAAAGGGGTTATTGAAGTACAGTGGGAATGTATGAATCCAATGGTTGCAACTCCATATACTTTCATGTCTCTACAGGTACAATGCTTTTAAACAAGACTCAGTTCACCTGCTAGGCTACGATTTGTGCTGTATGTGCATGTATGAACCAGCTGATCAAATAGTTTATGAAGGAGTTTGGTGGTTCCAAGAGGCAGGGGTGTGTGAATCTGTCCATTTTGTGCTGGTCCCGAGGGTTAACCGTGTGGCGAGGTCCGAGTCCAGTCCGAGGTCGAGGGTGCGGTATGGAGGCTGTCCGTCAAAGCTGAAGCTGGGTCCAAGGCAGCGAGTCGGGTGAGATCAGGAACTCTGGCAGAAGAGCAGGACAGGGTGCAGGCAGGAACAGGCTACCAACAGTGTCGCTCCCGCAACCTGGGACTGGGGCTGGTTGGCTTTTATCTGCCCCGAGGCATAGGGCGGCGCCGGTACACAGGTGACTCACCTCTCCTGACCAGGTGGTGAACATTCCTCCTGCAGGAACTTAGTTCCCTCTGCCTCTCTGCCTTGAGCCTCTGCAGCTCAGGAGAGGCTGGAGGGTTACCGGACCCAGAGGCAACCTCAGCTTCCCCTGACGGGGCTGAGAGTGGAGCACCTGCAGGCAATGGGTCCTCCATCACCTCAGGAGCCAGAGCAGACTCAGCTGGTGCCTGCACCTGAGGATCCAGCATAGGTGAGGACCCTTCAGGCTCAAGCCCCAGCCCCGGCTCAGCTGGTTCTGGAGGCGGGGACTCCTGTGCAGGCTGGGATTCCTCAGGTTCAACCTCCGAGTCTGAATCCCAGGCCATCACACATTTCATGTTCTCTCAGTTTCTCATTTTTCAAATCTTAAATTCTGTTCGCTACATCAGTTTGTGAACATTCACCAGCACCAGACATTCCATGGACACACACATTTTGTATCCAACTTTTCCTAATGCGCACATTTTTGCAAAGCCATTTCCCTAAAGAATTTCAATAAGGGATGCACTTTTATTCATCCTTTACCCAGCTTGTGTTTTTTTGTACACGTTACCTGGCTTGAGAACTGCATTGCAAAATTCAGAGAAGTGTTAATTTTGAGTGATGGCTGTGTTTTTCTTCACAGATTATTTCAGCAAGTATGAAGGGGGGGGTCACTTTTAAATACAACCTGAACTGAATTTCCCCAGCATCCCTAAATGGAGGACAGCTGCTGAAGGGAAAGGGCCATATCTCAGTGAAAGTCTCATCTCTGAAATATTTGAGAGCCACTGCCAGTCAATATGGTAGGCCATATTGAGCTTGGAGAATAAACTAATGATCAGACTTGGTATAAGGCAGTTTCCTACCTTCCTAAGCCTGCAAAAAATAATAATACATGCATATCCTGTGGATGTGGTCCAGAGTTCTATCCTAGACAAATTTTATTCCCCTTTTATTCCCCTTGACATCTGAAAAAGGCCATTTCATACTTTGCACAGCAGCAAACCTAGGCTTGTTTGTTTGTTTTTATTACTAAAATTTGTCCTGTACATTAGTAGTCCCCAGGGCTTTCATAACAGCTCATCGAGAAAGCAAAGAAAGAAAAGGGGAAAAAAACCACAATACATAAAGGTAAAGGTAAAGGGACCCCTGACCATTAGGTCCAGTCGTGACCGACTCTGGGGTTGCAGTGCTCATCTCGCTTTATTGGCCGAGGGAGCCGGCGTACAGCTTCCGGGTCATGTGGCCAGCATGACTAAGCTGCTTCTGGCGAACCAGAGCAGCGCACGGAAATGCCGTTTACCTTCCTGCCGGAGCAGTACCTATTTATCTACTTGCACTTTGACGTGCTTTCGAACTGCTAGGTTGGCAGGAGCAGGGACCGAGCAACGGGAGCTCACCCCGTCATGGGGATTCGAACCACCAACCTTCTGATCGGCAAGTCCTAGGCTCTGTGATTTAAGCCACAGTGCCACCCGCGTCCTTCCCCACAATACATGTCCCAGCATAAAATCAAAAGAATAAGGACAGCCCATAGAGAACTGCATTCTGCTTAAACACAGAACAGCCTTATATTGAAGCAGTCTTATTTCAAATAATGTGGTTTTTTAAAATATCTATCTTTATCTGTCTATCTATCTATCATCTATCTATCTATCTATCTATCTATCTATCTATCTATCTCTATCTATCTATCTATCTATCTATCTATCTATCTATCTATCTATCATCTCCTAGGATCAATGTCCTAGAAATTGACTGAATTCGTGGCCCCTCTTGAGCAAGAGAGTGGATACAAATGTCAGATTTACAGTGCTCTATTGTTTAATGGGTAGGTCTGTCAGTGGGCTGAAAGGAGAGCAAAATCAGACATGGCAGACACAAGTTCAGCTCTGTTGTCAACCGTGAAGCCCCCAGCTGGCTTTGGATAAAAATTCCTCTCCAAGTCTAACTTATTTGACAGTGTAAAAACTCCTCTTGAGGGTGGCTTGTCTGGCCCCAACACTTTGTTCTTTGCAGCATCTGCCCCAAACATGGTTTTCCAGGAGGCTTTTAATTAATTGTTTTCTTGCTTTGCGATTTTAGTACTTTATGTTTCTTATTTACCATAGAATTGTCGAGTTGGAAGGTCATTGAGTCCTATCTGCTGCAATGCAGGAATCCTACCCAAAGCTGTCCCTGGGTGGCCTCAAACCACCAACCTTTTGGTTAACAGCCAGATGCACTGACCCATTTTTATTTATTTATTTATTTACGGCTATTAGCCCATAAACTATGTACAAACATAAAAAAGCACAAAGGCTTAAAAACCGAAATATCTGACAACAGAAGGTGAACACTGCGATGCAAGGGTGGGTCATTGGGCAGAGCCAAATAACAGGATGTGGCCCGGAGAGCTCCAAGGGACGGTTCACAGAAAAAGGAAAACTGAAGACGAGATCCGACATGCACTGACCCATTGTATCACTTGTTTGTGTGTCGTTTTGCAAAATACATGTTTCAATATTGTACATATGATTATATTGTGTCAGAGTGTTAATCAGTTCAGCTGCTAGGGAACACATAACACTGGTCCTAGAGAGCTTGCACTGCTATTACAGTAAGACCAAGGTTTTAGTGCTTATGTATAAACCTCTGAACAACTTATGACCCAGTTATCGGATGGAAAGTCTCTGCTGAAATTATCTGCCTGGGCTTTAGGGTCTGTTCCATCTCTGAACAAAGTCCAAGGTGCTTTGAATTGGGACGAGGCCTTCTTGATACTGTGGCATTCTCTTCTCCTTGAGGTAAGGATGACACTGACATTGTTTCTGGCTTCTGGCACCAGCTAAAGGTTCATGTCTTCCTTACAGAAATTAGTGGGCTTTGATACACTGAGTCACTTGGTTTAATGCAGAGAATGGGTCATGGGTTACCAGCATCATGCACCCAGTGCCAGATTTACGTATAAGCTAAACAAGCTATAGCTTAGGGCCCCACTCTCTTGGGGGCCCCCAACAAAATTAAAGGGGGGGGGACTGGATGTACATTTCCAAAATGAAAGATAAAAAACAAATAAAATAAAATCTATATGCAGCCATAGTGTTTTGTGTTGTGTAGGCTCCTATGATGTAAGTAATGGGCCCCACCTGCTAGCCTGCTCCCTAAAATATCACTGGTTTGCTCATTCCTATATATAGGGTGCCTACATTCTGCATGGACTGGTTGCATGGCAACATATCCAAATGGCTTTAGATACCTACTAGGTCCATAAATTGCCATATAACATATATTCAACAGAAAAAACAGTGACAATTTGTGGTTGACAAAGGACAGCTAGACCTATAAAGGGCCCCTTTACCTTCAGTAGCTTAGGGCCTCATCAAACTTAAATCCGGCCCTGTATGCATCTAGGTACAATAACATCCTTGAGGTCTTCTCTTGGTACCCATGAAGCTTAGTTTATATGTGCTTTTCAAGGCTCAGATTAATTCTGTTTGATCTGACCTTTACCAAGTTCCATTTGAAAAGAGAAGTGTGTGCATGTGTGTACTTTTTCTCTCTTTGTTTTGTGTGTGTGCTGATCTGGGATGAGAGTGGAAAGAAGTGACCAGAGGTTTCTAGTTTGCACAAAACTCACTCAAAAATCTGGGTGTGCCTATGGACCTAGAGAGGCTGGCAACCCTTGGAACAGATTAACCCATTGTAAAGTTTTTCTACTTTTAATATGCTTTTTTTAAAAAAGCAAAATGAATAAAATAAAATTTAAATAAAATAAACCACGAGCTTTTTTTTTTACCTGTGAAAAAAGGCAGCTAATAAATTTTATTAATAAGAAAATAAATAAATCACAAAATGTTCTTATAAACAGTTTAAAAAATTACAACATGATTTTACATGGAGGAGTACAGCAGATTTGTAACCACAGCACCAAACTGCTTAATATTATAATGAAGCTAAAATGGATCAGGCTTGCCTTTCTGACTCTCTGTTCCAACGTTGTTATGGAGTAGAACATCAGTTTCCTACTGGAAATTCTGGGCCTGGCAATCCCAGTCACCAGTAGGGAACTATGCTTTGTCTCCCCCCCCCCCCTGTGACCCCACAGCAAATTTCTGGGTAGAGAAGGAAGGAGGCAGTAGAGCATCTCACAGGATCAACGTGAACTTGCTTCTCTGACTAGGGTTGTGCTGCCCTCAATCTGATTCACATGTGGTTGAGCAAGGGTTAATGTTTTGCAAGCACCCCTGCTTGAATGTTCATGACACCTATATCAATAATTTTCTTATATGACAACTTTATTTGAACAAATCTTCATTATTTGAAGTATTGGGTGTGGGTCAGGTTATAACCTTACATAGTTATCAATATCTCCTTCAGTAGTTTAGGTCAGTTAATCTGGGTCTTATCTTGTTCAGGAACTTGAGCAGCACAAACAGCCTCCTCCACAACACAAAATTCAAAATTTCCACATGAGGATATTGAACCCCTTCTCTGATGCATTGACTTTAGCATACACAAATGATTTTCACCAAACCAGGAAGGACAAGACTTGTGTAATTCCGTTGAACTTTGGAGAGCATCGCTGCTAACTAAAAGGAAAACAAACATAACTGGTAGCATATTTTGACCCCGAACAGTTGAGAATTGACTTGCAAGGAGACATCATTTAGCTGCTGAATTGTGACCATTTATTATCTGATGATGCTTATTTCTTAATTCAGCTAGATAACAATACTTACCATGTAGATTCTCAAGTGCCAAATTTCAGGTGGTTGGGACAAATTACCTTGATTTTCTTTTATTAGAATGTTCACACTTTATAATAGTATAACACTGTGTGATGCCTTAACTATGCAAGTGCCCTCACACCTATATAATTAAGAAAGTTAGCAATCAATAGCTTGCTGAGTTATTGTTAGCTTCTGGGCTAGAGATATTACAGATCTTTTAAAGTATTTGGTCACAGCCAGCTTTTTGGAAGTAAAAATAGAGGAGTGGACATTTTATCTCCAAAATCATGATAAGAGGATATTTATTGGTTAAAATTTCAATAATAGAAAATGCCAATGAGGTCAAAAGGCATATTCTCTTGCTGGTATGATATCAGGCTGAATATCTGCTAGTATCAAAAGGAAGCCTTCATAAATCATGCTGTGATTTTGTCATTCTCATGACAACTATTGCACATATTAATTTGAAAGAGGTGAGGATTCTTGGACTTGCCGATCGGAAGGTCGGCGGTTCGAATCCCTGTGACCGGATGAGCTCCCGTTGCTCTGTCCTAGCTCCTGCCAATCTAGCCGTTTGAAAGCACGCCAGTCCAAATAGATAAATAGGTACTGCTGTGGCGGGAAGGTAAATGCCATTTCTGTGTGCTCTGGCTTCAGTCATGGTGTTCCATTGTGCCAGAAGTGGTTTAGTCATGCTGGCCACATGACCCGGAAAGCTGTCTGTGGACAAATACCAGCTCCCTCGGCCTAAAAGTGAGATGAGTGCCACAACCCCATAGTCACCTTGGACTGGACTTAACCGTCCAGGGGTCTCTTTACCTTTACCTTTATTACCACTACATAGTGGGATGCACATATATATATGGGTGTTATTTTTAACGCTTCCTCGTGTATAAAGTTCCTTGTCTTATAGGAAATATATGGCAGAGGGATATGTTAAACGTTTTCCTCCGATATGCTACTTTACTACTTGTATGCTGTTTAAACTGAGAAACCATTCAAGAATATATTCTCCATCCCATTCCCGCAGCCTGAAGTTGTACGGTCTATAATCAAGCCACCTCGTTTTGATAATCTGCGGTTCAGCTCTGCGTCCTTTTAAAATTTGCTTATGAAAAATAACAAAGTGGGATGGGACCAGCTTTGTATATCAACTGCATACCTTTCAGATGCATATTTTCAGTGTGGGTGTATTTGTTTGGAACGAATGAAAAGTTGAATTGGGGCTGCTTCAGTTTGATGTTGCTTGGTTCCCAAGTGGAAACGTTGAAGAACAAATACTTGTTGAATGGATCAGCAGCAGTGAAGGAGTGGTCAATGGGAAGTAGCAGTGGCACCTTTTCACTGGATGGAGCAGGGCAAGATGGCGGCAAGGCCAAGGTTGTGTTGGCATCCTGCAGGTTGTGGCAACTGTCTGGGTTAAAAGCGATGTTGCCAAGAATGTGGATTGGCAAAGAAGTGTGCTTGCTGGATAGTTTGGGGAGTTACAGATCAGAGGTAAAGTGGCTTACTTATGTGAGGGACTGCTATTTCAGCATGATGCATGTTGACCGATAAACCATACTTTAGCTTACCTATGGTTAAAGCGATGTGTGAATGAGGCCTGTGTGTGTTGCAGCCAAGAATCTCTGCAACATGAATAGCCACGCCACTTACAATGTTATAGTGAAAGAAAATCAGTTGTGTTTATAAGCAGTGGGCTCAGTTGTTGTGCTAGTTGACTACCTTCACTGAATTCACAACATACCATTAATAGACCTTTTGGTTGCACCCCGGAGACTAGCATTTGATTCTTGCTTCTGTGCTGGAATATCAATAGCTTTTGTGCACTCTACAATTGCTCAGAAATGGGGTTTCCTAGAGAAATTCTTTCTGTGTGTGGGTGGAACATCAAATGGAAGGAATCCAGGTAGACTTGCACCATTGATCTTCCTCAGGGCAAAAAAAGCAGTCTCCATTAAGCACTGCTAAAAAAGAAAGAAACGAAATAACAAAAGCAATCCCAAACCTCCATTTCCCCCCCCACTCCCGCCGCCACCACCATCCTCACTACATTGAAAGAACTAGCCTCAAAACTATGTGGGTTTTCATAAGCACAAATTGCATTCTCTAACTTTTAACATTCGTTTATGATTTGCGCTCCTATTGCCTGCTCATTCTTTGCGTTCAGAAACAAAATGTAACATGATCGAGTCAAGCACTAACTGAGTTTATAAGTGTCTACTATTTACTATTACGGTCACTCTGGCCCTAATCCAACATTGTAATCACTACACCACAAATTAACTAACTAACTAACTAACTAACTAACTAACTAACTAACTAATGTATTATTACTATTCTCTTAACCTTGCAGATTACAGTCCATATATTATTATTTTTTATCAGGTCAGTGTGGCAAAATTAAATGACTATCAAAAGAGGATATGTAGTGCTGATTTTCTAGTCTAATTATTTTGAAGATATAAAAGCACTTGTTTGCTTGTTTCTTTTTTTAAGGTAGTGAATGGCAGAAGGACCCAGGAGAAAAACTCTTTCTGCTTTCAGTCTCCTCCTATTGAAAGGTTCTCATTCCCCTCCTTTCCCCCCAAACTGGGCCCAAATTTCTGTGAACTATGAAAAATTTCACGATGTATTAGCTGCACTATATCGAATGGATCTGGGTTCAGTGCAGCGTAGGCTGCACTCAATATAAAGAAATCTTATCCACAATATGGACAGAGCTCTTGAAAATATATGCAGTGGGTCTACGTACAAAGAACAATCTTTATAAATATTGTGTTCTCTCTCTCTCTCTCTCTCTCTCTCTCTCTCTCTCTCTCCCTCCCCCCCCGTGTGTGTGTGTGTTTACACATGTGTGTGTACATGCACACACACAGATAGCACAACAATTATAACCATTCTTCATATGGCCGTGACACACAAACAGGTATTTCACACTGTTGATCATCTATAGCAATGGAAGACATTTCATTTTAAATACAGAAATGATTTAATAAAATAGAGTATTCATAATCTGCCTTCCTTCCATGCAGAACTGTACCAAAAATGACATTTTGAAATATTTTAATTGCATATTCAAAAGTGCTGGTGGATATGCCAGAGCTTTAATTGGTTTTAGGATCTTCTTCATGCGGCTTCATTTATCAAGCAGGATAGGTCTGTTATAAATACCTCTAATAGCATTGTATTTTAATTTGTCCACACCATAATACAAAATGCTGCAGAACTACACCATATCATTGGAATATGAAGAATGCTATGCGGGGACGAGGAAGCACCCACCCACCCTCTATTTTCAGCACTGCCGAAGCTGCTAAAACATTTTTTTTAAAATAAATGAAAAAAAAAAATCCAAGCTTAAAATTTCTTTAGTCTAATTTATTCTTCCACATGCTTCTGAAAATAAATACAGTCTATAACCTGTAGCTTTTCTCTCTTATAAGTGAGCTCGTGTGTCAATGAAATTGGCAGCATTAGCTGAGGGCCCCTCCCTCCCCACACATTGCAAAAATAGGAGCTATTTTGCACTGCTTTCTTTGCCACCCAAACTATATATAGGTAGTCAAGAATGTGGAAAAAACCCACTTTTGAAAAATGATTTTCCATTAATGATTCTGAAATTGATTAAAAGATAAAATAAGGGTGAGTGTTTTGCATATCTACTCCTGTTTCCTTTAGGTGTCTCATCTGTAAGGAAATGCAAAATCCTTAGGACAGAGTGCTACATGATATGTGGAGACATATAGTGATGGTGGAGTACTTTATTAAAAGGGCTGCCATACATCATCGTCTTCTTTGGCGATCTTATTCGTAGCTGAGTAAGCTGAGTAAGAACATGGTCTTAACAGTGTGATTGTGGAGGCCAATTCTGAACATGGTCTTAACAGTGTGATTGTGGAGGCCAATTCTGGATCCACACATCCTTCCACAGTGGGGACATAGGTTTCTGGACAGGTGTTGATCATGGTGAGGGTTTCCCAAACATGCCTTAGCGCGTTTCTCCCTTACATCCTGAGTTCAAACGTCTTCAAAGCCCATGACACCTTGGGTAAAGGTTGTTCTCCTTTACCAGTGTTTCCCAGTTGTCTGTGTTTATCCTACACTTGCCTTGAGAGAGTATTTAAACCTCTTTTGTTGACCACCAACATTGCACTTTCCATTTTTAAGTTTGGAATAGAGTAGTTGCTTTGGAAGATGATCATCAGGCATCCAAACAACATGACCAGTCCAATGAAGTTGATGTTGAAGAATCATTGCTTTGACACTGCTGATCTTTGCTTCTTCTAGTACACTGACATTAGTTTGCCTGTCTTTCGAAGTGATATGTAAAATTTTTCGGAGACACCTTTGATGGAATCTTTCAAGGAGTTGGATATGGTGTTTATAAGTGGTCCATGTTTCACACGCATACAGTAAGGTTGTTTATACATTTTGGTTTCCCTGCAAATATCCTGGTCCTCAAACACTTGGTACATATGTACTGGGATTTCAAAGGCGGAATTGGTGTCCGGGGGGGGGGGATTTACGAAAGACAATTTTTATTTTTTTTTTGCGTTTTGGGACAATTTTCATGGTGTCCTGGTTTTTACTTTTTGAAATATGTCAGCCCTAACATTATGCTCTTAGTCACATCTGTGTCTGTCGTAGATTTCTTGCTCTCTGGATTTGGAGGATGCCTTAAAACAACAAACCACATAGATTAGGGATGCTGAATTAGATATTAAACTTTGGGCTGTTATTTGAAGGCACAGTTTGGCACGCTGGTTCAAACAGGATGTTGGGCACATGAATGACCAGAGATTTGGGTCTACTCTTTTCTCAAATGTGTAATATTCTTCTTGAGCCTTTCCACACAAGTTGAGTCCACCCTTTCCCCTCCCCAGAAGACAGGTAGTGTGAACAAGGTCAATGATCTTTGAAAGATACACGTACAAATCTAAATTTACAATAAATATACCTCCTTAGATCTAGAATTTCCTTCACAAATGGAAAGGCTCCTCCTATTCCTTTTGATCAATCAAAAGCTTGTGGATATGAGAGTCTTCTTCATCTGAATCCTACTCAGTGCTGCATTTGGTTTTTTTCAGCCCCATGTGGCATCCTACACAATCATAGTATACTAGTGTGGTGTAGTGGTTAACAGTGATGGACTCGTAATCTGTTGAACCGGGTTCGCTTTCCCGCTCCTCCACATAGAGCTGTTGGGTGACCTTGGGCTAGTCACACTTCTCTGAAGTCTTTCAGCCTCACTCACCTCACAGAGTGTTTGTTGTGGAGGAGGAAGGGAAATGAAATTGTTAGCTGCTTTGAGATTCCTTAGGGTAGTGATAAAGCAGGATATCAAATCCAAACTCTTTTTCAAACTCTTCTAATATACTATTGTGTAGTTAGTCTTTAGTGGCGGTGCACATTTTATGGGGAATAAAGATCATGTAGGTAAGGGTAAAGAGGCTGATAGCATACATCAGTTGGGGATGCAGGCCATGTGGCAATCTGCCAACATATTTGCAAGGCTGTGTGAATAGACTTATCTATTACAGGCAAAATGCCAACTGCTCATCCAGATTTGTGCCCAAATGGATGGCCCTTTTTAATGGTTTGCGCCAGCTTGCTTGCCTTATAAACTCTGCTTCTTCAAACAATTAACAAGGAACAACACAATTTACCAGCAACGTTGAATTGCTCTCATAATAGCATGACGTAGCACCACATGCCCTTGCTTTGCTATGGAGATCAGTCTGTCAGGAGGAGCTGGAAAGTTTGCTGGAAAGTTTGAATGCTTACACACGTAGGTCCAGTAATATATTGCGTTCCCTTTCATGCTTGATAAAAAGTGTGAAAGGTTTTTCTTTGTTGGTTTGTTTTGAAGTTTAGAAAAGATATTTGATGCCCAGCGGAAACTAAAAGTGCCCTGGGTTTTGTTTTATAAACTTCTGGGTGGTTAGATGAAAACATCTGGGCCTGCTAGTGAGGGGATGAAGGTGGAGCGCCATGACTCTCCCAGCTTCCCAACATAGAGGTCCACTGGTGTTTATTGAGAGGAAGAGGGGAGGGGAAGGGGCAGGAGCCTGGCAGAGCCAATCTGACGATTCTGACACAATTCACTATCATACTCTCCAGGTGTCCCTATTTTCCAGG
The DNA here is from genome assembly GCF_965112155.1 of Podarcis liolepis. Classification (NCBI taxonomy): domain Eukaryota; kingdom Metazoa; phylum Chordata; class Lepidosauria; order Squamata; family Lacertidae; genus Podarcis; species Podarcis liolepis. The sequence continues at coordinate 64,774,923 of NC_139564.1, read as the reverse complement.
GACAGTCCTGGAATTGCAAAAACCATGCTTCTGATTTGATCCTCAAATGTCCCTCTTCCCCCTTCCAGTGCCACTGCCACAACCAGTGCCACTGAACTTGGTGGGGAGGACGAGCCTGTGCTGAGTGACTGCAGTGGCAGCAGTGGTGGCTGTGAGGAAGCATCCCATTGGCCTGTTCATGGCTGTTGTTATCGGCTTCCTCCTTTGGGCAGCTCATAGTGGCTGCTGGAGAGCAGGAGAGGCTGCCTTGCATGATATACCGGCCCTGAGGTACAAGCAGAGGGCAGGGCCATCCCGGGTGTGAAGAAAGGGGCAGGAAAGTAGAGCACAAAGAGTCTTGATTAAGTGTGTGTGTGTGTGTGTGTGTGTGTGTGTGTGTGTGGTGCATCCGCATCCAATCTTGCCCCTTTCTAAAATTTCTTTATTGGTGTGTGTTTTTGTTTTTGTAAATCTACGGAAGAATAAAATAAAATAAATACAGGGTCTGCATGTGCTGTGGTATAGTGATAGTAGAAATGCTCTGCGGTGGTGGTGATGGGGGACAAAAATGGGGGGTCAGTTTGAAAGAGTGAGAAACGCCCCTATTTTCATCTGAGGAATCTTGGAGAGTACGCAGTATGTTGCACTGCCCCAAGCTCCTTGCAATTCTACCCTTCCCTCTCCTTCTCTGTGCATGCCAGGAGAACAATGGTACCACTTCCAGGCTACCACACTGGCAATTCCTGGCTACTGAGCAAATCCATGTCAGCCATTTTGTGGGGGCCTCAATGTCCTCATGTAGTTGACACTGTCTCTGCAACTCATGTGCTGATCTTCAGTGGTTTCTTTGACTGGTAGCCATTCAAAGTAGGAGTTCCATTCCCACTTCACACTCGGTACTAATCTCAATGCTCATGAAAAAATGTGTGGCGTCAAGTGTCTCACACAGACATTTTCTGCAGTACTGTGCTTAAATCTGCCCTCCATTTTCTTGTGACATTTGCATCTTCCTCAGGGTGCTTTCAGATACCTTTAGAATTTCTGTATAATGTTGGTGGGTGTTGGATTGAACTTACGTTTACCGTTGCAAGGAGGTCACGGGGCCTGTGAGTGTTTTTCTTCCCGTTAAACATTCTCCCAGCACTGCAGCTTCCCAGCTGCAGTCTTGGAAAAATGTTTAATGGCTAGAAACAAAACTCTCTTCCTAATCTCAAGGAGGAGTTCTTGAGAGAGGAATTAATGCCTTCCTCTTGGTTTTAACTGAAGCGTGTAAAACTGTGTCTGTGTGACACGGCTAAGAGATTGCTGCACTTTCTGATTTTGTTTTTAAGGAAGTTCTTCCATTTTCCTTGTGTGTGTTTTTCTGCACCGACAAGGAAACTGCTAGGTGCTATGTCATGGGGTTTTCAGGAAGCGTGAGCATGCAGAAAAGCTGTAAAGTACAACCCACTGCAGATATGATTTGCAGAATTAAAGCAGGGACACACACACACACACATCCCTTGGCCACCTCAGAAATAAGTAAGGCACAATAAACACCCTGCACCCACACATGAGGTTTTCCTCAACATTTTCTCTGCCCTTTGATAATTTCTGAATGCATTTTTTTTCTCATTAATTTATAGAGAATGGCAAAAAAATGCAAAATATTTCCCCCCCCCCACACAGCATTAATTCTCTTAGAGTACTTTTGAAGCAAAATATTTTCCTTTTCTGGTCACACTGACATAATTGGATATTTGATAGAGTTGACTCAGGGTGCTTGAGGAATTCAGATTTCGTGAATTCTGATATGACCTGACCTGAACCACATCTTCTTGGAGTAATGCGCAGAATGGAATGTAGCTATCTATTGCATCTGAATGTGGTGATGTGCTGCTCAGCTCAAAGACGTATCCAAATGTGTTTTAAATTGGGTGTATTTTTTTTGAGACAACACATGCAAAAATACTTATTTATATATGTATTTAAATGCAAATGTCTGTGGGTTGTTAATATAAAAGCAGGGCAGACATGCAGGTGTTATGTGAACTGGAAACATACAGATGCATCTATCCCTAGAATTGTGCTGTCTGAACAAGCAAATGTTTGTGTGTATTGTGTGTGTGTGCGCGTGTGTTTGTGTGATACACTATATGTATTCTTCTGGTATAGCTTTTATGGAATAATCTTTTTAGAAAGCACTTTGTTTTACAGGTTATATATTTTTTAAAAAATGTAAGCACCACTATTTACTTGTAGAAGATCAAGTTCCCTAACAGAAATAAGTACCTCCTGCATAAAGGAATATATTCTGGGTATGCATAGAAGGGGAAGACCAGAAATCATTGTAAAGTTTTATTTTATTTTTATTCCAGACTTCTCCCCTCAGACAATTAAACACAAACCAGTAAGAGCAAAATCCACTGGGAAGTTCCCCTGTGTAAGCCATATTGAATTAAAGGAGGGCTTCGTGAAAGAACTTTAATTCTCTTGTAGGACAGCAGTATTCTTGTCTGTCATTTCGATGGGCGTTACACAGGTGAACATTGCAAAGGATTGTGACCTAAAGTCATCTTAGTGACTGTGTTTTCTTCAAACTCACATAGCATTCGTAGCATGTAAGCATACAGCATTCTCAGTGCGCAAAGTGACACTGTGTGTATATTTATATAAATATATGACATTAGTGGAGATATCCATCTTTATTTTCTGTGATGCTTAACGCAAGTATAAATTTAAACACTCAGCTGTGAGCTAGAGCTGAAGCAGTTCTCTTAGGGAAAGGGAGACCTAACATTTTCCATATGCACTGTCATGTTCCATCCCTCTTCTAATATTCATGTGTCATTAACATTCAATGTTGAATGAATATAGGCCTGGTCTGAGAAAAAGTATGATGGAAAACCTACCAATTACTTGAATATATTTATCATATCTGGTGCTTAATGAACCTGGCCATCTCTCTTTGAAAATTCTATCTAATTCGCAAAGCTAATATCCTATATCTTGCTTTTTGCATTAATATCATTTCTGACATGGAAATTTCCATCTTCAGCTACAAGTGTAAATTTGGAGTCAATTGTTCAAAAAAGATGTGGTTGGTTCATGCATTTACCTGGGTGGGTACCCATGCCCTAGGGAAATTGTGATAAGAGATGTTATACCCAAAAATCCTTGCCTGCTTCTTTCAAAAAGAAGAAAAAGAGAAATGCAGTAATCACAAAAACTGGGCCTCTGTTCATACGAATGCTCAAATGTATCATGTTATTACTTATGTGTGGTGTGGCCCAGCCCAGCGCACATATCGGGTGTTGACCCAGATGAGTGTGTGAACCAGCTTGTAGTCTTTGGAAATGCTATCCTTTCGTCAAATGATTAAAAGACTGGGAATGGAAGACCTCAGTTTACACCCACCGTACACACAGCTTGTCTAATGCAATGGTGATTATAATGCATGCAACTTTACACTGCTAAAATGCCTTGCCTTGTGGAGAGAGTGAAACTGGATGTTTGTGAAATAACAGGGCCGGCTCAAGACATTTTGGCACCTGAGGCAAATCACAAAAAAGCATGCCAGGGAAAAAGGGGTGAGTGAAGAGCTACATCAGGAACAAGGAGGAAATAAAACAAGGGAACAAGGGTGGGAGGAGACTGGCAGTGCCTCCTATTGGCCAAGAGGCTGCTGCAGAGGCAGCATGGAGGCACAAATGGGACAGGAGATCTAGCTTCCAAGAATCATGCTGTAGTTATCGCTGCTACTGGGGTAGTGATTGTAATGCATTCATTGGAGGCTGGATCTGCTGCCCCTTTGTATCCTGCCACCTGAGGTGGTCGTCTCACCTTGCTGACCCTGTAAAGTAATGTTTACAAAACAATGATTTCCTGAACAGTTTTGGAATTTCTTTCTCCTCCCTACTATATATATATATATTTAGAATAATCTTTGTCGGCAGCCAAAAATCTGCTGACACTACAGTCTCATCAAAGAGGAGAAATTTGTACCCGTGTTTGCAAGTGTCTATTACTGAGTGAGCAATGGGCCAGTGGAATTTTGCATGTGCTTTTGCCCAACATACCAAATGTGACTTCCAAATTCATGATACGTGCCAGAATCTTCCAGTTCCCAAGGGTAAAGATTGCATGTTTCCAATGGACATAAGGGAATGTATATATGAAAGTATGTTCATATGCCAGTTTAGATATCACTTGGCAAGCAGTGTTACCAGCATGCAAATGGGTGTAAAGTCCTATCTCTGCACAGCAAACCTGATGTGCACACTTAATGTGCCTTTGTTGTGTTCTCAGTTTTGACTTTCTTTACTGGAGCTTGCTATTTTCTCTATATTATATGGCTTTTGTTACTTAATCTGATATATTTTTTTCACGGTTGCTGAATCATAAAATGATAGTGAAGGTTGTTTGTCATCTTATGCTTGGTCATAGCAGGATGGGACTTAATAAGCTGACACTTTGATTATCGGAGCTGGTGTTGGCTGATTATTAGACCAATTAAAATAAATATGGCATCTCAATACTAGTGAAAATTGGAGGTTGTTTAGACAGATTTTCTTGACTGTATAACACAGGCAGATTATTTATCGGTTGAGGAAACAATCTAAAACAGGCTTCCTCAGCCAAGAAATATAAATGCTTTGCTATGAACAATACCACTATTATTGAATAACTTTTCATAGGATATGAGGTTGGTGATTAATAATATCCATTTTATTTGCTTGTTTTACCCTATGTATGCATACATTCAAGGCAACGGCCAGTGGTTAATTTTAATTTGTAATTAATCTCACCTGCCAATCAATCAGTCCTATTATACTAATTAATTAGATAACTAGGTCCCACTAAAAATAACTTAGAATTAAGCCTCTCTTTCAGAAATATATATATTGAATGAAACATTTAGGCAACTGCCTAAAATAAATTATAAGTCGGTTCCAACATCTTTGATATATAAGCTCCATAGAATATGGAAGTGGCCACCAAGACAAATGCAGCCAATGAAATGGTTGAAAATCCATCAGTCTGTTCTCATGGCAAACTGCACTGTGGCAGAATTCCTATTCATTTCAGTGGATCTTGCATGATGGATTGTGTCCTTTGTAGAAGGGATAAGTAGAGTAGGAAACTTTTGTTGTGAGCCAGCCTATCATCATTCTTTCCAAACACCCACATAAGCATAAACGCAGGTCCTGCTTACCCAACACAGTGTGTTCCCTGGAAATTGTCTGTTAGGCGAGCATTCACATACTGAGGTGATGATTTCCATTGATTCCAATGGGGAGATTTCTAATGCATCCCTGACCCCAGAGTTTTCACTACAAAAGACCAACCCTACTGGAAAACCCATTAGAAAAAGGTTATATGGTTTGTCTGATCATTCTTCCTCCCTCCCTCTGTTTCTCAGCCGATCAGCAAAAGGCAAACAAAGAAGTTTTTAAAAAATGTTCTCTGTTTGGATATCTGAATCTGTGGTCTGGGTACTAATTCCTCGTGTTCAGATAAGTGAATTTCTCCAGAGAAATTTCTGCTTCTGTAGAGGAGGACCTGTGTGTATGTGCAAAAGTAGCATTTTCTAGATTGTTCCAAACCCACACAGACATCCCCACCTTTCTAGATAATTCTAGTCTATTTCTCACTAAAAAAAACACTTTAATCTTGGTTGTTGGTTTAATTTAATCATAGTTTCCAACCTCTAGACCCACCGTAGGCACTATTTCAGTGTCTTAATTATAATTGCATGACTGTTCTGTTTTATATACACAAGAGAATAGATCTCTAGCACTGGCATAATTCATTTCGCAGTTTCACCTGGAGTGTCTTCATAGTCTCTCAATGTGTGTGTGTGATTGCTAGCAAAAAATAATGTTTGTATGTTAGCTGTACAGTTCACACAAACTGGAGAAGTAGTTGGGCGTGTTAAGCCTTGAAGCCATTTTGCATCCTATTTAATAACAGAAAATGACACCGATCCAGAGAAAGACATGCACTACTATTTGCACAGTACGAAACAGTCCAATTCCACAGGAATTGGGTATTCATATTCATAGGTACAGTCGTACCTTGGAAGTCAAACGGAATCCGTTCCGGAAGTCCATTAGACTTCCAATATGTTTGGAAACCAAAGCACGGCTTCTGATTGGCTGCAGGAAGCTCCTGCAGCCAATTGGAAGTTGAGGAAGCCGCGTTGAACGTTTGACTTCCAAAAATAGTGCACAAACCGGAACAGTCACTTCTGGGTTTGCAGCGTTTGGGAGCCAAAACGTTCAGGAACTAAGCTGTTTGAAATCCAAGGTATGACTGTACTATATTGCCAGACTGATGAAAATGTGCATCCTGATTTAAACTCAAAAGATGGGTCTCGGATTGGATATACTATTTATTTATTTGTTTATTTGTTGCTGCTGAGAAGCCAGTCCAGGCATTAAGGGGTAAATAAATCTTCAAATAAATGAATGAATAACTCGTCCCCTAACGCAGGCATTTTTTTAAAAAAAATAAACAATGAAAAACAAAATTATAAGGCTCAATCCAATAAATACTAAAATCCAGCCTGTGAGATCCAATACAACACAACTATAATTTTCTGCACATCTGAATGTCCATCTCTGTCCATCGTAGGCATCAAACTCTTGGTCCAATGCTGTCTTCATCAAGTGGATCCTTGTTGGTCAGCTGGGGAAATTGTCGAATCAAGGCTAAGTCCTGTGCACACTTAATTAGGAACAAACCACAATCAACAAACTGGGGCTCATTTCCAAATAAATATGCATTCAATTGGACTGCATGATTACAACAGCCCCCCCCTCCCATTTCACAAATTGCCCCCATCAGTTTTTCTTCAACTTTTTAATTTTTTCTCTTTTTATTTTCATTTGTATTTTACGCTTGAAACAATAACATTTCAAATAAAAGAAATACACCATTGTTATTGACTCCCCTCCCCTCAACTTTTTAATTTTTTTTAAATTCAAAATGCAGCAATGCCTACAAATAATAGGCAAATTTGGTGTCTGGAAAGGAGTAGAAGGATATATTTTCAGACCTCATCCACAATACAAGCTTCTAACAGTATTCCCAACAGATGCTATTTAAGATCAGAGAAACAGCAGTGGTATTATCTAGATTTATTTGCAGAGGCAAGTAACTTATTGTCTTAACTTATTGCCAACTCTTAAATCTCAGTAAATATATGTTTGCCCGTATTGGGCTGTTTCAGATGTAATGCTAAACCAGGCATGGGGAACCGTTGGCCCTTCAGATGTTACTACAACTCCCATCAGCTGCAGTAAACATGACTAATGAAGATGGATTATTGGAATTGTGGTTCAGCAACATCTGAAGCGTGAGATTCCCTGTACATGTAAGCCATGGTTTGGCATTAAGAGAATGAGCATAGACAAGAATGGGGGAGGGGTTCACATACCCCTCTTCCCCCTCTTTAGGTGCAGTTGTGAACAGCTTAGGGGGGGCAGCTTTCACTTTCATTTTAGATTAACTGCTGCTTGCCATTCCATCTGAACCAAGAAAAACGGTAGTTAATCTGAATTATGGTTTGTTGAAACAAGCCAGCTTCAAGCTATTGTTGGAAAGAAGCTGGCTTGTTTCAAGAAACCATGGGTAAATTTAACCTCATTTTAAGGCGCTAAATTGTGGCTCATCTAAAATGGAAGTGGAAGCGTCCAATCTTCTCACAGTGACAAGAGGAGTGTGCAAACCCAAGGCTCCATGAAACTTTTTGTCATAACATTATACTATGATTTAGCACAGGGGCAGACAAAATGGTAGCCAGCATTCCTGACAATAAGATAATGCTATATAGGGATGAAGGGAATTGGTGTTCCAATGTCATCCCAAAGGTACCCACATTGCTGTCAACTTTTCCATTTTCTTGCGAGGAATCCTATTCGGAATAAGGGGATTTCCCTTTAAAAAAGGGAAACGTTGACAGCTATGGGTACCCATGGCTTAGAATTATGTTGGAACTGGGCTAATGACAATATTGATAGTCTGCGTTAAGCTTGAACTTTAATGTGGCTGTTTTTCAGCTGTCCATTTCCCCTTTAATTCTCTGAATTAATTGAATTGTAGAATTGGGAGGGACCCTGCAATGCAGGGAAATGCAGCTGTCCCATACAGGGATCGAACCTGCAACCTTGGTGTTATCAGTACCATGTTATTTGCTACCAGAAAAACAACAACACACACCACCATTTCCAAATCACATGCAACTAAATTTGCTTCAAGGTACCCTCTATTTTCAGGTGGAATTCAATCACATACCAGCAATCTCAGGTTGTGAAATTATAGCTGATTGGAACAGACTTTTTGCAATAGGGGAACAGGCAGAGAAACACCCTGGAAAGTGTGGGATAACACTTGCTTGATGCTTGATCACCTATCCCCTTACAACAAATCAGAAGGAATGCTCATTAAATAGCCAACCTTGTCAGATATCTCTGCAAACGAATCAGGTCCCTATACGCTAGGGGTTTGGAGCAAGCAATAACACTGTTGAAGCTGTGTGTGCTTTTCAAGGGAGAAATAGTGAGTTAGCCGAGAGCCTGGTGATCTGAGAAGGTCCATGGTTGAAACCCCTGCAGCTTTCCTGTAAAGCAGATAAATCCAAGAGAGATAAATTTTATCGATGGGTTGCCTGATCTACCGAACAGAGATTTCATTATGTCTCTTACACTCTCTGCCCATCATAGTATTGTTGACATATAATCCTTGTGATATCTATAAGTGTGGGATGATTGGTTACGGTGAGTTTACCACATGCTTGGTCTTCACAGCTGGTGCTCATGACACCAATCAATATATGGTCTTAAGAGGGATCCTGGACCTTTGTCTGTGGGGTGACATGGGGAAGTTCAGTAGGTAGAGAAGCACTTAAATCCATGGCAAGGCTGTACCGCTGGACGGGCTTGTCTCCTTTCTATCATTAAAGGCCTAGGAGCATCCTTCAGGGCCAAGTGTTGGAAACTCTAGGGAAAATTCTGCACAGCCTGTCTTTCTCATCATGAGGCAAGACATGTTTTTCTTTTGCCTTTCAGTATATTTTTGACAAATATTTGGAATTTCTAAAGTAGAATGGAAGTGCAACAGAAATTCTCTGCAGAGAAAAAAAATAATGTAACAGTGAGAAATACTGTAGATTAGTTATATTTAGTTGTTTTGTCATTCCCCCGCCCCCTTGCAGGAATCACAATTCCATCAGACTTACTTGCACTATTCTTGTAATAAAAGATGGAAATTGGTATTTTAATGCCATTGTAGCTTGTAAGGCTGAAAGAAGTAGTACGAGTGTTTCAAAATACAGATGTTTGGGATGGGCTTGAGAAGAGAATGTTAATCTCGTAGCACCCCAGTTTTTGAAGCTGATTAAATCTTCACTAATTACAAGGATCTGAGCTAGTGTAATTCTCTGCATTTGTCCCAGCCTTGATTTTCTCTGAATAGCAATTTGTGTGTGCTTAATTAGAAAGCTTGTGACTAGGAGGGTCAGAGTTTGGAGGGCATTAAGTGGGGAGCCTTAAGGGACACGGGTGGCTCTGTGGGTTAAACCACAGAGCATAGGGCTTGCCAATCAGAAGGTCGGTGGTTCGAATCTCCATGATGGGGTGAGCTCCCATTGTTCGGTCGCTGCTCCTGCCAACCTAGCAGTTCGAAAGCATGTCAAAGTGCAAGTAGATAAATAGGTACCGCTCCGGTGGGAAGGTAAATGGCATTTCCGTGTGCTGCTCTGGTTTGCCAGAAGGCGCTGAGTCATGCTGGCCACATGACCCGGAAGCTGTACGCCAGCTCCCTCGGCCAATAAAGCGAGATGAGCGCCGCAACCCCAGAGTCGGTCACGACTGGACCTAATGGTCAGGGGTCTCTTTACCTTTAAGTGGGGAGCCAAATGTGTGACCCAAAGAAAGTGCCAAGCTTGCTGGAGAATTCGTAGAACCCATGTGCAAGTTAAGCATGTCTGGAAGTGCTCCAGAGTCTTAGAACATTTTTGGAACATAGAAAACTGCCTTGCACTGAGTGAGACCATTGAGCCTTCTAGCTCAGCATTATCCACATAGCACACTCTGGAGATGCCAAGGTCTGACCATGGGACTTCCTGTGTGGAAAGCAGATGCTGTAAGGCTGAACTATGACCCTCATTTTGAAATATTGTGAGACCTACAGTTTATGGTGGAGTCTAGAAAGCTTTCAAGAGCAGCTTCATCACAGAACAGCAGGACAAGGAGTTGTCCAACATCATCTCTGTGTGCTTTCCTGGAGTGTTTCAGCTCATCTCAGAAGTGTTGTAGTTGCTAACAGGCAAGTTACTTCCTTGCACAGTTCCAGACAACAAAAACAGCCAGGAAACAGCAGATCCTGAACAGGTGCAGCAACATCCTGGTATTATTTCATAGTTTGATTGGTACTGGCTGTTTGGTTAATCAGATTTCAAAGGTCGCAGACACTATTAATGGCACATCTTTTCACCTGTTCAAATGCTGAATGGGCCTATATTTGAACATAAAAACAGATGGGGAAACAATGAAATCACAGCTAAATTTGGCTAGAAATAGCAGTGTTGTGTCTAGTAGTTGAACACTGGAGTGTGAAACTCTTACAAATGAAGGCGTGTAATTTTCCCCTCCTCTCTCCTGAAAAATTGCAGATTATAAATGGCACATTGCAACAGTATTTCCTAAACCCCTAGAATAATCATGATTCAGTCAGCCTTCTCCATACCACAAACCAAGCCGGGCATTCACAAAACCATTTTATACATACAAAAGAATTTGCACATGCTAGCACACAGGACTTGTGTGGTAAAATCATTGGTGAACTAGCCATGAGTGATTTTTAGAATTGTCCCAAGAAGCTTCATACATCTTTGGAAATAGCATATTTAAAGTAAATGTGAAAAGCAGAATGAACGTATATTTAATAAAACTCATCCAGTATCATAGTTTTGAATCCATAGGTACCCTTCCACAAACTAGGACAGTCAAACCTTGGTTCCCAAACAGCTCTGTTTTGGAATGTTTTGGCTCCCAAATGCTGAAAACCCAGAAGTAAATACTCCAGTTTTCAAACGTTTTTCGGAAGCCGAACATCCGACGCAGCTTCCGCTTGAGTGCAGGAAGCTCTTGCAACCGATCAGAAGCTGTGCCTCAGTTGTGGAACATTTTGGAAGCCAAACGGACTTCTGGAATGGATTATGTTCAACAACCAAGGTTTGACTGTATCGCTTTCAATAGTATCATAAACAGTAGACAATGTGATGTCCTCCTCATGTTGCATTCACAACTCCTACCAACCCTCTGGAATGGCCAAAGGTCAGGGATTATGTAGTCCAGTAACATTTGGAGGGAACCATGTTGCCTATCCCTGTGATAGACATTTGCACAAGGAACACAAAACTAAATCCAAATATTTCTTTTACTTGTCCTGGAGCTCACAAAAGTTTACCTACTGGAAAACCATACTGGCCCCTGTGCAAGCGTTTACAAAAGAGTACCTATTTTCCTTCTTTTCATTATCCTTTGGACCCAAGTGATTGTTTGTAACAGTAATAGTTACCTTCAATATTGTTATAATTAGATTGTTATCCCTCTCCTTTCTGAGATCTCTCGTGGTTTACATACTTATAAGATCCTCAAAGCTTAAGATTTTTTAGCATTTAAAGTCTCAATCCCACACTTCTGCCTGCTGAGAATTGCAAAATAGTGCCACTGATATGCTTTTCCTACAGCTCTTTGGCCTTTTAATCTCCATGGGACCTCAAACAAAGTAAAATTAGTGATGGCAGCTGAACTGACCCGTGCTGCAAACTCAGCATTGTAAGCAACAAGGAGTCATTATCCAGTAAGTTGCCAGATACGGTAAGCGTCACCAGTCTGTGCAATCTGGCCATTTATTTTGGGGAAACCATTACCCAAGACCTTTCCAATCAAGTGCTTTGAAGAGCAAGGAATGCATTGTTGCTACTCATTTAAATCAGTTGTTTTCTCCTGAGTAATTGCTCCCATTACTAGCATATAAATTTTTCTCAATCTCAAATCCACTTCAATAAGTTTATGGGGAAATTGAGTTCTCCCCACTAACTTGTTAATGTGGTTCGGAATATTAGGCGTGCATGTTTTCATGCAAATACACATGGTGTAAACGCATCATTTACATATAACGTGGTCGGACATAGAGAAATACCTAAAACAAATTTGAAAGCTTTTGGATGCAAAATTGGGTATGCACCTTAGTCCTTAAACCCAATTAAATAAATATATGTTCTTCTATTTGCAGGAAATTAAATATGGTGGATTATATAAAATATAGTGTTGGATTAATTTTAATGTTTTCATTGATTTCATTTCATTTTCATTTATTTTTAAACTTCCTGCTCTCTTAATGGATGTAGTGCTGGCAAAACACTTTGAAGATTGAAGCCCAAATATTTGCCTCTTAAGACAAAACATCAAATTAATATTTTAATGAATATTTCTCTAACAATTAATGCAGGGAATGATAATTAAAAGCACATTGAGATAGCAATTATTTTCACACCATTATTGTAGAGTTGTAACGTAGCAAGGGGAAAGAGTTAATGACACACTGGTGCTCTTGAAGCATCTAATTTGAGACTCTAATTCTGGGGCTGTGTTTCTGATAATGCGGTATTAAGACAGTATCAGAATCCTGAAGACCTTACACAGTCATTAATCTGTGTACACAAATGGTGAGAAAGTGATATACAGACCGGGCTCTGTGCGGCTAACATCAAATATAAACACTGATATAAAATCAAACAATAATTAAATCACCTCTTAAAAACAAGTCAGGATAAAATTAAAATCTGAATTAGATGGCTTTCCGCAGGATTTGGGTTGGGAACAGTAAATGCTCATCAGGCCCAACTGTGTACATTGATCTTATATGGGCCTGTGGGAATGCTTGGAGGCCTCTTTCACACTAGTTCTTATACAAAAAGAGAAGGGGAGTCAGGCTGAGCCCTGACCAAAGGCCTGGCAGAGGAAACATGTCAAATCCCGCAGGGCCCTGATCTCTTGTGGAAGCATTCCACCAGGCTTGGTCCAGAAATGCAATAAAAAGTCACATTGCCCATTGTAGATTGTTTAAAGGCTAATCATTTGTCCTTAGTTCATCTGATAAGATGTCTGAGATATATTCTGCATCCCAGATGCCAATGCTTTATGCAGTAGCACGGGTCCCTTTGTGATGCAATCACTTAAGAACGCCAACATTAGCAGCGGCAGTTGTGTGGTCTGCTTTAGATTAAATTAGGTAAGTGAGATGGCTGCAGGGAGTTTAGCTTTCTAGCTTGAATATGAAACCCATTCACAGCCTTTCACATTCTTTGGCTTACACAAATGAAGTATGTTAGCAGCCACATCAGATAGATTCAAATGAAGGAGAAAGCCATGCTGATGGTGTGTGTAGTGTGTGTAGTGTGGTGTGTGTAGTGTAGTGTAGTGTGGTAGTGTGGTGGAGTCTCCTTCTTTGGAGGTCTTTAAGCAGAGGCTTGACAACCATATGTCAGGAGTGCTCTGATGGTGTTTCCTGCTTGGCAGGGGGTTGGACTCAATGGCCCTTGTGGTCTATTCCAACTCTATGATTCTATGATATAATGCACACTGTTGTTGTTGTTTGTCTTAAAAATAAAACAATAATCAAAAAGAGCCAGTGTGGAGTGAATCTAAATAAATCTAAATAAATAAATAAATAAATAAATAAATAAATAAGCTGCAAATCAGTGGGTCACAATTTAAATAGTCCTGCCATGAAGATTAAAGTTAAGCAGAAAATGGTAGGAGATGTATCTGTTAGGTGTGTGGGTTTGCTAGATTTGATGCATGGAAGACTTTTCATCACTGCAAGATCCTTGTGAGCATATGTTCTTAAATTAGACCAATATCAATTCCAAGTGATATCTGTCAGGCATTTCCTCCTCAACTCTAGCATTATTTAGAAAGTGAGCAAAGACAGATAATGCGGTAGTTTCAATGCTTGTCAGTTGTTCCAAGACTAGAGGCAATTTTCTTTTTTTCTGCTTTATGCCGTTTTAAGCAGTATATTTTTTTGCCCCTGACTATAAAGCATAAGGGAAGAGGATACTGTCTTCTGTTTATTCACTTTCCATTTTCTTTTCATTATTCAGAGCAATGGCTTTTTTGGTACTCTAGGAGATAATTACTAATTGTTATTTCATAGAGAAGGTGGAACCTGGAAGGAAGGAAAGTCCAAACTTTAAGTATTCCATAAACAGAGGAAAGAAAGAAAGCAAAAATACATTTATGATTGGAGGAATAGGGAAAGAGTAGAATAAATAATTGCCATTCTGGAAACACACTGAACTGCACAGAATGGCTTTGATGGTGTATACACTCCCCATTTACTCTGTATCCAGTGTGCTCATAGCACTGGTTTGTGAAGTTTTGTACACTCAACGTTCACCACATGCCATAGCTATCCTGCCATTTCTTATGAAATACTGTGTTTTGTTTTATTTTCCCCAGCCAATATATGAATTTAGAAAGAGAACTGCCTAGCTGGATTTTAAGCCAGTAATGTGTATACAATCTTTATATTCATTTGGGAAATGCATCTCTTTTGGCAGGTTTTTGGAAGAGGGGTGGGGGAACAATTGTTAGAATTGATTATCTAGAGCTGGATAGGTATGGAAGGAAGGGAAAATTTAATGCTACCTTTAGATTTATATAATTGCTTTTATTATATCTGGCATGTGTTTTATAGTATTGTTTAAGACCTTTATCAATGTCAACTTCCCTAGGGTCTTATTGGCGTAGGGAGATATATAAGTCTGATGAATGGAGAACTTGGGAATAATTTCATACACTTGCAGGGATGTCCTAATACATTTTTGATAGCTGTGACAAAACACACGAGTGGTGACTCTAAGTAACAGATAATATTTAGGAGCCATGTGCATATTCCACCATCACCTTTACAGAGACAGGGAATTTTCTCAAAGTCCATCATCTATGTATACGTCAAAGCCAGTCTCCAAGGCTATGTAGAGAGGTATTCTTAATGGCACCGTCTCAGTTTTGCCATTCCCTTGCCCTGGGAGCTCTCTAGATGCCAAACTCACATGGCCTACAGAAGGAAATGAGTACATTAGTATTCATCTGGCTTTTGGTGGAGAGGGGCCTGGCAGAATAAGGGAGGATAGTTATGAAGCTCTGAGGTTATAAGTCCAATTAAATAAATCACCAGATAGGCAACAGATTCTGCTTTTTGAGCAATCTCATGATAAGCTCTGCCCCGTTCTATTAGAAGACGTGACAGATTGCTATTAGAAATCACCCATTATCTTTAATCCAAAGAGGAGATGGTCGTAGGTCAGTGGTAGAGCATCTGTTTGTGTGCAGAAAGACATCTCCAGACTAGGAGAACCCCCTGTCTGAAATCCAGGGGAGTCATTGCCAATCAGTACAGGTAATACTGACCCAGATGGACCATTGGTCTGATTCAGTATAAGGTCTGATTCCTAGAAGAGGGAGATATCAGCAGACTCTGTAGATTTCTTTTGTAATAACCTGTTCTCTTGGATGCCTCAAAGGCTCGCCTATATTGGCTCAAACCAGACAGGTACCTAATGACATTTAATTACAGAAAGTTGCCAGTGCAAATCAAAGAAATAAAATAAAATAAAATAAAATAAGAAAATAAAAATGTATTAAGGTACGTTTCTCACGTAAGTGTCTAACTTTTTAAGATTTGCTATTAGAATCATTACACCGCAGTGAAAATTGCTAGTTTCAGAGCTAGCGCAGAAGGAAGGCAAGGGTGAAGCAGGAGAAATATTCAATCTCTCGCCAATACAGGTCGTTATGTTGCCTTAAGGGAGAGATGGCGGCTACGTGCCTGGATTGCAAGGCAATAAAACTCTCAGACGCACCTAGGGGAAGAAACTCATGGTCTGGAGGCAGTGAGACCAGACAGTTTAGAGAAGAGAATAAAGCAGGTCCCTGACTCAACTGAATATTTTATGATTAATTCTTTTGACTCAAACTTGCCTGGAGAAGCTGAATTCACGCTGCCCATGTTGTGAAATATATGCAGCAGTTTAAGACATATCTTGGGGATTTATTTTAATATCAGTGGGTTGCAAAATGGTTTTGAACTAGTTTTCACTTTGGACCCCTTTTTTGGACGCATCTTGTTTGGTGTCTAAAGATGCAAATTGTTGCAAGGGCTTTGGGAAGAAAATGGGGCTAATATTGGCCTTTGGGCCAGTCTTCCATGTGCACAGACTGATCCTGTCTCAAAATGTGCTATCACAGTTTGGGGTTTCAGCCAGACAGGAACTAATGAGGAAGGAAATGGAGGTCTGTGGAAATGAAAGTGACAGCTGGAGCCAGCCTCATGAATGTAATAGCTGAAACTAGGAACACATATGAGGAGGCCTAGAGACAAGTTGGAAGCCAACACCTTTTTCATCCCATTGACTTCTGATAGCACAGAATTAGGAGATTCTGAAAACCATTCAGATGCATCATAGCAGTGAAATATTGAGAGGAGACAAAGGACCATCTGCCCACCAGCAACTGTTAATCACCACCTATGTGGGATCTCTATGTGGGATCTCAGAAAAAATGTCCACAAGCACAAATGTCCACTAGAATGTGAAACAGACCACACAGTGCCTAGCTATCTTGTCAGATGTTCCTTTAAATAAGCACTGGTGCTGGTTGTTGCTCAGTGGCAACTAGTTAATGGGCTGTAATGAGGGGCCTTAACAGTAACATAGAAGACATTTGGATATAGCCAGTGATATAGACAGGAAGTTTGAGTTTTTCTAGCTTGGTGGCAAGGAGGAGGGGGAAAACATTTCCCACTTTGGGAGAACATGATGGCTTCACTGTCAGAAGCAATATGCTTCTAACTACCAGTTTCTGGATATCATAAGTGAGTGATGGTGTCTTCACACTTAGATCCTTCTTGTGGGCTTCCATCGTGAATCTGGTAGGCCACTCTGAGAACAGAAAGCTGAAATAGATGGTCCTTTGGCCTGATCCTGCAGGTCTTCCCTTGTGCATACAGGTAAATCCAGATTAAATGGTTGGATAGGAAAACAGATTGGCATTTTGATAGCAGTGGCAGCATGTGAACATTGCCGACAACAACAATCTTGCAGGAACACCAACCCAACAATAAGAAGCACCCTATATCTCTAGAATCCCAGATAATTTCTCATATATAAGTCACCTCCACTAATGCGGGGGTTATGTTCCAGGCCCTGGTCACATAAGTGAAATTGTGTAAAGTGGAGAGCACTCTCTGAACACTCTTTAAATTCCCTCTCTGCCACTCTCTCTTCAATCCATACAAAAAATGTTGCATCGAAAAATATGCAGAAGTATAATTCAAGTTCTGGGACTGGCAGGAAGCAGGAGGAAATATGGGAAAGTGGCTGCTGCACTACCCTGGACATCAGCTGTTAGGCAGGGAGGCTGAGCAGCCTAAAGAAATCCTTGCTGTGCCTTTGGTCTTTTGGGGGCTTCCTTTGCCCTCACTGATGTTCTTTATAGGCCCCAAGGAAGGTCTCCTTGCAAACCACAAGGACTCTCCAGCTCTCTTATACCATTTTCAGTTTTGAATTGAATTATTTATTTCCCAGCGCTGCTCGTGTACGCGGCCATGCGCAAGTCGATCGTGTGTAAGTGGAGCAATGCCTGTAGTTGTAATTCCATAATGTTCAATGCCCTATATTGGGTCTAGCAATATTTGTAATTATCACCAAATGCCTTCCAGCCTGTAAATTCAGTATTCCCTCAATGTGTAAGCAAAAAAACCCAAATGCATCAATTTCAGCAGTTGCCCCCTGGAGCTCTAGCTGGATCTGTACTGTATTCCTGCTTGTTCCGATGCTCTGTCTCAGAGATCCAAAGTGGATTTGCGTATATTGAAACAGTAATTTTAAAGTCTCACCCAGGCGCAGAGGCTTTTGTATTTATCCTCTGCGGAGGGGATAAATGCTTGAATGTGTTAGTATTACAATACAGCACTTTTGTTTGCATGGGGGATGACAATAAGCTCTGAAGAAACTGCACAGAACAGAAGCAGCATTTCTAGCTGGCGTGAAATAAAGTTATGCTCTGCGATACAGAACTGGGGTGGATATATATTAGCTTCGATTCTCCCCTCCCTTTCCTTTCTCTTTTCCACAGATCTTAGCTTCTGCTGCTTCTTTTGATACATTATAGATAGAGTCTAAGTCTTTGGCAGACTTAGCAACCGGTGGGGTTTGCCCTGTGGAGGCAAGAATCTGAACACCTGTGCCGGCAATGTGAGAGCACTAGAATATCCCTTTAGGTTATTTCCTTTCCCTGGGGAATGAGCTTGACTTGCATCTAACACCAAAAAGACTATTCCCATTCCTAGGTTTCTTTCATAGGCAAGAATTCATCTTGTGCTGTGGTAGCAGTCAATCTTGCTATCTAGAGCACTGAAGCTGTGTGTCCAAAGCATATCGAACAACAATATTAACAATTGCACTAAGGTATCTTGCTCGCTCTCTGTTTTCTATCAAAAGCCTAAATGCATCTAATGTTCATCAGCATGTAAGAATTTAGCTTCTGGTAGAGAGTGCTTTTCGTTGCCTTGGGTGGAATGTTGCAGGTGCTGCAAATCTCAGTTTGTGACTTACAGGCAAAAAGCTGTTGCAGGATGGAAGTTGTGTCAGTTCCCACTGTGGTAAGGAGACCTGAGGACTTTTGCGTCTGGCAGACATTAAAGGTTTCTCAGGGTTACTAGACAGCATATTCTGTCATGACCACCCTTTTCAACCATCCAGTTATTCATATAGGCCAAAGCTCATCTCAAAACTCAGGGTTTAGGGAAGTTTTGGGCCTCAGATTGCCCTAATTCTGCTAGTCTCAACAAGACTCTCTTAGTTGCCTTTGAAATTCCTCAGACAGTTTGCCTGTGTAGGGATCTCCAAATCTGTCTCAACATTTCACTTTAGCAACATGGTAGCGATTGGTGGATGAGCGGACTATCCTTCTCCTCAATAAATTATGCTGGTCTGGTTACATATTCTCAAAATTCCTCCAACATTTTACCCAAGAAAGAAACTCCGAATTTATTCAGAATTTTCTTTGGAGGTAATATTGGGTGGTAGCTCTACCTCATTTCAGTACCAGAGTTTGTGTGAAATAATAAAGAACATACATTGGCCAACTTCAGTAATGTTTTTGTGTGTTAAATTGTAGGGGGAAGCTTAAATTCACAGAGCAAATCCCTCCAAACAGTGTTTTCACCCCATGTGTGGATGTGGAGGCAGCATTTGTCATCCCTCCATCCCTCCATTGGGAATAATGCCTGAACAGGGTTTTTTCTTTTCTTTCTTTATTTCCTCTGCAGGAACTATTGTCCTGGTATGTTAATTATGTGCAGCACAGGTAAATTCATTGCTCCTTCCAAACCTGATTTGGATTGAACAGAATCTGCTAAACCTTATAAATCTGGTTAGAGGGTTGGCAGGAAATCTTCTAGCGGAGAGAGTAATGAAATCCTCTCTTAGAAAGAGTGGTCCATTCTTGAGCTACAGCTACGGAATTCACGAGGGAAGGAGGGAGGGGCTGGATGCAAGACAAAGTAGCCGACAAAGGGACTATAGTGAGACCGCCGAAGAAGTAATCATAAGATAGCTCTTGGATTCATTTGGGGGGGGGGGGAGTCCATTTGAGACTGAACCTCAGGTGCAGGTCCAGGCTTTCATTAAAATTTCATGTATGATTTTGAAGGCTTTCGACAGTTTTTCTTCCTCTTGATATTTAACCGTTTTTCAAAGTGTGTATTTTTAGAGCTACTTCATATAACTCTAACTGTATTTCTCAAACACAACACATTGCTGTCAGCTTTTCTTTGCTGGGGTGGGAAGAATGTGCAATTTGAGCCATCATTTCCAAGTGTGCATTCAGACTGGCGATTTTGTTATGTTTGTGAAGATGCTGATGCTGCATCCAGAAAGCAACTTCCTTTTTGGTCGTTTTACCTCTAGACCAGATTTAGGAGAGAAGGTGACTCACAGAAGAGATATCTGAATTCCAGCTGCTTCTGCCTACCATTCTGCTTTGAACATGGCTGCCTACGCCTATTCTGCTGTCCTATGTACTAGTAGCGGCCAACTTGGAGAATGGAACACACTTTGCATTGCTTCTGGGTGCTGGTCAGAAACACTAGTAAGCCTAGTTGATATGAGCATCACTATCCCTGGATACTTATCAGTGCTTGATTGTCAGCTATGAATGATCTCTCTATGTATAATTAAGTATGTGTGCATGTGTGTGCAACCCAGTCACATATCCATGTCATAAGAACAGCCCATCTGCATAAGGCACTCTAGTTATGTTTCCAACAATAGTCAGCCATTGGTTCCCAGGAAGGAAAAAATCAGGCTAGGTGGGCAAAATATTTTCCACTGCAAATGGCATGTTGTAGCTTCCATTTGACTACTATAACATGCTCTGCTTGTAGATACCTCTGAAGAGTCCTTGGAAACTTCGGATTGTTGACTGGGGCAGCTTATAAGGACTGTGGGATGCCTTGGTTACAACAGCTTCATTGTCTAGCTGTAAGCTTCCAGGCACAATTCACAGAGCTGGTTATGACCCATAAAACAGCTTCTCAGAAGGACCACCATCTCTCTTATGAAACTGCATGGGTTTTAATATCTTCAGAAGATGTTTTCCCTCTATCCCACTAATGTGTCTGGTGGGAACCTGAGAGAGGGCCTTTTCTGTGGCTGCCACTGGGTTCTGGCATTCCATTCCTGGGAGTGGGGAGGCCCTTCTCTGGTGGTCATCTGAGACAAATAAAGGCAATTTCTTATTGTGAAAGGACTGTTTAGCTGATCTGTTTGACCTGATGTTGCTGTTGCTTGCCTCCTAACTATTCTCCTAATTGATATTCCTCAACTGGAATATATATTCTTCCCCTGAACTAGAGCTGACTTACATTAGTTGTTTTATTGATCTGTTTTCTACCTGTTTCTTTTATATACTGTTTAGTATTTTGAAGGGCTGTTCTATATCGTATTTCCCTTACTTAGTTGTTAGCTGACTTGGCTACCATTGTGTGGAAAAGCAGCATATCGATGCTGGGGGTACGCAGTGGTCTGCATACCCCTAAACATTTTGTGAATCTTTGTACTTTTGTCCATTTACTGTATTTCCCCTGATTTGAATGATAAAATGGTGATGTTCCTGAGTCAAAATGAGAGTACCCTTTTTAAGAAAAAAAAAGCACTGGATGTAAATCTATGAATTTGTCCACCCCCGTCACACTTATTTTGAAGCCCTCTCCTAATAATCCCTAGCATAGAACATGCCAGGGATAACTAAATAATATTGGGTAAAGTAATCATGTTATCAACAACATGCATGTGTGAATCAAGCATGAATGACTGGCGACGGAACTGACTCCACTGAAAAATATATGGCTGGGGGGGGATCTATTAAATTGACATTCTTTTCCCCCGTCTGCCACTGGATTCAAGGTGATTCACAATATAGCAGGATATGAAAAAATATATAATCAGTGCTTTTTCCCTTAAAAGTACTCTTTTTCTTACTCATATTGAAATACTGCCCCTCAATGAGGTCAAACTTAGATTCACAAAATGTTTAGGAGTACGCATACCCTTGCATCCCCCCCTCCCCGAAAAAAGCATAGTGTATAATTAACAGCTAGCACATACTAATCATCACTTGATGTTGTGGTCCTCAACTGATAAATGTGTATGACTGAATCAGCCCACATCTTGTGCTTAAAACCTCCCCTGGCCATCTGAAAACATCTTTAGAAATCTATGTGCCTCTTAACCAGTTCTATACTATTTAGATCTATTTTGGAGCTGTGTGCATTTCCTTAAGATATGAGTTTTGCTTGTGTGTTTTTTTTAAAAAAATGTTGTTGTTGTTTTAAACATCTCTATCGTTACTTGGGGCTTTTTATGGGAATTCTGTTTCCCTTTCTTCACTTCTTTCTCATATAAGAGTTGCTTCTCCTCTCAGGCAGCAGCACTATTCTACCATCTCTGACCTTATTAACAGATCATATATTGCTCCCCGCAGTAATTTTCCATAAACAAACTGATAAATATATATCTGCAGAGGAAAACCCCGATTGGAGCTCTTTCATACACTTGCCTGTAGTCAAATTCACAAGCTATAAAGTGTGTGAATTTTGCATGATGTTTTTTTCTCTCAACACTCTCCTTAAATTCATTTTATTTCCATTCCCTCTCTCTTTCTCTTTAAATATTTTATTACGTAATATGAAATCATACCATACCATTCCCACCTAGAATTACATATACATAACAATAAGAAAAGCACCACAATCATAGCATGGGAAAAGTTTGGCAATGAATGTGAACACTTCTATACTTCTGGTTCCTGAAGTCAATAAATAATGAAATTTCCCCATAATTTTTTTAACCTGAACATACATGTACAAGAACCATAATCTAACACATCACTGTATATCAGCATATCATACTTTCTGCATACAGTACTTTAGATGCTCCATTCATTTTTTGCCATTCGTAACTAAACTCATTTTTGCAAACTAATTCTGTCTCTCTTTGTTTCTTTTTACACGAGCTCACATATCATTTTTTTGAAAAGACTTTTGATATTAAACTTATTTATTGCTATAACCTGTATTTGGTTGCCTAATGCTTGATTGGTTGATATTAAGTTTAATTTATCTCTTATAATTTCATTGACACCCCCCTACCCCCCCCAAAAAAAACTTGAATGGTATTGCAGTTCTACATATTTGCATTCATACAACAAAATGATGGCATAAGCCACAAGAGAATTGGATGTTCAAGGGCTACAATTTTATTATGACAAGATCTGCAACTCTGGCCTGGTTCACCCATAACACTCAACCATGGTTTAGTTAACCATAGTAAAAATTGCTCACCCATACCCAGTCCTATTGCTTAACTATACTTCATTAACGGTAGTTAATGGGCATGCTCTAACCACGGTTTGTGGTTTGTTTATAAACTATAACTAATATTGCTGAGACTTTCAGGATAGAAGGCCACAGAGAATGCAACACTGAGATAAACTCAGGTGTGATGTAACAAACTATGGTTAAAGTGATTGTGATAATCTGAGATGCTATAGTTTAACCAAGGCTTATAAACTAATTTTAACTATGGTTCACATTAACTGTGGCTTAGTGTGACATGCAAATGAGACTACTATATGCAGAGCTTTTGCTTTTAACTCTGGAGCCACCTAGAAACCCAACATTGTTTGTAGATATTTGATCTAATATGCCCCCTTTGTTGGGGGTAGAAGTGTGGGTTCCCATTACCATGAAAGGTGTCGCCAAGTGTTCATCAAATTCCTGCCTAATACAGTGGTACCTCAGGTTACAGATGCTTCAGGTTACAGACTGCGCTAACCCAGAAATAGTACCTCGGATTAAGAACTTTCCTTCAGGATGAGAACAGAAATCAAGCAGAGGAGGCACAGTGGCAGTGGGAGGTCCCATTAGCGAAAGTGGCACCTCAGGTTAAGAACAGTTTCAGGTTAAGAACGGACCGCCAGAACGAATTAGGTTCTTAACCCGAGGTGCCTCTATACTGCATTTCTCTGGAATGCTTGGGGATTTTGTTTAGTCTTCATTTTTAAGTCACTCGACCTGATTCACACTTCCCACGCTAAAACGTGGGTCAGAAAGCAATTATACTTTGTTTTTAACATTTCTCCAAAGTTTACAATATAGCTCTCAGCTCACAAAAAAGTAAAAATGTATATAAAAATACTCTAGGTTAAAGTGTGTACAAAAATGCATATTTTAAGGGTAAGCATGTATAGTTTAAAATAAATTGCATACAGGGATGATTCATATTTTAATTGTTTTAACAAATTCACACTGGTGTTGAAACAGGATGGAACGGACTTATGAACGCATACAAAATAGATAGAACTGGAAACAGATTGATCTGTCAATCCCTTGTCTTTCTCCACACAGCCCTATCAATTATGACAAATTGAATGCCTATTTAAAATGTGTCCCCCAGCACTAATTACTAAAAAAAAAAAAATCAAGCCAAGGTCAGTGGGGGTTAGGTGAAAACATGATGCAATGTGTTTGCCAGACAAACCGCTTTTCAGCCCAGATGTGACAAATTAATCTTACACTGTGGCTTAAACAGAGGGTAGGTGGGTGTCACAAATGGGAAAGAGGCCAACCATTGACTTAAATAGCTACCTAGATCCAGCTTCTCGCCATTGTTGGCCTAGCCCCATAGCATGTGTCTGTAGCACATCCAGTGGTGGAGCATATGCCCGTGCTGGCCAGGGCGGGCGCATTCCTGAGGGGCGCGGAGGGTGCCCTCCCAGGGGCGGGATAGCCACCACACACTTCCCGATCCTGGTTCTGCTGCTATAACCAATCAAACATCTTGTTTGCGCCATTCTGAACAAAATATGCACGAACTATTCATTTGTCTTTTTCAAATCCTACTAGTGAACATCTTGAGTTGCATTTTAACGCATTTTACAGTGGTGCCCCGCAAGACGAATGCCTCGCAAGACAGAAAACTTGCTAGACGAAAGAGTTTTCCATTTTGGAGGTGCTTCGCAAAACGAATTTCCTATGGGCTTGCTTCGCAAGACGACAATGTCTTGCGAGTTCCTGCTGGGGTTTTTTCCTCCCCCCCCCTTTTCTAAGCCGCTAAGCCGCTTATCAGCTGATCTGATCAGCAGATAAGCTGCTAAAAGCCGCTAAAAGCCGCTAATCCGCTAATCCTTCAATGGGCTTGCTTCGCAAGACGAAAAAACCGCTAGACGAAGAGAATCACAGAACGGATTCTTTTCGTCTTGCGAGGCACCACTGTATTCTGATTTGTGTACTTATGTTTGATATTTTGCAACGTTGTCGTGATGCTTGGTTTGCAGTTTGCATTGTCCATTACTGTTTTATGCTGTTGCTTTAATGTTGACGGCCTGTGGCTTATGCAAGCAATAAGTCTAACTCAGTAGAAAATCTAACAGTTGTTAACAAGCTGTTTGTTCGGCAGGCACCTTTTGTAATGCTTTCGGTACACTGTGGTCTGGGGCAAATATACCGGATGCTCTGCGGTGGAGGTAATGGGAAGATGATCCTGTCTTTTGAACAGTGGTTGTGTTTAGGCGATTCCTGCCCCCACAGCATTCCCCAATAAGAATTAGCACAATTTACAATATCAAGTCCAAATTATAATTGTGAACTAGAGAGATTCCTAGTATGTCAAAGGTATGTGCCTGTTCAGGCTCAGTTACTGAGTTTCCATATAGATGTTGCCTGCATAATGCAAATGTTAACTCAGGAAACATTTTTTTAGTAAGGTTATGCTAGTTTGTCATTGGTTGTGTTAATAACTGCCTGGTGAGCATGTGCCACTGTGGTTAATTGCTTGTGCAAATGTATGCAGACCTTGGGCTTTAACATTATTAAAATGAGACCCAAAATAACTAATTTGTGAGAACAACGGGGGAAGTATGTAATCTAACTGACATACTGTCTGTTCGAACATAGCTCCAATCCTCTGATGACTCTGTGGCAATTTATAAAAGAATATAGGCCTTGCCTATTGCTGCTTTCTTGAGAAAGAAAAGAAGTGCTGTGTGTGCATTTAATTGTAGAGTTTCCAGTTTTGATTGCCATGTAGGAAAAAGAAATCCCTTTAAAACCTTTTCGTACATGCTCCTTTGCTGCTATCAGAAATCCCTCTAAGCCAGCCTCCCTTAATCTAGTCCCTTCCAGGTGTTACACCAGCTCTCATCATTCCTCACCATGTCGATTTCAATGCCTTCCAATCAGATTTCAGGCAGCACCGTGGGACTGAAACTGCCTTGGTCGCACTGGTCGATGATCTCTAGTGGGGTGAAAGCTGGTTCCTGGTTCTGCTGCATGTCTCAGCTGCTTTTGATACCATCAGCCATGGTATTCTTCTGGACCATCTAGGGTAATTGGTAGCTGGGTAGCTGTTATGCAGTGGTTCCTTTTCTTCGTCCTAGGCAGGGCCGAGGAAGTGGTGTTGGGAGATAGTGTTCAGACTCCTGGTCCCTCACTTGTGGGGTGCCTTGGAGCTCCATCCTCTCTTCCATGCTTTTTAACATCTTCATTAATCTGCTGGGATAGATCATCAGGGGTTTGGGCTGGGTGTTCACCAATATGTGGATGATACCCAGCTCTACCTCTCATTTAAATCAGAACCAATGAGGGCAATTAGCATCCTGTGTGGGTGTCTGGAGGTGGTTGGAGGATGGATGGTGGTCAGTAGATTGTGGTTGAATCCTGTTAAGACAGAAGTACTGTTTCTGGGGGATAGGGAGTGCGCAGGTGTGGAGGAATCCCTAGTCCTGAATGGGGCAACTGTGCCCCTGAAGGACCAGGTGCACAGCTTGGGAGTCATTTTGGATTTGCAGCTGTCCGTGGAGGTTCAGGTTAATACTGTGTCCAGGGTGACCGTCTACCAGCTCCTTCTTGTACACCAGCTGAGACCTTACCAGCCTACACAATGTCTTGCCATAGTGGTACATGCTCTGTTTATCTTCCACTTGGACTACTGCAATGCTACTGCTGGCATCCATTATTAGGTAAATGGAATACTCTAGGTTCCAATGGTTGGATGTAGAAATGCTCCATTTCCAGAACATTTCTGATACTCAGGGTGTCTTGGGCGTATAGCAAATTTCGACTTTGTAGGTGATGTGAAAGTTACTTATTTGAAGAGTACAATTTTGGGGGAGAAAAATGTAACACAGAGGCACACCCCTTCACACTGTTCAGATACGCTGGGTGGTTTAAAAAGAAAATTAATATGAGACACAGGGGAGGGCAATTTTCATTGGAAACGCTTCCCCACCACATTTCCAATGAGAATTGTGCACCTACGCTGCTTTTAGGCTTCTTTTCTAGAAGGAACAATGTGGAGGGGGAGTTTCATTATGATCACAGCTAGGGGAAAGAAAGGAATGCACTTTTTTTTTCTGCACCAGCGTCCTAATGAAAATCTCCCCCTGTCTTCACCCTGCAGGTAGGTTTTAAAACTCCTGATGTCCTTTCTAATTATGGGAATCCTTAGCATTCTGTCTAGTTTGGCCCTTTGACTACACTGGTTGCAGATTCCGGGTTGTTGGTTTTTTTTAATGTCTTGCCCCCATTTAGACGGAGAGCTGCACAAAGTTTCCCATTTCCATACTCTGTGTTTATTAACTCACAATGTCTTGAATTATGCGTGCCAAGTTTCAGCCTTGTGGGTGGTATGATACTGTTTGTGACTTTCCAGTTCTAAGGAAGAAGATTACAAGTATTTTCACATTTTTCTAGCAATCAAACTGTCTTTGAGTATGTGTTTACCAAATTTTAGGCCTCTGGGTCACATGGCAGTCTCAAAACAATTTTCATACCTGAGTGAGTGAG
Source organism: Podarcis liolepis (assembly GCF_965112155.1). Classification (NCBI taxonomy): domain Eukaryota; kingdom Metazoa; phylum Chordata; class Lepidosauria; order Squamata; family Lacertidae; genus Podarcis; species Podarcis liolepis. The sequence continues at coordinate 64,747,482 of NC_139564.1, read as the reverse complement.
TCAGTCAGTTTCAAAGGAGTGAGATGTATAAGCCCGATATTTTCTTATCACACATGATAATGTTATCTCCTGTCCAGTTTCCAAAGCACTAATTTTGAAATTCACTACTGCTAAATTCTGTTGTCTCTCTTCAGTTCCTTTTTTTTCCGGTTATAAAATGAGAGCAATGTAAGTGTTCTACAAGCTCGTTAAAACTGAAATAACGGTTTACGAGAACATGGCCTCAGTAACTTTTTGTCCTTTCTGAGTCTGGCTTAATACATCAATCTCTCTCATAGGTCTGGCTGCTTGGGGGATCTGTGCAGGCGATATTCCATCAGCTACCACCATCAGCTACCATTGACAGGTTTAAAATCCCATATGTCATTGAACAGTGAGAGCTAGGCAGAAATGTATTCCTGTTTGTTTCCCAGCAGAGGGATGGGAATCCCACTTTGCAATGGAATGAAGCATTTGTTGTTCTGGCAGATCATACACACAAAAAGTGTAGAGTAAAATCCCAGCCACAGGACTTATACTGGCTGCAATGCTATGGACATTTATCTAGGGATATGTCATACTGAATGGGGAGGGAGATGATGATGATGATGATGATGATGATGATGATGATGGTAATAATAATAATGGCTGTCATATGTCCAGTATTTCTCACACATAGGTGGGATGTGGCAGTTGGAAACAGTGTCTGGGCAGAAATTGCTGAAAAATCTGGACCCATGTCGGGAAGCGTAGACAACTTTGCCCAAAAAACTTTTGTGTCTGGATTTTCACTTTTTGAAATATGGCAACCCATAATACTATGCTGCCCATCTGGTTGCCCCAGCCACTCTGGGTGGCTTCCCAACACATTAAAACATCAAACATTTAAAACTTCCCAATACAGGACTGTCAGATAGTTGTTTATTTCCTTGAAATCTGATGGGAGGGTGTTCCACAGGATGGGTACAACTCCTGAGAAGGCCCTCTGCCTGGTTCCTTGTAACCTCACCTCTTATATTGAGGGAACCACCAGAAGGCCCTCAGAGCCAGACCTCAGTGTCTGGGCTGAACAATGGGGGTGGAGACATTCCTTCAGGTATGCAGGAGCAAAGCCGCTTAGGGCTTTAAAGGTCAGCACCATTTTGAAAAAGTGTGGGAACCTTTTATATTATATTTGCCGAAACAAAGAAAGAATATTGACCTGATGGTAGGGTTTAAAAAAAAATTTATGGATAGGGGATAGATAATGTAATAAAAGGGAAAAAAATATGTTATTTGTAGAAAATAGCAGAATATATTAATGAGGTTAATAAATCAGAAATGGAAGTCGAGGGAAGTCCAAAAGGGTGGAGGGAGAGCTGTTTTATGTAAGCTGTATGTTATATTTGTAATGAGAGAAAAGAAAATTATAAAAATTTAAAATAAAAAAAAGGTCAGCACCAACACTTTGAAGTGTGCTCTGTGATTCTGGATTGGGGAATAGAGACCTCAGTTTTGTCCCTGCTGCCCAATCTGCATGCTGTGCTTTTTTAACTTTTAGAATTATTTTGTGTTTGTGAGCTGCCTTCAAAGGGCAGGTGGCTGGATTTATATATTGAATACCAGTTTGGGAGCTCCAAACCTATTAATAAAAATACCAGTATTTGAATGCACCCATCAGTCCTCATATTGTGAACAGCCGCACCCTTACCAGTATATTACAAATGTGTTGGCAGGAGTGGGGGGGTGGTATTTAAATTCTTGTTTTTTTGACATTAGTAATGTAAATGGATTTGCAAAAGCACAAGACTGCACAGGTTAGAATTTGTTGGGAAGAGCACATGTTACTGCAATGTAGCTAACAGGAATGGAGTTGACTGTTTCAAATATGTCTCCAAGTACTCTGAGTGAGGGGTTTATAGCTCTCTGCATTCATAATGCACAGCCTGGGGTCTCTCAGAGAGGTGTCCTGGCACATCCAAAGAGGGAGAGCAGATTACATTCTTCACATTTCAGCAGCTTAAAACAAAACCTCCGGCATTTCCAGGCATCATAAAAAAGACGCAGTCACAAGTAAAAAAAAAAAAAAAAAAAAGCAGGTCACCTTGGAAAGATTCTCTAATATCCTTCAAGACTTTGCAGGAAAGAGGGAGGGAAAATGAAAGGGGGGATTAATATCTATAAAGAAACATTCCGCAGATGCCAGCATAAAATCATTTATTCAGCTACAAAATGTAAGTGTGGAACAGAACATTACTTTAAGTTGACGTCTTGACTTTAGAAAGATTCGAGTCAGTGCAAATATGTGTGCATGGATATGGCATTGTCTCCTCTACTGTCAAAGATTAAGTTATAAGCTCCATGGGACTGGGCCTAACTTTTTTGATTGCGTTGCTCTATAAAGCAATACAGTATTGTTATATAGGCTATATATAGCAATACCATAGTGCTGTATACAGCAATGGGACAACAACAGCAGCAGCAAATAGTTCATTCTGCACGGAGTTTGCAATTTAATTTTTGGCAGTGGAGGGAGATGAGAAAAGGAGATAGCAGAGTAACAGGAACTGAACAAATACAAATGTAGCTATATGTCCTGTAGACACACACAGATGTGTACATAAGCCTAAATTCACATATAGGAAATGCTAAACCTTTGATAGTGATGATGGAGTGCGCATTAGATGAAGTATGCTTTATTCCTAAAACAACAATAAATAACATCCCCACCCCTGTTTATCATCCTTCCTTTGAACAGCTCATAGGGCATATGTGAAGGTTGTCCTATTTTTATCTTTAAACTATATGTTTTAGGGGCAAGAGTCTGTGGGTGCAAGTCACCCATAAATCCTTGAAATGGTAAAACTTAGAATGAATCAAGGTTTGATTAAACTGAGCCAAACATGAAAAGACCTGAATTTAGTCTATGCTCGTGAGCCAGGCCAGCTCAGCAGAGCTACCTGGGTAGAGTTCATTGGAAGAACAAAAGAGACCAGTCATTAAGCCATCAAGGAAGCCATCAAGAGGTCAAAGACCGGGGGGGGGGGTAGGATTTCAGGGAGGGTGCTGTAAGAGAATGGGAAACAAGTACAGTGGTACCTCGGGTTACAAACTTAATTCATTCTGGAAGGTCCGTTATTAACCCGAAACCGTTCTTAACCTGAGGTGCGCTTTCGCTAATGGGGCCTCCTGCTGCCGCTGTGCCACCGGCACACAATTTCCGTTCTCATCCTGGGGCAAAGTTCTCTACCCGAGGTACTACTTCCAGGTTAGCGGAGTTTGTAACCTGAAGTGTTTGTAACCCGAAGCATTTGTAACCCGAGGTACCACTGTATCGTTTCTGCATACAGCTTTGCAAGTGAGAGGAAAGGGGGTCTGAGCAGTGTGAGGGCTGGTTGGGGCAAGCTGTAACAAGACACAGAGAGCATGGCTGATTTCTCCATTTGGAGACCCAAGCTTGCTCCGTTGACATGCTCTTGGGGTGCAATGTTGGGATTCTCCATCATCCAGAGGAGTTGTGGGTGAGAGCTAAAAGCTAGAATCAGACTTCAGGCTGGGTAGCTGAGAGACAGAGCCATTTCTGCTGATATCCAAGGCCCTGGCTATGGGAAAAGCAAGATGTGAGACCCTCTTGTTGTAGGCTCAGGTTGTATATAAGTGTAAATAAACCATATCACAAGAAGACACCCGTCTCTGCTGTGCCTCATTGTCTAAAAAGTGAATGTAACCTCTTGAATCTCACACTGTTTGTGGAGACTGAGGTGACATTTTACAATTCTGATCTGTGAGATTAGGTTTGGAGATAATGAACTCAGTTTCATAGCTAAACATGGATTTGAACCCTGCTTCCGCACTTTGCACAATTCACCATGTAGCCTCTGGAAACCAGACTCCCAGTGCTATGACTTCTACTTCCAGTGGAGAATACATTCCTAATTAGAAAGACTATATCTGTGATATATCAGTTATAACAACTTCAATTTAGTAGGATGTCTTGCAGAGAAATGACTAAATCTTGAAAGACTCAGGCTAGGAATCATCTGGTCTTTCACAGGGAACAATCTGGGGGGGGGGGAGAGAATCAAAATCAAATTAGCTCTCAGAAAATTGTTCCGGTGTTTGAAAACAAGAATCTGAAGCAAACAAAAAAACAAACGGAAATCTGTTGTTTCCTGAAATCTGTTTTCCATTAACTTTCTACCTTGCACAACTCAATTTCCCCAAAGAGCTGGAAATAGTCACAAGAATTAGATCAAGGCTATGGAAACAAAAAGGAACATGCTATTCCCTCACAGCAATGCTCCTTAGTGTGAGTTGCTTTGCTGACTGAAGCGTTTCTACAAAACTGAATGGAACAGCCTGATTGTTCTTTCAGGGTATTTTCATGCATTCCCACCTCAGCAATTCTGTAGCCTGACAGGGTGGGCATTATTAAAATGTTTATAGAGAGATCTTCATGCATGTTTCTTCGGTCATGTTTCCAAGAGATGTGGCTTATCTTGGCTCATTATGGGCCAGCTATACAAGAATAGTCTTCTTCTTCTTCTTCTTCTTCTTCTTCTTCTTCTTCTTCTTCTTCTTCTTCTTCTTCTTCCACTGGATTTTTTGCTGACTTCAAGGAGGTTGTCTTCAGTCTCCATTCTTGAGAGAAGTTGGCTTGTAAACCTGTAGCCTGTCAAGCAAGATTTGGCCAGTGTTTTTCACTCATGTACAGCCTTTGGGGCTCTCAGCAAGCCTTTTTTGAACCAATACAAAATTGCTTTTCAATCATTTACTCCTCTGTGGGCCTAATGTGTACCCCTTTGAACTCTTGCAGTATGAATTAAAGCAAAAGGGATAGAGAGTAAAATAAACTGACCTGTGTGCATGACATGGCCTGTATACCTGAAGGAGTGTGTCCACTCCTGTATTCATCCCGAACACTGAGATCTAGCTCTGAGGCCTTCTGGCAGTTCCCTCACTAAGAGAAGTGAGGTTGCAGGGAACCAGGCAGAGGGCCTTCTCGGTAGTGGCGCCCGCCCTGTGGAATGCCCTCCCATCAGATGTCAAGGAAATAAGTAACTATACAAACTATAGAAGACATCTGAAGGTAGCCCTGTAGAGAAGTGTTAAATGTTAAATGTTTTATTATGCTTTTATATATGCTGGAAGCCACTCAGAGTGGCTGTGGCAACCCAGTCAGATGGATGGGGGACAAATAATAACATTTATTGTTGTTGCTGTTGTTGTTGTTGTTATTTAATCAGCCAGCCAGGATTTACTGGCAGAGGAAGGGGACACTTTGACCATGGTCCCCGCAAACCTGCAGCTAGCCCTGTGATAAAGCTGGTTGACAATGTCCACTGGTCATAAGCAGGATTTGGCTTTGTGTATCCCAAGGACACTGCTGCCAGGGATCTGTTCTGTCAGGACAACTACGTATGTACGCATCCCATGATGAATTCTGTCATTTAGCTTGAATGGCCTTTGTGAGCGCAGAACTGGTCAGTGTCAGGCTTGCTGAGATGACCTGGAAAGAAACTTGTGGAAAAGCATGGAAAGCATCAAATCCAAGAGATGCAAACAATCTTCCATTTAATTGTTCAATCCCCCTTTGTTTTCCTTTGTGTGTGTGTGTGTTTTTTTTAGTCTAAACATATATTTTCCTGGATGGGCACCAAGTGCATAAAACTTGAGCCTTAATGCATTTTGAATGTTTGGGGACCTGGAAAGTTCCTTCCAGTTTCATATCAAATAACTATTTTTTGCTCTCATCGATTCAAATATCAATTACCCTGTTTTCACAACCTTTTTTTGTGGTAAATATAATAAAGCAAATTGTTGTGGCTGCCTCTCAAGAGGTCACACACAATCAATAGACGGTGATAGAAAAATGTTAATGGCACCAACTGCTGCTGATCAATGCTGTGTTGATGCTGACGACTTCCAAATGACATTTGAGGACTAAGTTGGTATTCAGTGGTTCTGGGTATATGTGTGGACGCTACCATTATGGGGCAGGTTTCTCTGCGAAGTCTCTAATTGCATATAGACAAGAAGCCTACATAACTCTGATCCACCAAACTAAATGCAGTCTGCCTTTGGTTCCACAAACCTTCTAGTTGTATAGCTTGCCTGGGACTGGGAATTGTTGCAGGGACTGGAGCTGTCAAGCACTGGTCAGGCCAGACAAGACGTACCTGAATAATCCAGCACTCCAGAAAGGAAGTGAGCAGGGGAAAACTTTGGTCATATGGTGCCCTGAGTGAGCACAAAATTTGGCACCCTCTGCCCAAAATATCTCATATTTTCACAATGATTCCTTTTGATACAGTTTTTTTATGGCTCCTCAATAGGTACCCATATAAATAATCCCCATGATGAGGTGAATTCCAGATGCTCTGTCCCAGCTCCTGTCAACCTAGCAGTTTGAAAGCATGCCAGTGCAAGTAGATAAATAGGTACCACTGAGGAGGGAAGGTAAACAGTGTTTCCGTGCGCTCTGGTTTCCATCACAGTGTTCCGTTGCATGAGAAGCAGTTTAGTCCTGCTGTCCACATGACCCAGAAAGCTGTCTGTGGACAAATACCATCTCCCTTGGCCTGAAAGCGAGATGAGCTCTGCAGCCCCATAGTTGCCTTTGACTGGACTTAACTGTATAGGTATTCTCATTCTTAGTAGTAGTAGTAGTAGTATTTTGTGCCCTCTCAGCTCAGCACCCTGTCTTGGGGGGAAAAGCCTTCTACCTGGTCCCTCCTGAATGTACTGCTGGGGACATTGGAACAAACAGGAGTGTCTCTGAGGATGACATACAGGAGATAGCATAATCTTAAAGGGCTATAAAGGTCACCACCAGCACTTTGACTTGTGCCCAGTAACAAATTGTAAAAGAGTGTAGCTTTTCCCCTAATATATATTTCCTGTGTATGGCCCCTGTTAACAATCTGGCTACCATATTCTGGGCCCTTTGTGATTTCTGAGGACTCTTCAAATGCAGCCCTGTGTAGAGTCCCTTCTACTAATCCAGACATGATGAAACTGAGGCATGTATCATCTTGGCCAGATCTGTATTCTCTAGGAATGGGTATAGTTGGCACACCAGTTTCCTAGTCACAACTGACACATCCAGGGTCAAATCCAAGTCCATATGATACCCACCCAACTTGAATGTTATGTTTTCTAGGGGATGTTGCTGTATATGTATACATATCATGGACCATAATATTACAGGATGATAGTCTACAACTATCTCCACCTGTCAAGTGGAAAGTAGAGTTTTTCTACACATGATGGGCATGTGTCATGCATGTTTTAGCTGAGATTCCTGCTTTGCAATGAGTTGGACTAGATAACCCTTGGAGTCTTTTCCAACTCTACAATTCTGTGATTCTAAGTGTGAACAAATCTCAGGACTGGTGAAAGCTCATTTGAGGTTTCAGAGTGCAAACACATTTTCTTTTGTTTTCTAACCCTCTTTTTCTGCTCTGGGAAATCTTGTGTTCACAAATACTCATTTGAAAATACACTTTGCATAAGCTGCAGATGTGGACCATGTGTTTGGCGTTGGTGGAATTTTAGAGTGTGAGCCAAGAGCAGGGGAGAGTATTGTATTCCTTGGTAGTGGGATAGAGGTTTCGCTCATATTATCTCAAATTCTAGCATATGCTGTTTATGGGCAAACTATCCTTGTTAAAGCATTGTTCTCTATAGCTCCCTAAGTTGTACTATAGAAATGTAAGTTGTTTCACACACATGGAATTCAAACATCTGGTGCATGTAATGAAATTCTATGTTCTTTTGAGGAAGGGGGGGGAATCATCAAAGGGCATGCTTCAAACACAAACAATAATCCAACTATTTACTGGCATCTTTTTAAAAGTTTTATTATTTATTAGCGCCTCATCAGCGTATATAGTGTTTTATGGTGATATAACACAAGCAGTCATAGCCCCAAGGACCCTACAAACTCTATCTTCAGGGAGGTGCCAGTCAACTTCAAGCAGAATTAAGGACTAAGAACCCAGCATCTTATAAGGATCTGCTGCTTATTGTATGTGCCAACTATATTTTTCTACACCTAGATGACACCCTCAAGGTTGGCATGTAAGAGGGAGCCATACCATCTTTAGTTTCATTGTAACAAGGGTAGTAAACGCAAATGCCGAGATCATAAAAATGGCTGGATAGAATGCCTGACTAGGCACTGGCAAAAAGAGAACCATGGCGTTGATTTTCAGGTCAGGTTATCTGGAATTATCCCTGTTAGAAGATCTTTAAGTATTGGATCTGACTGGATGTTCAAAAGTCATATGGGATAATGCATGAAAAGCATGGTGTTGATAACATTGGCTCTCTTCCACTACAACATCTAATGTTGTGTCCTTGACCATTCCACTCCCAACCTTCTAAGTTGAGTGGGAATGTTGAAAGGGGGCATTTTGAAGCTTTACAATGATGAGGAACCCTGTGTTGTCAAGGTTGCTTAACGGTGAGATTTCTAAATGTGTTCAGCTGAACATCATTAGATGTTAAGTTTCAGGCCTTTCTGTTTAATATGGGAAAGTTGGAGGTAGAGTGGGCAAGGTGTGAATTTCCACCCTCTCTGGATGGTTTATGCCCTCATGTGTTCAGTCTGAAGAGGTCTACTGTACTTGAGTAAAACTGTATGCACAGGGAAGCGCTCAACTTTATACCTTCAACTGAACACGCCAAAGTTGGGATGTGACCACTAATGGTAGCACTGTTCTGCCCTCTGTGCATTCAATGACCACATAAAGGGGTATTCACATGTTACATTCAATAAGTGTACAATCTGTGTATCTGCATAATCTGTATACACAGATAGTCGCACTGTATGTTTGTGCTGTTGTTCGTGTGCAACATTCAGTGTGTATTCAGTATATGTACCTGTGTACACAATAGCTGAGATGTAGAAATGAACAACTGTACATTATTGCATGCAAACACTTGTACATGTGTAGGATCTGCTTGTGGCTGTGTCCAGTGTATCATGTGAGCAAGCCTACAGAGAGAAACAAATGAACAGGATACATAGCATGCCATGATACAGGGAATCCTGCAGTAAAATCACTTGGAACTCTTGGTTTTATGCTAGGTGTATTTGTGTTGTTTGGATTTTTTTTCTTTAGGAGAAAAAGACTGCGGTAGAAAATTTGCATTTGTAAAGTTTCTTATTCTCAGTTTAAATAGCTTTAATGTCACTAATGAAAAGGTTACAATTATGCATCAGGGACCACTTAGTAAAATAATTGAGGCTTTAACATTTTACTTATACTTCCCAGAAAGCATTCCTTTCAAGTTATATTTTATTTGGTCTTAAAATGAATCCACACTAAATAGGCATGTTTATATAACTTTGGTCAAAGTGACCTGGAAGTAATTGTGCATTATTCAGTTCTAGCAGTGATTTCATATCTGCTGTTTATGCACTTAAAAGTTATAAAAGTACGGTATACAACCTACGGGTATACTTAGCACAGACAGATCCTTGTTTTGCAAGTATGTTGTTTTTTTTAAAAATGATTTGTGGATTAGGTGCAATTCAGGGAGACCTCTACTTGTGCATAGGGGGTCACAGTGACCATTTCAAGCCATTGCAGCTCTGCCCACCCCAGGCCCCCAGCATATATATCTGTATCAGAGGCAACTCCTGACCTTTCTACAGTTTGGGACCGTCATGCAGGCATGTCTCACCCTTATGTAAGGGGGGGGGGAGCTTTGAAAGCAGAGCTCACTGGGTTACCTTCTAGAATTGGGCTCTAACTTTTAGTACTTAAGTAACCAGTAAGAAGGTTGGCGGTTCGAATCCCCATGATGGGGTGAGCTCCCATTGCTTGGTCCCTGCTCCTGCCCACCTAGCAGTTCGAAAGCAAGTAGATAAATAGGCACCACTCCGGCGGGAAGGTTAATGGCATTTCCGTGTGCTGCTCTGGTTCACCAGAAGTGGCTTAGTCATGCTGGCCACATGACCCGGAAGCTGTACGCTGGCTCCCTCGGCCAATAAAGCAAGATGAGCACCGCAACCCCAGAGTCGGCCATGACTGGACCTAATGGGCAGGGGTCCCTTTACCTTTTCAACCAGTAAGACATAAATATTATCAAGACTTACCAGGTTAGACTCATGGATATGGGAGTCCTGCCTTGATGCATAATGTTAGGAAATACTGGCCTTTGGGAGACCATGTGTGAAATGGAAAGTTGGTGTAGTAATATATAGAAGTATAGTAATATAGAAGTCTATCCTATAGTAGATTTATATCTCATGTGGTTGAAGCTGCATCTAGTCTTTACTAAATCAGTACAGTTCAAGACTTTTACCCATAAGACCAGAAGCACATTTTGTCTTAAAGCAAGAATACAGTGCATTGTATGGCAAAGCGTGTTCTCCTTCATGGTTGCGGTGGGGGCCGCCAGGACACTCCAAAGTTGGGGGCAGGCTAATTGTTTGTTGGCCACTGGTGCGGTTGGGGCTTCCCTTGTTGTTGGGAAGAAGTTAATGTTGCCATTTGTTGATTGACAGCCAGAAATGCTAAAACTCCTTGCACGAGGCTAGGGCTTCCTCTTTTCGACCGTGCATCGGATTGCCCATCCCCCCCTCCCTAGAATTAGGGTTGTTCGCTTTGACCATGCTATGCCTGTCATGGGGTCGTCTGCTCTTGGGGCAGGGGCCTGGTAGGAATTTTGTCCATCTGGCTGATTGGCTGGGGCCATTTGGTTTTTGCCTACTGCGTAGCAAATCGTCACAACTTGTAAGGTTGCGGTTAGGCATTGGTTTATGGTTTGGTTGGTTGAGGGGAAGTGGTTGAGTGCCTGCCCTTGGTAGGTTGAGTGCCTGCCCCTCTAATGCTGCTGCTGCAAGGGATTCCGTTAAAGGAATTGGGGGCTAACTATTGCTTGTCCACTCTGTCAAGAGGGCTCGGGCCATAGCAATGAGCTCCTGGTTGCATTTGGGGTGAGGGCAGGTTCCCTGCTCCGCGTAACCCCCAAGTGTATTCCCCTATTCTGACTTTTTCATCGTGCGAAATGTCAGTCTGTCCCCCATGGTGGGGGCAGATAGTCGCAACCAATGCCTAAGTAACCACTCACAAATTTGTATTTCAATAAAGTTGTGGCCAAAATTATGCCAAAAATCTTAAACAAAAAATTCTGTGTGATGTGTGAGTTATTGGGGTGGCCCTGGGGACCTCGACACGCAACTGAAATTCCTCCATCATTGTGAAAGTCTGATGTTATAGGGACCATCCCTAGATGGTCTGGTAATGGATCCAGGAAAGAATCAAGGATGTCATCAGCAAACCTTGGACAAATGTGACTTGTAATTGACCTTTCATACCTTGTCACTAGTTATCTAACAAAATGACAAACCCTTCAAGTGTCCCTATTTTCCAGTGACAGTCCCAGATTTACATAAGCTTTCCCAGTTTCTGATGTGATCCCAGAATATCCTGCTTTTCCTTAGGACTTTCCTATTTTCATCAGAGAATGTTGCTGAGTATGGACTAGGATGTCCCTATTGGGAAATGTTGGAGGGTATGGAATAGAATGTCCCTATTTTAATCAGGGAAATGTTGGAGGGTATGAAATAGAAAACTACTGGTTGGATCTGTACAACCGCTCACTAGCTGGCAAGCAACCATGCATGAAACTGGCACATTGAAATGCAGAACCACTGAGAGGACTTCCCCTGTTAAGAAACCTCATGCACGACTGACAAACTACATACTATCATCCGACTGCATTCATGCATAGATGCACATGAACAGCTGTCAACATGTACAAAGGCAAGCTTCTGTGCAGCAATTGTAGCCATTCTGATTATCATTCTGGACCTGCTACTGTTAGTTTAAATCCGTTGCAGCTGGGAACAGGGATAGCTCTCCCCTGCTGTTCAGAAAATAAGAGCTGTTGGTTCATCACAATACATGGAATTTTAACTGTGACCAGCACAGTGAGAAAAACGGTTGTCCTTTCTACATATATTCCAGAAGGGTAACTATGTTAGTATGCTGCAGCTAAAGTAACCAACATTCTTGTGAACTCTTGAAGGCAAAGGATGTATATGTGCATGTGCATGAAGTTATCCTCTGACATAGGGACTGATGGGGAAAGGGTGCAAACAGTGGGTCCAAAAGACCATGAAAAGGAAGAGCTGCGATGCTATAAGATCAGGCTAGGCTATTAAGGAGCCCAAGGCACACATGACAATTCCCCTCCTTCATTTTATAATTTTGGGGAAACCATAGTTTGACATTTCACATAAACAAACAAACTAACAAGGTAAAGGGACCCCTGACCATTAGGTCCAGTCATGGCCGACTCTGGGGTTGCGGCGCTCATCTCGCTTTATTGGCCGAGGGAGCCAGCGTACAGCTTCCGGGTCATGTGGCCAGCATGACTAAGCCGCTTCTGGCGAACCAGAGCAGCGCATGGAAATGCCATTTACCTTCCCACTGGAGTGGTACCTATTTATCTACTTGCACTTTGATGTGCTTTTGAACTGCTAGGTTGGCAGGAGCAGGGACTGAGCAACAGGAGCTCACCCCGTCGCGGGGATTTGAACCGCCAACCTTCTGATCGGCAAGTCCTAGGCTCTGCGGTTTAACCCGCAGCGCCACCCGCGTTGGTTTAGCATTTACCCTACACACCAGACTTGGTTTGATCCTGGTTTGGAGAGCAAATCCAAACCATAGTGTGTTGCTTTGGATGAAATAACAAACTCTAGTTTGCCTCAAGTCAGGAAAGCAGGGAGGGGATGTGTGAGCCAGATGCTTCTTCACTGTTTCTTCATGTAGTGCCAACCCATGGTTTGGGGCTATGTCTGGACCAGAAGAGATTGTTTTTTCCTTTTGTGCAGAGGCACTTGGAGTTTGTTGTGCTGCAGTAGAGGGTTCCAGCTGGACTTTGCCCCCTATACTTTAACTTCCTTAGCCTAATGGATAATCCAGCCAATTGCACATAGTTGGATATGTATCCTGAGAGCTGGAAAGAAATTTTACATTTCTAGAATTAAGCCTAAAGGATTAGAACAGATGTACAACAGTTGCAACAAACAAATAAATACAAAACAAAGTCCTGTGCTGCCTGCTAATGATTAAACCAGAAAGGAATTATAAGAGAGGACTGAGTGGATCTCAGTTTAAAGGCATTTTATTTGGAGTGGTTTGTTCTTTTAACATTTGTGGAAGGGCTGTGAAAAGTCAACAGAATATAATTTTTCGCAAAGTGCTTCACTCTCCACACACTGTATTTTTGTAAGTGGTTTTGTAACACACTGTATCTTTGAAGAAAGGTTGTTTATAATTATGATGACCAAATCCAGCCTCCTGAATGATATTATCTGTCTTCTGAGAGGTCATGCCCACAGAAAGGAGTTATATCTAGTAGACTAAAGAGCACTGCATGTTGCTACGTAACTTGCCCGCAGTCCCCCAAAGAGAGGAGAGGTCGGGTCCAGTCTTTCAGCGCTCAGTCCTCTCCACTGTGTCCCCTTATCCCTAAGTAAAAGTCATTGTTTACCAGATTGTTAAATCAAGAAGCTTCCATTAACTTAATCATGAGCTGTGCATGCTTTGATTCCGAAGTCTCATGCATTGGCTTGGAAGATGCATACTTCTGTGTGGGGTAAGAGTGGGTTGTTTTGCTTTTCTGGCAGCAGTCCACAACCTCCTACTCTGACCATTAAATTCATTGGCCTATGTTGGAGTATTTATTTGGCACAAGTACTTCCTGCCATTAGGAGTTATTAATAGACAGACTATATGGAGGAGTTTTTCTGCTGCCCATTAAATGTATTTATATCATTACTTAGCTTCCTCCATTGGGTTCCCACACTGGGCATCAGTCTCAGGCATTATGAATAGCATCTGGAAAATGTGGAGGGTGGAAATGTTTCCGCCTCTGCTGCTGGGTAGGGTTTCTTGTGTGTACATGTTTCTGCATGTGTCAAACAAGGACCACCATAATTAAACAATTGCAATGTGTGAACTTCAGATGTTTCATTAAATTTGTGTCCCTCCACATGCATGAATCTGCATGAATCTTAAAATTTTGCAAGAATCTGAAAATAAAAATTAAAAAAAAATCCAGAGCTGTTGGTTTTCTTCTTGCATCTCATTCTCCTAATTGACAGGATGATTATCAGTGGAAAGCCATTTGCTCTAGTCCTTGGCCACATATTTACAATGGAGTCAATGGGTCATAGTAATTTGGTTCTACTCAGAGTAAACCCACTCTTAAGTTAGTTTTATCCAATTTTTGGTGATTATTAAATTTCTCTACTGCCCTTCATTTGAGAATCACAGGGCAGTTTACAATTAACTTCCATGGGTGTACTATGAGTAGGACTAGGGTTGAATTGTGGTAGAGTAGGCCAGAGAGACCTATCTTCAAACTTCTACTCAGCCATAGAAAGAGGTCCAAATATATAGGTTCCCAATAGCAATCTAAAAATTAAGCCTGACCACTAGAATTTCTGAAGAAGGTAAGAGGCAATGTCTTCCTTTTCCCCAGGGTGGTGCAGAGAGGATTGCCACTTGTGAAAGATGCAAGAGTTAAATTTGTGCATTCTAAAAGTTCTGTGAAATCCATTGGGTCTGTATTGTTTGTTTACATATTGTTGTTTTGACCATCATGGTCGTATCAAACACAGAAAACAAATAATAGATAAACTAATACAATATTTAAAACACAACTTCAACAACAACAACAACAAAAACTACCTTTACAACAACAGTGGGTCTGTAATATTCTGGAGCGAGGGATGATTCTTTGTGTTTTGGTGCTGCAGCAGAATAATTCCAGGTAATACATGGCCCCGAGCATAGTCTTTCTGAGTGTATTTCTTGGTGTACTTATGAGGGTTAAAGAGGATTCTCAGCTATTCTCTCTCTAGCCGGCCAATTCTCTATGTGATTCCATGAATCTTTGACCCTCCCTGAAGCAACTGAACACTGTTGAAAGTAGGCAGGCCCAAACAGCTATAGCAGTGCACTGCAGTGTTTCAGGCAAAATATTTCATCCTCATTTGTTGCTGAGCTCAGAGTGCAGGCAGAACATTATGGAAGCACTAGAAAGCATGTAATCTGTTTTCACTGCTGTGTTTGAATGAGAGCATTCTGCAAATTTAGGGATAGACCAGGGCCGGATTTTGGTTTGACGCGAGGCCCTAAGCTACTGGGGCCCTTTATATGTCCAGCTGTCTTTTGTCAACAATAAATTGTCACTGGTTTTTGTTGTTGGATATATGCTATATGACAATTTATGGACCTAAAAGATATCTAAAGCCATTTGCACATAACAAAATATGTATTTTATCAAAGTAATTGTTGAACTGAAATACAATTAAGAAGAAGTATATTAATAGGTAAAGGTAAAGGGACCCCTGACCATTAGGTCCAGTCGTGACCAACTCTGGGGTTGTGGTGCTCATCTCGCTTTATTGGCCGAGGGAGCCGGCGTACGGCTTCCGGGTCATGTGGCCAGCATGACTAAGCCGCTTCTGGCGAACCAGAGCAGCTAACAGAAATACCATTTACCTTCCTGTCGGAGGGGTACCTATTTATCTACTTGCACTTTGATGTGCTTTCAAACTGCTAGGTTGGCAGGAGCAGGAACTGAGCAACGGGAGCAATAGTGAAATACAATTAAGAAGAAGTATATTAATAGTGAGATAATTATTAAACTCTAACTTAAAATTTTGGAAATGTACATCCTGGTTTTTTCCCTTTTAATTGTTTTTTGGGGGCCCCAAGAGAGTGGGGCCTTAAGCTATAGCTTGTTTAGCTTATACATAAATCCGGCACTGGGGTGGACTTTGACAGTGACAGCTGGGGTCTACTCGGGTCTACCAGCTTACAGTAGATGGGACCTATTGCCTCCAATGGCAGGCAGATCCATCTCATTCTAGTTTTGTTCTCAGACTCCTCTCTGCTGAGTTCTACAAATGCAACAATGAAGCTGAGGAGGTAAGAGAGCAGGCAAGTGGTGACTTTCTGAGGACAGATTCAGGTTGGTGGGACCCAATCACCCTAATGGACCAGTCTCTATAGATACTGTAAATCTATTGGCCCCAGGGCACAATCCAACTGATCCATTAAACTTTTACCTTATTATGTAGCTCATTGATTTCTCTCATGCGATGAAAGGGTTCCTTGTGGGGAAAGACAGAGGTCTTTTAACCAATTATTTGACACAATGCTTGTGCATGCAGACTTTCCATATATGAAAACATGGGGCAGCAAAGCAGGCAACTCCATAGAACTATTGGGTTGGATTTCATTCCCTATGCAGCATGGCCAGCAAAAGAACTTCTGTCAGGGCTCTCCCATTGTGTACTACAGGGTAAAGCAAAACTGCAAGGTTTCAGTATAGTATGGTGGGAGTTTATTCAATTTACCTTGGATCAAACTATGTAAATCTCTTTGCCAAAAATAGCCAGATCTATACGTCATAGATCAAGCACACAGACTTTGAGTGATTGCCTTACTCCTTCTTTGTTATCTCCAAAGCTGAGTCACAACCATGCCACTCTTAAAAAAAGGTGAAATGACATTTCTAAATATATAACAATATTGCATTAAGTACTCACCTACACCAATGTTGCAGGAGATAAGTTTGATTATATTCTCTCTCTCTCTTCCATTTTGCATCCTTATCTTGAAAATTATTTTAAAAAAATAATGTCTTGCAGCTACTAGGCACTTCTAAAACACCTATTTATTGAGTATTCACCTTTATTTGTTTGCAGGTTAATTAGGTGATTTTTTTTGACCATTTAATGTACACTCAATTCTCTTTTGCTTGTGGGGAGTTAGATGATGTTGCATCAAGGGACATTTTACAGTGCATTTTCCTATCACTTTCCATATCAGAAAAGGTCTGATCTTTGGGGGCAAGTGGGTTTGTGGCGCAAGACCTCCGAATCAACTATAACTGCATACCGAATTTGCTGCTGATTGAATTCCACGGAAGAATCTGGCTCTGGTGTTCCTGCAAAATGCCTGAGTAAATGGGAATAAATCACTTAAGGACACAGGTGGATGGGGAAGCCTCTTCTAGGGATACTGGAATTAAAGAACATCTGACTGTACAGGTGAAAAATAAAACCCACTTTACAGAAGTGATGTAGTGGGTGGAGCCATTATTGCTTGCACACCAGCCCTTGCTCAGTAATGTCCTTTAAATGGACATTCATCACCCATACACTCATACAGCTGAATGCCCAGCAAATTCTCAATCTCCAATTTAAAGTTATGACCAAATGGGAAGTGCCTTTCCTTCTGACTTCCTGGTTAACATCCAGAGTTTATTTCAAGTCACCAACAAGGCAATTGCAACAATAGATTTTGCTTTCTAAATCGATAGGACCAAGCGCCATTGCTTCTGAGGCCGTATCTGCTCTGTTTTGCTCCAGTTCTACTCGAGAGCTGGCATTGTCCAGTTGGCAATCTGCTGAGGCAGAAATACTCCACAAAGCAGATTAACAGATGTAGATCACTGAGCACACAAGTTTAATAAAGTGTAAATATTTGGCGTACTTTCTATATAGCCGAAGCTTTATCATTGCCATTATATTAGGGGTGGGTGTGTGCGCATTGCAAATCATGCTGGATCCATATGTAGGAAGCAGTTGATAGTTGCTTTGTTTCGCTTTATGTAACAGAGGATTCTATTTTAATGCCTAAGCTGTTTTCAAAATACTGAGAACCAACATTCAGTCCTGTTTGTGGCATTGCTTGCTGCTGCTTCAATTTCATGATCAAAAAGAAAACACTATAGCTCCTAAGCCTTGACAATTAGATCCCAGATTTATGTAGTAATTGTGCTTTCTCTGACAACATGTGTACCAAATTTCAGCTCTTGAGGTGGCACCAAACAGCCTTAATGAATTGTGGGATAGAATTTGTGTTCCCAGTTTAGATAAAGGGCACATTTTGAGTCTTTTTGAATAATCACTGAGTTTTGCAGTGGGCAGTGCAGAAATACCATCACATTTTTGTTGTCTCATGGCTGGCGGAATCAGCCTTAATATATATAGGTAAAGGTAAAGGTACCCCTGCCCGTACGGGCCAGTCTTGACAGACTCTAGGGTTGTGCGCTCATCTCACTCTAGAGGCCGGGAGCCAGTGCTGTCTGCAGACACTTCCGGGTCACGTGGCCAGTGTGACAAGCTGCATCTGGCGAGCCAGCGCAGCACACGGAACGCCGTTTACCTTCCCGCTGGTAAGCGGTCCCTATTTATCTACTTGCACCCGGGGCTGCTTTCGAACTGCTAGGTTGGCAGGGGCTGGGACCGAACGATGGGAGCGCACCCCGCCGTGGGGATTCGAACAGCTGACCATGCGATCAGCAAGTCCTAGGCGCTGAGGTTTTACCCACAGTGCCACCCGCGTCTCTCTTACTATATATAGAATGTAATAAAATATCCCTTTCTTTTTTGTTTTTATTAATCTAATCAATGTGCAACATTTCCTTATTCATGAGAGATTACTGCATTGTTTTTTTACTTTGCTCCGGGGTATCTATTCCCCCTCCCCTTGAAATTACTTGCTCAAATTGTACTCAAGGGGAACTCAAAAGTGTCAGAATGGCTGCTGCTGTTCAGATTTCATTTTGAAACGATTCTGCCAAGAGGAGAGAATAAGTCAGTCAGCACTATTTCTGTTCCTCTGCTGTGAGGCTCTAGGATGTTGTTTTGATGCAACTCAAGAGCTGCTTGTGCAATGCCAGAGTCGGACTGCTCCGAGGCTCTGCTTTAGAAGAGAGAGATAGAGGACCTCAAAACGGTCTAATCAGCAGCATCCCTTGCACAACACCATCCTTGTCTTTTATGTATTTCACAAGAATTACAAAACACCGTCTCGCCAGTGTAGCAGAAAGCATCCCAAAGCATTAGTATCTCGGCCATTTCTGTTGTTCCTGAGGTAGAGCAGATGACTTGATCAATAACACAGAACGGCTCCTTGAAGCAACATCGAAAAACAAAAAGTTATGTGAACATACATAGCTGTCTTCACTCTGAGTCACCTAGGCAGAGAACTTTCCCCAGCTCTTCCACCTTATATATTGAAATGTCAACACTCAGGATTGAAGCAACAATGTCTTACATGCAAAACAATTGCTTTCTCAACATTTATCTTCTGTACCATGAAAATTAAAAAGCCCACATTATTTAAAAAAAAAATGCAACACCTGTAAGATAATTCCCCTTCTCTATAGCTAGGAACGCAGAGAACTGCATTATACTGCTGAGACAGACCATTGTCTGTTAACTCAGTATTGTCTATAGCACAGGATAGGACACATATCTTGGTGCACCCTTACTTTGAATTAATCTCATTTTGAATTAATCTCACGGCCATTATTTCCCCAAATCCTTATGGTGGCTCACTCCACACAACCATTTTAATCCCTGTGGTCATGTTGAGCGTTTTGTAATAAGCACATTTTTATTTTTACGGCAATTCAGCCTCTATGTTACCAATAGATGAACTACAGGGGTCAGATTATCCCTGCCTAGGAACAACTGTATCTGGTAAAGCAGAAGAAGCTGGTGAAAGATATTTCTAGCCAAAGAGGTCACTGACAAAGATGTACCCAGGAACAGACACACTCCTAATATGTTCTCATCATGGCATAGTGCATAGGGCCATCACGGAAGCACAGACTTAAATCTTCAAATCTTTCAACAGACACTAATTTGGAATATAGGCAGCTGGGAAAGAGTAATTGGAAAATAGGAAGTATTGAAACAATGATACTTAAACAGTTCCCCATTTGAGTGATTTGTTTGCGATCCTGAATAGATGGATTAAACATGTCTGTTCATCACTCATTGAAAGTCACCACTTGATGTTATGGTTATGTATGAATGAGCTGTGACAGATTAATATCCTCAAAGTGAACTTCCATTTCGCCCAATGTCATCTCTCACACAATACTTTTCATTGAGGATAATTAACAGTGAGAGTCATCAAATGCCAATTAACCAAGTGACAAGAAATCGAGTGGTATAAGTGCATGGGTAAACCACACCTTGTGTACACTTTGCAACTTCAATATCTTCCCAATATGCTGTGGCTCTGTTGGCTTAATTCAGAAGATTTACATGACCTCAATTTTATTTTTTACCTTCTTTAAGTAACATGGTTAAGAAGCTTTGCATCTTCTTTGCAGTTGTGTGCAGGAGTGTGCAGTGTTCTAAAGGACTTGGTTTTGACCTGGTTGGGATCTCATTGATGTGACTATTTTGTACTAAGGATCACTGCTTCCAAATGTGATTACTTTATACACATTTACCAGGGCTTTTTTTTCAGCCGGAACTCACCAAAACTCAGTTCTGGCACCTTCCAGGCGGGCACCTTTGCCACTGTAAGAGAACAAGGGAGGCTTTCATGGTGAGTTCTGGCAACACTTTTTCTATAAAAAATAAATAAATAGCACTAGTGGTTACCACAATTTGTTCAATCGCAATAACTGAAACAGGAGGTGAAAAAAGCTGTCATAAAGGTAATGCTTATGGTGGCCATATGCCCAACCCAACTGAAGGTGGAAATTCATAGAATTATGTCTCTACTCAAGTTTAGCTGGGTCACCCAACTCTGCCATTAGAGTAACAACTTCTACAAGCAATGAGAGAGGCACGAAGCGCCTGATACCTGCTTGTCATAGTCACTGTGTGAGTTCAGCACGTACACAATATCCTGATCCTGTAGTGAATTTATTTTAGCACATTTATAAATGGTTGAAAATTCTGAATTTTGTAGGCAATAGAGAATGTGTTTCTGTGAAACAAGATAAATAGTAATTATCTAAAAATAACTCCAAGGCATGGAAGTGTATAGGGCATTATGTATGCTTGTAATGTGTGCCATATGTTACCTGATTAAGGCCTCCCAAGGCAACAGCTTTCTTGATAGTTATGATACAAACTGCAGGTAGATGTGAAATGACCTGATTTCTGTTCACTGCGAAGGGAATTACTGCCAAAGGCAGTTGTCACAGGTCAGAGACCTCCCTGGTGTAAGCCTTATAAGTAACAGCCAAGATGCTCTGCCAATGATACTAGCATTGCACCTAAAATAGGAAGGGTGTGTGTGTGTGTGTGTGTGTGTGTGTGTGTGTGTGTGTGTGTTTTCATTCATTCAACCTTGCTTTCCCTCTAAAGTTTTAAAAATAAAACAAGGATTTTGAATAACTCCAAGATGAATTTTGAACAGGTGAAAAGAATCAGAGAGATGTGTACATCTTCCTGAATTCTGGGTTCAGCTGGTGAACTCCTAGTGAGAGAGGGTGTCCTCCCCTCCCAGTGATTCTTCTTGTTGGTGGGTGCTTTTTATACACTTGTTAAAATTTCTATTATACCAAAAGTCTGGAATCTATTACTGAAGTCTCTAGTCCCTTTTCTGGTTTCTGCTTCAGTAATTCGCACCTGTTTTCTGCGATGATTTTCTTTTGTGCTGAATTTTGTATTTCAGTTAGGGGGAGTAGTGGACAAATCTGTGACCAGGTGATTTTGTGTGCCTCCACAGCCTGCAGCCTGCTTAGACTGGTGTGGCTGCTCTCCTTGCTTTCTCTTGTTGTGGGTCTTTATATTTAAACCATTCTTGGCTGGCCTTCCATTGGACAAAATGAGGCAACTGCCTCAGATGGAAGATACTGGGGGCAGCAGCTCCCTTGTTGTTCCTCTTAAGGCCTCTTGGTCTTTCTACTCTGATGGAGGAGATGTACATAACATATTCTACACCTCTCCCACAAGCTAACCTCTTGCCTCAGATGTGATAGATGATATGACCCTATCTCCAGGGTTGAATTAAGATTCAGCTTCTAGACTGGCTTCTGTACGTGGAAGGGGAAGCAATGCTATGTATGTTGCCCTTGACTTCAAGTGGCAAAAAGGCTTGGACTTGCCTGGACAAGATAGTCCCTCAGATAGATGACTCTTTCAAATAGGGGGATCAATGTGTACATGGTGGAGCCTCATGGTGGTGGGAGTAAACTTTAGATACAACCAGAAGTTTTTGCATACCTATTTGTAAAGGTTGGCACTGCAGGAATGACTTTGTCACCAGGCGAGGAATCAAATGGGACTACAGGATCATTCTGAGCCACAACTGATGAGAATGCTGTTATATGTCTATATCCCCTCTTTGATTAAAGATCCAAAATATTAATTAACTCTCTGTGAAGCAGCTTTTTTCATAATTAGGCATCCCAGAGGACTAATGCTGAGAGAGAGATTGTAAATGTTACATTTTTTTTTATACCATGCAAATATTAACTGCAAATGAATATTCTGTGCTAGTATTATCATGTTGAACAGCAGCAGTACACATGTAATTTCATATTCTGTAGTCAATACTGATTAGTCATTCAACTTTAGTTATGTGCTGCATTCTGTAACAAGTCTTACATTGAAGGCCTTCTGGGATTTGCCCATTTCCCCTCTTTTCGTTACATGAAACAAACCTATTCCTCCATGGTTTTTCTTCTGTGCACAACCATTTTGCACTTCCAAGTTCCATATTTTTTTATGCATGCATGTTTCTGACAATTTGGGGACAATAATTACCAATGATGTAACATAACAAATATAGGTGTCAACTTTTAAATGTTTTCAGTGTGGGTGAGAAATACCAAGGAGCTCTTTTTATTCCTATATCAACAGTGGAACTGATTTGTCAATAAATCTCCCCTTAAAGATGCATGACTATGTAGCAGATATTTTTGCATATATGAAAAAGTTGGCATCAACTTTCCATATTTGTTGCAGATTAATCTGTTTAAGAAAGAACTGGGGCCATATTATATAATATATGTTGACACCATCTTTGTGTAAAATGATTACATGATGAAGGATTTTGCCTTTTGAAAATGAAAACTTCCTGTTTTCTATCAAGTTGTCAGCTAATCCAAAAATTGGCTTGGAGAATATTTGATCCAAAAGTCTGCACCTAGGATTGTGAAAGTGTCCGTCAACAGGGTTCAGAGTATTATGGGATAGCTCAGTTGGCAGAGCATGGGACTCTTAATCTCAGGATTGTGAGTTCAAGCCCCACGTTGGGCAAAAGATTCCTGCATTGCATGGGATTGGACTAGATGACCCTGCTGGTCCCTTCTAGCTTTACAAGTCTTTGATTCTAGGTTATTATTTCTTACTAGTAAAATGCCGCTATATTTGGGGGGATTTATACAGAGTATCTGCAGGTTGTTGCTCAGGTCTTCTTTAGTTCATTTATTATTGATTTTTCCAGACCTTATTTGCATGGCAGCATTTGTGTATTTGCGTGTTGAGTCCCACAAGCCACCCCCCAAATAACTCACACTTCACACTTCAATTTTTGTTTAAGGTTTTTGGCATAATTTTGGCCACAACTTTATTCAAATACAAAATACGTGAGTGGTTGCTTAGGCACTGGTTATGACTATCTGTCCTTGCCCTCAGGGACAGTGCTGGCCTTCCGGACACCGACGGAAGCCAGCGTGGGAAACAAGTATTGGGTGAGAATGAAGCTGGGAATCAGACTAACACCTCTCACCCTCATGTTCCGGTGGGGCTTGCCCGGCCCAAGTCCGACTCCGGGGACAAGGACGAAAGAATGGCAAGCCCCTGGATTTCCTTTAACGGAATTCCCATTCGCATCATTTGGAGGGGTAGGCACTTACCCCTCCAAGCACCATTTAACCAATGCCTAACCGCCAACCTTACAAGTTGTGACGATTTGCTACGCAGTAGGCGAAAACCAAATGGCACCAGCCAATCAGCCAAATGGCAAAATTCCTACCAGGCCCCCGCTCAAAGGCGAACGACCCCATGACAGGCATAGCAAGGTCAAGCAATCAAAACCACCCTGATAAAAGGGAGGGAGGGCGGGTGATCCGGTTCAAAACGGCCAAGAGGACGTTCCCTCGTCTGGCCCCTGTATTTATAGCCTCTGGACCCTCCTCCAAATTGCCAAATTAGAACTCTCCAGCAACCCAATTAACCCTTTAGTGCTTGGGTTGCTAACAATTTGCCGAGTCACTGTAGGGCGGCCTGTTTCCCCAACCGCAACACGTGCTCTCTGTTAGGGAGAACACGCTTTGCGTGTTGAGTCCCACAAGCCACCCCCCAAATAACTCACACTTCACACTTCAATTTTTGTTTAAGGTTTTTGGCATAATTTTGGCCACAACTTTATTCAAATACAAAATACGTGAGTGGTTGCTTAGGCACTGGTTATGACTATCTGTCCTTGCCCTCAGGGACAGTGCTGGCCTTCCGGACACCGACGGAAGCCAGCGTGGGAAACAAGTATTGGGTGAGAATGAAGCTGGGAATCAGACTAACACCTCTCACCCTCATGTTCCGGTGGGGCTTGCCCGGCCCAAGTCCGACTCCGGGGACAAGGACGAAAGAATGGCAAGCCCCTGGATTTCCTTTAACGGAATTCCCATTCGCATCATTTGGAGGGGTAGGCACTTACCCCTCCAAGCACCATTTAACCAATGCCTAACCGCCATGGAGCCCTCAGCTCCCCGCCAACCACTCACAGCCCCAGCCAAGACCTCAGCTTGGCCACCACTGCACCTATCCAAGCCTCATTCCCAGAAGCCGACAGGTGCACTCCATCAGCCCTAAAAAGGGGCTGCCGCTTGAAAGGTGATTTCGGGATGAAAAATCACCTCTCCACCCAACTCCACAATCCTTCTGGAAACAGCAGCATTGAAAGGATGGCCTCTCAAAAAGAATCTCGGGGTGGGAAATTGCATCGCCACCCAGCTCCAAAACTTTTCTGACCACAGCACAATTGATGCGTTTTCTGGCCCTTTCAGTGGCAGCCGGGCAACGACCGCCCTTCCAAACGCAGCGTTGCAAAAGCTTGACCAAAAATTCTTCGCTGTCGGCACCATTGCACGCAGCGTCTCCAGGTCACCCAAAATTGCAGCACATAGTGACAAACAGTCCATGGGCACCAGGTCGTTCTCACCAAGCTGCACCACAATAGCAGCTGGCGGCCCCTCCAGGGGCAACTGCCTCCGGATACTTGGCAGGAACTCCGACCAGTGCATCCCACGTCTGGACAGCCAAGACAAGCGAATATGTGGAGGAAAGCCGAAATCTGGACCCAATCCAGATTGCCGTGCTGCGACGCCAGCCCAATGGACGATACTGTGCCCCACAATCCAAACACGGGTCACCGCTAAACCTGATAAATAAGATAAAACAAGCAAAAATTGTAAGACACCAATAATGTTAACGAACATAATCTTTGAATGCATTCAATTTCCAACGACCTGTATTTTATTTCCACTGCCTTATTAACATGCTTTCCGGCCTTCTTGGTGGTACGTTTGTCTAGGCATTGGTTCCCGACTAGCTGCACCTGACCTCAGCAGGGCAGCACTGACGACTGGGCCCCACCATATCGTCAGTACCAGCAAACATTGTGGGGGAGCAATGAATCCCAAGGCAATTGCATCCCGCCAGGTGTCGTTCCCCTTAGGGGAAAGATGCACCCCATCTGCCCTAAAGAGGGCAATAGCCTTGAAGAAAATTAGGAGGGTGCAATATTACAGAACCACCTAAAGCAAGGACCTATTTTATTTTATTTATTATTTTATTTACTTTATTTATTTTATTCTATTATCCACCACCTTATTAACATGCTTTTTGGCCTGCTCGGTGGTAGTTTGTCTAGGCATTGGTTCCCGACTAGCTGCACCTGACCTCAGCAGGGCAGCACTGACGACTGGGCCCCACCATGTCGCCAGTTGCAGTAAACAGCATGGGGGAGCAATGAACCAGGATCAGACTCAAGCTCACCCCAAATGCTCCCAGGGACTCTGGCATGGCCCTAACCCTCGAAAGGGGTCGACAAAAGCATGGCGAATCCTTGGATTCCCTTAATGGAACATCTTTGCGCATTGGAGGGGAGAGGTGCTCCAACCCCCCCTCCAAACCACCTTGAACCAATGCCTTAAATTATTTTGAGTCCAGGGAGAGCTGCCATCAACTCAATCCAAGCCCTCTTGCATGCAGGAATGCAAACTTATGCTGGAGGAAGACAGCAAACATTCTCTCCCAGCTGTACCACCAGCACTGCGGGAGGACCTGCACAGGACACACTCGACCGCACCAAAGGAAGGATCTCCTCCCAAAGCATTCCCCATCTGGACATCCAGTATATGTTCACATGGGCAGGAAGACTGAGATGGCGCCCCAGTCCAAACTCGTCAACATGCTTGCCAGCCTAGTGTACAATGCTGTGGCTCAAATGTGCACAGCTGCTCCTATGAAAAAAGGAAATAACAGACAAGCATCAGCACAGACATCATTGTGACACTTCCTGATATAACCCTTGTCAGCGTCAGACTTCCAATGACCCGTATTCACAATCCTGTCTACTGACAGGCACCCAGTGTGCAGCCTTTGCAGCAGCAC
Organism: Podarcis liolepis; assembly: GCF_965112155.1. NCBI lineage: Eukaryota > Metazoa > Chordata > Lepidosauria > Squamata > Lacertidae > Podarcis > Podarcis liolepis. Next base: position 64,721,105 of record NC_139564.1, on the reverse strand, counting down.
CTAATCGTAAGGAATGAGGAGTGTTCAGCGGTAAGCAAGCCGCAGGCTGTAATAACTGGTGCACGACGTAAGCACATTGATGCCGGGCTAATGGGAACCCATTTTCATGCACTAGGAGCGGGCCAGCCCCCAGGGAATAAAAAGCCAAATATTCTGTTATCCATAACCGGGCAAGGGCCCTCCTCACCTATGGCGGGAAGCCTGATTGTGGCACTCCTGCCCACTAAGTCTGTTTTAGAGTTACCAACTCTAATGACAAGCTCCAAAGGATAAGGAAAAGTCCTGAAGCAATAAGCCTCCAGACTCTCAGCCCCGTGCTGGCTCCAACAACCATTTCCCCAACCCTCAGTGCGAAAATGCAATGGACTACTGAAAGGAGTCTCACCTTGATCTTTAACCCGCAGACAAGTTTTAACTTGTTGCAGATACTGCATAAGTAAAAATTGACCGACTTCCTGCCCACTGTCCTATGAGGTTGGAGCCTATTCCAACCTTCCAAGGCCCTGCGCACTGCAAACTTTATACAAGGGTCTCTGAAAAATAAAGCTTCAATGTAACAGACATTGCAGTGGACTGAATTTGGATAGTTATAACCGCATGCCCAATCTGCAGCAGGTGGACCAAATACTGCAGGATCTGCTCAGAGGATGGGGGCCAATTCTTCTGAATGGCCGAGAACTGCCAGCTTAAGGCTAAGAAATTCATCCAGGCCTTCCCATAAGAGGTAAAAGCAGAAGGGGAAATGGAAGCTGCCGCTCTCTGAAATTACTAATTGTTGTCAAAATGCCACAGGTCTGGAAAAGTCTGGCAATAGCTGAGTCTGGAGCCCAGGATCTGAAGCGCTTCATCTGAAAATCGGATAGTGTCAGGGTAATTTGGAGAGTAGAAAGCACAATATTAAACCTTAAGTGGCGCAGCTCGAAAGCATGAGCGGAGGGGCAGAGACTGTGCTACAGCATGAGGACTGTTTTGCCAAGACGCTCACCACTACCTGGTTATCAGACCAAAAGCAGATCCGATGGTCACTGAACTCCCCGGGCCGCATGTGAACTGCTACTACAATGGGGAAAACTCAAGAAAAGTTATGTCACATGATTGCCTCACCACACCAGGCTTGAGGCCATAGCTTTGCACACCAGCAGCCCTTGAAATAAAAACCAAAGGGCAAAGATCCAGCAGCACCAGCATGAACCTGAAAATCCCTGAGCGGGTTCAAGGTATCCTGCCATGGCGAACTACTATTGCATACATTCAGGAATTGCTACCATCGCCTGATATCTGCCTTCACCACACTTGGTAGGCATACACAAAGGTAAGGGGACCTCTGTCAGCATCGCCCTTGAGCCAGTGCCACCAACTGGACTCATCCACTTCAGCCCCAACTGGGCTAGGCAAGCTGGGTAGCACTTCCAGAGACCACCTTCTGCACAGGAACAGGTCAAAGTGCTGTGGACTCACAGCTTAGAGTTGTGAGCACCGGATTCACTCCAACAAAAGACAGTCGTCGCACAGCAGAGTCTATCAGAGTATATAAACAACTCGGAGAGCAGCTCTGTAGAATATCTTCTTTATTCTATCTACAACTATACAAACTATATACAGAGCTTAATAGGTCTAAGTATAAATAAACGCTGCAGTGCACTGAGTGTCTGCAGCTGCCCTTAGCAGCAACCTTATCTCTACACATGATCTCTAACACTCAGTCTCTCTCCCTCTCCGACACTCACTGACTGACTGACTGACTGACTGACTTGGTGCTGGAGCAGAATAAGTAGAGACCAGAACACGCCTCCTCCTCTCTGGAAAATCAGCAGACTCCTCAGGAGATTCTTGCATATGGGAGGGGTGAAATCTAGGCAGCCTGGTCTAGTGGGAAGATTAGTTAAGTGACCCAGCAAGATCGGATCTGGTGAAGCATCACTTGCTACAGAGGAAGTATTACAAATTAACTTCCTTCAAGGCAGACAGCTTCTCCATAGCCAAGTGGTATGTTTTAGCAACGATATCCAACTGGATCCCTAAATAAAATGGGAATAAGGGCCAAAGGTATTGAGCTATTGCTTGCCAGCTTCCAGCCCCCGCTTGGGCAGGGGTATCTTGTGCTGCCATCATGATATGTAAATTTACAGGGCCGACGCTGGCCAGAACCCCTAAAGAAGTCCCAACCAAGCTGCCGCCAAGCCAGCTTCCTTTTCAGACACACACTCTGTGCAATGCAAAAAACACACTCCGTGCAGTGCACACATTCTCCATGCAATGCAACTACACACTCCGTGCAATGCAAAAAGCACGCTCTGTGCAATGCAACTACACACTCCGTGCAATGCACACACAAACCCTCCGTGGAATGCAACTACACACCCCGTGCAATGCAACTACACACTCCCTGCCATGCACACACCCTTCATGCAATGCAACTCACACTCCGTGCACTGCACACCCTCTGTTCAATGCAACTACATACTCCGTGCAATGCACACACACTCCGTGCAATGCAAAAAACAGCACACTCTGTGCAATAAACTAGACCCTTCATGCAATGCACACGCACTCCATGCAATGCAGCTACACACTCCCTGCAATGCACACACCCTTCATGCAATGCAACTACACTCCCTGCAATGCAACTACACACTCCGTGCACTGCACACCCTCTGTTCAATGCAACAACAAACTCCGTGCAATGCAACTACACACTCCGTGCAATGCACACACATCCTCCATGCAATGCACACACCCTCCGTGCAATGCAACTGCAAATCTCCTAGCAATGCAATGCAATTGCAGCCCGTGCAGCGCCGTGCTCTGCAACGCACAGAGCAAACTGCAATGCGGGCACGCAAAGGTGCTTTCTCCCAGTTGCATATTGCAAACATGGCGCCCGTTACATCCCTCGCAGTGAGGTAACCACCAAAAGGACTTAAGTGTCCAGGTAGAGCAATGGGGGAGCATGCAGCTGTCCCATACAGGGACCAATCCTGCAACCTAGACATTACCGGCACTATCCGCTGACCCAGTGAAACCAATGCTTCATGGACCACATGGGGACACTATTGAGGCCGGAAACGCTTCCAGGCCATCGAATTCCAGGGCAAAGCCCTAGGATCACCTGCTAGGCCAGGCATAAATGTTTCCAGTGAAACAGCAGAGTTGAGGTAGCCCACAGCTTGTCCAGGTACCCCTGCTTGCCCTTTTAGAGGGAAGCACCCCTTCAAGAAACCCAAAGTTCTTTTATCACAAATGGGCCGAACTACCCAGCAACAGAATAGCTCAAAAGGAGCAGTTTGTTTTGTTATAACAATGGCTAAGAGGGGTATATGAACCCTGTCTCCCAGGTCCTAGTCCTGCACTTTAGCCACTAAGCCACGATGGCTCATCTCTAAAATGGCAGTCGCCACTATCAGGGCAAAACAAACTTAAAGAAAATAAACTTGTTCAGAAACAGCATAGTTCAAGAGCATATACAGAGTGCTCATAGTCCTTGGAGGCACAGGGAGCCATAAAGCCAACCTTCGGGGATACTATAAACGAAAGTGATACCAGCTAAGCTGGGAACAGCCCTGACTAGCCCCACAATTTCAACAAGAGAAATGGGGGAAACCTTTTTGCGAAAGAAAGCCCCTAACGGGGGCTCTCTCACTATTGGGAAAGGCAAGCCACAGATACAGGGAGAATCTTCCTACAGGGCAGGGTAAGGGGTGGGGTGGGAAATTGAACAGGAAAAGGGGGGAATTAAATTATTTAAGGGACTAGAGAGGATTAAAAAGAAGGGGAAAATAAAGAAATAAAGAAATGTAACCAGACAATGAGAAGATTGTCCAAGTGCTCCATGTGATCCGGTTCAAAACGGCCAAGAGGACGTTCCCTCGTCTGGCCCCTGTATTTATAGCCTCTGGACCCTCCTCCAAATTGCCAAATTAGAACTCTCCAGCAACCCAATTAACCCTTTAGTGCTTGGGTTGCTAACAATTTGCCGAGTCACTGTAGGGCGGCCTGTTTCCCCAACCGCAACACGTGCTCTCTGTTAGGGAGAACACGCTTTATCTAATGTGGTGTATGTTGGGTTTCAACTTCAGATTCTAGTTTTTTTTCCAATCTTAAATCCAGTTTTCCTCAATTACACATTGTTTTGTTAAAGCGTTCGTGAAAACTCATCAGCATATTAATGCAAATTTGGCTTATATGCATAATTTTTGCACACAATTTGCCCCAATTATAAAGCATTGCTGTACATTATTATGTACTGAAATATATGCATTTTTATGCATACCTTATTCTAGTACATTCATTTTTGTAAACATTACTTGGCGGCAGAGCCACACTACAAAATTTGGAGTAGCGTGAATTTTGAAAGATGGCTGCGTTCAGAAAGTGTAAATCACGTAGGTTTGCTTTTAAATGTGAACTAAATTGAATTTAGGTGTGCAAAATGGTGTGAGCTGAGGGTGAGGAGAGTAGTAGCAGAAAATCTAATGAAAGACCAGGGCTAGTTCTAGGTTTTGGGGGCAATCATAGGCTACCCCATTATGGTTTTCTCCAGGAAACTCTCTGCCCTTCTTTGTACACACATTTTTCCTTCTCCTTTCTCTCTCCCTCCCCCCAAATTGTGATCCCCTTCCGCACACAGCTCCCTCAACACAGCTCGTTTCCATATGAACCTCTCTCTACCCCCACCCCTGCTGCCAATCGGGGCTTAAGCATGTGTGCCAGCTGCAGCCCAATCTAGAAAAGTCAGATCTAGCTTGGGTTACCCATGTAAGATCCAGATTAGAATATTTCATTGCAGTGTTTGGAACTGCCCTTAAGAATAGCTGGGATGCTTCAACTGGTGCAGAGCATAGCTACTGAAACCTTGGTAGGGAAAAGTGGTTAGAACTTTTGCCAGCAATACTGTATGAGTTGCACTGGACACTGGTTATTTCTGGACTCCTTAGAATCATAGAATCATAGAATCATAGAATCATAGAGTTGGAAGAGACCACAAGGGCCATCGAGTCCAACCCCCTGCCAAGCAGGAAGCACCATCAGAGCACTCCTGACATATGGTTGTCAAGCCTCTGCTTAAAGACCTCCAAAGAAGGAGACTCCACCACACTCCTTGGCAGCAAATTCCACTGTCAAACAGCTCTTACTGTCCTTCTAATGCCCTGGCATATAAAGCCATAAATGGTTACCTGAACAACTGGTAAATCTGCCATGTCTGAAGGCCCTTTTTTGTATGCCAACCAGCGTATGCCAACCAGATCAATGAGGCTAGCAGGCACAATAGACGGTGCCTTTTCAGTGATGGCCCCAGTTATGGAACTCTCTTCTGACTGTGGTGTGTCTGACTTCACTAAATATTTACTGATTTCTGTTGCTCCCCACCCCAAATAACATGTTCTTATTAATATGGACCAAAATAAGAGTAATTGTGCCACAATGTTTGCCTTTTGAAAGCCTTTCTGCATGGCATTCTTTTCCTCTCAGGCCTCAACTGAAGTACCTCAAGCAGAGGTGGACTTAGGTCTGCACTGGGCGCTGAGCCTAGGGGGCGCCACAGGGCACCGCAATATCATGTAGTGAATTGAACAGAACATAAGGCAAGAGTGGAGGAGGCACCAAATGTTTGCCTCACACAAAGAACCGCTGAAATTTGAAAGATCCAAGTCCACCTCTGCCTTAGACCTGCAAGCCACATTGTGCCCAAATACAGTGGTACCTCAGGTTGCAGACACCTTGTGTTGCATACGCTTCAGGTTACAAACTCCACTAATCCGGAAGTAGTACCTCGGATTGAGAACTTTACCTCAGGATGAGAACAGAAATTGCGCAGCAGCGGGATGGCGGCAGCAAGAGGCCCCATTAGCTAAAGTGGTACCTCAGGTTAAGAACAGTTTCAGGTTAAGAATGGACCTCTGAAACGAATTAAGTTCTTAACCCGAGGTACCACTGTATGGCCTTATGGCACACTTTTGAGTTCCTGAAGGTGAGCTTCTTGCATTTTCCCATTCCTGTAAGCATGACTCTTTTGCCCTGGATTAACAAACTCTGCGCATTGATAAGTGGACAAAGAAAACTGTCAGTTAGTTGTGAGCAGGGGAGTGAACTTTGTACTATAACGAAACAAAACCATGTATTTGTTTTTCTTGTGTATTCGCCCCCCCCCCTTATTATCCTGGTGCATTTGTCTTTTGGCTGGGGATTTCTATTTTTCATTGTTCCTCGGTTGTCAAAAGCTGCTGCCTTGTGGCCTAAAGCCAATGATCATCTCTGTATCAGAACCCAGCAGGAGATGATGAATGGTGAAAGAATGCAGCAGAGAAGGCCAAAATAAAACACAGCCACTCACCCCCTCCACTAGTTCTCTGCATATGCAAAGGATGGCAGTGTGTTGACTGTGTGTATGCTGCCTGTTTATAAATGAGTTAATGAATGGCTCTTGCTACACTGTTTTTGTGACTGTGCCAGCACTACAGATTCCTCGGATGTGGCTCTTGCACAAACATCATTGTCAACATGGCTTACTTAATGCGGCCTGGAGAATTGCATTAGCACAGTAGCTTTTATATATATTCGGGTGTCCTTGAATATTCTGGGAAACTTGAATATCAGATTGGAGACGTGAAACTTCTGTCTTCAATATCCGCACACTGTGAAGAGGCTTGTCTTGATGTTGAAGCTACTTTGGCACAGCCCTCCCTTCTAAGGCAATTTTCTAATAGGAATTGATGGAGGAATTGTCTCTTTTTAGAGACAATGGAAGAGTGAGCCTTTGGGAGTGAAGTCAAATCGTTGTAGAGTTACAGCGCCTGCTGTGGCTGTAGAAACAGACACAGGAAATAGTTTTGTTGCAGCTGGGGCAGATGAAGGCATCCAGTTGTGCTGCTGCAGATGGTGTTTGTACTATTATTTGTCCACGCAGTATCCTACTTAATAAATGTTTTTGTTTAGAAGGGACACAGAGAAAAGTGTGAATTTATGAACCTCAAGGACAAGCTTGTATAGGATAAGGGAAGGCAACTGAAATCTGTATCTCAGATATTTGATTCCTGGGTTTGTTTCCTTCCAGAAAGAAGGATCTTCTTGCTATATTTGAGTGTGTGTTTGTGTGTGTGTGTGTGTGTGTGTGTGTGTGTGTGTGTGTGTGATTTCCCTCTTTCTTTCTTTTTTGCAACACTATATGGATCTATTCTCTTCATTCCAAATAGAATAAATTCTAGAATTGCAATGATTATGACATCACATTCAAAATAACTGTGATCAAACAATGAATATAAGACTTTATTTAGCCGACTGTGTGACATCTGGCCCTGTATTTCCATAGACATTTTTCTTCTTCTTCTGAATGCCGAAGCAAATATTCGGGACGTGTGTAAATGGGGATATGCAACTTTCTCAAAAATAGGTCCAAATGATATTTTTATGCAAATACTAGGGGCAGCATTACCCACAATTGTGCATCATGTTCCTTGTTTAAAAGCATAGGCAGTGGTGCAGATCTGCACATCTCATGCACAATTGACTTAATCATGCTCTGGAATAACAAACATTAATTTAAAATGCTAAAAAGGGAAGGAGAAATGCAACAGACAGTAGTATCCTTTATTTCTAAAATGTGTGTGGGGGGGTTGGTGTTGTTTTTTGCTTTGTTTTTTTACAGTTTCAAACTGAAGTCGATATATCAGCCATTCCTCTGTTCTTCAACTGGTGCAGCACTAAATATCCAAGGCACATGGCCCTATTCGTATACATTAATGTGCAATTAAAATAGTGATACTACAAGAGGAGGCATTTCAAAAACTCAGGACAATGCTACACTTAAAAGATAATTTATTTAGCTCCTCTTTGGTATAACAATTGTTATTTTAGGCAAAACTGAAATCATACCACCGGATGTAGAGAATATTAAAGCAGAGGGGAGAGTTCTGTTAAATTCCTTCCCATGCTTGCTACACTGTCTACCCCACCTACAACGCACAAGGTTCAATTGGCTAGGGAGTGTGGGTGCATGCTGGTGCTGTCACCAACATTTGTGTGTGTGTGTTGTCCTTGTACCTCTTTTCAAGGATATGCTATAGGGTCTCCTCCATAATTTCTGTAGATTCCATCCCACTCAGATGGACTCTCCGAGTGGTGTGGGATTCCAGGGGTTTCAGGCTCTTACCCAGGGTTTATGCTTCCTTTTGGAAATGAGGCACAGCAGAGACTATGGTGTCTTTATGATATACAGTTTATTTACACATATATACAACCTGAGTCTATGATGAAGGGATCCACATAATCAGCACCCCAAGAGGTGCTTCCTTCTCCCAAGCTGCAGTCTTGGATTCAAACAGACCTCAATCATTGCTCTCAAACGTTGCTCTGCTTCTTCTGCTTCCTCTCCCCCCCCCTCCATCACATCACCACTTCCTAACCTAAGTTTCTAACTCACATTACTTCTCACGCTCTACTCCAAAATCTTACTTTATATGTTGAAGGAGGGGCCCAACTCATTTGCCATCTCACAGAAAGCTCCTTTGATCATCTGCTTTCTTAACTGTTTACCCCCCATGCAAACACCTCCTATAGAAATCCAGCATGGGTTAATTAACTTTTGACACTTGTTGATTTGTCTAGTACAGATTTGTCTAGTACAGTGGTACCTTGGGTTACAAACACCTCGGGTTACAAATGCTTCAGGTTACAAACTCCACTAACCTGGAAGTAGTACCTCAGGTTACAAACTTTGCCCCAGGATGAGAACGGAAATCACACGCCAGCGGCGCAGCAGCAGCGGGAGGCCCTGTTAGCAAAAGCGTGCCTCAGGTTAAGAACGGTTTCGGGTTAAGAACGGACCTCTAGAACCCAAGGTACCACTGTACACAATTTAATACACACAGATCTTGTACCCAGAGTTTTAACACCCCAAGGCCTGAATAAATTCTAACTCTTACAGGTTCCAGGAATTTAGAAGTGTCTAGCACCTACTAACACACAACAATATAATTTCCATATAATCAGAAGGATCAGTAAGATACCTGACTGTGGGGAGGGTTCTAACACCATGCAACACCATGCAATATATGTAAAATCTACCTTTAGAAACCTTTAGAAAGCTTTAGAAAGCTGGAATGTCATAAAGTGAGGCTGGCACACACAGGGATATTGGGGGTACCCTATGCCCCCTACTCAGTTTGAGCTCTGACACATTATTTTGAACGCCCAACATTGGCTAGTTATATGGAACCCTTCCTGGTGGATCTACATTCTTGGATGCCCATGACTTTAAAAAGGTAAAGGGACCCCTGACCATTAGGTCCAGTCATGGACGACTCTGGGGTTGCGGCGCTCATCTCGCTTTATTGGCCGAGGGAGCTTCTGGGTCATGTTGTGAACCAGAGCAGCACACGGAAACGACTTTAGCTAAAGGTAATTATGCTAGAAATGGCTTTGAAATGTAGCTGAATGGAATGTTAACAACATTTTCTTTTCTGGGCTTCTGTTTTCTGTATCCATGCATGTTCATGTGCCTGTGTGAGAGAGATACTAACTTGATATATAATTACACTTAAGCAGGATTATTTTAAGTCAGCCTCCCCAAATATATGCACTGGTGTCTGGCCCCAGTACTATTTTGACATGTAGTAAATGAAACACTAACCCCAAACACTTCCTTTCAAACTCCATGCAGTACAGAGCAGTGGGCGTAGGTGAAAAATAGCAAGGCACTCATTAAAATGTGGAACTCTGGAAGTAGGAGCTTAAATATTTAATACAAATGCAGTGGCAAAGGCAGGAGAACATCACCAGGTAGCTAACAAGTTCTAGTTAATGTGTGTTTGCGCGGGTGTGCGGGTGTGCATGGACGTACACACACACACACACACACACACACACACAAACAAATATATAAAGTCTCTAAATTAAGGTTATGCAGATCAGAATGTCTAACTTTGCAGAAAAAAGTGGAATGTTATCATTTGAATTACACAAGCCAGCACTCCTGCAAAGGAATTATTTGGATGATGTTTACTCCAGTATGGCGCAAAATTGTGGGAGGCTCAAACAGATGCACAGAAAATTGAGCAAAATTTCTCTGTCACCTGCATTGCCATCTCTCCATGGTTGGCTCCAAAGCTGAATAGCCTCTTGGGGATTTAATGTACTTTCAAAGCTGTCTCTTCCTGGAACAGCTAATTAGAGAAGATGGCACAAGCGTGGGCTTTTGTTGCAGGCAGTAGTTCTTTCATCACCTGCTTCAGCAGGTCAATCTGTACATTGATTATTTCCATTGAAATAGATGGAACTGCTACTCTAGAGCAAAGAGTTTCAATGATGACAGCTCAGAAGATTCTGACACCCACAGATCCTGTGCCTTTCTTAGCCTTCCCCTGTTCTGAACTCTACCTCATCCTGGAAGATTATGTGTTTCTTTGCTCCAGGATCAAGTCATAGCTAACATTCATCAACAAAGAAATTGGGTGCAATTGGAAACCACTTAAAAACTAATTGTGTTCATTGTGGTTGCAGCATTAAATGCAACGCTACAAAGAACATGGTGCTTCTGCCAAATATGACAGCTCTGGCTCACATCCTTCCTTTCCTTGTTTATGATCATCAAGATGCCTTATACCAAATCAGAACACGGATTAATCTAGCTTAGCACTGCCTGACTATATTTGTTTTTGTTCTTATTTTTAAAATTTGTTTACCGCCCTTCATCTGTAGATCTCAGGACGCTATTCACAGCAAGATAAAAATACAGAATATAAATAAGAACAAAATAAGTGCAAACCATCAAACCACAAACACATTTAAAAGGGTATAGGATGTTAATCAGCCAAAGGCCTGGTTGAAGCAGAATGTTTTCACCTTAGTGTCTAAAGTAGTAAAGGTAAAGGGACCCCTGACCATTGGGTCCAGTCGTGGCCGACTCTGGGGTTGCGGCGTTCATCTCGCTTTATTGGCGAAGGGAGCCGGCGTACAGCTTCCGGGTCATGTGGCCAGCATGACTAAGCCGCTTCTGGTGAACCAGAGCAGCGCACGGAAATGCCGTTTACCTTCCCGCCGGAGCGGCACCTATTTATCTACTTGCACTTTGACATGCTTTCGAACTGCTAGGTTGGCAGGAGCTGGGACCGAGCAACGGGAGCTCACCCCGTCATGGGGATTCGAACCACCGACCTTCAGATTGGCAAGTCCTAGGCTCTGTGGTTTAACCCACAGCGGGGTTGCCATATTTCAGAAAGTGAATCTCCATTAGACATGAAGCTTTTGAGCTCTTTTTAAAAGGAAATTTGGCAAACCAACACTTCTAACATGCGCTGCCATATGCCTCCCTGGTGAGAACATTCCACAAATGGGGGAGCCACTGCAGAAAAGGCCTGTTCTCATATTCGAAACCTCCGGACCTCTCGTAGAGGAGGAACATGACAAAGGGCCTGAGATGATGATTTCAGGGTCTGGATAGGTCCATATGGAGAGAATCAGTCCTTCAGGTGATAAAAATAACAATTTTATTATTTATACCCCACCCATCTGGCAGGGTTGCCCCAGCTACTCTGGGTGGCTATTGCAGCCCTGAGCTGTTTAAGGCTTTATAGGTCAAAACCAGCACTTTGAATTGTGCCCGGAAACTATTTTGCAGCCAGTGCAATCAGGCCAGGATTGGCATTATAGGCTCAGACCGTCTTGCCCCAGTGAGCAACCTGGGTGCCAACATCTGCAGCAGCTGAAGTTTCTGATCATCTTCAGAGGCAAACCCACATATAACACATTGCAGTAACCTAACCTAGAAGTTCCGGGAGCACAGTTAGCCATCTGGGCTTCAAGCAACAGAGATGTACCCCCAAGCAATGTATCTGCTCCTTCAGAGGGTGTGTAACCCCATCAAGAGCAGGCAACCTTCTATCTGTCCGGTCTAGGGAACCACCCACTAACAGTGCCTCGGTCTTTGCTGGATTGAGCTTCAGTATGTTGGCTCTCATCCAGTCCATTACCAAGGCAAGACAGCAGTCCAGTATATTCACTGAGACCATGGAACTGTCAGCAGTTCTCCATGGTTTCAGAGAGAGGTCTTTTCCAGCTCCCTGTTCTGCATGTGGACCAAAGCATGAGTTCTACCTCTGAGCACCTTTTCTCATGTCCAGACATCAGTACAATGAGAGTTTTCTGCCTCGCTTCCATGAGGCTTGGTGCATATTGCAGTGATGTTCAGAGGACACGAACTACACCAAATTAAACTTTACAGTGTGGAGTGGGGGTGGGAATCGACATTGGGCTGCCACTTTGGCCAGAAGCCTTGTTTGCAGGTCCTAAGAGGTGGCGGCCAACTCAAACACAGAGTTTGTTGTAGAGGTATGGAAAAAATGCAGGGTTTTCCTGTGCTCCTAATTGGAGATATAACAGAACGCAATCAAAGCCACTCAACTTTTTGATGGCAACTCTGACAGGTTATTTAAAATGATGAACTATGAGAATTCTCTTTACTGCAGCAATACATGCTGTTCCTATTTCTCTCCTCCCCTCCTTGCCCCTCTTGGGGGGAAAAGAAGAAGGAGAGGGAGAGCTTCTTAGAGTAAGTTACCTGCTGATGCTGATCTCACCTTTGTGACTATCTTTATATTAAATTTTTAGCTGCAACTGCTGCTGTAATTTCACACTTTAATGAGTTCCTTGGTACTGTACTTTTTTAATAACGAGCACTGCTGGGTATGTGCAATTTAACAGGAGTGGCTGGTTCTGTGGCTCCAGTTAGCAAGGGTCAAGCTACAGTTTGCCAAACATAAACTTGTGTTTTCCCCTAATAGTTTTTAGCTGTACTGGGGTTTTTTTGTTTGTCTTTCTTAGTTGTTTCTCCAAACTGTGCCGTGATACAAACCGTGTCAGCGGCACGAATACAATAATTGCCTTTCTTGATCATGCCAAGGGAACATTTAATCCAGCATGCTCATGAGGTAACCATGAAGCTGGCGACTTTCCTTCCCTAATTGTTTTGCTTTAGCAGATGGTGTTCACTGATACACTGCCTCTGGTCTTGGAGGTTCCATTTGGCTACCATAGTAGGGATGGGGGGGGGTGAATTTGGTTTGGTTCACATTTAAATGCAAACCTACCTGATCCATGCTTTTTGAAACAACACAAGGACTGAAAAACAGCCCACCTTCAAAATCTGCATTCCTCTGAATTTTGCAATGCAGGCCTCCTGGCCAGAAATATTTCTGAAATTGCATATACTAAGTTAAATGTACAAATGAAAATAGCATACAACATGTGTTATATTAAGGGGAACTGATCTGCATAAATGTATTAGGCAAAATTGCATACGGAAAAGGGGTATGCTTTAAATTTTTATTAAAGTGCTGGTTTTCATGAAGATTTCCACCCAGACACATGCACATTAACCGGTTAGGAAATGTAGAGAAATGAACTGAACTGGAAAACTGAGAAACTGAGAGAAATCAACGTTGAAATAGAAACCTGTCTCCTCTCCCCACAAAAAAAATGCCACTGAAAGCAGCCTCCCCATGGCAATTCATTTCCCCTTATGGAATAATGTTAGGAAGTACTTCCAAAGCTGGCTTGGGACCATGAGTCTCTGTGCTAGGGAGGCACTGAGTATTTGAATTGGGGCCTTCACAACTCTTCACAACTCACCCCTTTCCCAGCCACACACACTGTATCCTCAGACCGCAGAACACAATCCTTGACCATTTTGACCAGGCTGGAATGTATCCTTGAACTCTGTCATTGGTTTCCTTGGTTGGAGGATAGAGAGGGGCACATGCTTGTGTGTGAACTAGCTTATTGTATCAAGCTTACATTTGTTGCTCCGCCCACTTTCCCCTGGCCCCACCCACCACTGGCATGCCCAGAGTGTGCCACTGCAGGCTGAAAAGAGTTCTCTGATGCTGGTATATACCATCAGTTTATGGTTTAGAAATTTGTTTGTCCTTTTCTTGATGTTTCTGGCTGGGCTCTGCTTGTGATGACTTGTCTTGCCAATAGACGATGCCCAACACCATCTGATTTATAGATAGCTAGCCTGTTAGCCCGTTTGACTTGCTCGACTGGCTATGTGAAGATTATTCATTAGCCAGCTCTCTCAGTGCCTCACATTCTCCAAACAATGTCTAACATCAAAGAAGGCGAAGGCACCCAGCACTATCACTTCCTTCCACAGATTAGGGTATTAAAGGCTGTTCTCAGCCATCAAAGAGCTGAATAAGAGACAGAGAAGGGGAAACAAACAGAGGCAGGAAGGGTAACCATGTCAGTTCACTATCTCCTTGAAGTACAAATATCTTCTGGATAGAGTGCCCATACATGGCTGTAGAATTTTCCATGGAGAGGTTGGATGGCCAACTGTCATGGATGCTTTAGTTGAGATTCCCACATTGCAGGAGGTTAGACTAGATGAGTCTCAGGGTCCCTTTCAATTCTACAGTTTTATGATTCTAGCAGAGGCACCACCACATGCTTACTGAATTTTTCCACAGGCCATGCTGGGCATGTAAAGCAAGCTGTTCCATGTTGTAGTCAGCCTGGCTTTAGCCCTACGTCTTCCTGTAGTGTGTTTTCTATTTCTTCAGAGTAAATATTAATTAGAATAGAAACTGCTAAGGCAGTTCATTGCATGGGTGGGGTGGCTGAAAGATGGGGGGGGGGAAATCTGGTCCTTGATTCTTCTACAGGCTTCACTGTCTCAGGAGCCCAGTTAGCAAAAATTGTGTCTGACATCCACTCTGTGCAAGACCATGGAAATCAATTTTTCAGAGCTTGCTCCATGCAGAGGCCAGATTAATTTTTAGCTGAATTGATTCTTAAAATGCTACAGTGGGCTTAATTTGACATTTTGCACAGATGATTGGTGCATCCAAATTTCAAAAGTTTTAAGTGGCGCATGGTATTTTGTGGTGGGGGAAAGGGTGTGCTCAATTTAAGCACTTCAGATTGGATCCCATTAATATGTTCACGACAGTGTATATAGACACACTCCTAGTTTGCTCTCTTCAAGACTTTCCTGGATGGTGTATGTTTGCTGGGTGTAAGAAATATGAGGCTATCACTATAAGAACTAGTGCTAGATTTTGAGGGAAAACTCGCTGATGTAGACATCACTAAGACAGGAGTGCAAACATGCTGGGAATGTGAGCTTGGAAGAGCACATCTTTGTTTGAGACTGTCCTTCCATGTAATGCCCAAAATCTTCCTGACACAGTGGAATTAGAAGGCATTAAGGTGTTGCTCCTGGCAGTTGTAAGTCACTCATGACTCACTTCCATTGAGTAGCATAGTCAACATGCAAGCCCAGTAGACCTTCATCTTGGTCTTGGACATTAGCATCCCATTCTCCCATACGCTTTTGGAGAGGTGGGCCATTGCCGTTGTTGGCTCGCCAACACACTTGTCTGGCTCAGCTTTGATGTGTGGTGTGCTGGCAACAGTTTGACTTCACTTCCAAAGGCGCACTCCTCCATTATTTGAGATGGATGAATGTCAACCAACCGACCGACAGCAGCAAGTAAGGATTTTAGGCAGAATGAACACAGGGAGATCAAACTTGGTACGGTGTACTGGATGAGGCTTATGGGAGTTGTAGTCCAAAACCAGACTGGTTAAGTATGTAAAAGCTTGGTACAGAGGTCTGTAAGATGCTGTGGCCATTACAAAAATGTTTTCCTAGTAAAATCTCTGGCATTTGCCTTTAGTGGCCAGTGTCACAAGAAGTATAACAGGCAAAAATCACAGTTCTCCAAATTTTGCAGTGCAGTTCTTGCCTCAAAAAAAATGCAAAAGATTTGGACACATTTAAAGAAAATACATTTGAAATGGCTGCTGAGTGATACTGATGACTCTGTGACTTATAAGGTGGCTCTTTATGCCTGGCAGCTAGGAAGATTAGGAAGAAAGAACTGGATGGGCAATTTGCAAGTTGCAAAGGGGACTCTGAGATCTAATTTGCACATTTTATTTGAGAATTACTTTTTATTCTGTGTAATAAGAAATTCTGGTGGATTTGACCATGGTTTGACTGCATATGTAGCAAGTGCTGTTTCCCTCCCTTCCTTCTTTGGATGTTGCCATGGCCTTTGGCTAGTGCAATAGAAAATAAAGGGGGGGCATTCAAAAATTGAAATGTCAAGATGCATAAAAGATCTTCAAAATAATGTGTGTATGTAATTATGTATACATTCACAATGTATTCCATGGTCCCACATTGCTCCATCTGGTGTGATGCTGTCACGGGTTACTAAATCACTTCAACCAATTGAATCAGACAGCAGTGTGGGCAAATCAGGCAGGATCTGACAAGGACTGCAAAGTAGGTAGCATGTCAGGGATGGCATCCAAACCTCTGCTGCATATACAAGATCATCTGTGTGCTAAATGTGTGAAATGCTGGTTTGTTGCAGCAGATTTTGCAGGCAAGAGCCGATTTCGTTATGCGCAATTTGTGTACAGATACAGTGCCAGATTCAGAAGGACTCCCAACACAGCCAACAAAGTGATGGGAATCTTTGTCACAATGTGTGTGTGTGTGTGTGTGTGTGTGTGTGTGTGTGTGTGTAATGGCCAGATTCAGCAGGTGTTTTCTTGTGCTAGTGTTTTTGTGCCTCTCCCTCTTCATTTAGACTTTGCTTATTTGGAGCTATTGAAAGAGCACACTCTGTTTTTAGCATGTCGAAATCCAGTCACTACTAATTACTCTGGTTGCCATTTTCTAACCTGACAAGTGCAAAATCAAACCCGTCTCTTGAGTGCTGTAGGCTGTTCAACAAGCCCTTAAAAGGAGAACCCAAAGTTTGACAAAGGAAGCATGCATGTCTAAAGTAAGCACTGCTTTGCAACTTGGCTGTAAACAAGTGGCAGCCAGCCTATTAGTGTCACAGTATTTTATTTTATTTTTACGGATTATTTTGCATTTTTAAAAAAATCTATTTCTCTCATTTTCAGTTGAGAAGATGTTTTCCAATGCCTCTCCAAAAAAACCAAACCAAACAAGTGTTTCAAACATTTTCACTTTATAATTGCTCGTGTTTAAAACACGTTTGTGATACTAAGAAGTTGAGAGGAGGAGGGATGTTAGCAATTATGACGCATCTTCCAATGTGTTTGATCATTAAAATCTCTTAGGGGAGATATTGCAAAAAAAGAAAGAATTGTAAGGGGGAGGCAATAAAGAGGCAGAGACCAACAGCTGAGATGAAAAAGGCCTCAAGTTTAATAAAGCAACATAGCATAAACAGCAAACTATTAAGAATGGGATGGAGGAGGAGGTTATATTATTACTCTTTCAGCTATGTTGCCCAAGGGAGGTTGGCATCAATAGGCAGCTGAGATGCACAGCTCAGCTTAGCTAGGATCTGAACCTAGACATATTACTCATAATTCTTGTGATGAGATGTAGGTAGGAGGTGACAAGGTGCCCCATGATATTCTTGTAAAGAAGCTGGTAAAATGCGGTCTTGACTATGCTACCACTCAGTGGATTTGTAACTGGCTGAGTGACCGAACCCAAAGGGTGCTCATCAATGGTTCCTCTTCATCCTGGAGAAGAGTGACTAGTGGGGTGCCACAGGGTTCTGTCTTGGGCCCGGTCTTATTCAACATCTTTATCAACGACTTGGATGATAGACTCAAGGGCATCCTGATCAAATTTGCAGATGACACCAAACTGGGAGGGGTGGCTAACACCCCAGAGGACAGGATCACACTTCAAAACGACCTTGACAGATTAGAGAACTGGGCAAAAACAAACAAGATGAACTTTAACAGGGAGAAATGTAAAGTATTGCACTTGGGCAAAAAAAAAATGAGAGGCACAAATACAAGATGGGTGACACCTGGCTTGAGAGCAGTACATGTGAAAGGCTCTCTGGGTTTTGGCAGCTCTTTAGCAAGACACACTCACTGGGCCCCTCTTCCCTGAGTAGACTTACTCTTGCTGCGGTCACTGGCTGGAATATAGCCAACCATGCCAAAGTAAGAATCACAACCATTGCTCCACCCATCTTTCCTCCTAGGAAGGATCCCCACAAGAGAATATGGACCTTGGACCTTTCCATGCCCCCCCCCCACAGTCAAATTATTTTGCCGCATCCATACAGATCCTTTTGCCAAACTTTGTGATGAAAGAGCTTGGGGGGAAGTCTAGGATGTATTTCTGGAAGGTCGTGAGTTCCAATGTTTTGAGTTCTACTTTGGTAAACATGTCTGTTATAGTGGAACCTCAAAATCCAAGGTAGGCAGATTTCATAAGAATCCTAACAGAACACCGCAATGGGATGGAGGCAGATTTAAAAAGTTTTTAGAAGGTGTCAGCTGATAGAAGATCCCACTAATATTTGTGAGGAAAGAAACCTTTCCCTCTGCAGTTTTCCGAGGCGAATACAATGGAAAATCTCATTGTATGCAGCCAAACTGCCTTCCCTCAGTAGCCTAACGTCAGTTTACCAGTTCAGCAGTGTGAGCACAGGCCTACAATTGTGGCACTGGCAGCCGGATTGCCTCTACCAGAGTTGTTGTCCTTGTCCTCTGTTGAGGAAGAGTAGCTGTTCCAGGTATGGGTAAAACGTGTAGTTACGTATTCTCTTGCTAATCAGAAGGAGATTATTTTATGAAGTACAACTGCATTCCCGGAAAGGTACATTTCTGCATCTTCAGGTCAGTCAAGGTGAACCACCACTCCCTTACCTTTCTGGCTTATGTTGGACTCCCCTTGAGAGCAAGGGGGTTTACAGCACCCAGTCATGTCCTCCTTTTCCTGAGAGGAAGGCTCACTCAAGCACTGTACACTTTATGGCTTTTCTCCAAGGTCAACATTCCTTCCACCACCAAAGGGATGTGGTGGGAACATCTAAGAGAGCTTCATTACAGCTGCAAAGTCTGCAAGAGGAACTGAAGCTCTATACACCTGGGAAAGTTGGATACTGTAAGCAACATTATAACTGGGCTTGTCATCCAAGATTAGGAGACTGCCTGGCTGCACTAGACCCACTTCCAGTAGTTAAAACAATGTACAGAGATTTATTCTGCTCCGAGGGCATCCTGGGATGGGATGGGGAACATCTGGCCTTCTAGATATTGCGGCTTTATTCATCATTGACTGTTGGCCATACTGTCTCCATCTGGTGGCCACAGGTTCTCGACCTCTCATCTCAATCCTGTTGTTGTTTAGTCGTTTAGTCGTGTCCGACTCTTCGGACACAAGCACGCCAGGCACTTCTGTCTTCCACTGTCTCCCGCAGTTTGGTCAGACTCATGTTTGTAGCTTCGAGAACACTGTCCAACCATCTCGTCCTCTGCCATCCCCTTCTCCTTGTGCCCTCAATCTTTCCCAACATCAGGGTCTTTTCCAGGGAGTCTTCTCTTCTCATGAGGTGGCCAAAGTATTGGAGCCTCAGCTTCACAATCTGTCCTTCCAGTGAGCACTCAGGGCTAATTTCCTTAAGAATGGATGTGTTTGATCTTCTTGCAGTCCATGGGACTCTCAAGAGTCTCCTCCAGCACCATAATTCAAAAGCATCAATTTTTCGGCGATCAGCCTTCTTTATGGTCCAGCTCTCACTTCCATACATCACTACTGGCATCTCAGTCCTAGTGTCTAGCAATACTACTCCTTTGAGACAGGCTTAGGGTCCTGGTCTAGGTCCATTCTGGAGTCCATGTTTAATTTTATGTGTGTTCAAACTATTAATCCATTTGCTCTGGATAATTTCTGGAGGAGAGTTAGGTGGTGTTTCACCAAGCCCTAGCTATCTTACATGGCAATGTAAACACACATTTGATTTTTCAATACTTCTATCCTCAAACGTACTATGTTCATGATCACTGTCTTTTTTATTTTTAGTGTTTAATTGCAAAGGAATAAAACCTTCAGGTATAAAAACTGAATAGCTGTGGTGTATTTTTTTTTAATTAGCATATTGTGGAATATCTGCAGTCCGTAATAAGGCTGCCCAGAGTGTAGCATTCACATAAGCTCTGTTCTTGTTGAAGGGAATTGGGGATTGTGCTCAAAAGTAATGATCCTTGTGGTTGTTCATGTAATAACTTTTCATAAGTTTATATATATATATATATATATATATATATATATATATATATATATATCCTGTTATAGAAGTCTTACTGGAAATCAGCAGTAAACTCTGAACATCTTGGGTGAAATCGGCATATCTGCTAGGGGGATTAAAAATATGAATTGTCCTCTTTTGCAGATTTAATTTCTGCAAGGCACTGATTTAGTTATTTTTTTTTATTTACTGCAAATATTTAATAATGATTCTTAGTCTTGACTGCTAATTGTAAAGGCTTTTTAAAAAACGACAACACACACATACACACATAATGGATCAGTCAATAAAAGATTCATATTCATTGTATATTGTTAATTTCCATGAATATATCTCCTCTGTATCTCAGCTCTCTCGCAGAAAGTGTAGCAAGGCTCCAACCCCCTTGGTGAGAATGGGATTGTGGGTATACTATTCATTTGGTATGTTCACTTGGTATGCCTTTCTTTCTTTTTAAATCCAATTTCTGCTTTTTCAATTAGTTGTGTTGACATGGTACTCTTCCTTTCCAGATCAAGATTGACAGGTTTAAAACTCACACATGGAACTTTAAAATGTCCCTTTAAAGAAATGGCTTTATTTGGCTGTTTTCCTGTCATAGTTTAGTGGTAGAGTTGTGTTTTTAAGCCATTACTTCAAACTATTTTCCTTTGGCTTTGGGGGCTCTTAGCAAGATCAAGCTATTTTGGGGGCTAACAACACTTTGTGATGGCTGTTTCTTCTGAGTGGGAACAAAAACCAATATGTACAGAGCATATGAGAATATTGAAAATCAATTTCAAATAACACCGATGTAGAAAACTGTCAGCTATGGAACTCAAGGTAGCATATACAGGATTCTCATGTGGGCATTGCTCCAAGAACAGAAATTCTTTACATTTGGTAGAGCTACTGCACATGTTCCTTCCCACTGTTCCCTTCGGCCACAGAACAAATAGTTATTTCTGGCGACTTATAAATATTGTACATATGTTTTCCTAAATGAGTGTGAGTTCCATAGTAGGGCACTATGGTTTCAAACCACAGCGTGTTCAGAATTGGCAGCTAATTTTGCCTTTAAACAAATTATCGGCTGAACTTGGTGGTTCCTGCTCTGGAAAAAAAAATCCAATTAATTTGAAGGAAAGCAATAAGTCAATTAAAATTTGTCAGTTGGCAGGGACTTGTGAGATGATGTGCATATGTTCTACTGGGGAATACTGGACTATATTGATGCAGGTTTTTAATTTAGTTGTGTTGCGGATGCTGTTTGATTCTCACACGTTTTTGTTAAGTAAATTCTAAAGGGTAGTTAAAGCCAGTGATGGTTTTCCGAAAGAAAACCTTGGAAAATTCTCTGGTGCTCTAGAGAGGGATCTAATGTAGTATTTTTAGAAGTTAGTCAGAGAACAGTGGTACCCCAGATCCTTAGGTGCCAGATTTCCCCCTCTAGATTCTTGAGTGTTGAGGTTTAATCAGAACTGTCAGGCTGAGCTTGTTTTTCCACCATGTACAAGAAAAAAAGGCCCTACAGGTAACCAAGGGCAAGGTGGCCAGGGCAACGTGGGCATGTTGTCACTCAGGGAAATTGTCACCCTTTAAAACTAGGCTTGCAATAGTGCGTAGAATGGGAGGAGCTGCTTAGCAAGGGGTTTTCCAGGAGGGAGAAGCATGAAATAGGTCAAACTCCATGTTGGGACTAAGGTCAGAACCATCTTGGTGGGCTGGCTGTAGGGAGGCTGGGACAGAGACACAGAATCTGTCTTGGAATCTGATGCAGCAGTGCTGCTGGAACAAGCACCTCTTGAGATGTGAACGTTGTAAATTATGCACTTCCTCCATGTGTGCAATAAAACCTATTTCTTAAAGAGTGCGTGCCTAGATGCCCCAGGAATCTTCCTACTGCTCAGCAGTGATTGAGAGTGGTGCACGGCCTTTGTAATAGTATGCTTAGTTTACTTGTGCTTAATATATAGAGGTAAAATAGAAGCTGTCAAAGCTTTCCTAATATCTACTTGCAATTGGCATCCGTTATTTGTTACTAGTGAATTTTTGAAATGGAAAATTTTCTGTGGAAAAACAAAGCACTGATTGCAACCAAACCACAACAGGCTGCTTGCGACTTCTAAAAGACTAACAATGTTATTATAACATAAGCTTCCTCCAGTCCTCAAAGTGCTCATATATCACTGCTGATTAATATTAAAACACAAGCAAATACCATATTTTTTGCACCATAACACTCACTTTTTTCCTCCTAAAAAGTAAGGGGAAATGTCTGTGCGTGTTATGGAGGGAATGCCTACGGGTGGCATGCCTACGGATTTTCCTCCTCTAAAAACTATGGGCATGTTATGGTCGGGTGCGTGTTATAGAGCGAAAAATACGGTATATGTCAAAGATCCTGATCACAATCTCATATATCTAGTTTGACCTTAGATTATCAGATTTGGTGTAGTTTCTGTGTGTGTGTGTTGGATTTTGGCTGAAATCCTCTGTGCATTTGTCTAGGAGTAAGCACCACTGAACACAGTGGAACTGATTTCTTTTTAAAGGTATAAGATTCATTGTTAAGCTGCATATATGCTTCATTACATCTCTCTCTCTCTCTCTCTCTCTCTGTGTGTGTGTGTGTGTGCCTGCACACGTAATATCCACAACTTGCTCTTGTCTCTAAACTTGAAGAGGTGATGATGGCAACATTATGGGCTGAATTTTGCTCAGTGTCACCAGTCACTTGTATGCAAGTATTTGTATATTTCCAAAATACAAATTTCGGACATGTGTTAGGAGTGAGGGATGCTTGAGAAAATTTGCAGTTCAATAATTAAAAGCCACGATTCACTGTTGGGAGGAAATACCATTTTGATATATTTGTTTTCATTCCCTGTTATGGTCACACACACGAACCAAAGTAGCCTGCTCAAATACATGTGTGCCTGTGATGCTAAGATGAACAAATTAAAAGATACCACGATAGATTAAAATTGGCCCATACCAATTACTCAACGAAAGTTGTAGCAGGTCAATTCATTCCTTAATGCTTGCAGCTCATTAAAAAAAATAGTATATAGAGAGATGCACACAAAGACATTTTGAAACATGGACCTGTGATCCCTGCCATTTTATAAAATGTATTCCATTATTTAGTTAGGTCCATTCATTTCAGTGGATCTACTCAGTCGTCTATTATTTTCATAGGGTCTACTCTGCATAGATCTAACATCAAATTACACACTTTCTTCTTTCTTCTTTCTTTTCGATGCAACAAAAAACACCTGAATTTGGGCTGCTGTGTGGCTATTTTAATATTAGCACCTCTAAATAGTAATCATGAATTTATTACTGCTCTTTGGGCATAGTGCCATGAAGAATCCTTCCAAGTCAGTAGACTTCAAGACTAATTTGCTCTGATTATCAGGGGGAATTACTTTGTCAGACTTTCTTGCTCACTTATGCAAGGACAGACTTGTTAGTTCCAACTCATTTACTTTATGTGGGATGAAAGGTGAATGCAACAAAAGTGGCCAAGGAAGCCTCAAGCTTTCTTTCTTTCTTTCTTTCTTTCTTTCTTTCTTTCTTTCTTTCTTTCTTTCTTTCTTTTACATGAAGCACTAGATGTTAGTTGCACGTGCCGTCAGCAGGATAAAATGCCACAGCTATGCTCTTAAAAGATGTCAGATTGCTTACTCCATCAAGTAAGGCCATTCCTTCAGGCCCATCAAGGAAATGGATGGAGCCAAGTGTACGCTGAGCTTCCCAGTCAAAGGATGCAGCGGAAAAATCCCATCAGAAACCTGTCCTCCTTACGGAGAGTTTTCTAATGCAATGAGACAGGGCGCACATTAGTAGATGGGGAAAGATGGTGACGATCCCATGAAGGATGATCTGCGCATGGTAATAGCTTTTCTGCATGCTCATCTTGCTGGAAAGGGAATAAGGATTGTTTGTCTCCAGCCCCCTTGGGCTGCAAGATTCATGCTTGCTCTGCTCTACAAAAAAACAGCAGAATGCAATGAAAGACTCCTGTCTTTGCAGCGTGCCTGCCACCAACCTTCACACTCCTTCCAGCAGGCAATGAATGTGAATCAGGGGCTGGCCGAAACCCAGTGTATAGCAACAAACTCACAAGTAAGGTGGGGTGAATTGTTGAGCCCAGCAATTAAGCATTTCTACATGCAGGGCTGTGGGTGGCGCTGTGGGTTAAATCACAGAGCCTAGGACTTGCCGATCAGAAGGTTGGCGGTTCGAATCCCCGCGACGGGGTGAGCTCCCATTGCTCGGTCCCTGCTTCTGCCAACCTAGCAGTTTGAAAGCATGTCAAGTGCAAGTAGGTAAATAGGTACTGCTGCAGCGGGAAGGTAAACAGTGTTTCCATGCACTGCTCTGGTTTGCCAGAAGCAGCTTAGTCATGCTGGCCACATGACCCGGAAGCTGTACGCCGGCTCCCTCGGCCAATAGAGCAAGATGAGCGCTGCAACCCCAGAGTCGGCTACGACTTGACCTTTACCTTTTACTTTACATGCAGGGCAGGTTCCCAGTATTGTAGATACAAATGCTTCCCTCTCCAGGTCTGTCATCAGCCCTTGCACCTCACAAATTGAGATGTACCTGATCTGGGGTCCTGTGAGGGCTGACTGGGAATTTTTTTAAAAAAAAAGAAATCAAGGGCATTGCTGCTGAAATGCCACCTTTTCATTCCTTAGTCCACTCCTGCTGCTCAACACTCTACCGTTGTTCAGCCCAGCAGGGAAACATAGGATTAAGGAGGACTGGAGATGGGGCAGAGGTTTTGCTGGCTGCTGTGATCCTATCAACAGAAGTTGGTCCCATGGTTCCAACTCTCTCTTCCCCAAACAGCATCATAGAACATCTGAAAGGAATTTACCGTGTTAGGCTGCAGGCACAGAGCCAACAAAAGGCTTCCGGGTGCAATTCTGCCAATCTTACTGCCCTTGCAGCAACTCTTAGCTGATATTTTCATATAGCCCCTTGATGACATGCCCTGTTATTTCAAACTGAAAAGAAGGCACCACAGTCCCAAACATCTGCAAAGCACCAAATTGGCTGCAGTATCTGCCAGACCAGTCATGCTTCTGTGAATCATTTGCTTTGCGCCAGACTAAGATGTGTGCAGAGCATTAAGCATACTCAATATGGCAGGCTGGCTTGGATAGTGCTGGGCCAGTTTCCATTATAAGAAGTAACACAGAGAACTGTGAACAGAACTTTTTGAATCTAATATATATTGCTATGGGTAGGCCACTTTTAAGGGTACTTGATCCATACAATTCATTCCTTTACAACTCATAGTGGTTAGCATTTATGACTTCAAAATATAGTGCCAAACTTCAGAATGCTTTTCTGTTTTCTTTGTATGGGGTTTCTAGAATTGCATTTGAGAAGGGCAGATCAACTAAATCAGAAGGTTTAGGAGTATTCTAGCGGAAGCCACAGAATCACGTGTAGGTGAAATGTAGGTGTAAGTTTTAATTTTATTTACGAACCTTCAGATTTGGGGGGGGGTGGGTTTGGAAAAAACGTTCACTATGGGACTGTGTTTCTTGAAATAGGAGATTAAGGGAAGAATGAGATGCATGGTGTAGAAACTTTGTACCCATTGATACTATCTTTAATGGACAATAGCCAGATAGCAGCTTATGAACCAGTGTTCATCTTTCACAAATAGATGATTGAATTAGTGCTAAAGTTTCCTAAATGACTAGAGAATGAAGATTATCGGGTAAATCAAACAGGAGACAGGTTTTCATTTGTTCTGTAGCACACACAAACACACTACTTCTCACTGCCATTACAGTGCTCAAACCAAACCCAATCACCATTATGAGGTGATTATTGTCTTGTTTCTCTCTTCTGGATTATATTCCTCATTAAAAACAAAAATTGAGCCAAAAAGTCATATTCACATAAGCAATATTATTACTGCATGTTCTTTCCCAAAATATCTTCTGTGCTTTTCCAGTTATAAATTTGTGTTAGGAGAGAAATAATGATTAAACTAAAGCCTTCCTCGTGATCAAAAGAAATGTCAAGACTTTGGCTTGGATCCTGTGGGTGCAATTCTAACCTCGTTTGCCTAGGTGTAAGCCCCATTAAATTCATTAGGACTTGCGTCTGAGTAGACAGGGTTCAGATTGTACTGCAAGATGTTCCCTGATTTTAGGATCCAAGCCAAATGAAGTTTATGGAAGGAAAATTTCCTGTCTTCTCCCCACCTCAGCAGCTCCTTGTGTCCCTTGGACATGTCCTTTTGGGTTGAGGGGTTAGCTGGCCCTCCTGAACAATATGGGGTGGGGTGAAGAGTTCTAGGGATGGGCATATATGCACATTTTGGTTTCTCTAGCAATCTCCCCCACCAACCATTGAAAATATGTTGGCATTTTGGCAACGATCTGTTCTTCATTGTAGCCTGATCCTAGGTTGTATTTTGTCATCACAACGGAGTATGACAGAATGTTATGTGTTTGGGACAGTCAGAAAGTTGAGAGGTGACTTTATATTGATGTAAATTGGGAGGTGTCAGAGGAACCAACCCCCAGGGCAGGTTGCCAGGAACAGATGAGACAAGGAAAAGTCCTTACCATCTGCTCTTTATTCAATATTGTGACTACATTATTACATGAGCACTGTTCCACAGCATTTGGTATTTTCATTTACCTACATTCATTTGAAATGAGATGGGTTTATGAAGCAATTCTATATCCTCCCACCACGCTGATGAAGAATTCTACCAAACAGTAGTCAATATCCGGAATCACTGTTCAGTGTTGGACATCCTATTTTCTGAATGCACAAAGCTTCACAGCTTATCTTTCATCGTACAAAGTCTGGTACCTCGCTTCACTTAAAGATTTTCAGAGACTTTGGGACTAAAGATTTCATTTTGTACTTGTTATGGTTTGAAGGAATTGTATAAAGATTGTCTATTGCGTATGTACATGGTCATCGTGTTGCCTAGACATTGCTGACTTTGTTCAGTATTCACAAAGAGAAGCTTGGGAATGTAGCCTCTCAGAAAAATGGCGTCGTCCCGAGTAAATCTCAACCCCACTTTCCTCCCACTCCCTCATTCGTTGTTATCATCACCTCCTCTATGGTTGTAGCTTAGGGACATCTGTCTCCAAGCATCTTTGCTCTCCTACTTTTAAGGCTCGCCGGGTTCTGGGAGATGCTGGGTCTGGAAAGCTTTCTAGTGATAAAGTGTCAGCCAACTGCTCCGGCTCTGCCTCCTCCTCTCCCATTATTTCCCAACTTTCCCCCACATCTTCCTCTGAGCTGTGACCTCCCTCAGACCCCTGTTGTAATTCTGATCTTTCTTCTACTTCTCTGGAAGGGTCAGGCTGGGGAGGCAGTCTCCACCATTCCTCCTCTGCCTAGTCCCTGACAGGAGTTGACTTTAAATTGATGTATTCCTTCATTGAAATGGGTTGGGCTACATGACCCTCAGAGTCCCTCTACATTTTTATGCTTCTACATATATGTGGATGGATTATTTAATTATCTACTGTGTTGCTATCTATTTTACGGTATGGGATTCTGACTGCTGAGAAAATGGAAATATGCTTTCTCTCTTCTTCATCTGCATTAGTGCCTTTAATTTGCAAGAATAATTGCATAGTTTACATTCCATTTGTACATCTGTCATCGCTTTGATTTCATCTCTTTGCATCAGGTGGTGTAAAAATTAAACGTAGCCAAGTTCCTTTGAGAGTTATCCGTCTTGTAAGGGTTTTTGTTTTGCTTTGTTCTCGTCTTGCTTTCTCTTTCTCTTCCACACACAAACACACACACACAAACAAACAAACAAACGCACACGTCTTGTAAATTGTTTCAAAGCTTTTCCTGTTTATTAGATGTCATCTATTGTGTCACAGTCTTTTACTTTTAGATGTTTCAATTATGCAGGAACAAGGTGCATTTGCTCTGCATTTTTCGCAGGGACCTGGTTTCCATTTGCCAGCTCAGCTTTGCATAACAGTCACCTATTTTTAACTTCAAAACACCCCACACCCCATGAATTGTTATAATGCAGCTCCTTGATTCTAGCCTTCCAGATTTTACTTAAGCCACAGCATAATAGGGTCAGGTGTGTGTGTGTGTGTGTGTGTGTGTAAGAGAGAGAGAGAGAGAGAGAGAGAGAGAGAGAGAGAGAATTTTATGGCCTTTGGAGAGACATTGGTGCACAGCAGTATATTTTTAAATTTAATTATTTATGAGCTCTATTTTATTGGAGAAGTGTATCTATTTTCAGGAAATCTTCCATTTGCCACATATATATATATATAGTCAGTGGCCTTTTATTTTTAACTGGCATCCTGCAGCCAAAGATTTCACCTGATATTTTGAACCCGTCACTGAAATCCGGTCCTTGCCATTTCCCTCCTGTCCCGAATCATTTGCATCTGAGTTCCTGTTTTTTATCCACACAGCCCCTTCTATCTCCAGGCTCTGGTTTATCTGGCTTTCCCCTCCAGCTTCCCATACCTCTGTAGCTTATTGGCTACCATCTCCTTCCTCCTTCATTGCTAACCATTATAATTATTATTTATCATAACCATTTTATGCCACCTTCCCTCCAAGTAATTCAAGGTGGTGCACATGGTTATCAGCCTCCCTATTTTATTCCAGAATGTTCAGCAGGGTCCACAAAGGCAGTGTAGCTGGTGTATCATCTAAAGGAGATGGGGGGGGGGTTGGTACCATTGAGACCGGGGTCTAAGATTACATAACTACACCACCTGAATACATTTGTTATCCATTGTACAATCTGTTCCAGTTTGGGATACGAACACCCTACATGCAGGAATAAAAATAGCAGAAGAGTGTGGTTTATAGATTTGATATCTAGAGGGCTCTGCCGTGGAAGATGGAGCAAGCTTGTTTTTCCTTGCTCCAGAGAGTAGGACCCAAACCAATGAATTCAAGTTACAAGAAAGAAGATTTCAAATAAACTTCAGGAAGAGCTTTCTGACAGTCAGAGCTGTTCAACAGTGGAACAGTCTCCCTCAGATGGTGGTGAACTCTCCTCCATTGGAACTTTCAAAGTGGTTGGGTGGCCATGTGTCATGGATGCTTTAGTTGAGATTGCAGGGGCTTGGACCAAATGACCATCAGAGTCCATTCCAACCCTACAGTTCTATGATTCTCTGGAAATGATTATTATTATTTTGCTAGAAACCTTCTCTGAAATAATACTTGATATATAAGGCTCCTCAGAACTTTGTTTTGGGAAACTTTGAATAATAATTGGTTGTTCTGTGTGGTGTCGTTAGCCCTGTTCATATTTCACACATGCAGCTGCAAATATGTGCTTCTGCTTTCATCCCAACATCGTCTGACTTTTGGATATTCAGGGCAGAATCCTGGAAAGGGAACTCACACAAAAGGTGGTGTTGCTTTCTGCAGACCTCTGCACTCAGCACACGAGGGATGGTTTTGGTGCTGGGGCAGAACTACAACTTCAAGCAGAAAGCCCCTGGGTACATGTGTGAATGGGATTACAGCCATACCATGGAAGCTGAACGCCTTGCGACTCGAACATTTTGACTCCCAAGCACCGCAAACCCAGAAGTGAGTGTTCCAGTTTGCAAATGTTCTTTGGAAGCAGAAAGTCAGACACAGCTTCCGTGGCTTCCGATTGCGTGCAGGAAGCTCCTGCAGCCAATTGGAAGCCACGCCTTGGTTATCGAACATTTTGGAAGTTGAACGGACTTCCGGCACGGATTCTGTTCAGCTTTCAAGCTACAGCTGTATTGTTAAGTGTCACAAGTAGCAGATCAGTAATGACATCTCTTGAATTTGGTTAGGGATTTCTGAACATGGGTTTGTATCCACTGAAGACATGTAGAGTAGACCCATTGAAACGGATTAGTCAATACTTCTGCTTTCAATACCCTAAGATTAAGGGCTCATCCAGACTCCTGCTTGCCCCAGGGAAAATCCAATCTTTACTACTGAATCAGAGCAAACTTCAATGGAGTTTTCTGCAGGTTGATGTTTGCTCAGATTCATCGCTAAAGGCCGTGTTTTCCTGGGGAAAGTGGTGTGGCAAATAGAAAGCTGCCTGGGCCCATGTCTAGAAAGCAAGAGAGAAACAAGAAAGTGTTTGAACCCATGCTTTCGAAGCACAGGACAAGCAAAAGTGTGGACAAGCTCTTAGTCTTATGCAGTACAAAGTCACTAATCAATAAGGTCATTCTAATTTCTCATTTACATGAGCCAGTTTTCCTCTAAAACTTTGTTCCAGTATTTGCTTGTATTTGGTTCAGCCTCTTCTAGCCTGACCTCTTTTTTCCTGAAGACATTGAACGAGCATTATTTTTTCATGATGGTTTCAACAGGGCTTAATATAAATTATCTATAAAAAATTCAGGAAGGGTCATTTCAAGTTTTGCCAGTTCCTGATGATTTACAGACATTTGACCATTCATGCTGGCTGGCAATATTTATCTGCTGCCCTTAAACTGCAGTTTGAATGTCATGCACAAACTGTAGTTTTAACAAACCAATAAGTATCTTATGAAGCCAAGCATGTGGGAGAAGGGAGGGGAGAGAATCAAATGCTCAAATTCATTGCTCGTTCCTCATCCAGGAACATAACATCTAACCCATGGCAGTGCCTGTGATGGAAGTACTTTGAATTGAGCTTCAAAGCAAAACGATAAGGATCCCTTTTGGTATAAATGAACTCATAGTGTTTGTACAAATGCACACGTATCACAAGAGCATTTTTTGCCAATAATCTTCATCATATGCCACCGAATGGTCTCCATTCCACACCACCCTGTAATGCAATGTTATAACCGTTCTATTTTTAAAACTCTATTCCAGCAGTTCATATTACGGGCTTCAATTTTGTATTCTGCCTCCTCCGTCTACTATATGCTATACTGTTGCTGTGCTTGTTTTGATTTACTTGCTCTGGGTTACGACCCTTTTCATTAGAGCTGACTGCTTAATTAAGTTTCCAATTGTTTTTGCTCTGTCTCCGCTGCCCTAGCTCTCCAAATGAAATAACAAAAGTGCAGCTATCATACTCTGGTAGTTGTCTTATCAATTATATTTTCCTCTTACCATTTGTTTCACTCTTTTTTTTTTCATTAGCTGTGCACTTTACAAGATGTTAATTTTCAGACACTTTGGAGATGCTAGACATTAATTCACATTGATCACGCACTCACAGGATTCTGTTTATATGGGAGCAGCAACCAACCTCAAATCTCTCCACAGGCACTCTCAGCTAGGGACCGGTAAATCTGTCAATTTTGGCTTCTCATTTTTCCAGTTTTCAATTTATTCCGCTGAATTTCCTCATCTATTTGCAGTTCATAAAAAAAGTCCTCATGAAAATGTAACAGCATTTAGTGCAAGTTTTCTCTAATGTGTACACTTTTGCAATGCAATTGCCCCTAAAACAATGGATTTAGCTGTGTTATTGTTAGTAATGAATGCATTTTTATTAACATTTTACCCCGGTATATGCATTTCTTTTTTTCATATTACTTGACTGGATAACTGTATTGCAAAATTCAGCTACATACAAATTTCAGTGAGTAATTACTTTTCAGTTCTCATATTGTTTTGGAGACTTAGGTAGGTGGGCACTTAAATACAAACCAAATCAGATTTCTAGTAGGTTCATCATAAAGTGTGGACAGGAAGCCTGTTACCTTCTAGAAGTTATTGGACTACAACTTTCATTGTCTTGGCCATTTTCCATGCTCATTGAGGCCAATGGCATCTGGAGTTCATCATTGTCTGTGGAGTTGCATGTCCCTCACCTAGATACCCCCACTGATTAAACTGAAGCCTCTGAAATTCTACTGTCCCAAGCAGCCACCTGAATTGAATTGAACTGGGCCAGTATGAAGTCTGAAGTGGAATGACCCAGCATTTTCCTTATTAAATTCCTGACTCCTCGTGACTTGTCAGTCCAAACCTGATTAGATTGAAAGATCTCTTGGCAGAAAGCATGCCATTTTGCAGCTCTGTTCCGTGCTTACCCCACAGTGGATGATATATAAGGTTAAACAGAAGTCATAGTATAGAAGAACCTTTAACAGATAAAGTCAAGTTTCAAATTGCTACCTGCCAATCGTGAGGTTAAACCTACACTGGGTCAACTGCTTATCCCACTGTTTTCCCTGTAACTGACTATAGAGCAAGAAGACAGAAAATACCTGTATCTAATAATGTGTCGCCAATAGAAAAGCAATTAAATTAAGGAGAAAAGGTGTTGGAGAACCTTTCTGAAATACAGTATACATGTTGCAATTTATAAATAGATCAATTTCTAATCTACCATTTGCATTTTAACCAAAACAACAACAACTGAAAGCCTAGGCTCTAGGAACTCCATTATACCAAATGAGCCATCTCTAATGGGCTTTTTGTATTTACATTATTGCAAAGAAAAGACCTGATGTTTCAGAACTTGACTTCACAGTTACAGGCAAAATAAGTCTCTCTCTCTTTATAGGTATGAGCATGCCTGATTTTGTAGCTGCAGAATTTTGTAAAAGCTTAGAGCTACAGTGTTTCAAGCTAGGGTTCTATGAAATCTGGGAAAATTTCTTAGTCTCATCAAAATGCCTTTGAATTCCTTGTATGTTTTGCATGAGATGAGTTCCCCAAAATTCAAAAAGGCAAAAACCTGTGAAGCCTAGACATGTTACTGAGAGATGATAGATAGATAGATAGATAGATATAGATAGATGATAGTTATAAAATCATTGTCTACATTTGATATTCTTCAGACATTTAATCTCAGTATGAACCCCTA
Organism: Podarcis liolepis; assembly: GCF_965112155.1. Lineage (NCBI taxonomy): Eukaryota > Metazoa > Chordata > Lepidosauria > Squamata > Lacertidae > Podarcis > Podarcis liolepis. The sequence goes on along the minus strand of NC_139564.1, from coordinate 64,688,282 downwards.
AATTCACCTCCAATTTAAAATTTTGGAACCATTTCTATTACTTTGCACATCAGTTTTGGTTACGCTCTCAGATGTTCTGGTTGACAACTGAACTTTTCTAACACTGTCCTTTCATCTGAGGCAAAATTTGTTGGAGCAAACACAGGCTACATAAAGGACATAATGGACTTTGCCATGGGTGCAGTGGCAGGGGCACGGGGCTGGTCCACCCCGGGTGCCATCTCTGAGGGGACAACAAGAAGGCACCCCATGGGGGACTCACCCTGCCACCCCTGGGCACGGTGGTGCGAGCCGCTGTCATCACACTGCCACAGCCACATGCGGTACATAGTGGCACACACACATGCGCGCCTGGTGGTTTTCCTCGCCCTTGACATCCCGCACTGGGTGGCAGTACTCCTTCCTTCGGCCCTGCATGGGTGTTGAAGGCTGACTGATATTTTAAGGTACAAAGTGTTATGACAGCATATGGGACATCAACTCTTTCTAGCTGCAGCTTCAGATTCCAGCATGTAATCTATGCTGAAATGTTAGTAACCAAGCCAATAACTATATTTTAGGCCCCATTTTAATGGCACTGCTGTGAGGTGATGATAACAACAACAATCCTAGCTGCAGAAGCCTTTTCCACATGTAAGAGCATATGTTTGTGCATGCGGGGGAAATTTGTTGCATACAAAGAGTACATTTGTGCAAGGAATTCTCTACCCGGCCAACGCAGGCACCCAGTAGCACAGACTTTGGAGCTGAGCCCAAATCACTCATTACCCTTGACCCACGCTGAATTAGGTCAGTCAACAAATTAGGTCAGGCATTTTAATGTATTCTGGTGTTCAGGACTCATTTCAGAATGCAGGCTGAAAGCAGTAGTATTAAAATGCCTCAAAATAAAATAGATGCGTAATAACTCTGTGGTTGCTTATGGCTGCAGGTTCCATTTATAATTGTTTTGCAGTGAACTGCTTGGAAACGATTTATTTATTTTATTTTATTTTTCATAGCTGGTCTGGAAGTGGCAATCCTTTTGGTTTACTTTCCATCCCCTTCATGTGCAGCGGTACCTCTGGTTGCGAACAGGATCCATTCCGGAGCCCCGTTCGCAACCTGAGCAGAACGCAACCCGCATCTGTGCATGTGCGGGTCGCAATTCGCCACTTCTACGCATGCACATGACATTATTTTGAGTGTCTGCGCATGCACGAGCGGTGAAACCTGGAAGTAACCCGTTCTGGTACTTCCAGGTCGCCGCAGGACACAACCTGAAAAGATTTAACCCGAAGCACCTTTAACCCAAGGTATGACTGTATTGTCTGTTAGAACTCAGGGTCATCCTGTTAACCATTTCCCCAAGCCTGCCAGTGACCATTCAATCAGAAATGGAGGGAACTTTTCATCTGATGGCCCAAGTCATACAGTGAGATTTGCTTGACCAGGCATGGGAAATTCACCATGGACATGCCAGTCCCCGTAGCAAATATAAGTTCCACACCAGCTCTCAGCTGTCCTGCTGGCAGCTGAAGTCTTGAACAATTGAGGTTATATTCCTTACAGCAAAAGCAGGCTGAATTGGGGTCCTGGTATGAGTAGCAAGGTTTCTTGGTATGCCTGGGCAGAAACGGTTTGTTCTTCCTCTCTCCAGAGAGGGCCTGTACTGCAAGAATGACTTGTGGTACACTTGACAAAACTGAGTGGCTACCACCGGCCTTCAGTGACTCAGAAATGAAAACAGGTCCTTCCTTCCTGTGTCCCTAACCTACTAGAGCTTTTTTATTATTTAAAAAAATGTAGTTGTCATGTTATGAGCTGCACTGCCAATGAAAATCAATAAAAGCAATTTCCATCTACATTTATGATCTCCTCCTCACTGGGTTCCCCCTTATCATTTTCTGGAGCTATTTTATCAAAATGTCACTGAGCCTGAACGGAATGTTAGTTTTTTGTTGTTGATTTCTTTCTTTCCCGTACAAATACAGGGGAAATCAAGTGTTCTTTGTTCAGTTTTAACACAAATAAGTTTAGCAGGATGGTTTCAGTATGTGCTGGATAGAATGGGATATTCTGTGATCCCCACCCCTTTTGTTTCCATCAGCAGGGCTTTCCCTTCCCAGGCCCAAATCATAGCTTGCTGAGCTCTAAGGTCAAAGGGGACAGATACAAACCATGAAAAGCCAGGGGGAAATGCTTTAAATTCTGTTTTGGATTCTCTGCAGAAAATATGTGGAGAGCATTTGTAGCTAAAATTCACAGCTATACTATACCTGCATTTGAAAAAAAAAACATGTTCTCCTTCATAGAGGTGGGGTCTGTTGCTGGGTGAGTTAGTATGGATGACCATCCACAGTGATTGGACGGTTGGATTACTGGACAAATTTTGGTGTTGCCATTTAGGGGGACGGACCAAAGGTTATAAAATCAAGTCACGCAAAACTAACTGAGCTCTTTTGCTGTGTGCATCAATCACCCGCCCACCCTCCCTAATCTAGAGCTATTGTGTTGACCTTGCTATGCCTGTCATGGGGTCATCTGCTTTTGGGGCAGGGGCCTGGTAGGAATTTTGTCCATTTGGCTGATTGGCTGGTGCCATTTGGTTTTTGCCTACTGCGTAGCAAATCGTCACAACACAGCTGTTAGGCATTGGTTTAAAAATTGGTTGGTGGAGGGGTAAGGATTGGTGGGGCCTGCCCCTCCAATGCTGCTGCTGCAAGGGAATTCCATTAAAGGAATCCAGGGGCTTGCCATTCTTTTGTCCGTACCCCTGTATGGGGCTTGGGGCTGTGCAAGCCCCTGGGAGCATGCAGGGAGGGGGTGAGGGTCTGGTGCCTGGCTCCATGCTCTCCCCAATATTGTTTTCCCTTACTGGCTTTTGCTGGAATCCGGAAGTCAGTTCTGTCCCTGGGTGTGGGGACAGATAGTCATAACCAATGCCTAAACAACCACTCACATTTATGTATTTTAATAAAGTTGTGGTCAAAATTATATGAAAAACCTTAAACAAAAATTATGTGTGAATTGTGAATTATTTAGGGGGGCTTGGGGGACCTCAACACGCAAAAACAATGATGGACTTCAATATTTGATATCTGCCTGGTGATTTCCTGCCCCAGTGTTTTATATTAGTATTTGACAGTGTTGATTGCTCACATGCAATATAAGATATCACAGTTGTTTTTGGCATTTTACCTTTATAGAACAGTTTTATATTTGCCAGGGTCGTTCTGCATTTCTTGCATCTAGCCTGTACCCTCAGGCTAGATCGCCAGTATCATTACCAGCTTTGAAGAAAGATTCAGGTACCAGCCTAGCTGGGGAGTGGGAATGCACCACTGTATCATTTTTTAAAGGCAGCAAGATGACGAGTATTAATCGCTAAATTATCGCCCGAGTGTTCCTTTATTTGAGGAGCCCCTCATAAGCTAGCCAGAAGATAGCTTCCAAACCAATGTTTGACAATGGCTGGTGTACAACAGCATTTTAGGTAGTATTGGATAGTTGGCATGATATTCAAAATGTACCATTATAAAGTACAGCAAGCCTGCAACTTAAATGCATTTGACTTGTGCACATTTGGCTTTATGCGCATGGCAAAACTGCAATATGCTCCTGTGAGAGATGCCTATGCTTTTGAATGGAGAACATGATGCACGAGTAAGCATATTACAGATAGTATGTATACATTGCATAGCAATTATTAAGAAATGCATTGTGAAAGTCACATGGCTATTTCTGCAGATAGGTTTCCTGTCCACTGGCTGCCAATGTGAAGGAATGTGGATATACCAGGTGAAATTAATTTACCAGTGTGAAACAAAGCCTTTGAGCACAGGGAAAATAAACTCCTGGAACACAGAAGTATTCTTTCCTCCACAGTAGTAAAGATCATTTCCTGATCCTCCGCTATTCATCATACAGCTTTCAGTATCCAACAATGAAATCTGTTTTCCTGCTGATTGCTTCCTCCATTCTTTTAATGTTATTTTAATGTGTAGGCTGTTGCAGCATTTTGAGTTGGAGAAACACAGACACATAAAAGATTCTTCCTATTGCCGCCGCCATCTACCCAGAAGAATTTGTATCATTTCATGTTAATCTAAGGCAAGGTTGGGAGAGCTAGGCCATCTCAAGTTAGATTTGATCTGAAAAGAGCCACGTTTAAATTTTTCACCGTTGCTAAAAAATTCCTTTCTGTGCTTGAGATTTATTTGGCAGTCAACCCAAAAAGTTAATCTGTGCTCATCTTCCTGAAGCCAACATTGTTGTCATGATACAATTACATAATGACTTTGTGGCCTGCAGGTACATGGTGTGCCATTGACCCACACAATTCTTGTGCTGATGTAGCTCATTATTAGTTTCCTCTTCACTTTTTGGTAGTACAGTGGTACCTCAGGTTAAGAACTTAATTTGTTCTGGAGGTCTGTTCTTAACCTGAAACTGTTCTTAACCTGAGGCACCACTTTAGCTAATGGGGCCTCTCGCTGCCACCGCCACGCAATTTCTGTTCTCATCCTGAAGCAAAGTTCTTAACCTGAGGTACTATTTCTACTCCCAGAGACGTATAGATGTTTAAAAGCTTGGCCTAATTTTGCAGCTGCCCCTTACTTAACTAACATCACTGACGAAGCCTATAGATGGGCTTTCTCTAGAGCCCGCTTTGAGACAATGCCCTCAGCAGTGCTGTACGGCAAATTCACGCGGGTTCCAATGCATGCGCGTCTCTGCCCTTGTATGTCTAATAAGGTAGAATCTGTCACACACGTTCTTCTATTTTGCGAATTTCATAGTGAAGAACGAGTTCAACTTATTTTACCGCTTCTATCAAAATTTATACCCCTTCAATATTATTTGGAATCCTCCCCTGAAATTCTTCAAAAATACCTCCTGGAAGATTCCTCAAGCTCAGTATCATATGAGGTGGCTAAATTTTGCACTTTAGTAATTAGGAAGCGTAAATCTCTTCTGTTGAATGGCACACTGCGAAGTTCCCTTGTGTAACCTTTTTTTCTTTTCTGAGGTTGTTGCTGATTTCTTGTTGTCTGATCTTGTGGTGTTTAGTGTCACTGGCTTTGGCCGCAATAAAACTTGACTTGTACTATTTCTGGGTTAGTGGAGTCTGTAACCAGAAGCGTCTGTAACCCGAGGTACCACTGTATAGATCCATGTGATAACATTTGATGATATAACCTAGCACTGTGCCTTGTCAGGTTTCCTGCAACTTGCTTTATTCGCTGTAAAGAAAAAATACACTATTTCAAAAATACTTGCCATATTTGATCTTTGTACTGAAAAATATCTTTTCAAGGGGGTGGGGAGAACCTCACAGTATAAAACAGTACCCCCTTATTTATTTATTTGAAAAGCTTTTTTTGTCAAAGTATAGACAGTGCTTTATTCAGTACAATAGTTCCCATAATACACAAGGCTTTTCACTCTCCACTGACATAACATGCCCTTTCTCCATGCGGTGTCAGCAGCGGCTGAATAACCAAATGCATTGTGGGAAGTGCTGCAATGAATTATGTCCCAAACATATTGGAATGCAATATTGGTTTTCTATTATGGGTGCTCTGATTCGTCACAGTTTTCTCACAAATTGGGTCGTTTTCCTGCGTTAAAAATCAAATCAAATCAAACATAACAGACATTTGGTGCATCACAAAGCTGTGCCTAGTTCTGAATGGGCTCATATACAGTACTTTGCGAACCCAATATTTCCATGCGGCTTTTATTGGCTGTTTTGAATCAAAGTCCCCACCTGGTTTTATGATAGGCGCAACTGAATATTCTGCAGGATCCCTCTATTCCCATTCAGAAGCTGGAAAGTTTGTGAAGAAAGCTATGCTTTGCCGATGGATGAAGCTATGTATAAATTGTGACTAAGGGAACATACAGCACAGGCAGCAGTATTTATACAAGAAAAGAAAACAGGTGTGCCCCAAGAAGGGGGTATCTTTTCTTTGCAGTGTTTCAATTGTGAATAATGGGAACTGTAGTCCACAACATTCAGAGGCTACTGTGTTGTCTCTTCTTTGTGTAAATCATATGTGCGTGGTATAGTATCTGTGGCTGTGCATCTTGCTCCCCATACAGAAGTAGAAGCAGCAACATTGGTCTACGGTTTGGTTAAGAATCACATCTGTCATTGGGTTAATTTTGCAAGAGTTTGCACAGCTAAGCTGCTATGCATTTTCCCCTTCCCTCGTTTGTTTTTTTGTTTGTTTAGCTTTTTTTGCTTGTTTTGTAGCTCCAGTTATATATACAACCACTTGTAAACAACTCTATAAATATATGAACAGTAACAACAACTGACCCTGTGTTCTGTTTGGGGCATGACCCTAATCTCCCTGCCCCAATGCATTTTTGGCTGAATGTATCCTTTACAAGGGCAAACATTCTCTGCCCACGATCTATTCAGACTCTGGTTCCCAATATTGCTGAGCATTCATTTTGGCTAGCAGGATGAATTATTGATTAGCTGCAACAACAAAATCACTCTGTAATGTAACATTTGAGGCATTTTCATTTAAATAGAGTTGCCTTAAATATTTAGACAGGCACCTGACGATGAATGCTTTTTTCAAACAATTATGGAATGTTCATAGTGCTCATTGATTCACCGAGATCCAATATTCACAAAGCCTTTCTCTTTAAATTACAAGTCACTGCAGATGTTCTGCTCCATTAGCAGAAGGGAATTGTTTGAGGTTCCCGGCGATGTTTTCAAGGGCGTTCTGTGTGCTCTGTAAGGCTCAAAGTTATACGGATGTAGCACCTGGGATTGAGGCTTTAAGATGTGTACATAGTTGACGGAGAATTAAATTGTCGTCTAAATGAGTCGGCTACATTGGCTGGTACCTTTAGAGAAAAGGAAAGAGAGAGGAAAAACCCGCCTCATGCTTTTGCCTGTCAAAGACGGATATTTTGGAAAATGACATAAAGAAAGAAGGCGGGCCTACATCAAGTGATTCATGCAGTGGTGTGATTCTGCTGTGTTATTGAATGCTGTAACAGAGAAATAGTGTAGCACAGCGGAGATTGATTGAAGTGGCATAAGGCCAGAGCAGGGAATTGTTGAGAGGGAGTCAAGCTTGTCCTCTGTAGCTAAATACTTACGGGCTTATAGAAGCCTTGAATCCACGCTTTAGAGCAGGGGTGGTGAACCTGGGTGCTTCAGAACCCCATTTTGTGCTCTGAGCCCCCAAACCCATCCCCATGGAAATAAAGACACAGTGGAGACAGAATTTAGTTTAAATGTTAATGGGCAAATTTTGGCCACAACTTTATTAAATACACAAATGTGACTGGTATTGACTTAGGCATTGATATCAAAACTATAACTGGCTCCTGCCCCACCCTGCAGGAAGCCTGGAAGGGTAAACAACCAGCAGGGGGATCTCCGTCAGTGCATATTGACTGGTGCTCACCCCTGGGGTTCCCGGGGGTCCTGGCATGGCCCTAGCCCCTCTCCCGGCCTCGGACAAGATCCAGACCCCCGGATTCCTTTAACGGAATACCCTATTGGAGGGGCAAGTGATGGCCGCACCTCCCCTCCCCTCCCCACATTCCCCTAAATCAATGCCTAACCGCCAAACCTTACAAAGTTGTGATGATTGCTAAGAGGTAGGCAAAAACCAAGTGGCCACAGCCAATCTGCCACATTGGACAAAATTCCTACCCGGCCCCTGTTCCAAAACAGGCGACCAACCGAAGTCCAAAGCAAGGCCAAACATGACCCTAATTAAAGGGTAGGTGGGCGGGTGTTTGGCAGCGCAAAGCAAAAGGAGGTCTTTACGCCGCGCTGCCAAATAAATACCCCCAACCACCACGCTGCCGATTGGCTAAAGGTCATTGGCATGACTGTGGCACCACCGGCTTGGAGCGGGGCAAGCCCCGCCCACAAGCCAGTTGGGGGAGAGTTCCAGGGCCGAGCACAACATGGAACCTCTGTTAGGAGGATCAAACTTACCACAAATCCCATCTTCCCTGACCACTAGCCATGCTGACTGAAGCTGATAGGAGTTGAACAACATTTATTTCTTTTCTGTACTTCTGCATCCTCCTTTATCCATCAGGATTCTCGGGTGGCTTGCATTATTCACATTTAAGCAACAACTTTTGGACAGGCATTGGTTCCTTACCCCTGCTTGAAAGCTAATGCCATAGACTAACTGTCACCATCTAGAAGTCAGGAAAAGGCTTGGGCTCCCCTGGGTCCTAGATTTCTTTCTCATCCCCAGACTTTGGACGGTGGTCACTATTTCCCAGACTAGTAAAGGTAAAGGAACCCTAGACAGTTAGGTCCAGTCAAAGGCAACTATGGGGTTGTGGTGCTCATCTTGCTTTCAGGCCAAGGCAGCTGGCATTTGTCTGCAGACAGCTTTCCGGGTCATGTGGCCAGCATGACTACACACCTTCTGGTGCAATGGAACACCATGATGGAAACCAGACCACACAGACACACCATTTACCTTCCCGCCAGAGCGGTACCTATTTATCTACTTGCACTGGCATGCTTTTGAACTGCTAGGTTGGCAGGATCTGGGACAGAGCAATGGGAGCTCATTCTGTCGTAGGGATTCGAACCGCTGACCTTCCAATTGGCAAATCCAAGAGGCACAGTGGTTTAGACCACAGCACCACTAATAGCCATTTGTCAGCTGCCCCTTCAGGGAGAACAGCTCACTAGAAACACCTACAACAACACTGTTAATGGCCTTGAAGTGAATATGACTTAAATTAGAAGCGTTCAGTTATTTGTAAAAGTAATTCAAATGGATGCTAAGACTCTGGGCCGAAGCACACTTTCTAGGAAGTAGTCCAGTAGAATGAACACAATTCTTGCGAACTGTTCAACACGAGTCAGAGGTTATTTAATATTTAACGGAATGTGACTGGTATTTTCAATGGAGCAAGTTTCAAAAAATACAGCTGACTTTCAATCTGCCTTCATCTTTGAAGCAGAGAGTTGCTTCTATCAAATCATGAGTAGCAGCAATATTTCCCTCTTTGCCCTGAAATATTTGCAAAGGCAAATTGATAAATGGATTGTGACATGAGTAAGGTAATTCAGAGCCTATTCACAGGTGGGAAGATACTGGAGATGGTTTGCATTAATTCATATGAAATGGCCCGATCACCAAGTCCTACCCTTGGTCCTTTTAGCCAGTCCTGGCAGTGACTTTCTGTTATGGCCTCTGTCAGAGGTATTTGCATCTCTACCGCCAGAGATCCTTCACACCATAGTGGCAAACACAAGCAGCTTGGATACTAAATTCCTTATCCAACAGCACCTTTAGATTTTTGCTGAATTTGACAGCAAGCCATCAATTTCACTTATCTATTATGAAGCAGCTTGACTAAGACAATCAAAAGGGTTTATGCAATCAGACTTTTGCATTGCTTGGACTTGGGATACTATGAGCGAGGTTTTTTTAATTCTTAAAATCCCTATAAATGGGGGCAGGGGGAAGGACAGGGGGCTATCAAAGCACAGCACAACAGGGGCTTACAACACCCATTCCTGACAGATGCAAGATACCACCAATGACAAAAGCTGGTGCAACGGCAGTAATTCATAAGTCTCTTTGCTCTTTGAAGCATCAGTAATTGATGTTGAGTAGGGTAGCAATGTCAGAGGGCAATTGACGGCCTCTGGGCCTTATGGTTCACATCATGGCTTCAAGTAAAAGTAGCAAGCTCTTTGGACCTTACACATCTGAGTATTGTGAATAGTCTGTGGCCCTTCAGATGTTCAGCCCCAGTCATCATGACCATTGGTCAGGGCTGATGAGAGTTGTAGTCCCATAACATCTGGAGGCCCATCAGTTAGCCACATCTGTATCAGAGCCATTGAAAAACAGCCCACTGCAAGTGAATGTAAGTATCACGCCTGAAAAATGTTGGCCAATTCATTGGGTTATGTGGCATTAAAGAATATGCTCAGCTTCCAAATATTCTATTTATTTCAGTTGTCACACAATGTAGTTCACTGAAGGTTGGAACTAGCCCAATCTTGTTCTCATTTTTTTCCATTATACTTTCTTGGTTCTAAGCCGTTTCATTTTTTAATCTTATGCTGATGGGAAAAAAGGCAATTGCCTTTGTTTGTGTTTCTGAATTGAAGAGTGTTCCAATACTAGGTATCAAAGGATACTTATTGTATTAATCTTTTTCAATTCCACAAAGAATACATTTATTTTCTTTTTCTCCCGAGAACACGATCATTCTTTTGAATGCTGAATATACTGAAGGCAGCAGCTTATTCCTCTGATGGTGGCACATATAAATAAAGAGCTGCTTTTATGAACCCAGCCCAACACCATGATTCATTTAAACTGGCAACCATAATCTTTCTTTTGTAAATCTCAGACATTATTGTCTTAAACAGTTTACGCAAAGGAACGTGTAGTACATGGGGCTAACTGCACATTAACACTCACACAGCAAACAGATTTAAGAGCCCTAGTGCTGTTTGATGTTTGGTGTGTTGTTGTTTTTTAAAAAAAGAAAAGCTAAGTTGACTGGTGGGGAAGGTGGAGGTCTAGTTCAGAGGAAGGGAAGAACACTAAACCCTTCTTCTGCCTACCATTTTTATACTCCACATTGGCCCCTCATGCCCTTCTCCCCTCAGCCTTTCAAAAACATACTCCTTTTTCGGTATGCGGTAGAAAATCAACTGGTAGGGAATGGTTTCAGTGACACCTACGTCTAACTTGTGTCTTGACTATAAGCAGATTTTTTTCTGAAGCAACTTTTTCATTAAGAAACAAAAACACAACAAAACAGTAAGTACATGTGTGGGGCTCACTAAATAACATTCACATTTTAATAATAATAATAATAATAATAATAATAATAATAATAATAATAATAATAATAATATATTTGTACCCCGCCCATCTGGCTGGGTTTCCCCAGCCACTCTGGGCAGCTTCCAACAAAGATTAAAAATACATTAAAATGTCACACATTAAAAACTTCAGATATAGGTATTTTGTGATTAAAATATGTATTTAAACATATTTTTCTATACTTTAAAAACATAAATCAATCACAGATGAATCTAGAAACGGGATGGAATGGATTTTTGAGGAAAACTGTCATGGAGCAGAAATGCACTCATGCATCTAGCCATACTCGGGGACAATTACTAGGCTGTCCAATTGACGTGACAAAACTCTTTATAGAATCTGCTGCTTCAGAAGCACATTGTTTCATGCTTCTCATATCCTGAACAGAGATAGGAACAGCTACTTTAAAATGAGTCAGACTTTTGGTTCTTCAAGTCCTTATTGCTATTTATTCTGACCAGAGGTGGCCCTCTTAGAATCATAGAATCATAGAGTTGGAAGAGACCACAAGGGCCATTGAGTCCAACCCCCTGCCAAGCAGGAAACACCATCAGAGCACTCCTGACATATGGTTGTCAAGCCTCTGCTTAAAGACCTCCAAAGTAGGAGACTCCACCACACTCCTTGGCAGCAAATTCCACTGTCGAACAGCTCTTACTGTCAGGAAGTTCTTCCTAATGTTTAGGTGGAATCTTCGTTCTTGTAGTTTGGATCCATTGCTCCGTGTCCGGTTCTCTGGAGCAGCAGAAAACAACCTTTCTCCCTCCTCTATGTGACATCCTTTTATATATTTGAACATGGCTATCATATCACCCCTTATAACCTCCTCTTCTCCAGGCTAAACATGCCCAGCTCCCTTAACCATTCCTCATAAGGCATCGTTTAGGTCTAAAGCCAAGCTCTTTCCTGCCTTCCTATCTGAGTGTTTTTAAAACACAGGTAACGGGGACCTTCTGCATGAGAAGTGTGCTAGAACTCAAAATGAAGGAGGAAGGCACGTTTGGCAAACCCTCTCTATGACCAATTCCTGCCTGGAAACCCATGTCCTGACTGTGCAAGGACGTGTAGATCCAGAATTGGCCTCCACAATCACCTAGGGACACACTATTAAGACTGTGTTAATGTAAGACAATCTTACTTGGCTATGAGTGATCGCCAAAGAAGAAGAGGAAGGTCTACCACTGAACTATGGCATCTCAGCATTTTTTCCCCTGTTTTTTAAATACCACTAGACCCCTTTAGGTAGGATTTGAACCTCTCTAACCTGCACAGGAACCAAGTCCTAGGTGCTGTGGTCCCTTCAGCCCCTCAATAAAATATTTTAGGGGGCCAGGCATCCCCAAAGTTGATGGACATTGCCATTCAAATGGTGTGTGCACACTGTGTGGTGTGATTGATCATGCAGAGCAGGTCTTACCTGGGGACCCCCAATATCTTATTCAAGTTAGCACCCCTGTTTGCCTGTAACATTTAGACAAGCTTACCCATCTAATTGTGCCATTACATTATCTCCTCTTCCAGTAATGGCCAAACTTGGCCCTCCAGCTGTTTTGGGACTACAACTCCCATCATCCCTAGCTAACAGGAACAGTGGTCAGGGATGATGGGAATTGAAGTCCCAAAACAGCTGGAGGGCCAAGTTTGGCCATCACTGTCCTATTCCATCCTACTTCACATCCTGGGCTGCCATTGAGGGTACAGAGAAATGAATGACGTTTGGCGGTACCGTGGCTTGGGAAAATGCTCATAAACGTCAGTACAACCTGACCAGGTGAAATGGCCAGCTTCACATGGTTGTCACTGGGGGAATAGATGAAGGCGGTCATAACAGGGGGCCTAAATTTTGCAGCAAGGCTTTTCAATGTGTTGTGCCTCGCAGGGGATGGGGGCATTATGCCTCTTCTTCAAGGAAGTACCAAAATGTCTCGAGGCTGCTTGGAACTTCTTTGTCCTGTATTCCAGCAACGCCAATGAGAGATTAATCCATCGTGACTCTTTGAATTTGCTACTAATCTTCCTTTCTCCCTTCATTTATATTCATGTTTTCCCAGACACTGTGTTTACTCTTTCGTACCTTCAGGTTTTTCCAACAATTATACATGACACCAATGTAATTCTCTCCTATAAACTATTTTATCAACATCTATTAATTTCTGTCTAGCTCTTTGTTCCCCTCCGATCCCAGCTGAAAGTGGGAGGTGGGGGCGGGGTAGAGATTTGCACATCTTGGCCAATGTATAATGCAGTGGGCATATACCGATGCTGACAACTGTTTGAACAAAGTACCCGTGTGTTTGATTGTTCTGTTGTCTCTTCAATCACACAAGTCCATGCTGTTTATTTCTTTGATGATCTCCGTATCCTCGCATTTCTGTGTCACCCCTCTTCATTTCCCTCTGTTGTTCGGTGTTCTGTTTATCAAAGTGAGTCACTGTCTGTCCCCTCTTGCTAAGTTAACCGTTGCGCTCAGGCAGGGTTTATTTTTATTTTTTATTTTTTTTAATTAAAAGAAACGTTTAAAAAAGCTCTGGTAATTGCCTGTGTACTATTGTCAACTTTGCTTACTAATTAACTCCAACATAGATGGAAGAAGTACCAAAGGTGAAAAATCAAATAGTGTGGCAGACAGATTTTTTAAAAAAATAAAAATCAACAGCAGTGAGAGCCTTTCTTAAACATGCTTTCAAGTGGTTTGAAGAGTATTTTCTCCTACTGTCCATATTTATCTGAAATGGAACATATCTCATAATACCTAGACCAGGGGTCTGCAACCTTTAAGACAAAAAGAGCCACTTGGACCCGTTTTCGAAGAAAAAAACAACCTGGGAGCCGCAAAACCATTGCGACATTTAAAACAAATATATCTCTGGAGCCGCGATCTGACAGCGGGCGGGAAGGTGACGTTGGGACGGTGCGTGACTAACGCACGCACCGCCCCCATGCGACGTCACAGCCAGTACAGCGCCCGTCACAGTGGGGAGTGTCGGGGTGCACAATGCGCCTCCTCCCCTCGCTAGTGTCCGCCCCGGAGCCGCGGCAAAGGTGTAAAAGAGCCACATGCGGCTCCGGAGCCGCGGGTTGCAGACCCCTGACCTAGACAATCTCTTTCCTCCCCTCCCCCTGCTCTGTTATGTGCCTCTGTGCACAAGCAGAGTTTTCTTCATCTCCTCCTGAGCCTTTAGAACAGGTAATGCTTTCTTTGGTGTATGTTTTTTTTAAATGAGGTAAATGTATCATGAGTGCTGGTACAAAATTTAATAATGATACTGTAATGGCTATGAGTTACTCGTGCGTAAACTGGTGCCTCTCTAGGCTAATTTGCCTTGTTAAACCTCTCTGACTGCACAGCCCTTGCTCATCGCGGCTGCCTCAATCGCTGGCAGAATCCGTCAGTGGGCGTTTCTTGAACCTCTTCCGACATAAAAGTTGTTTGCCACCCAGTCTCCTCCTCCTCTCACTGCGTGGGAGTCTTCTGCGCAGGGAAGGCGTGGGCAGCGGAGGACCTGGGCTCTCCTCACTGATGTCCGGTGAAGAGTCCTGGAGCCCTCTCTCTGATTCCCCCATCTGCCCCCCTTTCTCCCTGGTGTTGCGCTGATTAGCTTCCCCCTCTACTGAGCTGTTTCTCCCCCTGCTGCTGGGTCCTTCGCCAGCATCATCTGTGAGCCTCCCCTTCGCCTTTCGCTCTGATGTCAGTTCCCTGACAGATACTAATAATAATAATGATTTATACCCCACCCATCTGGCTGGGTTTCCCCAGCCACTCTGGGCAGCTCCCAACAGAATGTTAAAAATAGAATCAAACATTAAAAACTTCCCTAAAGAGGGCTGCCTTCAGCTGTCTTCTAAAAGTCAGATAGTTGTTCATTTCCTTGACATCTGATGGGAGGGCGTTCCACAGGGAAGGCACCACAACCGAGAAGGCCCTCTGCCTGGTTCCCTGTAGCTTCACTTCTTGCAGTGAGGGAACCTCCAGATAACCATCGAAGCAGCACCTTAGTGTCATGGCAGAGCAATGGGGTGGGAGACGCTCCTTCAGGTATACTGGGCCAAGGCCGTTTAGGGCTTCAAATGTCAGCACCAACAATTTGAATTGTGCCCAGAAGCATAACTGGGAGCCAATGATGCCATGGACAGCAAGAAACAGAGGTGATTGGACTCCTTTTTTGTTTGTTTATTATTTAGTTATTGCATTTGTATACCATCCTTCATCCGTAGACCTCAGGCTGGTTCTCAGCATTAAAAAAACGCACAACGTACATATGAAAAGCAGGAACAAAAACAAACCAACACCGTCTCTTCCACACACATCCCACAACGCATTTAAAAGGATGCTGCATGTGTGTATGCATACACACATTGGGCTTCAGGGTACTGCTGGTCATAGAAATCAATTGACACCAGGCAAAGAGAGTATCCAGCAAGATGGAGAAAGATTAGGGTTTTTAAAGTACTCAGGAGTGTCTCTATTCTCATCTTTTAAAATGTTGATGGGCATGGCATGGTCTTGGTCTGAATTCTTGAATATGGTGGCATTTCTTAAAGACAGAAGATGCTATTTATTTAATCTGTCGCAATTGGATTTTTTTAAAAAAGGAAATCTGTGGCATCTTTTGTTAAACCCAATTTAAAGTGATGCTCTTGTGTTACTGATTTCCCCGTGTTGCAGGTTCCCTTGATGCGTGTTAAATTACATTAATTAACCTTGTGTCCCAGATATCAGTTGTTAACCTCTTGTGGGAAAATTATTCCTCAAAAGGGATTATTTTTGTACTTCAATTTGCTCTTCACTTTGCCAGCATAAGCACAGCCCCCAGATTAGCATGGATTTTGTCATAATTTCTGAAACTAGAAAGAATGTTCCTATTTCTTTAAATATCCTTTCCCCTTGATAACTTGGTGACCAGGCTATGTTTTTTACTTTGGGGGCGGGGGTTTTATTGTATCATCTAGTATTGTCAGTTTTAAAATTTCATTCTTTTACAGTGGTGCCTCGCAAGACGAATGCCTCACAAGACGAAAAACGCGCAAGACGAAAGAGTTTTCCGTTTTTTGAGTGTTTCCGCAAGACGAATTTCCCTATGGGCTTGCTTCGCAAGACGAAACGTCTTGCGAGTTCCTACGAGTTTGTTTCCTTTTTCTTAAAGCCGCTAAGCCGTTAATAGCCGCTAAGCCGCTAAGCCGTTAATAGCCGCTAAGCTGCTAAGCCGCTAATAGCTGCTAAGCCGCTAATAGCCGTGCTTCGCAAGACGAAGAAACCGCAAGACAAAGAGACTCGCGGAATGGATTAATTTCGTCTTGCAAGGCACCACTGTATAAAATATATATTGTACTTGTTATCCTTGCATTATCTTTTTGTAAGGTGAAAGAGACTGTTCTGCTATTAAGCAGTACACAAATGTTTTTGTTTGTTTTCTTGTTTTGATATTTTTGTAATACTCATTTTTGTCTTCCACAAGGTTGGTAGCTTGTTTTTCAGTTTAGCTTGAATGCGTCTGAACATGCAAAGTTCATTGTGCCCATGCAAAGAAAAGTGAGTGTTTTTCTTTTTAAAATACCTAAGGATAAGGTTCTCCAGTCATGTCTTACTTTTGAAGGCAATTTTGACTGGAAGGCTCAGTATTCATTGAACAACACACGTTTCCCAGCATGAGGGTGCAGTGATGGGGACCATTCCACCTTTCATACTGCTGAGAAAGTTTCCTCTGTTGTGGAGGAAAAGTGAGGAAGGTGGAAAGCATAATGTCTAGAACGCCAGCCAGTGTGGTGTAGTGGTTAAGAGCGGTAGTCTTGTAATCTGGGGAACCGGGTTCACGTCTCTGCTCCTCCACATGTAGCTGCTGGGTGACCTTGGGCTAGTCACACTTCTCTGAAGTCTCTCAGCCCCACTCACCTCACTGAGTGTTTGTTGTGGGGGAGGAAGGGAAAGGAGAATGTTAGCCGCTTTGAGGCTCCTTCGGGTAGTGATAAAGCGGGATATCAAATCCAAACAACAACAACAACAACAACAACAACAACAACAACAACTCTTCTTCTTCTTCTTCTTCTTCTTCTTCTTCTTCTTCTCATCACCATGTTCAAAACACTGAGTAACCTTCAGGTTAATACTGGTCATATTCAGCCAAGGAGTTTACCCAATACTTGTGTCTTCATGCCTGAAGAAGCCTACTTTCTCCAATCAAGGTGTGCAGTGCTTTAGCATTTTGTGTTACAAGTATTAAATATTGTTCAGTTTGAAGCAACTGGAAGCATAGGAACTGACTCCTTTAGAAATGAAACATTGTCCAGGCCTATGGAAATAATATTCAGACTTTTACTGGTAGAACTTTCTTCAAAACAGAATTAAAATATCAAAAGAAATATCCATACAATATCTTGTGCTACCCAGCACAGGCATTTTACAAAATATGAAAGAACCCAAACAGAGCTATAAGCAAAGGTTTCTCTCCAGGCTGTTTGTTCTTCCTTCAGGAGAGCCATTTACTTACATTGTTCTTACAGTGTTCAGAGAGAGGTAGCTGCAACAGCAATGAACAATGGAAGGAATGGGAATGCAGAGTGGTCAGCCTTGCCAGGACTTTGTAGAACACCATTAACTTATATACATATACACACCCTTGACAATCCTCACTTCACATTCTATATCAACATCTGCTTGGTGAAAGTATAGATATACACTGGTCTCATATGAATCACACAATGCGTTAACAGCATATGTGTCTAATTAGAAAATCAAGGTTACATAAGCAGCGCTGGAGAAAAGGTATCCTGTGGTGTTAATACAATCATGTCAAGTGTTGATACAATTCATTACTTGCTATTACCAAATTGCTTCAAATATATGCATCCATGATGGATGAAGGAGGGCAGTTAAATAGTAAGGGCCTCAAATAGCCCGTAGCAAATGCAGCAATAGGACTCTTCCAGTGGATGGAACATGCTCTGAAGAGCGTCTGTAGAAAAGGCTCTACTAATATAGGAACCTTTATAGAGCAGTTATTCAACTAGCCTTTTTTTAAGGTAGACAGGCACAGGTTTGGGAAAGGGTTAATGAAAAAGATGCCTAGCATTTATGTAGCATATGTCAACTGCTCAAACTACTCTATATACATGGTTTCAGGGTGAAACTCAGTGGCACACTAAATGTGAGGCTCTGCCAAAAATGGCCACCACACATCTAGTTGACTTGTTCCACCAACTTCATGTGGTGGTGTTGGAACATACTGTGTTTCCCCATCTCTGCAGCACAACATTGCTGTGAAAAGGGGCAGGGAAATGTGTGATTTCATGACACCCCAGCATCTTGATAGATGGCAGCTGAATGTGTCAACTGCAGTTTGAGGCGAGGTGATTTGAAAGTTGCAGCTATACTTTCAGTTCTGTCATGGCACATTTGAGGCACCACAGAACATTGTCATCACAGGATGTGCAGACCATCATTGTGCTGGCAGGAGCTCGTAGTTCCACAAAACCTAAAACCATGTCTGCTTCAAACCATGGTTTCCAAGCCTGTTTCGGAGTGCAAGGTCACATGTTTGGACATAATGGCAAACCATAGTTTTCCCTAAGAACTAACTGAATCCAAACATGCCAGGGTTGGGAAAGGTTGGGTGTGTCACTCAAGGCTAACCCACATCACACTAAACCCTGGACCTTCCATTACATTATATTCCAAGCTCAGTAATGGGAGGGGACGAGGTGCTATTTTACCCCTCTCAGTGAGCACAAGCACCAACTAGGACAGGGCAAACTTTTCACCTTCAAGCGGAAACCCTTTCCATATCAACTTCTCTATGCCTGACATTTCTGCCATGGAACCTCTGAATACTGCCAAGGTTTCTGGGATGACAACTAGGGGGTATTTGCTCTTCTCTAGGAGCTGTCTGCTCTACCCTCTGTTGGTTTCTGTTTCCCTCACTGAGCAGCAGCTGCAAGTCATGGGACTATGTTTTCATTCCACAGTTCAGTTACTGTTGGATTCCCACGGGAAAGGGAGACTGGATGTGACGTTCACTGGTTTCCTGTTTCTTTGTTCTTTTGTTTCTTTGGAGTTGCTCTCTGCTCTCACAGAGGCAAGATGTATATTTGTGTGTTCTCGGTATAGCTTAGATATAAAGCATAGCAATGTAGCACCATACCTGCTTCATCCTTTCGTTTGTGGACACTGGGATTTTACTCTGCTGGGCTCAAGGCAAGATGAGCCATATCAGCTCGAGGGCCGGAGCTGAATAAAACTGACACCCTCGCCACCATCCCCTTTGAACAAAGATGTGCCCTAGAATGTACCAACACACCCACACCCAACAAACCCCAGGATTATATTCTAAAATAACGACAAAAAACAATAATAATAATTTATTTATTATATCATGCCCATCTGGCTGGGTTTCCCCAGCCACTCTGGGTGGCTCCCAACAGAATATTATTATTATTAATAATAAAGTGATAAAACATCAAACATAAAAAAACTTACTTAAACAGGGCTGCCTTCAGATGTCTTCTAAAAGTCAGATAATTGTTTATTTCCTTGACATCTGATGGGAGGGCATTCCACAGGGCGGGCACCACTACTGAGAAGGAGTGGTGGGCAAGCTGTCTTATAGGCAAGCATGTCTACCATTGGATTCCTTTTGTGGTCACAGTGCCACCCTGCCTGTGCAGGAACTATAGATTAAGTGTGATGAGCAAATGCAAACAGACAACGATCTGGACTAGAAATGGCCACGACTTTATTGATACCCGATATAGGTGGATTTTGGCTCAGGCATTGGGTGAGGGAGGGCTGAAACTTTAAATAAGGTCAGGCCGAAGATTATGGCTTCTCCAAGATGCCAATCTACTGAGGTGGCCATCCTCAGGCCACCAATGGAAGCTCTATGTCTCATGCTTGGCTTCTGGATAGAGACTTCCACCTAGACTTCCACCCCACCTAATGGGGTACCCAGAATAAGCCGCTTGTCTAGGTCCAGGTGATGCATCAATTCACCCCAAACCTTCGTGACTAGGATTCCACCCAATGCCTTGACCGCCACTAGCAGGCCCTCATTGGCTGATTTAAACAACAACAAAAAATTGCGGGCAATCTCTCCCTGCAATGTGGCCAGCCTAAGATTTTCAACAGCTGGCTTAGCCCATGCATCCTGGTTGCTGGGGATGGCGACCGATCCGCGAAAGGCTGCAACTGCCACCCACTCAGAATAGGGTAAACAGCCATTAATGACACATTGAGGAGAAAATGTGTTCCGAGTGCTATGGAAAGGGAAAGACAAAGTGAGGTACTTCACACATGCATTGTTCATAGATGACACAGCAGATGACTGCAATATCCGGTGAATAGGCCATCATACAACAGGCAGAACTTCATGTTGCAGATACAATACAGTGGTACCTTGGTTCTTGAATTCAATCCATTCCACGAGTCTGTTCGACTCCCGAAATGGTTTGAAAACCAAGGTGCGGCTTCCAATTGGCTGCAGGAGCTTCCTGCTCTCAGTTGGAAGCCGCTGAAGCCACATTGGATGTTCAGCTTCCAAAAAATGTTTGCAAACCAGAACACTCCTGGGTTTGCAGTGTTTGGGAGCTGATTTGTTTGGGAGCCAAGACGTTCGACTACCAAGGTACCACTGTATTGCTTTGCATTACCACAAAAACAATGCTGGTCAATGGAGTAAATTCACATCTCCACCTGTCAGCATTAATGGACTTCAGGATCATATGACTGTGATGGTGCACAATCCAGTTGAGTTTCATTTTTGCTTCAGTCTGATATCCTTTCCAAGGCAGCAGAGGAGGAAAAAATGAACATTGCCTTATATGTAATTGTTTGAAGTATTAGTCTTCAACATGTTAATATGTATACATAGGAGATTTTCTAGAGAAGCCACTCTCGTTTTGAGACATGGGGGAAGGGGGGGTGACTCCAAGAATGGTAAAAAAAAGAAAGAGTGAAAGCAGGGAAGAGTAAAAGACAAACATAACTAGTTTGCAAGTGAGCCAAATTTTAGAGGATTATGTTCTTAATCTTGACATTCAAAGAAGACATCCTGTGATGCTGTAAATGTTCCAACAGGATTAAGCAGAGAGACTGCAGAGACACTAAGAGCACTCCAACCTTTCTCCAATATGCTCATTTTTCAGGGGCAGAGAATTGTGAAAGGAGCTTCGTGTTAGATTTGGCTCTCACGAGCCAAGTTTATTGTGTCAAAGTTTAATTTGCATCCTTTATACAACACCAATAAGGCTATTTTGGTTTGTTTTTTCTTACTTCCCCTCTCTTCTCCTAGCAGTTTGTCCAGTGAAGATGATAAATGGTGAATTTAGATGCCAAAATAATGTGTCTCCAAAGAAATCACAAGTAGGTCACCAACGCACACAACATAAAGCAAGAATTAGTGAGCTCGAATTTGAAACATCCAAAGCAGCTAACAAATTGTAGTTTTGTTTTGTTTTAACATAAAACATATCAAAACATGCACTGAGAGCTGTGACACATCAGGAGAAACTGTATCCAGACTTCAGTTGAAGTCAGAGAAATGGCAATGTTAAAAGAAAAAATCTCCCAGCGATACAACATTAGCTTGTCAGGGGAGGAGAAAGAAACCCAGATTCCACCCTAGCTATCTCTCAGACATCTGTCTGGACAGGCAATTCTTATGTGGGAGAGCTTTTAAATATGACACCCCTCCCCTGCAATCTGAAATGGTACAGTCCAGGATCTACTGCACCACGTAGTTCTCCAGATCCTGTATTTCAGCTGCAGGACTGTCATTCACAATTGTGCAGGACTGAGCACAATTCAAAGTGTTGGTGCTGACCTTTAAAGCCCTAAACGGCCTCGGTCCAGTATACCTGAAGGAGCGTCTCCACCCCCATCGTTCTGCCCGGACGCTGAGGTCCAGCACCGAGGGCCTTCTGGTGGTTCCCTCATTGCGAGAAGCAAAGCTACAGGGAACCAGGCAGAGGGCCTTCTCGGTAGTGGCGCCCGCCCTGTGGAACGCCCTTCCAGCAGATGTCAAAGTGATAAACAACTACCTGACATTCAGAAGACATCTTAAGGCAGCCCTGTTCAGGGAAGTTTTTAACGTGTGATATTTTACTGTATTTTTGGTTTCTATGGAAGCCGCCCAGAGTGGCTGGGGAGGCCCAGCCAGATGGGTGGGGTATAAATAAATTATTATTATTATTATTATTATTATTATTATTATTATTATTCACAACATGCAATAATGCAATGTATGTTCATAAGGAGTCCCTCTTTTTTTAAAAAAAGAGACTGCTTATAAATAAAGGTCTTCTGAAAGACTTAAGCAGGACAATGTATTTACACACACACACACACCCCATGTGTAACACAGACATGAAACTGCTGCCCAGCCAGATTGTTAATATCATTGAACATTCATCTTGCCAGGTGGGTAGACAAAGTTGTTTCTCAAGCAGTTAACTTTATCTGCAGTTTGTTAAATTGGAAGGCAAAGATAAAAGGTCAGCCGACTGTCTCATGTCTACATTCAGTTTGTCTGTTCCACGAAATGAAATGCTCTGATACAGGATTCTGAGGTATTTAATACTGCCTAGCAAATTAAGTGGACGGCATTTCTTGCTGTTGCTGTGATGTCTTCCATGTTTTAGTTATGAGTGTGGAGGCAGGGTTTTGATTATATCATTATGAGAGAGAGAGAGGGAGAGAGAGAGAGGAAAGTGATATGAAATATGGTTGCACACATACCTGCACTTGAGTCTGCATGTATGTTTTTTCCCTCCTATATCCACTTTGGTTTTGCCCTGTCTGCAGTCCCGAATCTCTTTCCCCTGAAGGAATGCAGATTTTGGGGTGGGGGTGCAAAGGGGTTGGGGAAGACTATCTACCCCTGATATAATATATCTAGTTTTTCATTTGGGTGAGATATGTGACTTACAAGGGATGGGTGAAAAATTTGGTTCCGTTTGCTTTCAAAGGCAAATCTATCGAAGCTGTGAGAATGGGAGCACAGCCAGACTTTGAAATTTGCTATTCTCCAAATTTTGTGACGCAGTTCCCCAACCAAACAGAGTTTCTAAACGTGCATCTTTTAAGATGAAGCGTGCATAAAAATGAACATGTTTGGTGGGAAAGCATATATACAGTGGTACTTCTGGTTATGTACTTAATTCGTTCCAGAGGTCTGTACTTAACCTGAAAATGTTCTTAACCTGAAGCACCACTTTAGCTAATGGGGCTCCCGCTGCTGCTGCGCTACCGCCGCACGATTTCTGTTCTCATCCTGAAGCAAAGTTCTTAACCCGAGGTGCTATTCCTTGGTTGGTGGAGTCTGTAACCTGAAGCGTATGTAACCCGAGGTACCACTGTATTGGGGGAGGGGGAATTGCTTGCAAAAATGATCGCATTAGTCAGAACTGCATATAAAAATGGGCTTATTAGGAGAAAGTCACACAAAAATTGCAATGAATTTTTATGAGGTTGCTGCAGTACACTGGAGAGCTGAATTTAAAAATGGGACACAAAGAGGCCCAAAATTGGCACATCCTTTGAGACATGATGCGAACAACTATACCTTTAAAGGACATTCAAAGTGCATTCTTTCCCTCAAAGAATTCTGGGTACTATATTTTACCCCTCACAGAATTTCAATACATTCTGGATATGCCTTTTTAAAAATATATACATTAGGGAAGTGGTTCCCAAAAATATATTCTATTCATCCTTGGGCCACCTTGTGGCTGAAACTGGGAATTGTGTTAGTTGTTTAATGATGGCATAATCCTTCCCCAATCCACTCTGGAAATAATTTTGGGAACAGAAATGCGTTTTTATTTTCAAACACCCCACAGATATCTGTCAAATAGCCCAGCTGTGATTGCTTGTAGCAAAGTCAAATGACCTGCTACAAGCTGCCTACCCAGCCCGCTGCCGCCTTCATAAGTTATGGAAAAGAGGCTGACACTGAATTTTTTCAAACACACTTCTGCGGCAGAAACCTCTGATCTAGGATAGAGATTTGGTTCCTTGCTTGTGGTGTACTACCTCTAATTTTGAGATACAATCTCAAATGGTGTGTGTAAGGGGGCAGCAAGGGAGGGGGGGGTAAGCTTGCAGATCACTGATTTCATGGCACTTGATGGCCCCACTTTAAGCCTGGAACTGATCCTGGTCAAATTGGTTTGACTAGGGCTGCACTGAGTAGCTTCTCCTCCTCTTTTAGGATGCAAACTTCTGAAGAGAGCAGGGCGCCTTCAGCCATATGGGCCTCTACACAATCCATAGCTGTCAACTTACAGATTTGAAAATAAGGGACCAGCAGCCTCGAAAATAAGGCATCAGCAGCCAAAATAAGGGATTTTCAGAGCACAGCTATGTTCAGCTTCTGAGCCCCTCCCAGCCAAAGGCAGAAACCCCAGCCAGCACCCAAACGAAGCCTCAAGCAGTGGTTCCCACAGCGCAGCAACCTGGCAAAGGGGCTGCAGCAAGGAAGACCACTGTCACCTCTCCGCTGTGAAGCGCTGAGCAAAGGCGAGTCCCCAGGCAACGCAGCCGATTTGATCAGCACAAGGCATGCAAGATCCACCCCCCAGTTGTTCTTAGACTCCTTATTGGGTAAGCAATGCAGCCAAGCAACACAGTTGGAGCCTCCCTCCTCCCTGGCTGGCAGGGAGGGAGGGAGGGAGGGAGAGGAGCTGCTTCCTTTGAAACCCGGGATATTTAAGGGACATCATCAATAAGGGACAGCAGCAGGACATGGCGCTAGGATAAGGGACTTTCCCGCCAAATAAGGGACAGTTGACAGCTATGCCACAATCCAGGGTCCAGTGTGGCTGTACGGCTGCTGTGAGAATAGATAGCTCTTTGGTCTGATCCAGTAACCCAGCTCTGACAGAGATAATAGGCTTAATTCAACATTCTTGAACCACTACCAATACTCATGAGCAAAAGCCCCTTTATTCATTCATCAAACCACCACAAATCATCAGCGGGATAATTGGGCCTTTCCTCTTGATTTACAATCATATTATATTTGAGAGCACGCTTTCCCAATAATATACTGTAGTGAGGTTGTAACCACCCCCACCCCCATTCTGTGAAATTATTCTTTAGCCACCTACAAATCTTCTTATCACAAGCGAATCCACAACCAATGTCCATACAATGCATTTTTACAGAGATGAGTGAACTGTACAATTAAATGCATCTAAGAGCAGGTATCTGAATCTTGCTGAATTCTCTGGCCACACAAACTGCTGTATTTTCCATCCCCTGAAAATCCGAAATGGCATTTTTAACCCCCTCCCACCTCAAATGGAACAAAGCACAGAAGGAACGCGCTGCCAGTGCTTTAGTTTATTCTTCTAAGGCTGCTCTGTGTCCTTAGCATAGGCATAATGATCTCCGCAATTGCCGCTTCCTGTCAATCTCTAGAGACAACTTTCCACAGTTCTCTCATTAGAAACACAACCTAAGGTAGTTGAGCACTCCGCCATCTCCAGGGACGCACTCCTGAGAGGTGTCCCCCTCCTTTTTCAAGGATGATGAAGGAAATGAAATATGGCTGAAAATCCCCTTCTGCCACAAAGTTTCAATGAGCAGGTTCTGAAGTACAGGCAAAGCTGAGGAGGCCAGTGCTTCCTTTCTGACGCTACTGAGGGGAAACATAACTAAAACACATCCTGCTTTGTGTGAATGCTTTGACATCCCTGTGTTCATCAGCTGATGATGGGGTAATCAAGTATTGATTTTCATGTGTCCATGAACAATTAAAGATTCACCACCTCATTTTTATCCCTAGTTATGTGACCACTGAGCCAAGGAGATAAGTAACTATACAACCGTTAGAAGACATCTGAAGGCAGCCCTGTACAGGGAAGCTTTTAAATGTTTTATTATGTTTTTATATATGTTAGGAGCTGCCCAGAGTAGCTGGGGCAACACAGACAAATGGGTGGTGTGTATATATGTGTGTGTGTGTGTGTCTGTGTGTGTGTGTGTGTGTATCTATCTATTCTGGAATAAGTCGCCTTGATTTTCACCAGAGAAATTTTGGAGTGTATGTACTTTAGAATAAAGGATGGAGGTTATTGACTGGTGTATATACATGTGTGAAACAGGCCTGAGAAACCTGCCATCTGTATTATGCTTAAAAACTTTTTTTCCCATGGGGATGGAAATAGGGGGGAAATGGAACTTAGCTGTTCATCACAAAAAATCAAGGCTAATGTAAAAATGTATGTGTTTGCATGTTGACAAACACCTCATGCATAGACCATGCTAACAATCATTTGCTAACAATTTGGGTAGGCATATTCTTCCAGTGAAGAGGTAGCTATTCTGAGGCATTGGCTGCTCCTCAGCTGTTAAATGCAAGGAAATGCCAAACATAGAATGTGTACATTGTTCTGCCTCCCTAGTGCATCAACATATAGAAACGACATGCCAGGAAAAAGTGATTTTGTGGGTTGGCATTAAAGTATTTGTTTATAGGCAGCATTTGTGCTTAGGCAAAAGTGACTGCATGCATCGTAGGTTAAGAGCTGCAGTAAAAAAAACCACCAATAGGACAGGCCAAAGACGATCAGTTGAACTGGTTTCTGAGCATGCATCTTCTTGCTCTCCATCTTCACACATGCAAGGTGCAAATGGCAGACCAGAGTGAAGACTTCTGCACTGCAGTCTGCCGCCCCAGCTCCGCCCAGCAACTTGCCCCTGATTGGGCTGGGTTAAGCTGCTATCCCACCGTGCTCAGCGGCTGGGGATGGATCTAATTACTGACCATGAAAATAGTATTTTACACACACACACACCGGGGAGACTGGGAGCCCACAACGGGCCACAACTGCCACTTACCCCATGTCTGGGTAAGCAGCCATTCTAGAAAGCTTGTATCCATATGTGAAGACAAATGATGAAGTGTTGAGGCTTCTACTGAAAACACTTGTTAAGTAGCAAGTTGTTTTTCAGTTTAAAAGGGGCTAGCCTTTTCAGCGGAGTAGCTTCTTCTGACTGCAGCAGACACTTCAAAGAACCTTCAGTCTGCCGCTGTGGTTCTCCCCTGAGTATGTACAACATTTTCTAGAATGGCAGCTAAATTGAAGCATTAAATGTGTATATTATGTCCCAAACTTGCTTAGTATCAGAACACTTTCTAAGCATTCCACAATTTAGCCAATTAACCTACCCACTTTAAAGGACTCATTCACCCATGCCTCTTCACTTGATAACTTCAATACCCAGTGACATCTGTCATATGTAAAAGAGGCACCCCATGAATCTAAGATCATGGATAGGACCCATGGGAGCAGTCAGGATTTCTGTGGTCAGAGGGCAGGAAACCCACCTGTCACCGTCCTCTGTCTAGCTCTGTCTACCAGATTCAGAATGAAATGTATGAACAACGGTTGTTTTAAATTATTATATTTTGACCCCAAGTGCTCAGAAAAATCTATCAAAATCTTTCTACAATTTCTACTTTTAGTTAAGTATTTTTATTTATTTACTTGATTTAGTGGGGCAGCCCCACCCCCCGGTTATGCCCATGATAGGACTCCTGTATTGTGTCTCATCACCATAGTGAAAAATAATGCCTTTTTGGTAATGCCAGTTCACAAAGTCAGATCAGGGTCTAGTTGCCAGATTCAATAACACACTCCATCTTCAACTTCCAGATAGGGAATTACCTATGGAAAGAACATGGTAATATTCTAAGTGCCTCTTCAACAGAACCAGCGCTTTAAGCACAAGCAGCTCACGAGTGTATTAATTTCAGAATATCAAACGAAATAAAATGGTCCAGCAAACCTTTAAACAAAAGTAAATCACTT
This sequence comes from Podarcis liolepis, assembly GCF_965112155.1. Taxonomy (NCBI): domain Eukaryota; kingdom Metazoa; phylum Chordata; class Lepidosauria; order Squamata; family Lacertidae; genus Podarcis; species Podarcis liolepis. The sequence goes on along the minus strand of NC_139564.1, from coordinate 64,660,629 downwards.
CCTTACAGCCTGCTAGGATTCATTTGTTTTGAAGCCTTGACTTGATTTTAAGACACGATCCATTTGTTCCCTGGGATATCATCCCTTCAAGATTGTAGAGCTAATACAGCCATCTTATCAAAGATGGATTCTGTATAGTCACTGTGGAACGCTGCATCAAATAAGGGGAGATTGCAGATCAGAAAATCCAGCCCTGCTGGTAAGAATATCTTTTACCACTGTGTCACCTTTTCTGGCCATTTTGCTTTGCTATCTTGCTGTGCAGCAATATCACCTGGAGATAGCACTTTATAAAATTATGAATGCTGTCATGAGAATGAGAATGCTTTTCTCTCAGAAGACTGGAGCTGGTAGTTCCACAAAGAACTTGATCTGCAGTGTTCCAGAAGTGTGCCAGCCTGTTCAAGCAAAAATAACTACAATTTGTGTGGTATCTTAGAGCTGGGGTCGGTAAACTTTTCCGCCACACATGCCCACAGCTCTTTCCCCGCTGGCTTTCGGAGCCATGGCGGGAGGGAGGAGGCATCTGCGGCTTTCTATTGGCTGCAGGAGCTTCCTGCAGCCAATAGGAAGCCTTGGTTGCGTTCCGGAAGCCAGTCCCCATGTGGAGCAACTGGTGTGGTGCGTCGGTTTAGCTCTGAGCAGAGACTGACTGAGCAGCTGGAAGGGCTGGCACTCGATTTAAGACCCCCTTGGGCCTTATCTGGCCCGCAGACCATAGTTTGCTGACCCCTGTCTTAGAGAATCACAAATCTATTCCAGCATAAGATTCCATGGGCCAGAGTTCACTCCACCAAATGTATGAATGATTTGCTTAAATGGGTAGCTGTATACAATCTGGGTACAGAGAAAATATATACATACCTATAAACAAAGGGAGTCAAAAGAGCTAAGGGATGTGATGAACAGGGATTAGCAATAGTCATACCTTGGTTTTCAAATGCCTTGTGAGTCAAATGTTTTGGATCCCAAATGCCACAAACCTAGAAGTGAGTGTTCCGGTTTGCAAACGTTTTTGGAAGCCAAATGTCTGACAGGGCTTCCACGGCTTCCGATTGAGTGCCTTGGTTTTCTGACATTTTCAGAAGTCGAACGGACTTCCAGAATGGATTCCATTCGAGAACCGAGGTACGACTGTACCATATTAGTAATAGAATAAAAGATCCAATCAGTGTGTGCTGGTTTGATTCATTCCCAGGTATGGGCCACTGATTATATGTCTTGCCACAGCAAAATTAGTACAGTGGTACCTCAGGTTACATACACTTCAGGTTACATACGCTTCAGGTTACAGACTCCACTAACCCAGAAATAATACCTTGGGTTAAGAACTTTGCTTCAGGATGAGAACAGAAATCACATGGCGGCGGCGCGGCAGCAGCAGGAGGCCCCATTAGCTAAAGTGGTGCTTCAGGTTAAGAACAGTTTCAGGTTAAGAACGGACCTCCGGAATGAATTAAGTACATAACCAAAGGTACCACTGTAATGTGAATCAACACCCCAAAAGGGACACTCTTTCTTTTCAGGGAGCTAGCGACTCCTTTATTGAAGCCAGGTTTCAAAGTGACAGATTCCACCTCTGAAACCTTCTGCTGCAGTCTCTGAAACATCTTTTGTTAAAGCGCGGAAACTTAAGGTTAGGAACTCCTGGTGAATTTGTTCTTGAACAAAGGTTGATTCATGATAACCCTAAGCAATTCCACCCAGCACTGCTTATGATACCTGCTAGTTTTATATTGATCCTGGCATGCAAAATATTGCTGAGTGCACCTTCCAGGCTTCAGCACCATGCTGAATCCACATTATTTTGGGATTAATGTGTGATAAGGTGTTGGCGCAGATAATCCCTGCAAGAACAGGGGCTAATCAAAAAGCTGTGTCTCGTCGTGACCATGGATGTTTTTCTCTTAAGCATAAATCCCTTAATTGGTCTTTAATGCTTATTTGCATCAGTTCCATTTTGGGTTGTCAAAATAGTGAAAGAATTTGTCTCATCAGAAATGCAGCTACTCTTCTCCTCCTCTCCATGCGGCAGCAGTGCAGAATACATTTCCCATTAATTTGGGGGCAAGTGGAAAATTGGTGTATAATTGCCAGAGAAAAAATAGCCGGTTACCACATAATGATTTCTCTGCACTGCTTGTTATCAGGGGCATTTGCAATGGTAAAATTAATTTTACTTACTATAGCTCTTCTTGCGGTAATAAATCAGACTCTTAAGTCACCATACACTTCTGCAAATGGTTACAGATGAGCATCTGAAAGACACATAATTCTGGTCGTCTCCCCAGATGTTTTAGCATTGATGATCAGGTAGCACTAATTCCTTTCTGCATGCCTAATTCTCATTTGTATGAAAATCCAGATAGAAATGAAAGTAATGTATTAGCTGTATTGGAGAAAATGTTAAGTCAATTATACTCCTGCAAGATTTATAAGAACTAAAGTGAGTATAAATTTGAATTGTCAAAGGAAATTTTACATGCATTAACCACTCAGTAAAATCCATCATATGTATTTAATTATGTACTGAGTTTTGAACTGCCATCTCCAAGGCAGAAGAAGAAGAGTTTCCTTAAACTACTACTGTTCATAGACATTGTTTTGAATTATACATGTAAAAGATTCTGTGTTTTTCAAAAGCTGGAACCTTTCAGAACAGCCTACAGCCTTCTCTCTCCCTCTCCCTCTCTCTCTCTCTGTGTATTCTCATATCATTTGCGAGAGGACTCTCTCATCTGTGTTTGGTGAAACAGAATATGAGAAGCAGAAATCAGTAGCACAATGGTATTGTTACCAAAAATGTAGATATGGATGAAAGAAATGCATACATTGATATAGAGAATCGGTAACAGTCATAGAGAAACCTAGAAACAAGAAAGACGGGCTCCGCAATACGGTCCGCAATATGTTTCTGTAATGAAAAAGTTATCCCAAGTTTTATTCAAAAGCATTAAACCATTTCCTTTGATAAAGTATTTCTCTGAAATGTGTTGGGAACCGTATCTATTGTATAACTGTTGTTGTTTTCTAAATTCACTGTGGGAAAATGCAATATGAATACGATGCAACCTTCCCTTTGGGGCCATGCAGAGGATGTGAGTTGCAAAGTCCACATTTTTAACGCAGAAAGTCAATTCCGGGCTTGTTCAGCAAAAGGATCTTGGGACATAGGTTCATGAAATAATTCTGCCTCACTATGTAGAGCAGTGGTTCCCAAACTTTCCCCCCTCTGGGCCACACTTTCAGAATAAAAATTCGCTAGTGCCACACCAGATTCTTTATTGATAAGAAACTCATTGGAAAGCAACAAGAAATAACACCTAGCCATGCTTGATTCATAAAATAGAACATGACTACTTTATAATATGATCATGGGGCTTCCAGAAAGTATAAAACAATGCAGCTGCATAAGAACTTTAATCATTCCCAAAATATAATATTGATTGTCCTTGAATCTTCCAGCCACACTTGCCATCCTCTCCTGTCACACCCTTTGAGAACTCTTGATCTAGAGGCTAGTGATGAAATTCAGTATTCTACATTCAAACTTTGTCAGGATTTCAGAATTGAAACCTGTTAGAATCTTTGACTTTTCCAAGTTTCACTTTTGAAACTTGACTTCAATGCATCTTTTTTTAAAAAAAATAAAAACCTTCTCCCTCCCCATACAGATGATTTCTGTGCAGCTGTGGGTCTTGGATGAGGTTTTCCATCCTGGGGAAACACATAGCTTTGGTATGTGTGTGCATTTTGTCCTCCTGATTTGAGTCAACAATGCCCAGTTACAGAGTGTTCTGACCATTTTCTTTTTCCTGTGCAGAACACATGGGAAATGAGCTAGCATTAAACAACTGCAGCACTCAGAACCTATTTACTATTATTATTTTATTATTACAGTGGTACCTCGCAAGACGAAAAACTCGCAAGACGAAAAACTCGCAAGACGAAAGAGTTTTTCGTTTTTTGAGTTGCTTTGCAAGACGAATTTCCCTATAGGCTTGCTTCACAAGACGAAAACGTCTGGCAAGTTTGTTTCCTTTTTCTTAAAACTGTTAATACCCAGGAAACCGTACTTCACAAGACGAAAAATTCGCAAGACGAAAAAACTCGCTGAACGAATTATTTTCGTCTTGCGAGGCACCACTGTATTATTATTTGAAAAGTTGCAGGGATGGGAGTAAACAATTGCTGGATCAAAAAGAACTGGATCTAAAATGGAAGGCTTGCATGTGTATGTGAACACTTTCCTACCCCATAAAAAGCACACCCCTTTCCTGGCATTTTATTTGGGAGGGGGTGGATGGGGTTTGTACTATGTAGACTCTGACTGGGACAGGCTTGCTATAAACAAGGGCAAGGGTGAAATTCAGCTGGTGGTTGCAACCCCAAAGCCCTATATTCACACACATGCCCAATATCTTTCAGTGTGAATATTCTCTTCCATCCACGTAAAACAGATAGTCGTGTTCTGTGATTTAATTTGCAGCATTTCTGCGCCTAATAAAGTTTTTGTTCAAAATGCTGAGCTCTGAGTTTCTGAAGGGCAGCCATGGACTACATGCAAACTCCAGGCAAACAATATCTGAATAACAGGCAGGAACACACATATTAGGAGCTTCCAGAAGTGTGTTTGTTGTGGCTGCTCTGTTTGCTGCGGCTTGAGCAGTTAAGGTGAAGCAGACTGATTGATTAGTGCCAGTTGATAGGGGAAAGGTATGCCAACATAGAGAAATACAGGAAAAAAGTTCTGTCAAAGAAAGGTGTGTTTGCAGGTTGGGAGAGGCCATTGTTGAGAGAGTGTGAAGCCTTTGGATATCCTACCCTTTCTTGTAAGAAATTTAGTTCACAAATAGCAATAGCAGATTGTTAATTTGACAGGATGCTGATTGGATGTGCATCTTCTGCTTTATATTTCCACATGACAAGCTAAGATTAAGTAGAACTGATGGTATTTTTAAAAAATGGGTTAAATGCATTCTGAATTTAGACTTGTCAACATTTCTGTATCTGGAAATATATTGAGAGGAACAATAGTAATAATTATCACCTGCGGTAGCAGTTGCTTGGTTGTCTGAATAGGGAGAGAATGAGTTTTGAGACTAGAATACAGCCTCTAGCCACTATCATCCTTGCAAAAGATTTCAGTCTAATTAAGGGAAAAGAAATGTTTAACAGACAACTAAGGATGGAAACGTCATTTAATGGTGTGTCCCCATGCCACATTATTTCACCAGGAAATGGCATTTCTGAATGACTTTGCCTTTAAGAAGACAAAACCTTTAGCTGCCTGGAAATGATTGGAGGCCAATGGTTCAAGCACATCATATTAACTTGTGGTAAAAAGGGTGGCAGGGAGATGAAAAGGAAATAAAAGAAAATTGGGTTCAATGGTCTACACGCCTAACTGGGAGAAAGTCTTGAAAGGAGCATGCTTCCAAGTAGATGTGCACAAAATGGTCCTATTTGAAATACAAAATTCTGTTTGGTGGTGCCTAGTGTATTTGAATATAAGGGCTAGTGTATTTGAATATTGTCCAGAGAGCTTGCAATGTGAAGAACCTTAACTATTCTTCCATATAACCAGAGAACAAAACAAGAAGCTCTGCTTAGTAGAGCATTTCCTTTCCCACCTCGGTATGCCCTTGTTCACCAGGAACTTTAGTATGTATTTTGTGGTCAAAACGTTTACAATGAATTGATGCATCATAGAAACATAGAGTTGGAAGGTACCACAAGGGCCATCTGCTCCCACCCCCTGCAATGTGGGAATCGTTTTGTCCAATGTAAGGCTTGAACCCACAACCAGGAGATTAAGTCTCATGCTCTACTGACTGAGCATACTGTCGGAACTGTGGGATGAAAAGCCAGCTGGAGCGTCTCCCTTCTCAGCCTTGCCACTGCGGAGATCCATCAGTCATCCTCCTCCGCCGTACGTCCGCGACTCATGCTGCTATGCATGCAAGAGCACACCTTACTCAGCAGAGTAAACACACAACAGATCAGGCTTGAAGTGTGGATACTATACTAAACTACGCTTTTATGATACATAAATCAGGACAAAGAAAAACATGGCCTCTCTCCTTGTCGTTCTTCTCAGAGAGAGAGAAAACAAAAGCAATATAGAGTCGGACTCCAGCAATCTGTGCTGGAATGTAAGCAGACATGTAACAATCCCACATATCTACAGCAAGGGTGGAATGAAATTCCCAGCACATATTTGGTTACATACTTTCTGTTCTTTCTGACGTGTCCCCAGACTGTTTGAAGATGCCATAATTGGGGTTCCCCTATTACTTTCAATACCACCAGCTGGCAACATTTCCAGCACCCCAACCCACATCGACTAGCTGGGCAGCCTGCTAGAATGGCTCAGAATTCAGGTGTCCCTGGCTCTCATCCTCTGAATCAGATATGGTCTTTGTGCAAGCTTAATGTAGACTGCAGAAAACACTAGGTCTTCAGTGTGCCATTCCAGAGTTTTGGGTGACTGACATGCATCTATTCTGCTTTCTCCCCCAAAATGTGGAGAATAACCTATTTATCCCTTTCGTTTTTAAATCTAATATTCTTTGGCCATTTCCCAGAGTAGTAGCCATGTCAGTCTGTTCCATCAAGATCAGCAAAGAGTCTTGTGGTACCTTAAAACCAACAAAGTAATTTATTATGGCATATGTTTTTGTGGCCTGGGATCCATTTCATCTGATGCAAGAAATGATACAATATAACATCTGATGAAATAGGCTCTAGGTTCTGGAAGCTGATGCCATAATAAATTTGCTTAAAGTGCCACAGGATTCTTGGTTATTCTTTGCTTAGCGCATTCATGCCTTTCATGGCTAGCTGAGTAATGGGATGAATATAGAATATACTCATAGAATATATGAATATAGAAATGACATAAGACATTTTTTTGGATACATGATTGAAGCATGTCTGAATTTAATGTACCTCTGTAAATTTAAACAGACACTTAACACTTCTGTCGAAATCAATGGGACTTAAATGTGCTTATTTTTGGCAGGCTCATGCCCATATATTTTTATGATATGCTGAAATGGGCAGTTCTAGAAATCCCCAATGAAACCCCCAAATAAACTGAGATATCTCCATTATATGTTCAGAATTACTTTTGGATTTTGGATTTGTGTTTGACCAGGCATATGCAGCTGTGTAGAAGTTTCCAAAGTCTGAAACAGCACAAAGGAGACTTCTGATCTCCTAATATGGCAATGGAAAGTCTAATATTCTCTTGGAATAGAAATGATTAAATTGTTCAACTGAGGTCATAATTCCTAACTTTCTCATTTGACTTTGAAGTTAAGCAAGTGTTGGGTTACAATGGCTCTTGAACTTTTCACTTAAAGCAGTGTGAGGAGTGCCAGTTGGCTCTGTTTAACCATGTTTATTGTGGAGATGGCTATGGCTCCAGTCCACAGCTCATTACTTTAAAATATGATTTTGCTTTAAAAAGAGAGAGAGAGTTCAGAGTTACTGGAACAGCTCTGAAGTAAGTGGGGCCAGAATACAGCCAGTGTATTCCAGGGATAACCCAAGAATGTTGATACCTGAGCTGACATTTATCGAGTGTGCACTTTAAGTTTAAAATGTCTTAGTAACTTCTCATATAAAATAATTCTTTACAGTTTTAATCAGAGTCTAGACAGAATTTGGAACGTGAAACAGAATGTTTCTGATTTATGGCATATATATATATTAAAGAATTATTTTTGTTTCAGCTTTCTATTGACCTTGAAAGTCAGCCTGCATCTATGGAAAAATAACCTAGAGTTGGTAATAAGAATCATATATGACATACCTTGATATAATCAACTTTCAATTTTGCTAAATATCACTTTCAATTTTGCTAAATAGATTATTATGCATGCATCTGAAAACTTGGGTGGGGTGTTGAACATCTTGTACAATGGAAGAAGACCAGATATGTCTTAACCTGTGGTGTATGTGGTCAGTTCATGCTGGAATTTGGGGGGGGGGGATATCTTTACCACAGTCATCCTTATGTTAATTCTCCTGATAGTTGTCACCTAAGACCTTTAAGGTGCATCCTAGATTAGAGAACATTTACTTAATCCTATGGAATTCAATGAGAGCAAGTGAGAACTGAGCTAAACCTCTCCATACCGCTCCCTTCTCATGCGCGTAATCTTACCCTGGGTTGCTTTTATTGGTATAATGCTGGAATGTGATTTTATCTTAGGATTTTAAAAGCATGGCAAAGTGCCTGGTGTGCTCTGGTCCATGGGGTCACGAAGAGTCGGACACGACTAAACAACTAAACAACAACAAAAGGGGAAATCTATTAGGAGGCATTTTGAGACAAATGGGGAACTACTGAATGCAACTTTTGAACAGAATGTCTTTTTATTTTTATTTTTCGCCTTATCAAAAACCCTGTATAAAGCAGGAGTGAATGTTGCAAATAACGTTAGGCACATTTGATTTGTTTACACAATAAGTTGTCTGCACATAAGATTGCACGCAGTAAGTCCCCATCACAGGGTCCTTGTATTTGGGTGGGAGAGTCAGCAGTGTCACACAGCTCTTTGGGTCCAACCTCTCATTGTCCATCTTTACCTGATATAAGGATGCAGGTGGCGCTGTGGTCTAAACCACTGTGCCTCTTGGGCTTGATGATCAGAAGGTCGGTGGTTCAAATCCCTGTGATGGGGTGAGCTCTCGTTGCTCTGTCCCAGTTCCTGCCAAGCTAGTAGTGGTGAAAGCACACCAGTGCAAGTAGATAAATAGGTACCGTTGGGGCGGGAAGGTAAACAGCATTTCCATGCACTCTGGTTTCTGTCACGGTGTCCCATTGCACCAGAAGTGGTTTAGTCATGACCCAGAAAGCTGTCTGCAAACAAACGTTGGCTTGCTCGGCTGCAACCCCCTAGTCGCCTTTGACTGGACTTAACCATCCAGGGGTCCTTTACCTTTTACCTGACATGTGTAGACCTCTGTGAGAGATGAAATCCTGCAGTGACTAATCCTAATCACAAGGAAATATCTGTGTAGTGTTTCGCTTCTCAGATGCCCACACTGAACACATAGATCTTGGAGGCAGGGCAGGAGAGCCCCACATCCTCGCTGTTCTTTAAATGGGGTGGAGCTCCTGTGAATGGGGCTACCATCTCATCAACACATGTAGGTTAGATAGAGCCCTGCCTCTATAATCCCAAAGAAGAGTCATTCAACTTCTTCCTCCCAGCCTCTGTGTGCACTTAAGAACCTGAGGTTACAATATTGCAACCTCAGCCAACTAGGGCCTTCCAATAATTTACTCTTCTTTGGAAAGGGTTGGCTTTGAGGATTGCTCCCTGCAGAAATGATTACATCCACCACAATTATGACTGTAGTTTTGCAGGCAGATGGCTAAGTTAAACACTTGACCTGTTTGCAAGCCTTTGAACGCCTCTGGGTATTCAATTTTCATTGATTTGGCCTTGTCCCAACTTCCTCTCACACAGAAAAAGACTGATACCAGTGAATTGCTAATATAAATAAAGTCAAAGAAATGCTTAAAATGTATTGAGGGGAGAGGTAGGTGAGCAAGGTAGCTGAAAATTAATCAAAGTTAGGCGGGATTTCATATCACGATAAATAAGTCAGATGTGGAACAAAGACTGAACCCTTTAAGATTAAAAATGTGTTACGACTCTGACAAATTTTCGAAGCCAACTTTAGTCAAGTTCATAGACAGATGTCTGGCATTTGAAATTTGGCAAAAAGTGTGTTTTGTTTTGTAGCTGAAGAGTTCCATGAGCTAAATATCTCTCTTACTTTAGCAAAGGAAAACTCCTGTATATTGTCTCTCGAATGACTGGAAGGGTTAATAGGAAGCAGGAAATGAAAAGGAGGGTGTTGCTTTTTGTTTCTTTGTTTTAACAATATATCTGTGCTTTTACCTTGTATTTTTATCTTGTGAACTGTCCTGAGATCTTACGACGAAGGGCGGTATATAAGTCAAACAAAGAAACAAGACTGAAAAAGCCCAGCCCAAATGCTGATGAGCAGGACTGAGGTGACAGCCACGCTCACAGCTTATGCTGACTTTGATCCTAAAAGCCACCTCTACTGCCTGTCTGTTTTCCTCACTTGAGTCTCCAAAATATACTTTGGGACAAGGTGATACAGTTGTGGAGGCATCTGATACAAACAGATGCTGGTGGAGCATCTTTGCCGATCAGGAATGTTTCCCAGACTCTCCAGTGGAAAACTGGACACGGCATGCTTCAGTCCTGTCTCCTCCTGTGTTGAAACAATATGTACAGCATGAGTTTCCCACTGGAGATTCAGGAACTTCCAATCCCCAGTACTGGTAGGAAGGATGGGGGCGCATCCACCCTGTCTGCTTCCACCTTGGTCAACGCAAGTTTGGGCCTTGGAAGAGGAAAATGGCATGTGGCAAAAAAAGTGTTGTGAGCCCCGTGTGCCTTTGCAGGCATTCTGTGAGAACATTGCAAGTCCTGATCCCTTTCTGTAGAGGTAGGGAATCTCAGCTCATAGGCCAAAGCCTCCAGCCTCTTTATTTAGTCCTTGAGACCATCACCACCCCATCATGTCCCTCCTTGGGTGTTTTTGGCTGGCTGAAAGGTGTCTTCTTTTTCTGCATCAGAGGTGAGGAAGCTGTGGTCCTCTAGATGTTTGTTGGACTACAACTCCCATCATCCCTGACAATTAGGCCCTGATGACTGGGAGCTGGAGTCCAGTAGTATCTACAGGTCCACTCAGATGCTGCACCCCATAAGATTGCCTATAAAAATATGTGGCCCTGGGGCTGCAAAGAGGTCCTCATCCTTGTCTTTTCAGATGCACAGTTCATGCTCCCCTAACTAGTCCCGTAATCTCCTGGCGTGCTCTGGTCCATGGGGTCACGAATAGTCGGACACGACTAAACGACTAAACAACAGCAGCAATCTCCAAACTGTTCACAAGGCTCCTTCAAGACTTTGGCATCTCCATACTTGTTTCCATTATACGTTTTATGGTGAAAATCATAGTGTGCTTCCAGATACACTGTTTGCATTTTTTTTAATGCATGTCACTGAACTGGCTAGTCTCTCTCTCTCTCTCTCTCTCTCTCTCTCTCTCTCTCTCGTGTGTGTGTGTGTTTATAAGTGACTGACAGTCCTGTTTGCTCACAGCTAGCATGTCTTGGAAAAAATATGCAAGGGCTTCATCTTTGCAATTATGGAAAGTAGCAAACTTGAAATGCGTCTCGAAACAAGTGTCGAGCCTGGGTGATCAAGCTGACAGATCCATAATCAGTTGTCATCTTGAATTTATGTTAAAAGACTTTATTTAAGGAGTTTGAATATTTTGGTGGGAGCTGATGACACTGGACTTCATATTATTAATCTGGAATGAACAAGGTGATAGTAAGCTAAATTGCGCCTGCTAAGCAGGGGAGTTGTTCATTAACGCATGCTGAATTAACCAAAAAGCTATAGCAGTAATTCAGTTGGACAACTTTTAAATGGGACTTAGAGAGTTAAGAGGCTGAGACCACAAAATGGATTAGATTCCTATGAATTAGGGCTGCATACCTGAAAACCTGTGTTTGAAAGGGGAGGTAATTCATCCAGTTTCTGTGTTTTTTATTAGTGCCTCAAAGCAGTGGTTACTCTGCCCAGCCCCAGGTCAAATCCTGGCAATTTGGTCCACAGTATGAGTTTAGTTTTTGACACAGATTGAGATAAGATGACCCTGAGTAGATATTTAAAAAACAAAACAAAACACAGTTCAGGGTACATGATCAATAAATCAGGATTTAATTTTCTTGGACAAGACTTATGATTACATTGTGATGCTTGTCAGTAAAGGGGGATAAACAGTCAGGTTTGAAAAGAGCTGTTTGATTAAATTTGGTATGTGGCATCCTCCCTAATAGCCCAAAACCTTTTGGCCCATTCCTGTGTCGGTGGGGGGCGGGCAGTATATGTCTGTTGTGCATATAATTTTATGCATATGGAAATTCTGTTTATCTAGGGTTGTCACTCCAATTTTCACTACAGTAAAATGAGATCAAGATTTAGGGGTTTCCTTATTAGAAACTGGGACGTGGGTGGCGCTGTGGGTAAAAGCCTCAGCGCCTAGGGCTTGCCGATCGAAAGGTCGCGGTTCGAATCCCCGTGGCGGGGTGCGCTCCTGTTGTTCGGTCCCAGTGCCTGTCAACCTAGCAGTTCGAAAGCATGTCAAAGTGCAAGATAAATAGGGACCGCTTACTAGCGGGAAGGTAAACGGCTGCCAGAGCAGCGATGTCATGCTGGCCACATGACCCGGAAGTGTCTGTGGACAGCGCTGGCCCCTGGCCTCTTGAGTGAGATGGGCGCACAACCCTAGAGTCTGTCAAGACTGGCCCGTACGGGTAGGGGTACCTTTACTTTATTAGAAACTGAGGAAAACCAAAATAATCGTTAGAAAAGCTTGCTAAAAAATACAACCCCCCTCCAGACAAAACTTAGGTTACCCAATGCCTAAACTGCCAACGTTGTGACAATTGCTGCAATGTAGGCAAAACCCTCAGGCCATAGCCAATTTGCCCAATAGGCAAATTCCTACCCAGCCCTGCTAATACAGTGGCCATCGCAGCCAAAGCAAGGCCAATTTATTATTTTTAAAATGAAAAATTAAAGGAGTGGGGGGGGGTTGATCTGATGAAGAACAGCTGGGTGTCGGGGGCTAGCACAGGCTATTTAAATCCCCCAGGCATGGACCAGGGGGGAAGCCTGATTGTTCCCTCTGGCATGCCCCCAGAGTGTCATTGGCTAATTTGGCAGGCTGACACGGTGCCAGATTTCTAACTGGGAGTGCAAGCTCTAGATCGCCCTCTGGCAAGACAAGCCCCTGGCATTCCAGGGGGGAGGCGCTGGCCGTCCCGCAAAACTGCCGCACCCCTAAAAAAGGGAGGGGGGTAAGTGGACTTCCATTACATGCTTCTGCATTTTTCGTCAAAAAGTATAAGATTCCCTTTCACCTCTTACTTGCCCCATTGTTCTATCCTTGTGTCCTTAACTTTGTATATCAGCCCTGTGAATACTCAAAAGGATTTGTTTTATGACTCAGACTACCCAACACATAAAAATCCAGATTTACCCAATTTAAAAGGAATGTTTTCTGCCTTATTATTCTTAGTTACTGATGTCATACATATTTAAGGTTGGAATATGGAAATATGGTTTGGTTGCTAATAGGAAGCAAAACAATGGGTAAGTGATATTTCTGCCCAAATTTTGGGAAGTGGGAAGTGTGTGTGTGTGTGTGTGTGTGTGTGTGTGTGAGAGAGAGAGAGAGAGAGAGAGAGAGAGAGAGAGAGGTTTCAAAAGGACAATTCACAGAAAGGCCTTAGTTCTTCTTCTTTACCCCTATTCACTCTATGCACTCTGATGACATTCATTAGTCTTCAATAAGCATTATATTGTTATGTGGGAAGTAGTTTAGTTGGTGTGGTTGCTTTCTTATGCCTCATAATGGCTACTAATGTTATCAGTATAGGCAAGTCTCTACTTGAAGCCAGGTGACAGGATCATAGGTTCAGAGATTTTTGTGCCGGACACCTTTTTGATTTTTGAGAATCAGATGGAATTGGAGTTGGAACAGCCAAGAGCCTTTAATTCATTGATAATAAAGAGTACTAGGGCGGATGTGGGAGCAAGGGCTGGGTGGTTTCCTGGGTTGCAGGTTATTTTCAGTTTTGTCTTCCCTTGCTTGCTTATGTTTGTAACATATACTGGTTGATCATATTGAGCTTAATCTTCCCTGGAATAAGACAAAGACCCCCAATTTCAGACCCCCACCCCAAGTGTGCCTATTTTCCAGGGACAGTCCCGGATTTACAAAAGGTTTCTGAATTGATCCCAGAATGTCCCACTTTTCCTTAGGATGTCCCTATTTTCATTGGATAAATATTGGAAGGTAGGGCACTCCTATTTTCATCAGAGAAATGTTGGAGGGTATGGAGTTATGCGACCCCAAAAACAAGGAGGTAACTATGTAACCTTTAGAAGACATCTGCAAAGGGAAGTTTTTAAATGTTTAATGTTGTATTCTATGTTTATATATGTTGGAAGCTGCACAGAGTGGCTTGGGCAACCCTGTCAGATGGGTGGGATGTTGTTGTTGTTGTTGTTGTTGTTGTTGTTGTTGAATAGGATGCCCCTATTTTCACCGTATAAATGTTGGAGGATATGTGATTACAAAGAACCATTCACATGATTGTAGGTATGACCCACAGCTGTCATTCTAAACCAATCAAAATCAGCTGCTCAGAGCAACCCTCATCATAATATCATGTGATTACAGATAATCATTTTTCAGTGTCTTTCTTTATTAAGACTTTTGACTGTAAATTTATCCCAAAGTCCTCTTTTATCTATGTACAAAATAATTCAAGATGAAGCACAGTTGCCCTGCCTAGCCTATTCTCTTTTCATGCATGCAACAGTCGCCATGGATTTTATCAGTTTGTTCTTTTCAGAATTCTGGGGTGAACATCTGCTACATAATATATGTAAAAGCAACTTGTTTTATACTGTAAAAGGTAGGCACAGGCCTTTTCAGTTTAGCTAGGCTTAAAAGTTTAGCCGTAGGCTCAAAAGAACATGGAACCATCAACATGATGCAGTTTTATGAAACTATTATTTTCTCCAGCAGATCTATGCCACAAGTTGGCCATTCTTGGTTTAGAGCAGTAATTATTGCACAAGTAAAACAAACGACTTGACCAGAAATAGATTTGCTCTTGAGGAACAACTGCATGCAATCTGGGACACATGGAGGGCATACCCTCCCATTGCTAAACGTTAGCATTGAGAATAGTTTGTATGTTCATTTTGAGCAAATTGCAATCACCTGATACACATTTCAAGATGCCCTAGATTCCAGTGTGGTTCCAGTAGGGAAGAACCTTCTAATTAAAAACCTTGATTAACATGGAACTGTAAAGTAAACATTTTGGATCACCTTGACTACCTGGAAAATCTTGTGGAAGTGACCCTAACCAAAACTTATTGGGATACTGTTATTTCTATGTGGGGGATTTGCATAACTGTCTCCAAATTAGCTCAGTGTACGGCACTTTGACAATAAAGCAGAATAATTTACAGGAGGGCAGCAATTATACTATTTTGAATAATAGTCAGGTTTCTTATCTGCAGTAGCTATTTAAAACACTACATAAATCACATTTCAGTTCCTTAGATCTTACTTTGATTTAAACACTGGCTTCTCTTTAAATTTCACTTTAATGTTTCCTTTCAAAGAATTTTTTAAAATCTTAATAAGTAGGCTTCTCATAAGTATAAATGCTGGCTTTATGTTCATATTAACTACCGTTTGTTCCTTAATAAAATGTTTAATTGGCAAAACAGTTTTGGTCATAAGGGATGTGTGCAGTGTATAATTTGAAGTGACTCTCTGTGTGTGAAATATTCTTGTACCAGCTTCTCCTTTTACTTTTCCTGCATGAAATGACAATGGACATGGTGTGAAAATCTAGCAGAGTCTTTAATCCCAGATGATTGTCTGATTAGGGCTGCATTCAGACAGCACTTTATTCTGTTGTGATGACTTTTCCTTACCTGATCCTTCCCATGTTTTATGTGATCTTTCACATGATGCAAAAGCCGCTTCTAAAAACTAGAAGAATCTAATGGAAGTTTACCATATTATTTGCTTCCACAAAAGAAAAGAAAATCTATTTGCAGCCCAGAAAACTGTGTGAATTTTGTGTGGTAATTTCACGTGATGAAATCTGGGGCACGGTTCCAGCTGGTAGTGCTCTCCCACCACAACTTGGCAGTATGTGGGTCTTTAGCAGAACAGTTCCATAAAGCAGCAGGTTATATGACAGCAAGTGGTTTGTCAGGGCTGAATGTGAACAATCCCATTATTTCTCAGAATCAAACCTTTCTTCGTGCTTCCAGTAAATCTTAAAGTTAGGGTGACATTTCCCCTTCCCCAGCTTCCCAAAAATACTATCTTCAGAACATTGTGATGTGGTCTCACTCCCAAGGCATTCCAGGAAACTGAGGAGAGACGCTTTCATCACCATGAATGGAAAACCGTCGACCACCTCATGAGGTTATATGAGTGAAGCAGGAATCCATTCCCTTTTGGGGTGGGGAAGTGGGCTATTTCCCCCTCCCCCTTCCAATGGTTTTCCAGGAAGGTTTCGTTCTAGCGATGAATGGTTGAAAAAAATTCAAAATATGACGCACAGCTGCAGTAAATTTACCCATGAGGATATCCGTTTTCAAGCAATGAAATCTATTTGCTTTGTTCTTCTCCCATCTCACAGGTTTTGTGCTGCTCTGTGACTGAACGTACTGAAAATGTGTAAAAAGGAAGCAAAGGAAATAAAACTATTCTGTAACAGTGACTTGAAACTGATTCAGCATAGCCCAGACCAGTAACAATTTCACTGGTGCTGGTACTGACTTGACTTGAATAGTACAGTCATAGCTCAGGTTGCGTGTTTTCATCTTGTGTCCCACGGCAACCCAGAAGTACCGGAATGGGTTACTTCCGGGTTTCAGCACTCGTGCATGCGCAGAAGCACCAAATCATGCCACGCGCATGCACAGACGCGGCACTTCTGGTTGTGAATGCTTCGAGTTGCGGACGTGCCTCTGGGACGGATAACGTCAGCAACTCAAGGTTCCACTGTTCTAGAATGTTCCTCTGCAACAACATAGATAAATGTGACTTGCTTTATATGCTAGTGGAATATTGATATTATAGCAATTGCAATGCTTGTCAGGTTTTTTAATGCTGTTGTGTGCCGCTTTGAGCTCAACATTTGTTGCTGGACTCACCTGAGAGGTGCCAGAACAGTACTCACCTCAGAGGTGCCAGAACAAAGTTCTGGCAAGTTCCCACTGGAAAAAAAAGCCCTGGTGCTAAGTAAATGCACATTCCCACCTGTTCAGTTAGGACTGTTGTTGTTGTTTAGTCATGTCCGACTCTTCGTGACCCCATGGACCAGAGCACACCAGGCACTTCTGTCTTCCACTGCCTCCCGCACTTTGGTCAAACTCATGCTGGTAGCTTCGATAACACTATCCAACCATCTCGTCCTCTGTTGTCCCCTTCTGCTTGTGCCTTCCATCTTTCCCAACATCAGGATCTTTTCCAGGGAGTCTTCTCTTCTCATGAGGTGGCCAAAGTACTGGAGCCTCAGCTTCATGATCTGTCCTTCCAGTGAGCACTCAGGGCTGATTTCCTTAAGAATGGATAGGTTTGATCTTCTTGCAGTCCATGGGACTCTCAAGAGTCTCCTCCAGCACCACAATTCAAAAGCATCAATTCTTCAGCGATCAGCCTTCTTTATGGTATACAGACCTTTGTTGGCAAGGTGATGTCTCTTCTTTTTAAGATGTTGTCTAGGTTTGTCATTGCTTTTCTCCCAAGAAGCAGGTGTCTCAGTTAGGACTAGCCTCTGTTTAATCCCAGATCAGAACCATGAAACTGATGTAGTGTTTCATTGATTTTGTTCCAATCATCTCCTGGCATGAATCTCAACTAAAGAAGAAACTGAACCTCCTGGGTGATGAAGTAACTCATTTGTTATTTTAGAAATGCTAATGAAGTCCAAATTGACAAGATTTCTGAACTCTCTGACTTGGTGATTTAATGTGTTCCATCAAAGCTGTGCCTTAGGTGTGTTCCACTTTGTCCAGGAAGACTGATTGGGTCAGTCCTGTGCAAATGACAAAAGCGACAAGTTGTTGCAGAGTTAAGTGTGCTTAAGACCATTGATCTGCGCTTCAGAAAGCTTAAGTCTGTGTTGGATTCTGGCCAAAGTGCCTTGCGCTAAAATAAATAAATTGGTTGTTGGTTCTGTGATGAGAGGAGGCTTCAGGAGCTAAATAAAGCCTCCCCGGTAAGATAGCACGTAAATTTTTTTGCAAAGCATGTGAATGGCAGAGCATAGTTGGAAAGACTCCCCGCAATTAATATAATAATATCAGTAAAAGCTTGTGCATTTACACAGTGAGATAAAAGCCTTATTTATTTATTACCTTTAAAACCCACTTTTCATCCAGGGAACTCACTGTGTTTTAAATAGGTTTCCGCACCCTGCTCATGGTGAGCTCCATGTCTGAATAGGACTTTGAGCTTGGATCCTACTCCAGCACTCAAGGACCACTACATTAAATTGGCCCGCATTGTGACTTTTCAGAGCATTCCTATCCTCTAGCCCTTTATGCATGCTGAAAACTGTATTATGAAACCCTCTGGTAACACAGCCTAGGAAGATGCAGTTAGAAGTGACAATTTCTAGTTCAAAGTGGATTCCCCCCCCCCCAAATTTCTTTATTTTTCTACATTGCCACCATATATGGTACACTGAGCCTGTTTGGTCTCCACATCTCCAACAATTGCTTTTGGCTCCTTTATACATTTACCACCGGTGTTGCATTTTTAAGAAGTTTTCCTTTATGGCATAGCATGTGTTAAATTTCCAATTTTTCTTCCATAGATTTTCCCATTGGGACATTGTTACAGCGTACCCAAAGTCTTGAGACCACTTTATCATAGCTGATGTAACTTCTTCCTCCTCGACTTCCCAGTCGAGGAGGAGGAGGTGATAAGCTTTAGAGAGAGTTTTACTTTTTGCATTTATTACGTCGGATTCAAATCTCGAGGTTTCCTTGGCGAACCCTTTTTGTTTATCTATTTTGAATCTATTGAGTATTTGGTAATATTGGAACCAATCTGTAATGACATCTCTTAATTCCTCAAAACTCTTAAGTTTCAATTGGTTCTCTTCTTCTTTTAAAAGTGTTTTATAGGTAGGCCAATTTTCCAATCCACTTTGAACTAGAAACAATGTTAAGAATCTCATTTACTAGGAAACCAGAGGCATATCTGTGGGCATCACTGATTCAGATATCCCTTAAAAATGCAGAGAACTTTATTTGTATGCAACAGTGGCAGCGAGAGTCCTTATAGCTACAAGGTGACATAATTCCTTCTAGACCAGAGTGGATTCAAAAATTGACTGAATATGCTGGAGTAGACAATCTATCGGGGGGAAATAAACTGATAACTGAATTTGTATCAAAATGGGAGGCCTTCAGAACGTATCTTAAACAAAATTATACCATGTTAAGATCTGTAGCAGCTTTTGAGTGATTCCAGCAGTTTTTAGCAATTGCTTATGTAAACATAAATATTTATAAATTGGGAAAATGTTAACACAAAAATAGTATTTTGGTATGGCAGTAAAGATATGTAAAAAGAATTAAGGAATCAATGGGAGGTCGGCTATAAAAGGAGGAAAAAGGAAGGAAGGAAGGAAGGAAGGAAGGAAGGAAGGAAGGAAGGAAGGAGGAGGAGGAGAAGAAGAAGAAGAAGAAGAAGAAGAAGAAGAAGAAGAAGAAGAAGAAGAAGAAGAAAAAGCGACAATTTCTAAAGCTGTTGAGCATGTCTGGAATGTTGTTTAGCTGCTTACATAGGACTCTTTGGATTTTGGCTTCAGTTTTAGATTGGCAGTGCAATGATTAATGCAGTGATAAACATTTTTTTTTTTAAAAAAAGTATAAATCTGTTTTGAAATTACAGACTTTAAATGCATTAAAAATATTATTTTGATAAATAAGGGGATTTGAGATAAGCTGTTCTTAAGGTACTTGAGAGCAGCATCTACGCTGCAAAAAGAAAAGAAAAATGCTAACAGAAGAAGTAATCATTCTTCTCCAGAACAGTTGAAATATATTTTTATCTATTGAATTTTTGAACAGATGGCAGTCTAAAATACAAATCCATAGCATTTTTATTCTGTTGGAACTTAATTGGTACAGTTTCTCCCCAGTGTTGTCTCTGAAACTTTTAAGTCTCCTTTGAAGCATATTGTCAGCTGTGAAGTGAGATATTATATTTCAATAATCTCTTTGCATCCAGGGTTCAATATTTTATAGCAGAAAGGCTCTTCTTCCAGCAAGTGACCTTAAATGCAGAGGCATAAATATGTGCTTAGATTTAATTTTTGAAGCTTAGATAGTTGACCCAGTCTTCTATCATAATTTAGCAATAATTTGACCAGTCAACTGGATTTGGCTGATATTAACTAGAAAGAGATTACGGATGTGTACTCAATACAATAAATCTCAGACTAAAGGATTATATGAGAAGGCACTGAAATGGATCAGAGTTGTTGTTGCAGCAGCCTTGATGGATGATTGAGAAATATATGACCAGGGAATCGTAGCCGTGTTTTCTCAGAACTCAGTCCCACTGTGATCAATGGGACTTACATCCAGTCAGGTATATATGCAGTGCCCAAACACTCTGTGTGTGGTCATTCTGACAGCTGAATGGAAAATAAGGGAGTAAATGACTTTGCATGCAGGCAACCTAATTTAAGCCAATTTATTTCCAAATTTGCTGATCATCGCTTGAATGGCACATGCTGTTATAATGTCCATGTTGCCACAAAACTCTGTTGGCTTTGCCTCAACAGAGCTAGGTGTACAGAGCTGGCAAAATCACAAAGTACATATTTCCAGCCATACCTGGAGATGCTGGGAACTAAAACTGTGGCAGGGGAGGAGAGATGGAACCAGCTGCTTCCTTTTAATTTTTGCCTGATCTCTGATACTTTGCGCATTCCATTTTAATTTTAATTTTGGAAAACTGGTTTTCTTGGTTCAAATTGTTAATTGGCTTTGATTGAAGGGAGTGATTTGGTTTCATTATCTGCAGGTACTTTATTATTATCTTGTAAAACAGTATGTGAAACGTATTTTTTAATTTTTGTTAATTTCTAAAGGGTTTCTTTATATTAAGAAAAATTACTGGAAAGCAATGTGATTGCTGTTGTATATTTTGTCATTTCTGTGGGATTTCTATGGGATGCCAAGGGATTACAAGTTAAAAATGAAACATAATGAAATGAGCTGTTCACTGTCTTCTTCTCTCCCTCTCTTGGTTTTTTTTATATTTATAATTCTGGCTTTACAAAAACTGCTCATCATGACTTTATTTGTCATGAGAAGCAGTGATTCATTTTTGCATGTCGGCGCTGACCTCCTTCCTTCCCTGCCTTGTCTGCCCCTGCTCTTGATGACTAGAAAAAGCCACAGAAAGGGAAAAAGAAACATCATAACATACTCCTGTTGCTGTGCAAAACAATGTGTAATAGTCGTTGCTCATTCAGCTGTGATGCATAGATGAAAATTTGGTAGGCCACAGTAGGGAGATAGCTTTGCACAGGGAAATGTTTTGTGAAATTACATCGAACCTCAGGTGTCTTGAGTTTGTGCGGCAAAGGGTGAAAGCAAATAAGGAATGCATTTTTTAAAAAAGAAAGAAAGACATGGTTTAAAAGCTTTCAAGTCACTATGTATATCATTAAACAGGGACAAATTTAATTTTTAGCTATATACACATGGATATGATGTGTTGCAACTTTGGACTGGTGTTTCTAGTGCAAAGTGAAGCCTCCTCTCCCCTCAAGCACCCTGACAGTTTTCAAGGTCTCAGTATTTGACACATGCAAGTAGCTCTGAAAAGAGGGCATCTCCAAATCCATTCTATGGTTTGATGTTCTGATTCCCAAGAATAAAAGAAATAACATCTCATGTGTACTTTCAATAAGGTGGCAGAACGTATATCAGTCCTATAGTAATATGGAATCTGAATGTTAAAGCAGTTGCTTCATTAAAACACACACACACAATTAGTGCAACATTTTATCTAAGCTCAGTCAGCAATGTATATACTCTGTGGGATGCATGAACTTCTGACAATACTTCTGTGCATATGGTCTCCTTTTACAAAAGGTAAATTGCTAGCCACTGTCATTTTTTTCATTTTATTTTTTAGAATGGAAAGGAAAATCAAAGCAAACACAACTTTTAAGTATTCAGAAAGGTAAAAGTCTAAAGCTAAAGGGATGCGGGTGGCGCTGTGGTCTAAACCACAGAGCCTAGGGCTTGCCAATCGGAAGGTCAGCAGTTCGAATCTCCGCAACAGGGTGAGCTCCTGTTGCTCGGTCCCAGCTCCTGCCAACCTAGCAGTTCGAAAGCACGTCACAATCAAGTAGATAAATAGGTACCACTCCGGTGGGCAGGTAAACAGCATTTCTGTGCACTGCTCTGGTTCACCAGAAGCGGCTTAGTCATGCTGGCCACATGACCCGGAAGCTATCTGCAGACAAACGCCGGCTCCCTCGGCCGGTAAAGTGAGATGAGCACAGCAACCCCAGAGTCATCTGGGACTGGACTTAATGGTCAGGTGTCCCTTTACCTTTACCTTTACACAACTAAAAAAAATCAATAAAATGATGAGTTGCTCAGACCAATGGAAGCCCTACCCCTAGAATATATTGTCTCCAAGTTGTGTGAAATTCCAGGGGTCCCAGACGCTTACCCAGGGTTCACGTTTCCTGGGGGATGAGGGATAGCAGAGACTGTGGTGTCTTTATGATATGTGGTTTATTTACACATATACACATTCTGAGCCTACTATGGCACCACAGCCTTGAATTCAAGCGGAAATCAAGAATGGCGACCTCTCTCTCTGGCTTCCCAGCCTGTAGCTTCACTCCCAACTTCTACTTCACATAACTCAGTTCTCCACTCTGGCTTTTGTCTTTCTAACTACCAGCGAGTCATGGCAGGGTGGCCACCCATTTGCTGTCAGGCACAAAGTTGCTTCCTTTGTTATAGCTAGCCTAGCTATTCCAGGAATTTTAATCTTTGCCTAGATTTTAAGACTTGTTGGACCCAGGAATTAGAAGAGGCTCGGCATACAGCCAACTGCCCCCTTGCTGATAATATATACATAATTTCCTCACCATAAATGCCTTTTTTCAAGATTGCTTCATTTCCCCTCCTTATAACTCTGAGTCCCAATCAGCCACACAGAACAGCACAGAAAAGTTTGTTTGTTTTTCCCTCTCTTGTACTTACTTATTTAACATTTGGGTTCAGCTGAAATGTGTAGCTGAAACATCTGTGGCTGGGTAGACAAATTGCAGCAATTGTCTAAGGAGTGCTAAGCATAGGTCCAGGAGAGGGTTAATTGGTAGCAAATGGAACATAAGTTCCAATACCTGGCTTTATGGTCAATGAAAGTGACAGTAGGAGACAACTGGAGGTTTGACAAGGGCCCTAAAACAGGGACAGGAGATGGTTTTCCAGAGAGCGGCTACGATTGCATCTTGGATCTGTGCTTGCCATGATGTATCCTAGAAGTAATAATTTAGCTTCTGGGATGTAGGTCTGTGAGACACATAATTTATACATGACTAGGCAAGATTTTGAAGTAAAAGCCCCATAAACATGAAACACTTTAAAAGAAAAAGGGAAAAAAGAATCTGACACAAAGACATACAACCTGTTTACATGAAGTCAAGTTAAGTGCCCATTGGCCTCACATGATCTATGAGCTGCTAGGCTGCAGCACTTTGGAATGCAGCTGGGGGAAATCGTATCTGTCAGTTACTACATGTATGGAAACAGCAATGCATTGCAGATGCAAAATTAGCACAAAAGAGAAAAAGCATGGCTAGGACTTTTCTCCTTGAGCGCATAGTTGTATATTTGTATGGACGCAAGTGGCACTGTGGTCTAAACCACTGAGCCTCTTAGGCTTGATGATCAGAAGGTTGGTGGTTCGAATCCCCACAATGGAGCGAGCTCCCGTTGTTCAGTCCCAGCTCCTGCCAACCTAGCAGTTCGAAAACCCATCCAAGTACAAGTAGATAAATAGGTACCAATGCAGCGGGAAGGTAAATGGCATTTCCGTGTGCTCTGGTTTCCATCACGGTGTTCCATTGTGCCAGAAGCGGTATAGTCCTGCTGGTCACATGACCTGGAAAACTGTCTGTGGACAAATGCCGGCTCCCTCGGCCTGAAAGCAAGATGAGCGCTGCAACCCCATAGTTGCCCTTGACTATTAACCACCCAGGGGTCCTTATTACCTTTAGCTTGTATATTTGTATGTAGTTGCTCAAGATGGTGCCCTCCAAATGTTGTGGACTAAAACTCACATTATCTCTGAACATGGGCCATGCTGGCTGGGCCTTATGGGAGTTGCAGTCCAAAAATCTAGAGGACATTAGGTTAGGAAAAGCTACTATCATATTTTTCAGATTTATTGGAGAGCTCGTAAAGTTTGATCCCTCTCTGATCCTCAGCTTGAAGTGTCCATGTCCAGCAACAGATAAATCACCTGATGCGACTTGACTGTTTATGTTTATGCACAATGCTTCCCACCCAAGCTTACAAGTGGAATGCCAATCACTAGATCAGCTTTGCTTTGCAAGAGTATCTGTGTGTTCTGACACCGCTTGCCCTGCCTTTTGGGAATCTTTCCTAATTTGGTTTGCAATATAAGCAATTTGTCGATCTCATCTAGGTTGTCTTGAATGGTTGGGGGCACAAAATAATAATTAAATAATAAGAACTACAATGTTATGATGTTGAAGTCTAGACTTTTCCAGATGTGCATTCGCGTGTGCAAAGGGTTACTTCTCTTCCACATGTCTTGTGCCTAAGAACCAGATGGGCTTCACAGCCTTGATTTCAAGAAGCAACAAAAAGATTCTTTGTTAAAATGTCAGAAGCAAGAAGGGGAAATTTTGTTCGCAGGAAGTAGGAAGTGATTCACATTCAAAAGTTACATTTCTTTGATCTTAAGCCATTTATTTCAGCCTTTGGTGTATTTTCCCCCAAGCGCATCAATGGAATCATGAGAGATGCCCCTGCTGACAAATTCTTAAGTTGCATCATTATTAATTTATCTATTTTAGTATTTTCAATAAAAGGAACCTTATAGGGGTTTAAAAAAAAAAAAATTCCACACATTTTCTTCTTAAGTCTACTTGAGATCCAACCAGATTTGCTGCCATAAAAATCATCAGTTTATCAGATCTGTTTCATACTCTTGAAATACAGTTCTCCAAACAAGCTAAATATCTAATAGCCTGTTTCTGAACTCAGTTGATCTGTGTGTGCATAACTGAGAGCAGAAATTTGACAGATGGACAGGACAGAAGCCTTGCATAATTACAACTGCAGGAGGGGGTTAAGTTGACTGCTAACCCTCCATAAAGTATGCCTCTCTATCGCTTGTCAAGGGCTTGTTAAGTGGAAAATTGACTTGGGGTTAATGTTGGCTTTGTTCACATGGCAGTTTATTCCGTTTTCACGACTTTCCCCTAACTGTTATGTTCCACATTATATTCCTCATTTCTGGAACTTTAACAGAATATGGTGCTCATTTCCATGTTATGTGCTTCCAGAAAAAAACAAAGTTCTGTTTGCAAATAATGGGGAAATAGAGTGCTTAACATGCTCCATATTCCACTATAGTTTTGCAATATTCCACTATAGCTCTGGAAGTAGTTTTTACATCATGTAAATGCTCCGATATAATGCGGATATTAACAGTTAGGGAAACAACATGGGAATGGAATAAACTGCTATATGAATGGAGCCATAGTTAGACATAGCCACCCCTCAGAGTGGTAACTGCAAGTTTCTAAAATGTGCAGGGAACCTCCACAAGGAGAGGAGAGTCCCCACTTCTGATCTTTTGCCATTAAACTCATGAAGGGCTTTACATGGACTGAAAGATCGCATGCATACCAGGCAAAGTTTAGCAGTATGATTCCATTCATTTGCATAATGGCTTATACCTAATTATGCTGAATGTCCAATTAGGCCTAGACTGCATTTATGAAGGGAGGTTGCTGCCATTTCCACCACCACAGGGAATCATACATCCCATTCATACTTCTTTGGGCTTTTTTGAATCAATGCATTTTTAAAAAATAAAATTTTTTGAGGAACATCTACTCAAGGTCTAAAAGACAGGCGTGGTTTTTCTATGACCCAAAAAGGTTCTGCACCAGACTTCCACTGATTTTTTTTTTTTTTTTTTTTTTTACTAAAGCAAAACAATGTAGGTGAATTTGGAGGTGCCAAAACATTTGAGGAACTGTGAGGACACAAAGGGGGCTGAGAAGAGGATTTTGATGTGAATATTTGGGAGCAGATTCATTCCAGGCGTAGTACGTGCCTAGCCTAAAATGCCTTCTTATTCATGAATAAATTACTTCTAACATGACTTTTCATTTCATTGCATAGTTGTGCAACCTCTGAAACCTGACGATAAACTTCAAGTTTCTCGCTCAGACTAAATCCCGTTGTGTATTTCTCAGATGCACAGGTATATCATGGGCAGATAATTAAGCCCCCTTTTTTTAAAAAAAGAAAAAACTCGGCAGGATTTCACATAACTAAATGAAGCATCTTAACATGGCATGAAGGCTAAATAAATCCCTGAGGTTATTGCTACTTTTCATTCAGCAAAGCAACTTTTTCTTGACAGTTACTTAAAAAGACAAGAAGTCTCAAGATATTTGTCTTCCCTCTTCAAGTATCGCATACAGTTCCTCTTGCGCTGTGCATTATTTAGAGGATCGTTAGCATGCAGGGCATGGAGAGGTTTCTTAACTTTCTCCCCAATTTGAAGGGAATTTAAGACACATTAACAAGGATTTCATTGCCTTTGCGATTCTTTGCTCATGGCCATTTGAACTAAGCTACTATTTGCCTCGGAACAAGAAGGTGTTGCGAATCTTTGTGTCCAGTCCCATCCGAGAGAAGTGATGAAAAACTTACTGCTTTGAGGGATGGCTCATTTTTTATAATAGAAAGCTGAAATCCTTATGGACATGTTGAGGGAACAACACTTGGTTGAGATAACCTTGCTGCCATGTTTCCAGACTCCTCCTGTTATGTTTTTACCCAAACTAAAATGTTAATGGCTAGTTCCCCTCATATTCCAGAAGTGGTGATGTATTATTTGTTTTACACAAAATTATTTTCAGCAAAGGCTTTGTTGAGCCGAGAGGAACGGCGATGTTTTTGCAGATTTTATTTATAAACTGAACCAAACTGACCTGGTTTGCAGCAGAAAATGTTAAATGCTGATGAGACATTTTTGAAAACTCCTCTGGCGCCTGAGTGTCTGGTTTTTGATTGATTCTTTTCAGGTTTTCCAACTGTTATATGTATAGGATTGTGTTGTGGTCCAGTGACTGTGGAGAAAAGCAGCTGTGGTTCATTTCTGGGAAGAAAAAAGGGAAAGAAAATGCAAGGCCTTATCTCTAATTAGAAGACACATAATCTTACATGTGTGAACTACCCTGGGATATTGTGGTCTTGTTCAGATAAGCATGCACAGCTGTTTCTCAGTTATTGATGACTTGCCAGTAGAATGTGTGAACTGACTCAATTGAGAAACCTTACATGTGAGTTGATACAAAAGTATTTATGAGATTAAATCTGTGATTGGCTATTCATACACGCAAGACATCACTTGATGCTGCAGATAATATTTTTGTGTGCTGCTTTGGGGCTTCCAAGGCATTGGTTGTTGTTGTTGTTGTTTACTGCTGGTGGTATTTGTTGTTGGGATATTTTATGGTGATCTTCTTGCTGCTGTAGGAATAAAGATAATTCTATGACATTTTTTTTCATTTAATACACAATCACTTTTAATTTAACTTAAGTCATTTTATTTGATATTGTGTATTTTCTATTTGTTCTACACACATTGTGGTAAGTTGCCATAAGACCATTTTTTCTTGGTATATGGCCATAAAGTAGTTGTTGTTGTTAATGCCAATATAAGTATTTACTTATATTATTAACCAATACTTTTGTAAGCCAATATCACATTTCCTTAAGTTTGCAGACTAATTCAAATGAGCTACTACAAATAAGCAGTCTTTATTTGACAGATGTTTCTAGGAACCTCAAATAACTCTCATCTGCAAGATGAACGGCTTAGCCTGGTGTCTTCAATTCCTAGCCACATTCTGGGCTTCTTACCCTCATTTGGGTCTGCAGCTGGCCAAGGTTCAGATCACTTTCAACCACAGGTTGACTAATATAGCATTATAGCAGCTGCGAGAGCTTGGGTAGGATGTCACCTAAACCACAACTTCTTTCCTGTTGGGGTGGTCCTAATGACTACAGTGATTAGGAATTCATCTCCAGGAAGCCACCCACCTTCCCAGCTAGATCTTCTGTTCTTCCATTTGAGAGCAAAGTCAAAGATAGCTGTTCCAAAGTCTCGAAATGGCTGAGGTGTCTGTTACAGGCAACAGATAAAAATGCAGAATTAGAGATGCAGGGTGGTCTTTGAAGTGCAGATTTTGACTTTGCTTTTGGGGTAATTACATAATTTTTCTTTTTTAAAAAAAACAACACACACACTTTGATTTCCCACTTAAATCTATATGAAATAGCTAAAAACAGCTAAACATTATGTTCCAGCCTACCCCAAAGTTGCTACTTTATCTTTTAAATCCAATTTTATTTATGTTTCTTTCTTTAAAACATTTCTTTATCCAATCAGATTTCAGGCTGGGGGTATAACAGTACAGAACACAGTATAGGTAACTCATAATTTAGACACATTTAACTTGTGTGCATTCAGCTTTATGAGTTTGGCAACATTTTTAAAAAAAAAACACACAAAACAAAACCCTCAAAAGTAGGTGGGAAGGGGGCATGACTCCAATAATATTTTTTTCAATCCCCCCCCTTGCGATTGAACCCAATGTGTTTTGATCATATGTGTGTTTGTTTTTACACACTATCCCAGAATGTCATCCCAGCATAAATTGAGAGTTTTCTGTACTATAAAACCTCTGTCATTAACAACCATATGCTTAGAAGTTAGATTACACCTGGGCAATAAAACATTCATGGACAATGATATTGTTGTTACTTTTACTTCGCCAAACCTTTATTAGGCATCACAAATATAGGCCATCATAAAACATCCATATATAAAATTTTAAAATGTATACAAATAAACAGCCATGTAAAAATATGTAATGAGGATTTTCATTGGAGTTTCTTCCCGCCATTCACCACTCTGAGAGATAATATTGATAAAAACTCAGCCATCCTTTGCAGTTACTTCTATGTTAATATCAGACAGATAGAATCTGATATTTTCATTGTGCCATGATTGCACATGCTTGTGTAGCTGGTTGTACAACGGGCAGTAGAAAAGAATGCGTTCTACTCTATCTGGCACATTCAAAAAACATCCACAATGTCTATCATTTCTGGGGATGTTTAAATATTTGCTCTTGACAAAGCTGAGGGGAAAACATTCAGTTGGGCTAACATAAATTTTGAAATTTATGTTACCTGTTGTATTTAAACCATAAAATTTGTGGGAGCAAATTTTATTTACAGCTATTTTGTTTTTCAATGTCTCTTAATCTGATTTGAATATTACAATTAATATATTGCTCATAACTTCTAAATGATATTGTTGCTAATGCTATGCATCTCTGCAAACCTGACTGTTTAGCACCTTGTTTTAGGCTAAAACATATATTTAAAGCTCATGCAAGTAATCCTGGGAACTAAAGTTTACTCATCGCAGAGCTATAATTTGCAGCACCCTGAACAAGCTACAATTCCCAGGATTCTTTGCGAGAAGCCATGTGTTTTAAATGTATGATCTTAAACTGCTTTCCTAGTTTAAGGTAGATATATATATGTTGGAAGTTAGATGCACTTGAGGAGGCTATGATTTCCTACCTAGAAGAGAACCTCCAATACCCCTTTCCTTTAAGAATTTCAGAGAATAGTGTCGTTTCATGAAGAAATGAGTTTCTGATATAATCTGTTATAGCACCAGTCTGCATCTTCGTCTCTCACTAATGCAATACCTAGCAGACAAGAAGCAAAGGCGCTGTGCATTATAGGCATAGGGTCAGTAATGAATTGGAGCATAAAAAGTGACCAAATCCTAATACAGTGGCCACACCCACAGCATAGATTTAAAGCTAGGATGGCATAACAATCCCTGTTCCCAGGGAACTCTGGGAATTCCACCTTGTTGGGGGGGGGAGTAGAAATAAGAGCTTCTTACCAATTCTCAACACCCTTAACAAACTACAGTTCCCAGATTTTATTGTGGGAAGCCATGACGGTTAAAGTGGTATAACAGTATTTTAAATGTATGCTCACCTCTGTCATGGAAACTCTACTCAATACTGATCCAGAGCAGATTCCAATGTATAGTTAGCAAAGTAAAAACTTAAGCACATTGCAGGATTCCCCAAAAATCAACCAGAGGCAACTGTATTTCATCCAGCAGAGCTTTACTGCTACTGAAGGCAAATGAGCATCATGGTCACGGATCCCATACATTCAGCATTGGCACTGTCCGTAAGAAATCCAGTTGCAGCAGACTTAACTTAAACTTACACTCACTTATAAAAAGTCAAAACCTTAACACTAAGCATATTATGTACAGAACACCACACCAGGAGGAAGAGAGATAGAAAGAGAAAGTGAAACCCAGGCTTCTTCTGGCCTTACTTTTATAGTCAGCATGACCTTGACAGAAGAGATAAGAGAACCAGTTTAAGAGAACTAGCTTCTCTGAAGGTATAACTCAAACATCCATGAAGCTTCTGCTTGTTTTTTTCACACAGAGAAGCTTCCAGAACCCTCTTGAATTAAGTAGAATAGGAAAGATCTATACACACCATCAGATCAATGCTTTCTGCACTAAGAAATGCAAGCTGACAACCTCAATCCTATGCAAAAGTCAGAGCTTGATGGGCCTACTCTTAAGAAACTAGGTATCCAATTGTAGCATCACTCAGCTACATGTATGCTTATGAACACATTTCCATATACATTCTTACTGCTGGATGGTCATTTTGTTACTTATTGTATTTCCTCGCAGACCAAGGCAATTTGTTTGGTCCTCAAGATCACAGAAGGTATTTGGCTAGTAGGCTTAGTTGATCAGCAAAGTATACTCTTTGAACACATAAATACTAAAATTTATTCCTACATTGTTTCAAGGCTCCCAGTGGGTTGTTGCTATTTTACTAAGGACATAGCTAACATATATGAGGAAGCATTCTGTATTCATTTGCTAATTAGCCAGGCAGCTTTATGATCAGTTTAACAGAGCCTAGCTGGAAGCCAAGAGCGAATGTACTTTCCTTTCCTTCAACATAAGCCAGAATTTTACGACAGATAAAAGTGTAATTCTTCCTTTAACTGCCCAACAGCAGGTTAATGGCTAAAGACTCCAGTTGAGCTCATTAATTAAGCTAAGAATGGAAATCATTCTCAATCAAATGTCAAGGAGATGAATGAAGACTTGGGGCAGTTTTGTACACTAGAAGAGCAATAAGGCCAGAAAGGGCATAGGACCTCCCCAAAGTCAGTAAGAAGTGGGGGGGGGGGGGACCCAGTCCAATTTCTTTGTTTTACAAGTATGGAATTGGGGAAATCTGAGGAGAGCTAGGAAAGCTCATCAGAAGCTCATTCAGCAACTGGGGTGGCTAAATGAACAAGTAGCATCTCCAAACTCAGCTGGAGTGTAACACTCACGATTAAATCCCCACATTGGGCCCTGAGGCCACAGCTCTTAACATTTCTTCTACTCTTTTGTTTCAGTTCTTCCTTTGACTAGGTTATTTGTTTGATTCATGCATGGATGGCAAGATTCATGGGGTTTTCAAATCCCGTTATAACTGGACTTTTCAACGTTGTGCCCGTTGGGAGGCTCATTTAAACCTGATTGCTGTTTTGAAGTGCCATTTGAGCAAAGTAGACAACGTGAGCCAAAGCCTCATTATGGTTATTTATTGCAGAATAAAACAGCTGCTTTTAAATGACATCCTCTGATTCACACAGTGGACTAGAGAGGGCTTAAGCATAGCTCCCAGAAGAAAAGCTTGCCATTTTAGTTGCCAGCAAATTTGACATCAGGTGGAAATATGAAGGTTCCTCCTTCACAGAAACATCTGAAGAACTCCAAGGGAAGCTAAGAGATTGCTCAAAACAAAGCAAATCTTTATTGTTCTGGTCAATGGCCAGCATTAAAGAAACAAGCTAAGAAGCACATAGAACACATTATTCAGGTGGGTAAAATAGGGTATTAAAAAAAAGGAATAAAATGAAATAAAGGAAATAAAAGTAACTGCGAGTGAAGTAAAATGGGCGTCAACATTTTTAAAAGGCTGATGCCATGTCACAAATTCCAAAGCAGAAAATTACAAAATGTCTGTGGTCAGTTCATGGTGGGTTTTTGCTTTGTGCAACACAGTAGCTGGCCAAACTTAGAGAGATTGATGCACAGTATGAAACATAGCTGCTCCTAAGAAATAATTACACCTGATCCTACCTTTCATTCACTTGCTTCCTATAGCTTCCAGGGATGCATACACTAATAGCCTTACCTTACATATGACATCAGGTGTTGGGCAAATGGGCACAGTGGTGTCCAAACTTTTTTCAAAGAGGGCCAGATTTGAAGAAGTGAAGGGCCGTGGGGGCTGACCAATGGGCGGACCAAAGTTTTTGACCTTTTTTAGGATTGAAGTTGTTGAGCTTTTTACCCCAAAGTTATTGAGCTTTTTTTAGATTGAAGTTGTTGAAGTTGATAAGGTTTGGGGTGGATTTTACCCTGTGGGCTGGAGATTCCCCAACTGTTTTGCCTTAGATTTTGCCACCTGCCCTTAAATGGCATCCACAGTCTGTTCAATGGTAGGGTCTATCCCAGGTAATGTTAAGTGTTAGGAGAGAGCTGGGATGACCTTATAAATGCCCTTGAGACTGTCCTCCTTTCCCCCATATGTCTGCCTCCCTGTGTAATCCTATGTAAATAGCCTTTTATCGGAGCTTCTGATTAACTAAAGGTTTTGGACATTCTCTTGGCTGTTCAGATAAAAAGCCTGTGTGACATTTGCCTCCCACCTCCCTTTCCACACAGACACAATTCCAGGTCCTTTTCTATTTCCAATCTGTTTTCTTACATTTTTAAGCAGAAGCCCAGTGCTTTTGACTGCCATGCAATTTGTACATATCCGGTAGCAGATTTGTGTTTGACTTTATTCAGCGAGACTGTGTTAGAGCTGGCATGCGCTATCTCTACCGTATTCGATAATGCCACATTCAGAATGACAGCGGTCCAAGCCTTGGGGCAGGAAATGCTTCTTGAGATATGTTCAGTTGCCGTTTAACGATGTTTTGCCTGAGGTGATAGGAAAGAAGTCGCCAATGCTTCCAAACATGTCTTTAGCTTTCAAACATGTCTTTAGCATTTTAATAGCGTCTTGACTTGTCAGAATAATGCCACAGTGCTAACTGGGTGCTGTGCACTACATTGCTGCAATTAAGAAACATGGATTTCCAGGAACATCATGAGAGCTTGAACACCTTAATTTGTCCATTCCTTGTAGCATGGCCTGAGCTGCAGAGATTTTAAGGGTGCCATTGTGCTTTTCAACACAGCTTGACTTCCATACTTCCATTTACTGTGCAGGACCAAAGTTCTTTGCTTGTGACTGAAGCCCTGTTCAAAGTCAAATACTTCACCAAGCAGGGAAAGTCAAACACAGGCATAGGCAAACTTGGCCCTCCGGATGAATTGTGACTACAACTCCCACCATATCTAGCTAACAGGACCAGTGGTCAGGGATGATGGGAGTTGTAGTCTCAAAATATCTGGAGGGTCAAGTTTGCCTATGCCTGGTCAAACACATGGTGGGATGAGATTTTGCCTTACCCCTGACATGGTGTAATTTGCAAAACAAGTGCTTCACGTGGAGGTCTATTTATTAATAGAAACAGAGATACTTTATGGTCACTGTACCACTTGTTTACAGTGAGATTAAACGAAAAACAATCTCTCAGTCCTTGTTACACTCTGTGTGCTGTCGTTACTTTGGGGAAAAAAGAGAGAGCAGGAAGATGGTGTGAATCAGGCTGTCTCTCACAAGGACCTTCATGTGAAACATAGCTATCACATGTTATGCTTGGTGCGTAGTAGGAGAAGGCATTGTCAAATCTCTACTCCATCACACAAAGACTGTTGCCACCTTGGGGTCTGGAATACCTGCAGACTAATATCAATGGAGGCCCTTTGAGAACAGTCTAAGGTTTCACTGGAGAGCATCTCATATGATGGTATGTTTAATAATGGAAGATGAAGCAAAAACTTGCCATGGTTTTTTTCCAGTAAACTGAGATAGAGGAATTTGTTTGATGTGCTTCTTGTGGCAGACTGATCCCACCCTGTGCTCCCAGACTTGCTTGCCAATCAGATTCAGCTCTCAGTCAGGTTAGGCACATCTCTGGATTTCATGATGTAGTTTTGGTGTGGAAAAGGTGCACACAAAAGTACCTTAATTTTTGTTTATAAGATGATTTTTTTTTTGCTTAAAAAATGTACCGGTAGTCAAAAATTGGGGGTTGTCTTATACATGGATGGTGAATGCCTGGACTTGGGCTCTTGAAATATGGCAACCCTAACTTTGGCCAACTTCCCTCAACAAAGCTCAACAACTTTGGGTGACCTCCCCACAAAAAGCTCAGGGTTGTTCTGTCTGATGTTTAAAATATTGATTTCTTAATTTTAGGTTTAAAAAAATTGGGGTAGTCTTATACATGTGAAAATACGGTACAAAATATGTGAGAAAATGCATCGAAAGGTGTGTCTTCTGTGTTAAAAGTGCAGGCGGAAAAGTATATGATATAATTGCAGACTTTTGGTGTGTTCTTTCAAGTATTCTGCATAAAATGGGAAGAAATATACCTGTGACTGAATGCTGGTGGAACTGAAACAGGATAGCGTAAGACTGCTCATTTCAACCAAGATAAGACAAAAATAGACACAGTGGTTTTTCTGTAAAAGAATAAGAGAAATTAAACCAAGAAGACCTGTAATTCTGATGTGTGATGCAGAGACATTACTGCTCTGGGGAAGCCAGGGGATAGAGGTGAAAGTGATTCTAAGGGCTGGAAGGTATTGATGGGCACTGTGACTCAGGGGAAGCTAGTGGAAATATGTGCCATGGCAACAGTAAACACACCTGGGATAGGAAACGGATTATTTGACAGGCTCAAATGCTGGGGGAAGGAATATATAAAAGGAACTGCCGTGGAGCTACAAATAGCTTTGGGGAGAGGAAAGGCCCCCTAAGGGGAGCTGGAAACCAAGGGGGTGTTATAGATCTGTCTTCTCTTGGAGGCCTTTGCTGTGAGTTTGTGTCCTTTTGTCTTTTTCTTTCGCTTGCATACCACCCCACGTGAGAGCACTCTAGGTTGACAAAGCCAGCCGTGAAGAAAGTGGGCTTCTGCAGGCACTGTGTGGTGGGGGTATGGCAACAATGAAATGTGTGGCGTGGGATCCATGTGTGAACTAATTCCCCCCCCCCATTACCAATTAGCCAATATTCCTAATTTCATTTCAGTGTGTGCTAAGCTTGTGTGGTGTAAAATTCCTCTATCTGCTGGCTGAGATGCTCTTGGGCAGGCTACCTCAACCTCGGCCCTCCAGATGTTTTTGGCCTACAATTCCCATGATCCCTAGCTAGCAGGACCAGTGGTCAGGGATGATGGGAACTGTAGTCTCAAAACATCTGGAGGGACAAGGTTGAGGAAGCGTGCTCTTGGGAATAATATTGGGGAACCACAGAGCTATTGTGGATTTCAACACTCATGCCAAGGCTGCCCTGAGAGGACTTCATTGCCTCCATTAACATCATGGGGCTGTCTCAGTAAATCACTGGTCCAACCAAAAGGGCAGAACATCCTTATCATTTGAACTTTGCAATGGAGCAAGGAGTGGAAGGTCTGTGTTTTTATATGGGGCAGGGGACAAGGGTAGGAATAATTCCACGGTCAGACCATTTCTTGGTAAGGTTTGATCTTACAATTACTTTTTCCTCCTATATGCGTGTCAGACCAACAAGATGGCATGCTCCCAGCGATTTATAGAATCTGATAGATTCCTGAATGCTCTGGGAGATTTTCTGGGCAGAAAAGCTGGGTGACCTATTGGTGGTCACTATAGAATGGTGGAATAAGATGGAGTCATCAACCCAGTCACCCCTAAGTGCCTTCTTTGATGCCATGGAGCCCGTGCTGCCTCATGGTTTTCAGTGGAATTGAAGACCATGAAGCAAAACACATGATGGCTGGAATACAAGTGACATAAATCTCACCACTGAGATGACCAAGCATGTGCTAAACATGTACTAGAATACATCTACTAGTACCTGTTGTATAGCACTAAAGTTGACAGTGAAGTTATACTTTTTTGCTGCCGTTGCACCCTTGAGCTATTCAGCAGAAGGGAATGTGGCTTGTCAACAACTTCCCTTGTAAATTGGATTTTGAAGCCCTAAGATGCCTGATGTGACAAATTTGCTAGGTACTTAGAGAAGAAAACCACTTGTTTCCGTTATGTAAATAAATGTGCAATAACTCTTCTCCACACAATAATTTCCCTACTTGGAGAACATGGATAATTTTATAATTATTTTTTTGAGCTGGTGCATGCAGAAATTGTCACAGCGCTCTCTCTCTCTCGCTCTCTCTGTATGTGTATGTGTGTTTCAGGCAGGTTACCATTGTGCAGGGGTGCCTATGCATAATTATTAAAGCACTGAGCAAAAAGGAATCTTGATGTGATTGCATCAAGATTCCTTTTGGGAAGTGTTTTAATCAGTGCACATATGCACTTCTGCATATTGGCAAAGGGTTGGGGGGGATGTGAATTGGCCTGAACAAAGTCTGGAAATGAAAATGAGAGAGAGAGAGAGAGAGAGAGAGAGAGAGAGAGAGAGAGAGAGAGAGAGAGAGAGAGAGAGAGAGAGAGAGAGAGAGAGAGGCATCAGTGCCACTCTGCAAACAAGTAGAGCTAATTCAGAACCCAACAATTCTCTATAGCGACAATTTTGTACATATTCCCTTTTCATTTCCCTCCTTTATTTAAATTTCTAATGCATACAATAGTGAGGGATTAGGAAGGCCAGCAACATTACCACAATGAACATATTCTCATACAATTTTTATTTGTTTGTTTATGACTACACAGCGAAGTTGGGAAAATTGTGATGTTAAGTGGTTGGTGTTGTTGCAATATAGCTTTTAGGTCCATAAATCATTGTATTCTTTGGTTCTTCTTCTTTTTTAAAAAATATATATATATTATTCAGCGACTTAGTTCTAGGTTAATGTGAACTTTACAATCTCCTCACTATGTTAGGAGCCTTGCTTTAGTGATAACAAGCAATCATTCTAGCCCTAAAGCTAAAGCCATCCCAAAATTGCATAAACATGTGCGTGCATATAAACAACCATGTTCATTTGCATGCTGCTATGCAAAGCAATCAAGAGAAACAGAAAAGAAATAGTATCAGCAAGCTCACATAATTGCGATTCAGCAAAGTGGTGGGAGAGAGACATGGATGTATTCCCATCTGGCTCACTGGTGCGAAAATACAGCCTAAAGGATTTGGTCTTACCTCCCTTACATTGTCTGAGAAATGATAATTTCCCCTAAATTTCACAATTATTTTCTCTCTCTCATTAATTAAAAATAAAACTTACCAAGTGGAGTATTCAACAATGGTGTAATGTTTTCCATATGAATTCATGAAGATGTGATTTGCTGTGGCAGTTGGCTAAGCATAATGCTATCTACTTTGGAAGACAAAGTCAGAGGTCCTTTCCCCAATACTGTAACCAGAGATTATTTTTAACTGCAGATGCCAGAGATTAGATTAGAAAAGATTGGGGGGATATATTCAATTGAAAGTGGACAACCTATGGCCTTACAGCCAAGTGTCCCTGTTTTCAAGGGACAATCCCAGATTTAGAGAAGCTGTCCCGGTTTCTGATTTGATCCCAGAATGTTTTGTATGTGACAAAAGGGGTGCCTGAAAGAGAAAGAGAGAGAGAGAGCGCAAAACTTTTAGGTCTGGTCCTGTCCACTACTAGCATGTGGTCCCTGTCAGATAACCCCTGAGGTAATGAGGCCTTTGGCCACAAAAATGGCTAGCCATGCATTGTAGTAAACAAAGGGGTAGCCCCAAACAAAATTTCCTTTTTTTCCTCCACCGTCACAACTCTCTTTTTATTACATTTTCTATATATGGCTAACCTTTGCCCCTTCAGAGAATGGTGGACTCCAGCCAGGAGAGCCAATTGTCATGGATGATGGTAGTTATAGTCCAACAACATCTGGAGGATCAAAGGCTACTCACTCCTAACATGTATAATATTAAAAAGTAACAATAACAACATACAGTGGTACCTTGGTTTACAACCATAATCCTTACCAGAGATCTGTTTGTAAACCAAAACAGGTTGGAACCCAAGGCGCTCTTTCACCAATGGGGCCTCCAAAAAAAAATTGTTCGTAATCCCCCCAAAAATGGGTTATAATCCCCCCAAAAAATTGCAAATCGGAACACGCACTTCTGGGTTTGGCGTGTTTGTAATCCAAAACATATGCAAACCAGACTGTTTGCAAACCAAGGTACCACTGTATTGCAAAGTAGATCCTTTATAACATTTGATCTTGTGCCTCCACTATTATTTCTGATCATTGTCAAATATTCCTTACATAAATGGGTTTCATATGTTTTTACTTCTACCCACTCCAAAAGGAAGCTTGTGCAGTCAGTGGGCTGCTGAAGTCTGGTTGACCCATCACTCATGTACGCAATGAGTGGGAATCATGTATCCATGAAATTGTGCTAGCTGAAAAATTAACATCATATATTCATCTGTTCAGGAGGTTAACAAAGAGAGACAATCTGCCAAGCCCTGCTGATCTAACCATTGACTATGCTGCCAGATGCTGATTTCCATATTTATTTATTTACATGCTATCAGCATCCTTGTGGCTGCAAGCATGAAGAGGACCATTTATTTACAGAAAGTGTGATTTTGATTATCTAGAAATAAAGAGAGAAATCTGGTTGAGTCCAAACACTTGGGGCTAAAAGGATTTTAACTGAGGCACATTTGGATTAAAATTGCCTTTATTTTGCAACTTCTCCAATACAAGGGTGAGAAGCTATTATTGATACGATATAATCTCTCAGGTGTGTTGTGGCACCTCTACACAAATTTAAAAGAAGACTCTCAGATTGTTGTCAGAATAGATTTATGTGGAAGTTTAGCCCTTACAGAGTTCCTTTTATCATCTTATGAAATTATCTCAGGAACTGATTCCCATGTCAGTTTTTAAACTGTATGAGAAATAATTCCCTTTGATTGAGCCATTGTTTGAAGACAACGGTTCTCGGATACATATAATTGGTGTTCTTAAGGATCCGTGTTTGTTAAACAACTTTACTTGAAGTCTCTGTAACCAGTTAGAGTGCTCATTTCCTTAAATTTCTAATATTTTATTCTTTGTGTCATTGCTCTCAAGAAAAACGTCCTTCCACCTTCCATGTCTTTGACTTCCCACCTGCAAATTGTAATCTGGGTTACTAAAAATAGATGGTCCTCTCTTCACAATGTTCTTCTCTGAACAAGGTTCTTGAGTGGGCAGTCGCTATCTCTCAGCTCTCTCCAAGGTCAATTTTCTAGATCCATTCCAATCCTGGTGCCTTGGTTGCCATATATAATGACCTGTTTGGAGAGAGACAGGGGGAGTGTGACACTGCTGCTTCTCCTTGATCTCTCATTGGCTTTCAATACTACCGAGCATGGTTTCCTCCTGGAGTAGCTGTCTGAATGGGTGGCAGTGCTTTGCAGTAGTTTCAGTCTTAGTTGGATGGCTGCCTCCAGAGAATCTTGCCTAGGGGGATGCTGTTTTCTATCATTTCTATTTTTTGCTTAATCGTTTTACATTTATTTTGGGGGATTGGAGAATTAGGAGGAGAAGTGGTAGACAGCTTGTGTTGTATGCTTCAACAGATTCCTTATGAACTATTTCTCTCCATTCACTCGTGGAAAGATGAAGCAGATTAATCTGAGCGGCAGGGCAGGTTAATCTGAGCCATGTGCAATTCCGGAGTATTTTCAGAAAATATGTGTGGATCTGCTTCCAACAAATCCCTCCCCTAGTTTAAATTCAGATTAAATTGGGAATTATTTGGTTTTGATTCCTACTTTTCAGGGGGTTGGACTAGATGATCCTTTGGGTCTCTTCCAACTCTCCAATTCTTTTATTGTTATGTTATCTTGAATGCTGAAAGGAGGAAAATGCTGCTGCTGTTCTTTTTGGCTTGGTTTTTTTATGAGTTTTTCAGAGAATTTCTGAAATGAAAAGTTTGGGTTCTGTGCCTGTCCTGATATCACACTGGTAGACTCTGCGTCCTTCCTCAAATGTGGAAGATATATTTCCCCTAATCTCAGGTGTCCCCCTGTGCAATGCTATCCCATGGAAGACACATATAATGCCTTCATTATCAGTGTTTACATGCCTGGCAATACTTTTTCTTTCAATCTGGGTTTGGTTAACTAAGATGACTTCTCCATCTTTTAGTGGGGTGGAGTAGGGTTTGTCCTTTTTATCCTGCTATTAGATGAGCATTTTCGGTATTTTGTATTGGACATTGTTTTACTTTTTTGTAGTTGTTTTTTAATGTATGCATTTTGTATTGTTAAATATAATAATAATAATAATAATAATAATAATAATAATAATAATAATAATAATAATAATAATAATAATAATAATTTATTTATACCCCGCCCATCTGGTTGGGTTTCCCCAGCCACTTTGGGTGGCTTCCAACAAAATATTAAAATACAATAGTCTATTAAACATTAAAAGCTTCCCTAAACAGGGCTGTCTTCAGATGTCTTCTAAAAGTCTGGTAGTTGTTTTTCTCTTTGACATCTGGTGGGAGAGCATTCCACAGGGTGGGCGCCACTACCAAGAAGGCCCTCTGCTTGGTTCCCTGTAACTTGGCTTCTTGCAGCTAGGGAACCGCCAGAAGGCCCTCGGCACTGGACTTTGAAATTATAGATAGACAGACAGATAGATAGATAGATAGATAGAGTGTGTAAAGTGACTAAAAGATTAAGATAATGATGATCTTCAACATCCAAAGGTGTGTGGGGCCCTTAACCACATCAGACAACTTTTCCAAACACACACTGTGGCTCTTAAGCAGGGATTCTCTATATTGTTAAGTGTCGCTGCCGTTATCTCCTACACAGACACAACTAACCCAATTTGTGTTGACTTGAAAGTAGGGCCAAACTACATGGAAGCATTTGGAAAAGAGCAGGCTAAACAGTGCAAGAAAAAATATTAGCTAATTGCTTGTCAAATTTCCTGGTGTGTTTTGCACGTCCGTCTTGTTCTTCGGGGGAAATTATTCAGCCTCTAGTCATTAACAGGTTACTGAACAGGTGAAACTAGCACTCTGACATAAAGAAGAGGCTCTCTGCAGGTTTCTCTATCAAGTTACGTAGTCAACGCGTAAAGTTATTCAAGTCACGGTGATTCATGCATTGGTACTCTCAAGAAGATCTGATTATTGTAATGTGTTCTATGCGGAGCTATC
The DNA here is from genome assembly GCF_965112155.1 of Podarcis liolepis. Taxonomy (NCBI): domain Eukaryota; kingdom Metazoa; phylum Chordata; class Lepidosauria; order Squamata; family Lacertidae; genus Podarcis; species Podarcis liolepis. Next base: position 64,619,273 of record NC_139564.1, on the reverse strand, counting down.
CTTGGTCCTGCTCCAGAGCATGCAGCTGGTGCAAAGCTCTGTGGCTAAACTGTTCATGGGGACAGATTTATCACCAGCACATAACTCCAGTGCTCAAAAGCTTTTACTGGCTGCCCAGATTCAAGGTGCTTGTATGACCCAGATCATTAACAACTTGGGCACAGGATACCTCAAGGTCCACTTGATCCCTTATAACCCTGCTTGATCACTGAGGTCTTGGGGGGCATCACTGTTAGTGGTTCTCCATGGAGCAAATGCATGGCTCGTATTGTAAGCCCAATTTTATGAAACGTCCTTCTAGATGAGGTCAGACAGGCCACCTCACTTTGAACCTCCAGGGCTTCCTGTAGACCAGACATAGGCAAACTCGCCCCTGCAGATGTTTTGGGACTACAGATCCCATCATCCCTGACCACTGGCCCTGTTAGCTAGGGATGGTGGGAGTTGTAGTCCCAAAACATTTGGAGGGGCGAGTTTGCCTATGCCTGCTGTAGACTCTCTGTTATTATTATTATTTGGCAGGCTTTTTAAAGGAATCCTGATTTTATAGTTTCAACATAGTCTTATTGTACTGAATCTCCTGTACACTGTTTAGAAACACCTGTAATTAAGCAGTATATACATTCTAGAAATAATAATTAAAAGAACAGTTTCTTTATAATATGACAGCTTAAATGCCGTACAAGGTGATTTGTCTGGAAGCAGCTTTTCTGGAGTCTGAATTATACTTGAGCACTGGTATATATCTGATGGAAACTTAGAAGATTGCAAAAGAGGATATGAAATTGAAAAGGGGGTGAACACTAGTCCATAATGAGTTAAGAGATTTGGTCTATGATTTACATAATACATCACTGCCCCCTTTGCTTCATCTCTTCTGCTTGTGTAAGGATGTAGTAAATTTTCAAGCAGTGTTAATGAATAGGGTAGCCCTCTACTGTTGCATCTCAAGCAACAGTGAATAATAGGCTGGCCCTGGAAAGGGATTTATGATGTACCAGGAATCAGATCCCAACCCCCATAGGGAGCTAAGGTGTTCAAATTTCCTTTAATTTAGTCTTTTGCTTTATGTTGAATATTTCTGACATTTTGTACTTATGCATGTCATCAGCAAATTTTGTTCCTGTGCCTCTGTGCCAGAAATGTCTAAGGTTTTGCAGGAATGCTGTTAATTAGTAGCTTACTAAGGCCTATAATGAGGCAACCACTCTGGAAACATGAAATAGTACAATACCTCTGTCCAAAAGTGGTTCTAGAGTCAAAGGCCAATAGCGTTTTTTCTTCTACTTTTTCTTTTTGGTGGTGGTGGTGGGGTCTCTTAAGATTTTCAGTGATAAAAGATAAAGTTCAGTACATAGTTATTTCTGCAAATCAAATGGGTTTGAGAAGCCTACCTCTCACATGTGCCTTTGAGAGAATTCTGTGCAAATCCTCATAGATGGGAGAATTTCTGTGCAATATGAGGAAATACAAGTTGCCCAGCTCAGTTTCTGAACTGTGTTTTCATTAGCATACCCAATCAACTCAGAGGTGTTTTTAAGGGTTAAAACAGAGCTTTCTTGACAGAAAGAATACCAAATTGGAACAAGCAAACATATACCACTGGGTTTTGCCAATTTAGTGCTAAGGTATTCTCTGCGTGAGCATGTTTGAAAGGTATTTATTTGAGTTTTAAGGTCAGCAACAAATATTGGAATGTTAATCCTTCTTGACGATTTACTGACTGCTGACAGGCATAGTGACACATCTTGTCCAATTAAGCTTGTCAGCCAGCAGTGTGGTCTCCAATGAAGTGTCTAAGTTTGGAAATGATTTCTCTATTAGACCAAAACAAAACAAAGGACATGCATAAGAATGAGACTGGAAAAAAGCTACTTTTATTTAAGATAATCATCACTTTTGAAACATACACTATTTCAGTGCTATTGAATTATGCAATATACACTTTTGGCTCATATAAAATGTGCAGTTTCCAGGTATTGTAATGTGGGTGGCCTGGGGAAGGCCCTCTGCTCTTAATCACATAGAATATTCTGATTTTGTTGAAACTGAAGTCCAAACTCTTGTTAGTTTTCACTGTGGCTGGATAGTACAGTAGTTAGAAGCAAGACACACTGTACAACAGTGGCGACTTTCATTCCTTCAATTAGAACTGGTAATCAGAAGGGGGATATTTAATTACCTAGAAGATGAAACTGGTTTGGATGGGTAGATTGCATGAAATCTAATCCTAAGCATCATTAAGAATTCAAAATTGAATTAGGAACGTGAACAATGGAAAGCGTATTGCATTAATTTAAGGGTGAACATGTCTGTGCAAGCTCCATGGTATGTCATTGTATTGGTTATTCAGAAGGGGACCTCAGTGCTACAACACACTTAAATACAAACTTGCTTGCATTGTGCTTGAATCATCTTACCTCTTCCTCAAGGATGCCCTCTTAAAAGTATTCTGACATCTTCATAGTTTGTACTGCATTCAGTGTGAACCTAAGTGAAGGCTGCAGTAAATTCTAATGTTTATAGTTAAATTCAAGTTGGTAAGTGGTCCTGCATGAATGGGCCTATTAATGAAACTTAGAGCTGATCTGTACATTGCACAGAATATGATGATAGGTTTCTGGAGTTTAGCACTTCAAACTACAGAAGGGGGGAGGAGGGAATCTTTTTCAACCCTGGCCCACATAAAATCCTCTCATTTGGAATAAGCTAGCACTTGTGTGTGAGAGAGGGGGGGGGAGAGAGATGGTCCTATCTCTGATGGATTAGAGCTTTCTAAGCAAAGGAGCATTTTTTATTTTATGTTTTTTAATGGCACAACCACCTTCATTCTGAAGAATTCCAGAATTCAATCATGGTCTCTCTACATAATGAACAGAACGGATGTAAACAACAACAAAAAATGGGAAAGGATTTAGAGATGGCCATGAATGAGCAGGATGTAGACTGAGAGTAATATTGGCACCTAGTTTGGAACCCAGGTCCAGACACCTCACACCAATCACTTGATTTCATAATCATGGAGATTCAGTCTTTCCTACTTATCTTTATCTGTACCATATGGCTGGGAACAATTACAAGTGGTTGCTAGGGCAACCTAGGCTTCCAGAGGAGCATCTTTCAATCTTGGAACCAAGAAATTGGTTAGATCTGAAGCACTGAAGTGATGGAGCAAACATGCCACAAACTGGCATTTGTTGTTTCTCCCTGGCTTACCTTTCCTCTAGGTTTTCTCTATAACAGCTTTTGCACCATTAGTTTCAGGCTGTTTCACCTCCAGAGCTTCTTAGCGCTGCTCAGAATTCCGTCTCTCTATCATGCCTTTTTGATCTACTAGTTAGATCACACATTTAGGTTATTTTGCTGGTTCAGGACCTAAATATAGATGAGGTGGAACCTGAAAGACAACTGTGATATTTTGAGATGATGTATTATAGCTGCAAAGAGAACTTCAGCCCCAAAGGATAGCTTTGAACTTACTATCTGACAGTTTTGCTTGAATGGCTTTGGGAAAAGAGGGGAGCAGAAGAGAGCAGTTATGGCTTCAAAAGTGGGGGAATCAACCTAACATTTGTCAAAAGAAAAGAAAAGAAAGAAGTGTCAAAGTAACCAACCACAGGTGGACTTAAGCCACAGATGTCCTCAGAGCAGAGCTGGCTTCTTGTTAGAAATCTATAGCCTTCTCTGAGTCTTGGTAGTCTTCTATGATCCTTGTCTTAGCAATGTCCGCTTCCCACTATAACTGATCTGTACCCTTTCCCATCTCTATAACAACAGGGATGAAGGACCTCTAGGCTGGGGGCCACATGTGGCCCTCCAGACCTCTCTGTCTGCCCCTCATGATTCTCCCAAAGCTACACACAGTCCTGAACCACATCCCTCATCAGCCCTGTTTACACACTCTTCAAGTCTTGTTTGCCCGGAAGGAAGAGATACGAGTATGGGTTGGTGTAGAAACTAGTCTACCATGCAAAGGTAACATTCACATTTATTGCTCAGCTCACTTTTACTTCTACCCCCTGTAATGTGCATACTAGTAACTCAATACGTGCCACATGGCCCCTTTGAGAGGGTCAGCTATGACCTAGCAGGCCAGCTCTTGGAAAGCCAACTCCAAGGGGTGGCCTGGCTGGAGACACTATGACCTACAACTCACATGTGGCCCCTGGAATGCTGCTGGAAAGAGAAGGTGGCCTTTGTGCTAAAGAAGATTCCCCACACCTTGCCTCTTCTCACTAGCAGTTTGTAAGCTGCCAAATTCAGCTTACAAACGTCGCCCATCATTCCAAAAGAAGGGAAGAAAGGGTGAGATTTGGGCCAGGCTACAGAGAAGCCCGAGAATGTTCACAAAACTCTTCTGAATGCACACAATGTGTGTGCACGCGCACACACACACATACATACAAGTGTACATGTATAGCTCAGTTGGTTAGATGTGCTGCTGATAACACCAAGGTTGCAGCTTTGATCCCCATATGGGATGACTGCGTATTCCTGCATCCAGGGTCCCTACCAATGCTACAACTCTATGATTCTATGTGTGTGCATGGATTTACTGCTAGCTTCTTCTGCTGGTACTTTCTCCCTCCAAATGGAATACAGTGGAACCTCTATTTACGGATGTAATCAGTTCCGGAGGTCCGTCCATAAGTCGATCCAGGTTGCCAGTAAAAGTGCCATTCTGTGCAAGTGCAGACAGCAGCAGCCGCTTCTGAGCGTGCCTGAATCTCAGCAAACCTGGTATTTACTTCCAGGTTTGCCACGGTCGCAACTTGGATTGGGTCCAGGTAGAGGCGGTCGTAAATAGAGGTTCTACTGTACTACCCCAGAGGTTCTCCTGACCTTCAGGGACAGCTATTCAAGAGGCACAGGAGGTTAAAGATTGAAAGGACAGCTGAAAAGCTCCCCACATGCACATGTGTGGTCCTTCAAATTCTGACCTTGCAATATTAGCTTAAGATGTGGAATTGCTGGGAGTTCTCCCAGGAGTGAGTGACTTTAAAAAGATTTCTCCTGGTGGTACTATTGCCAGTAATAAGCAACCACAATCAACCAGGCTTTCTAAATGGTCATCAGTTGAAAATGAATTATAGACTCCATCACCAAGCTTATTAAGAGGCGGAGTAATGGCAGGGATGTGTTTTGCCTTGTTCTCAAAAAATCACTAAGAGGATTTGCCTGCTTAAAAATCAAAGAGCATCATGTGTGCCTGAGTAATAAATTATTATCCCTGCTTCTTACCTTTGGGGAGTCTGAAAGTAATTCCAGGTTTACTATGATGAACAGCAGTGCTTTCCTGTTATGTTCTTGGCATACTGTATACCACTCCCTGGCCACAGCGGTTTAAGACTAGAAGGGCTGACAAATGTCAATATATCTGTTATCCATCACTGAGGAAGAAGAACAAAGCTGTCAGTGTCTCAGCAAAAAATCTGAATTCAAAAGCCCTTGGAAAGCCAAACTTCCAAAAGAAAAGGAAAAAGATGAAGCAGCAGCAGGAACTTAAAGTACTGTCAAGCCACAAGTATAGATGAATGAACCTAGAGTCTGAGCTAATGTCTCGCTCTCTCCCATTTCTCCAATAAATATAGGGATGTCCTATTCAACAACAATTTTAATATTGCCCATCTGACTGGGTCGCCCCAGCCACTCTGAGTGGCTCCCAACATATATAAAAACATAATAAAACATTAAACATTTTAAAAACTTCCTTATGCAGGACTGCCTTCAGGTGGCTCAGGGGTCAGATAACTCCATACCCTCCAACATTTCTCTGATGAAAATAGGGATGTCCTAAGGAAAAGTGAGACATTCTGGGATCGAATCAGAAACTGGGATGGCTTCTGTAAATCCAGGACTGTCCCTGGAAAATAGGGACACTTGGAGGGTGTGCTCTTTGTATATGCTAGCAGTGTGGACCTCAGAGCCAGAGACTAAATGTCCCTTCCCTATAAGGCCCTCAGCTGTCCCTCTCCCTAGACTAGCGATGGCCAAACTTGGCCCTCCAGCTGTTTTGGGACTACAACTCCCATCATCCCTAGCTAACAGGATCAGTGGTCATGGATGATGGGAATTATAGTCCCAAAACAGCTGGAGTGCCAAGTTTGGCCATCACTGCCCTAGACCATCTTATCTCTGCAGGCTACACACAATACTGGTCCTGGTCTTTGACTGTTTTATCTACGCTGGAATATGTCCTTGAAAAGATAAAGGGTGGAGGTGTATGTATTTTTGTTTTGGTGTATGTGTGTGAACATGAGTTGAAGCGCCTGACATTTTGTGTGTGACATCGCTCAGCACACTTTTGCATTGGGTCCTCTCCATCCTAAACTTTCTTCGCCCTGAAAAAAGTTTCCCACCCCCAGCATAGGAGAGTGATAGTTAATAACACTAAAAAAAGAGGTACCATATTTTTTGCTCCATAAGACACACCTGACCATAAGACACACCTAGTTTTTAGAGGAGGAAAGGGGGAAAGCTCCGTTTTTTTGAGGATCTGCTCAAAGTCGTTGAGCTTACTTTGCAAAGGGAAAAAAACCTGTTTTTATGGGGTTCAACTCACAGTTCTGCAGCTTCTTTAGGAAAAGAAAGGGAGCCATTTCTACAGTTTCCAGACAGATAATCTGATCACTCCACACATTCACTCCATAAGAACCACAGACATTTCCCCTTACTTTTTAGGAGGAAAAAAGTGTGTCTTATGGAGTGAAAAATAGGTACATTGCCACCAAAAAAGGAAAATGGAAACAGGAAAAGCATGATCATAGAGCTGATAATAGTCCTGGTGAACAGTCTTATAGTAGTATGTCATTGAGCAGAAGATAAAAGGCAGTCGGCCAAAACACACCCACTTCCATGCCATAAAATGGAGTGCTGACATATTCCATTGCCATACCCATCACTTGATCTGTACCTGTTACTTGCTTCAGAACTGGTAGTTAAGATGGAGTGGGATTCATACTCTTGCAGGGACCCAATTTCTACTCTGCTGTTTGAAAGTGACTTGAGTACCGAGTAGTGAGTTTGTTTGCTTTTTTAAAAAAGCCTTGATGTCCTTTTTTGCTTAGTTTATTGTAATGCAATAATGGCTGTGCATATGTGTGGATAGGCCCCAGCTGCCCTAGGGTCAGTCCTCAGATCCAGATCTTTGGATGGTTTGGGGGAGAAACGTTCTACTTCCTGACCAAAGCTGCTGCTCCCTTTGCTCAGTTTCCATGCTGCTATCCACTGCTGTGATCAGAGCTTGCCCTTTAAACATGATTACCGTATTATTCGCTCCATAAGACACACTTGTTTCCTCCTAAAAAGTAAAGGGAAATGTGTGTGCATCTTATGGAGCGAATGGCGCTGCACAGAGATGGAGAGCTGCGCAGCGCCCCTTCAGTGAAATGGGAGGAGAAACAGAGCCCCTTCGTTTCTCCTCCCGCTTCACTGGAGAGGCGCTGCACAGAGGAGAGATTTTTTTTCTTGTTTTCCTCCTCTAAAAACTAGGTGCGTCTTATGGTTGGGTGCATCTTATAGAGCAAAAAATACGGTACACTAATCCAGTTGGGAAACTGGTTATACTGAAAGAGACCCCAGACTATTCACCCGTTGCTGGGTTGAGAACCTCACATACAATTGATCCAGGGGAGCGGGTGGCGCTGTGGTCTAAACCACTGAGTCTCTTGGGCTTGCCAATCGGAAGGTTGGCTGTTCGAATCCACACGATGGGGTGAGCTCCTGTTGCTCTGTCTCAGCTCCTGCCAGCCTAGCAGTTCGAAAGCACTCCAGTAGAAGTAGATAAATAGGTACCGCTGCGACTGGAAGGTAAACAGCATTTCTGTGTGCTCTGGCTTCTGTCATGGTGTTCCGTTGCACCAGAAGCGGTTTAGTCATGCTGGCCACATGACCCAGAAAGCTGTCTGTGGACAAATGCCAGCTCCCTTGGCCTGAAAGCCAGATGAGCGCCGCAACCCCATAGTTGCCTTTGACTGGGCTTAACCATCCAGGGGTCCTTTACCTTTTACATTTACAATTAATGCAGTTGTGTTCAATTGAACCCCGCTAGAGAGGGTCGGTGACTCTGCTGATGGGTATGCACATTGCTACCCAGGATCACTACTTCTATGCACACAACCATGTTGCATCAAACTGGAGCTGATTAAGGGCCCATGTGAATTTGATTCCTGCATTGCAGGGAGTGTTCCTTTCAACTCTACATTTCTGTGACTTTATGCACAATGTTGTTAATCAGTTGCTGTCCAAGTACTGAAGGATGCCGTGAACCTGCACCCACATCTATTCTTATTTGGCCCACTAGATAGGCTTCACTGTTATCTGCACAAATATCTAGTTTCCTACCCATGTGACCAAAGAAATGCAATTAACAGAGAATAAAGTGTTTCCTTTAATGAAACAGAAGGGCAGCTAAAATGAAACACATTAAAATTCAGAAGAAAGATTGGAAACCGAGTGCAACAACATATATTTTGTATGTTACCGGGTGTGGGTGTGTTAATCTAATGTCTAAATTAGCATTCAGTTGCAATTAGGACTGTTACCTGATTAAAGAAATCTTGATCAATGTAGTGCATTTAAATAGAGATAGATTTGCATATGAATAAGATACTATTGCTTTTAGATTGTCCATATCATGAAAGGAATAATTTTAGAAGGGACATTCTGTCCTGTGTGAGATGAAAGTGGTTGTGTAGGTACACACACGCACACATTTTTTTTTTTTTAAGAGTGTGGATGGAAAGAACAATCAGAACAGGGGAAACGAGGCAGTGTCCAGTGAATCTCTTGCCCCTTCCGCTTCTGTACAGACTCTAAATCTGCTCTGCAGGATGGGGCAATCCATTAAACAGATTTAGCTGCCCCCTTTCCTCCGAGGAGCCCTCAGCTGAATTAACTGAAAGATGTGTAGGTATATCGTCAGATCAAGAGTCAATCTCATAAAATGACATAACACTCACAAAACACTTTCCAATCATGTAACACTCCTACAGTCAGATGCTACATAAACACATAGAGGGGTTTGTTGTTGTTGTTTTTTGCAAATGCAAATCATCGTCATCGCTTAGAGCTGTTGTTTGTGTGCTCCTAATCATTTCTTATTGCTCTCTCTATTTTTAACGCACCATACACGAACAGTTTGGAATCTTGTAAAGACTTGTGCGCATTTAATTGTATAGACAGTTGAATGGCTGTTACCATTTACATCGGACTGGCCTACATTGATCTTGTTCTTGAACAATTAGTTCCACATAGTCTACCATTCTGTTCTACAATATCACCTTGAATTGAATTGATATTCAGTGTCAATATCTCTAGGGTGGTGGATGCATCCCTCACTTTAACTAAGACTGAGGGATTAATCCATTGCTCAGGAGAGTGCCACAGATGCGGATTAAGTCCAATCTGGGAGAAGATGCTTAAAAATTGTTCAAAACGGCCACCAGTCTTTGCAAGATAAAAGCCATATATTTTAATGATTCAAAGGAAGGTTTTGCATTGTGATATTTGTCCAATTAATGAAGTTATTTGGCTGTTTTCTCTCATTTTGTTTAAGCCAGGCATGTCCAAAGTCCATTTCGGGTCCAGCCCCCCAGGCGATTTAATCTGGCCCCTCTGGCAGTATGTCCTGTGGTAAAATCCTAAAAAACCTCAACCACTTTGGGGAAAATTTCTACAACTTTGAGGTAAAATTGTATTTTTAAAAAAGCTTAACAACTTTGGTTGGATACTCAATGCATACTCAATTCATCAAATCTGGCCCTCTTTGAAAAAAATTTGGGCACCCCTGGTTTAAGCCATTTCTAAATGTCAGGTGGCTGCAGAAAAGATAGAGATGCGAAAAAATCCAGTTGCCCAGTCATACTGGCACCTGAACTTTGACCCTGGATTCTAGTTTGATTGTTTATTTGATTGTTGTTAGCCGCCCCGAGCCCGGCTTTGGCTGGGGAGGGCGGGATATAAATAAAAATTATTATTATTATTATTATTAGTTCAACCCTCCTTAGTTCTTAATTAAAACTACATAGCCCTATATTTACCACATGGGTGGCAGTGTGCAGAGAAAAGAGAATTGGCTCTTTGCTTCCCATATGCTATCCTCCCCAAGATTACCTCCTCACTGACCCATGGAAATTAGGCTCAAGAAAAAGGTGAATGAGACCTTTCAAAATGTCTCATTCTCATATTGACCAGGATTCCAGTCTCTTCAGGCAGAATCTGGCCCAGCGGCTAGAGGTTTTCCATTCCTAAGAAAACTATGTCCATAACTACATGGGTGCCAGGCATACACTAGGAGCTCCCTGTGAACTGGAGATTCCCTATGTGCAACCTGAATTCTGAAATGTCCCCAATTTGAAGAGAATACTATAGCCTCCTGGTTGGTCCAAGTTCCGTGAGCACATCTTAACACTCTGTGTGCATTGGAACCACTGAATTTCGTTGTTGTTTTTTTAATCAAAATTGTACATGCACCAAAAATGGAAGAGAAAATGAGAGTGCCATCTCAGTCAGAACATCCACAGAGCTTTGAAAGAATCGGAATGAATTTTGATGAGACGCCCAAAATTGCTGAGGAAAGTCTCACACATCCCTGGGTTATTAGATTGTGCCCAAGTTGAAATGGTAGACAAATGTAGAGGTTCCTCATCAGCGAAGCATCTGATGAACTCCAATGAAAGTCAAACAAGTCATCTTAACACTAGCAGTATATCTCAAGGGGATATTTGTAGATACTTGCGCTGTATTTTATTTAAGGAAACAAATTGACAATGCAAAACCAACTCCTAAAAAATATTTTCATTCTTGGCTGGCACTTGAGAACCAAAACTTAAAGCTTCCCTTCTTGTTCTTTGTTTACAGATTCAAGACCTTTACCAGATGTAGCCCTGACTGGGAAGTGCACTCGGGAATGTGATGAATACGGCCATTCAGACTCGTGCTGGATGCCTGTCCGCACTTCACCCGAAAGGAAGCAGAAGAGCCAGCCAAAACTCTCCACTTTCATGCCTGTTGATGAACGGGGCAGTCAAGAGAAGCTGGCCAATGGAGAAGCCTCCCTGATGGGTGACCGCAACAGAAACCTCCTTAATAAAAAGTTGACCTCATCCTATGAGACCTTCAGTGCAGCTAGTTTCAGCAAAAGTGAGGAAGCCAACCCAGAGGATATTCCCCTCACACAGACAGGGGAATACAAGCCATCTCCTGTCAACACTTTAACTAGAAGAGAAGTTTACCTTTAGGCGACAAAGAAGCAACAATACGGTTCTCTCATGTATTGGAAGGGGATAAAAGGCAAAAAAACAAAACCTATGAATCAAAATGATTTTAACTCAAAAATAAAGGAAAGTCAATTGAAAATGAGGGGGCTACCAAAGAGACAAGAGCTTGGCCTGCCACTTCTGCCTCCATGCCAGGCATTTGCGTATCCTGTCTGCCTGACTATACTGTACAATGTAGAAACCATTGTTGTTCCTGCATGCCTAATTCCCTGCTCACCAATCTTTATTTTCCTAAATTTATGGTTGTAAATTCCTTTCAAGGTAACAAGTCTGAAATTGAAAAGAACTACAGGAACTGTTGTCCCTCATCCCTTCCCCGCCCCCTACTGCTGAAGCATTGATTAAGCCACTCTGGTTATCATTTGGTGGTTATCTGGCTTGTTTGCAAGTCGAGGGGTGTGTGAGAGAATTATTACATACGTATAATTTTCCCAGGATACCATCTGAATATTGCTGGTTTCCATCAGAGAGATATGCCTCCAGAAACCATTCAAAATTAAACATATAAAGGGATGGTTTTTCTTTTTCTTTGAAAGAAGCACTTTTTGAAGATCTCGGCTTTAATCCTGTTGTGTGGCTGGAGAGAGCAGAAAACATATTCAGTCTGAGATTATAATCCCAAATATGACATGTTTCCCTATAGTCATGAACTGTTCAGTTTTATCCATAACTACTATCTCTGCCTGTGCTTTCATACTCTCTGACATTATCCTCCTCCTCTTTCTCCTCCTCTCTTTCTGTGGCATTTTAAACTTCAGCATAAACAAAATGATGGTGGTATATCATGGCGTCCTAAGGATAAACTGCTATACTGGTGTCATTTTTACAAGACCGGCATTTAGCTTGGATGACCACAGTAACTAAAAGGCCAAAGAAAAAACTGTGGATCCGGAGAATTGCTCATCGGTCTTGGGCTTAGGAAATCTGACACAGACGCACACAAACACGTAAGCGTATTTTCCACACACATTTTGCACAGCAATCTATGCTGCAACCCAGATGACGTAGCCGTTTCAAAATGGATTTTAGCTGAATCCCCAGAGGAACTGGTCACACGAGCTAGCTGGTGACAGCATGGCACATCATAAGCTACATATAGTAAAAAGATGCTCCCGTTCCAGGGTCCGCTCCTTAGAAGGTTTCATATCCATTCAGGATGAGCTCCAAAAACACGTTGAGAGGGAAGTCTGAAAAAAGAGCAAAAACAAAGGCAGTGGGAAGGAAGAACATGCTTCAAGTCAAGTATGGCACCATCTTTGTTGAGAGTGGATGCTAAACCTTCGATTATCAGTGTTCCAGGTTAATCATTTGCTCTTGGCAAAGGTATTATGCAGGTTTTCTTAATACACAAGTGCATTTAAGCTGAGTCCTGTGCAATATAAAACCAATGTTGAGACTCAAGGCGACTGGTAGTCTTGAGTGATGTCACCACCGACATGCTCTGTGCAAAAACAAGTTTTGCTTGTGACAAACTTCAACAAATAAATATATCCAAACCTGATCATGATGGTGCAGAGCTCTGGGCTGTGACAGTTCTCATAGTTTGCACTATATATAAAGTGGATAGGAAAATGGACCAGATATATTTTGTGCAATAAGGAGTTACAGAGTGCGTAGAATCTGAACTAGTTCTGTATTGATAATGTTGTAGTAATAAAGAATGGCTGAGCTTGGACATTTGAATCAAACTGACAATCGGTCGATGCAGTGGGGACAGCTTGAGAAGGGGTGCAAAGACAGAAACCAGCCCCTCTGGCTGTTTAACTTGGCATTAAAGCATGACTAGATGGTTCTAGTAGATTGTAGTGACAAGATAGCTTGGGTAGTTTATTGCTTTAAAAAAAAATGACATAGAGTATAATATTAAACAGTCTGAAATGTGAGCTGAACAACTGGTACAAACTCATCACAACTTTTGTCTTTTCAACTTTCTATAGCAAAGTGCCCTTTTTATTGTACATCTTCCTTACTTTTTTGTATCTTATTTTGAAATTAGTTTTTTTGTGTAGCAGTTACAAATGGGCACATATTATAAAGGGGGGAAAATTAAAAAGAGGTTAGGAGTGATTGATCATTCTAATGCATAGTTGCTTTTTAAAGAGAAAATTCAGAGATGCAAATTTGACTTCGTTAGAAGACTGATTAAATCGGTTACTGCATTGTATAACCTTTCAGTATCTGCCAAGGATAAAAGGCTTCTCATTTACATTGAAACTTACACATTTCTTGCAGGTTTCAACAGAAAATGCAATCATATCACCTCACTGGTCAAGAGAACTATTTTTAAAAATAAAACCCTTATATATTGAATATCCGCTTGAGAACCATTAGATAAGGCAGATCTAAACAAACTATCTTTCTTTTTAACTTTTCTGGAAAGCCAATACAGATCAAAGAAGGCCTTCAGGATTAACTGGATCAGAAATCACTCCCCATTTTGTGCGCTAAATACAAGTGAATCTTGTGATTGAGGAAATTACCTTTTTATTCATAGAGCTAAGAAGGGCACAAAGGGATAACAAAAAATACAGTGTACTTGTATGTATTTGCAGTAATTCTAGTAAAACCTAGCCATCAAACCATAGTCAATTGCTTCTTATGACCCAGCATGAGACACAAATATATTTTTGTGGTTTTTTCCCATTTGAAATTAGTTAAATCTGGTGACACTCCATATATAGAGTGCTTTTGTAAAAAATAATAATAATAATAAAATGAAAGTGAAAATTTTTAGAGTGAATGCAAAATATGCAACTGTGCCTTTTATACCTGTTGTTATGGTAAACATGGTGGTTGGGGTTGGACACTAAAAATTTATGGGCTATTCCCACATTTTTTGAACCTGTATATTTAACCATGTTTATTTTCTGAGAAATAAAAGATGATATATTTAAAAAATGCCTTCTACCAAACTCAGATAATGGACCAGTCTTAAATATAATTCATTATTAAAAACAAGAATGTGCTTTTGGAATAGGACGTTTGTTAACTGAGAGGGAAAAAGTACTATATTTGTCTCAGTAGCAAGATGTTATGAGTCTGTTTGGTAGAAAACTGTTGATTTGTTGCTTTGGGGGGGGGGAATCCTTTTAGCAGTTTTTTTTTGTTTGTTTTCATTTCATGAGACGACTCCTATTGTTTGCTTTTTAATTTCACAAGAAGCTCAAAGAAACTGTGCATGTCTTTTACATTGGACACATTTAGAGATTGACGCATCACTTATATAACTTTATACGAATTAGAAAATGTCGTATTAACTTCAGTCTAAACTCTAATGCTCATTCCAACCTCCAGTTATGCTAATATTTAGTCAATCTAATTTCTGACTGGCCTGCTGCCTGAGTTTCAGAAAACAAGGTAGATGCTATTTTTCTGTGGGGGAAGAACTCAAAGGAGAGATTGAAGGTGCTTGGCTGAAAGACTACCCTGGGAAGTTGTCACATAGAAAAACAAAATAAAAACACAAAGATGTAGGAAAATGAAGAGAGGGGGCAAAACGAAGCTACCATAAATGCAGCCATCACTAAAAGACTTTTACGGCATTGGAAGAGTTGAAGAATATAACAGTTTTGCTTATATTCCATCACTGATAAAAGATCCACTGTTTCCTTAATCGCTGAAAGAAAGGAGATGGACAATGGTAGAGACAAACCTCATCACAACATTAATGTTGAGCAGTTGCCTGAAGAGCATAGTATAAGGAAGAAGGAATCATTTTTCAGCTACCTGGGGTACACTTTCAGACATTTCTTGTCCTGAATTTCGAAGCACTTACATTCAGTGTGGTTACGATCTGTTTGTAATATTAATCATTGACTATTGTTCTGCAACTTGGATGTTGATAGTGAAGCAGAGAACAACTTATCATTGTTTATTATGAGTCACTATGCACGCAACTATGCTAAAAAAAAAAAGAAACATGGCAAAAATGTATTCAATGCTAGTCCACCTCTATTTATGAAAGATTTTGCATAATTTAATTTGCTTTTGTACAGTTTTATGTAAATAAATTGCTTGTCATTTTTGTCTCTGCAAATTAAAATATAACATGTTCAAATGGTCACCCATTTGTGTGCTTTCTACGGAAGAAAATGCATTCATGTGTAAAGGCAGGAATATGGAAAAGGTGGTGCTATTGTGGATTAACTGCTTATAGATAATCTTATATGTCATCATCAGAGAACAAACTCTAATTATATGTGATTATTAGATAAACCAGTTGCACGCATATAAGGTTAAAATGTGTGTTATCACCCAATAAGAAATGCATCTCAATTTTATTCCATCCCTCCATCCTATCCCGAATAATGTGGTCATATTGAAATTGCTCATCAATGAACTTCCTAGGCTTTTAAGCCTAGAGTAATCTATTAAGAACAAAGTAGTTCTTCCCCTGCTTCCATCAATCAAGATTCACTGTTCTCTGAGCATGGCTGGCAAGTGATCTTATTGAGTTTCCTCACTTTGACTTAGGGGATCATAAACATGATAATGAGGGTGCACCAAAGCTTGTTACATGGATGATTTCCCCTTCTCACTTCACTTCTGACAATGCCCATTGCACCTGGCTTCACCATCACTGTTTTTCTTCATATGCCAACTGCAGATGTGGCGACACTCCTGCCCTCCAACACACTCTGAAAAACTGTGTACAAAAGTATTTTCTGTGGGAGAAAGAGCTTCACTCTTCCTCGGAGCGAATCTTGTCTTTATATAGCACCTTAGAACAACAAAAACAACAGCATACCCTCCAACATTTCTCCAATGAAAATAGGGATGTTCCATTCCATAACAACAATTTTACTATTTATACCCCATACATTTTACTGTCGTGCCCCAGCCACTCTGGGCAGCTTCCAACATATATAAAAACATAATGAAACATTTTTAAAAAAACTTCTGTATCCTTTCAGATTGCTTGGGGGTCAGATAAGTCCATACCCTCCAACATTTCTCTACTGGAAATAGGGCCATCCTAAGGAAAAGTGGGACATCCTGGGATCAAATCGGACACCGGGACAGCATCTCTAAATCAGGGATGTCCCTATAAAATAGGGACACTTGGAGGGTATGCCAACAACAATTTATTCATTATATCCCACCCATCTGACTGGGTTGCCACAGTCACTCTGGGAAGCTTCCAACATAATATAAAAGCACAACTGAACATCAGGCATTCAAAACTTCCCGACACAGGGCTGCCTTCAGATGTCTTCGGAAAGTCGTATCATTGTTTATGTCTGTCACCACAACCCTAAGGTTAAGACTCTCATGCTCTAACAACTGAGCTGTACTTCAGACTTGGGCCCTTGAGATTTGCATTGTGTACCTGCCTGCCAAATTAGAAGTCCAGCAACAAGAAGGCGGGGGGGGGGGGACAAGCCATTTTCCCAAAAAACATTTCTTGGTCAAAACCCTTTCCAGTAGACCCTTTCTGCCACCATGTTGTGGGTTGCAGCAATCTATTCGCCGGTAGGAGATGGAAGACAGCATTTTCTTGCCACAGCGCAGTTGGTTTCAATATTTTAATAAATTACGGTAAATAAAACAAGACAAACCTCTCTAAGCAGTTTGCATAAAATGATGTTCATAAGAAAATACAGATAAAATCAATCAGACATGAAAACATGTAGACATAGTAATGTTATCATAACATAAATAAAATTAAATCTGTTGATCTTATCTATTAAATCTATATCCCACCCTTCTTTCCAAAGGAATGTTGTCTTATACACACACACACACACACACACTGAAAAAACAATGGGTGTTTTTTTTAACAGGCATTAAAAACAGTATGAAGGTGTTAACTGCTGCCAAACTAAATGACCAATTGCTTTGAAGTGCTGAATGAACATTGCATGGCACTTGTAAAAGCGCCAGTTCTGCAGACTGAAACAGTTGGGTGGATGCAAATGGAGATGCAAAAGGCAATCCTTCAAGTAAACTAGCCCCAAGCTACTGAAGGCTTTTAACACCTTGAATTTGGCACTGGGGAAGATCATTGAACAAGAGTGGAATATGCTGACAGGGTCTCACTTTTGTCAGTATTTGTGCTGTGCATTCTGCACTAACTGCAGTTTCCAGACCAAGTACAAGGGAAGCCCCGCAGTGCATTGTGGGAATAGAACATTGAAATTACCAATAACTGAACTACTATGGCAGATCATGAAAGTGTTCCTATTTTCCAGGGACAGTCCCAGATTTACAGAAGCCGTCCCAGTTTCTGATTTGATCCCAGAATGTCCTGCTTTTCCTTAGGATGTCCCTGTTGTCCTTGGAGAAATGCTGGAGAATATGGAATAGGATGTCCTTACTTACATTGGTTCAAGCGTTTGCTGTGGTCAAGCTATCCTGTTCCAGAATAGGCAGGGAGAATGGGGCAGTGGTACTGAACTTATTTAATACTCTTCCCCTAAAAAGTAATACAAGATTCTAGAATGGTTGCTGTTTATATAACATGGATATAAGGCAGCCACCCTAACCTACTGTTTCCATGAAAGAAACAATCATTCTTATATGCCTTCTTCACAGCTCTGGGAGGGCTCCGGCAGGGTCCTAAAAATAAACCAACATAGCCGAAGGCTTAGCTCTTTTTAAAAAACTTAACAAGTATTTTCTGAGATTATTACTTTTAAACTTTTTCAGAAATTTTCAAAAATATACGTTTCAAAATCTTGCTAAAATTTGAACTGATGCTCAATTTCTCGTCAGCTCCGAATAAGCAAGCCCCCTTTGCTTAGATCTGCAAATCACATTAGATGTAGAGGTCCTTTTATTAGATCAGAGCAAAAGCTCAGAACTTCAGAGATGCCTGCAGGGGTCTGAAATGGCCAGTGTTAAAATAGCTGTGATCCAGCAAGCTGCCTGCACAGCTGGGTCCCACTGTTGGGTACGGAAGACAAAGCACACAAAAGGAAACCCAATCCATAGCCTTCAGCAGAGAAGACCCTCCTGCCCCCTCATGGTGCTGACTTACTGAAACGTAGCCTTAATCGCTAGAGGGAATAAGATTAATTAGCACATCAGAGAAGCAGAGATAATTCCAAATGTGCAGATATGTTTCTGAGAAATATCATCATCATCAAACCTTTTATTGGCATCACATGCAAACATCCAAGAAATATGTTCCAGGTGCATGTCAGTGACAGAAAAAGAGACCTTCATTTATTTCCCCTAAAAATCAGGCTACATGTGATACTCTGCAAGTACAGTGGTGCCCCGCAAGGCGAATGCCTCGCAAGACGAAAAACCTGCTAGACGAAAGGGTTTTCCGTTTTTCAATGCGCTTCACAAGACGAATTTCCCTATGGGCTTGCTTCGCAAGATGAAAACGTTTTGCAAGTCTTGCGCTTTTTTCGCTCCCCCCCTTTTTCTAAGCCGCTAAGCCGCTAATAGCCTTTTAGCCGCTAAGCCTTTAATAGCCGCTAAACCGCTAAACCGCTAATAGCGCTAATCCGCTAAGCTGCTAATAGGGTTGCTTCGCAAGACGAAAAAACCGCTAGACGAAGAGGCTCGCGGAACGGATTATTTTCGTCTTGCGAGGCACCACTGTAGTTTTCTTTCAAGTGGAGAAATAATTATGAGATGCTGCAACTTTGAGCAGGAGATTGGGAGCGGATTTGCAGAATCCTGTCTCTTCTTTCCATTTTTGCACCCAAAATACAGCTGCTTTCCCCACTCCTTGAGAAGGGAGGGAGGGAGGGGAGAGAGAGAGAGAGAGATCCTCATAGTTTAGTAGGAAAGCAGATTGGAGGATTGTGGGGAGGAAATGGGAGATAAGTTAAATACTCCTTTCCTCTGCTGCCGCTCTGTTCAAGGGTGTAGTCTCTAGAGCAGGGTGGTCCAACTCTTCATACAAAATGGGGCATGATAGTACTTTGACCCAGAACCTGCAGGCCGCACACTGCCTTGTTGATGCCCCTTGCCCAGCCCTCATGCTGCCTTCCTAAAAGCAGATAAGCAAGTTACAGGGCATGGGAAGAAGGCATGAGGCTCTGGCAGGCTCCTAGAGCCCTCCCAGCTTCTTTCCCAAAGCTGGGAAAGCACTAACTAGGCTTTGGGAAGGAAGCCGGAGACCTCTAGAACCGTCCCAGAGCCCTCACAGAGCTGTGAATGAATGTTGGATAAGAAAGTGAAAAATCAAGGTATTCACAAGTCACCTCTGTGACAAAAAAACATGGAAACAGTAGATTATGGTGTATGTCTTATATCCATGTTATATAAACAGCAACGATTCTGAAATATTGTATTAATTTACAGCTAATCCACCTGCTTTGCAGGTGGGGCTAAACACAAACTAGGGGCAATAATGTGCTGATAAGTAATAAGTTATTTTCTTTTATATTTTTCAACTCTCAATTCTAATAATAACCACTCTTTTAACTAGAAAGGTGAAATCCTCTGCATGTTTTAACAACAACCTGCACTGCTGGTGTTGCAGATCTGAAAGTTTTATTTCTGATAAACAATCTCTGGAAACTTTATTTTAAGCTGCAATGTGCAAACCTCCACATGTTTAACTAAATGTAAAATTATCAAAGTAACTCTTCAGGCTTATCAGAACATCCTATTTGCCCGTAAATTCTAGCATTGGTTCATTTTAAACAAGAGTTAATCTATTGCAAATGCCAGTTCCATCTATTTCTAGGCAAAAATAAAATGCATGACTCACCACATCATTTCTCTTGCTGACTTGTGTGATGCTCCATGATGATGGAGACTTGGTACCCATCTGTCCCCATGCTTGAATCCGCATAGGTATCTTCCAGACATCAAACTTGCTTTTTGTTCCCTGTCACTGCTAATGTGTGCCAAGCTGTCTATGAACAAAAACATGTAGAGAAAAGAGAGAGTCATTGCTGAGATCAGTGGCCACTGCCCCATTGTTTCCTACAAGTTCCCTACAAGTTGCAGATAAGTTAGAATGGGGCTAAAGGGTCACAAAAAAGTTGTAAGTAAATGCAAGAAACTGACTCAGTTCAAACATAACTCTCTAAGCCAGGGGTCAGGAAACTTTTTCATCAGGGGACTGGTCCACTGACCCTCAGACCTTGTGGGGGGCCAGACTATTGTTGTTTTTTTGGGGGGGGTGAACGAAAAAAAAAAGGCCCATCCGGACCTCCCACTTCTGACACCAGTGTTGCAGGCCACCGCAATCTCCAAGTGTTGCAAGATTCCAGGAGTTCTAGGTACTTACTCAGGGTTCATGTTTCCTTTTGGAAATAAGACACAGTGGATATTGCTGTGTCTTTATAATATATGGTTTATTTAGACATATATACAACATGAACCTATGATGGGGGGGGTACACAGCATTAATGCTCAATCATCTTAACCAGGAACCTAGTTTGGTTATTTCCCAGAATTAGAAGGCTTGATTAGCTTTTAACACTTGCTGGATCCAGGGCTTAGGGGGCTCTGGCACACACGCGCATGCACACACACACACACACACACACACACACACACACACAAAACCAACCACCTAATAACACTGTGTAGAATGTGTTACTGTTTACTGCTTACAAAGAAGATGCCTTAACTTAGTGTGTGGGTGAATTTTCTAGTACATGGGGTCTTGACCTTAGAATTTCCCTGCTCGTTGAAGAAAAGGAGATACCAATTAGGACGATCAATTGTATTTGTTAGTTGCTTTTCTTACAAAGGTAATTCAATGCGACCTACATAAGAACCCATTAAAACAACAATAAAAATGTAAAAACCCAATTCAAAATGAACAGATGAAAAACACTGTTATATGAAAAGGCAAAACAAGTCCCAAAGTACTCAAGTCCTCAAAGATGCCGTAATGTCCTTCAAACTAAGGGCCAAGAGCCCAGGAAAAAAGAAAAGTATTTGCTTCGTGCCTAATATCTGGCATGCCTTCCTGGGGAGCAAATTCCAGAAGAGGGAGCACATGAAGAAGAGCCTCAGCTAACGATTGCAAGGTCTGGTTTTGTTCATGTGAGAGAAGGCAATCGATCCTTCAGGTACTGGAGTTCTGTGCCACCTAAGGATCTATAGGTCAAAACCAGCACTTTGAACTCATCCCAGAAACTGACTAGTAGCTAATGAAGCCACGCCAGAACTGACTGAATTACACAAACCATTCTGGGGAGATGTCTGTAACGTGGATATATCATGCTGTGCTTTCATGTGCTGAAGCACTCTGCACACAACACAGCCATTGTGGCTTCAACCATGGTTATCATTGCAGCATTATACCTGCTTTTTAATTGCGTGACCAGGCCGCGACAGCCCCAGCCCCCAGGGATCGTAAGAAAGGAATAAAGACTCTGACAATGTGTTATGGAATTAAATTAGGCCACAACTTTATTAAACTTCCAAATGTAGGAAGACTTTGGCTTAGGCCTTGGGCGTGTACCCCTCCCAGCCCCCCAGCCAGGGGGGACTGGGGCTCATCAGGGTAAATGGGATATGGGGGTACACTGCGAGATGTAAGTGTAGCAGGCAGCCCAGCCCATATACCCATACGCCTGGTAGTTCACTGACAGCCTTTCGGTGTATGGCCATTAGATAATCCCTTTTAAGAGGGGACCCTGGAATGGACGCCACAGGGGGGTGAGTCACCACTTCACAACCCCCTCCCCATTTATAGGGAAGAAAAGACTAAAGGATTCCACCCAAGGCCATAACCACCAAAGTTGCAAGGAATTGCTACAGGGAAGACAAAACCTGCCAATGCAGGACAATTTCTTCCTGGTCCTTCAACAGCAACCAGTCAAAGACCACAGCAGTGCCCACTAAACAGAAAGAAAAATAATCTGCAAACAAGAAAACATTAAACTAAGGGAGGGTAGGGAGGGTGAATCTCCTGAGCCGACTGCCTGGCTATTGTCAGCTTCACCCCCTATATATAATTGGGACTGGCCCCACTTCCCAGCAATGAAACTTGACAGCTGAGGCTGGGCGTGAGCCAGCGGCGTAGCGTGAGTTGTCAGCACCCGGGGCAACGCAAGTAATTTGCGCCCCCTAACCCGGGGCAAGGCAAGTAATTTGCGCCCCCCCAACCCCTAACCTGCGAGTTGCCGCGCAAACAACGCTGCTTGCCCGGAGGAGGATGGAGGCAGAAGCAGCCGCCGCCTGTGGCTCGGCCGAGGGGATGGCGGCGGCGGCAGGGTGCAGAGGCTGCCCGTGCCCGGCCAGGCGTCGGTGGCGGCGTCGGTGCTGCTGCAGCGGCTGCTCCTCCTGCGAGCAGTGAGCGGAGCGCAGCCGCAGCGGCGGCGGGGGGCGCGCGCGCTAGGGCGCAAGGCTGGCGGCGGCGGCGGGGAGCCCGGCGGAGGAAGGAACTTGTCCCTTCCCTCTGGACTCGCGCCCCCCAGATGTTGCGCCCGGTGCGGTCGGCACCCCTGTCACCCCCCACGCTACGCCACTGGCGTGAGCCTCCAAATAATAGCACTGAGAGGCAGGCCAGCCCATTTGCCATTAAGCTCCCTGGGAACTGTAGCACCACGCACGATCCCAGAAACAGCACCCACAGTGTAAAGTGTGAGTGCTCACTATTATGTTCCTAGTTTGCCCAATGGTTGAAAGACAGCATTAGACATGCAGTGTGGTTCTTTGTTATTACAGTGGTGCCCCGCAAGACGAATGCCTCGCAAGACGGAAAACTCGCTAGACGAAAGAGTTTTCCGTTTTGGAGGTGCTTCGCAAAACGAATCTCCTATGAGCTTGCTTCGCAAGACGAAAATGTCTTGCGAGTTCCTGCGGGGTTTTTTTTCCTCCCCCCCTTTTCTAAGCCGCTAAGCCGCTTATCAGCTGATCCGATAAGCCGATAAGCCGCTAAAAGCCGCTAATAGCGCTAACAGCGCTAATCCGCTAATCCGTCAATGGGCTTGCTTCGCAAGACGAAAAAACCGCTAGACGAAGAGAATCACAGAACGGATTCTTTTCATCTTGCGAGGCACCACTGTATACCTATGTTATCCTGGAATGCAGCCCACAGTTCACACAAAAAGATTTCACATACAAGCAGCTGCACTGCAAGCGTACACATGCCACAAACCATCACACAGAGTGGAAGTTTGTATACCCCACCATTTCAAGCAGCTGATCTCCTGCCATTTGCTGTCTTCCACTGATTTTGTTTCCTGACTCCAGTAGTGACTCTTTCTGCTGGGTGGCAGGCTTCACCAGGGAGACTTCAATCTGTCAAACAGACATCTGTTGCCATCCTTGCCCTTAGTTACATAAGTTAATAGGCATTTTGAAATCCCCTAACATCAGGTGTAACAAAACGGATTGGACCAACTTGGCAACCGCTTTGAACTTTTTGACATAACCTGAAATAGCCTAAAGAAGAAATGCATCCTTTGCGTTTGATGAGCACACACACAAATTGTTTACAGAAACAGAATCGTTTGTCCTTCACTGTAAAATGTTTTCTCTCCTCTCATCCTCAGCCATTCATCATGAGGAGTCCTGAATGTTTGCCAGATTAATTGGGAATCAGGTTGAGTTTCCATGCTGTGTTTCCCAATGAAAGGACAAATTATCTTGATTTTATGATCAATAGATATTTCAGGCTTTATAATGAAAGAAGGCTTTCAGGGTGTGGGAGCCAGACACTTTACTCTAAAGACTCGCTGCTGTTCTCTGGTATTAGCATAAGTGACATAGCGTCATCAATGAACCTAGTGATCAATAACCCCAGAAAGAAACTTGCCCTGAGGTGCTTTCTATCCAAGGCCCCACCTACGTTGTGCATTTAAAACACAATTATGCCAATTTATTAGTTATAGAAAATAATTTAGGAATCTATAGTTTACTGAGAAATTTTGGGAGATGCCACTATTTCCCTCACAGACCTACACTTTCCAGAGATTCCTGGGAAGAGGGACCAATTGTTAAACCACTCTGGGAATTGTAACTCTGAGATGAAAACAAGGGCCTCCTAACAGCATTCAGCACCCTTACCAAACTACAGTTTCCAGGATTCTTTGGGGCAAGCCATGATTTTTTAAAGTGGTATAATTCTGCCTTAAATATATACTGTAGTACAGATTGGGGCTAGTGAAAGTATAGGTAGCAAAAGGGAGAGGAAAAAGTGATTTTAAAAAAAGCAGAGGGGGGGGGACGACGACTTTAAGAGGTTAACACGGAACAATTGTGAGCACTGAATCTGAAATGGGTCTTTCTTTCTCCGCTTCTGATCCAACCCAGCTCTGGCAGATGGATGTTGGTTTCAGCACACGCCTATAATGTATTAACACATCTCTTTCGAGATTGTACTTTCTCTGAACAATTATTTTTGAGTGTTATCATTCCCCCCTTGAGGGCTGAGATCTAGATTGTTTTTGAGAAGTCTTAAACAGAATATAACCCTCCTGTGTGGTGCTTCAGTGAACTTAGCACAAACCCTTCAGGTTTTACCTGCTCTGTGGCATTGCTTTAATGAGTAACTTCAATCAAGCGCTTATGTTTGCTTTGTACTAAGTGGGGTGCGGGACGACTGACCTTATTTGTGTTTATTCTGTCTTTTATCTCCACGCTCTTCTAAGACTTGTTTACCTGACTACATCGAGGAGAATGATTAAAATGAGATGAAATGAATTTCCCACACCACAGGGAGTGGTGGGAAATAAGGCAGAAAGGAAGCCTGCTATCACATCGACTTCATTTTGACTCCGCAGCTTACTGAAATATGTAAATCACAGGCCGTTAACATGAGTGGCCTAAGCCAAAGTAATTTGTGTGTTTTTATAAAATGGAGTCTCTTGTGGAAGTGCAGAGAACATTGTTAATGGTTCATAAACGTGCCGACTTCCCAGATTGCAATAATAAACTCCACAAAACGCGAACCCAAGCAACAAATCTTTGCATTTATCTTATCCTAGTGCATTATGCTAAGTTCCAAATGGCCTCCTCGTATCGGGCAGAAGGTGCTCTCCGTGCTGAGAGAAAGCTTTCTCATAAAGGCTTGGAATTTATGATTCTAGTAACCCAGGAAACTGTTATACTCCAAAAGGGTTGGCGTCTCAGATAAGTACGCCTATGCCAAAGTAAAAAAACTAAAGCAAAGCCAAACTTCTCTTCTTTTTGCAAGCTGCTATCTAGTACCTAGCAAATCCACGCAGCCCTGTTTATGGAAGCTTTTAATGTTTGATGCATTATTGTATTTTAATATTGTGTTGGAAGCTGCCCAGAGTGGCTGGGGAAACCCAGCCAGATGGGCAGGGTATAAATTATTATTATTATTATTATTATTATTATTATTATTATTATTATCCAGCAGGCAGGGTGTAGAAGTGAAGCTGGGCACTTTGCACATTGGGAAGGTGAATTTCATTTTAGTCAACATTTCAATGGCTTTGCATACTCTGGGTTGACTTTGGCTGATTGGGATCTGTTCCACATTGCTTAACTTACATTTACCAAACTTAATAATAATAATAATAATAATAATAATAATAATAAATGCATTCTTTTAACAAATGTCTCAAAGTTTTCTCCCCATAGCCAAAATTATTTGAAAGGAAACATTTGATTAGTTTTTAAAAACAGAATAGAGCATATAACGTCATTTAAATGTTATATTCAAATGAATTCACTCGGAAATAATTTTTATTGTAATACTTATGTATATTTTAAGACATAACAACTCAGTAGCATAGTACTGTTACATTGTTGAAACGTAAAGAAAAATAGTGGAGGCACAGAAAACTGTTAATATGTTAATTTTACCATGCCTAAAAAGTAATATATTTATGTGCATTATGTATGTATGTATGCATGCATGCTTTCTAGGCATAGTCTTCTGGGGGGAAAAGTTAACCACAACTTTGAAACGGCACAATTTGACTATGATTACATTACATTATTAGGTTCCTAGGCAATTTAAGGAAACAATACTTCTTTTTTTAGAAATGAGAAAAATTATGTGGGGAATGATAGATGGGGGGAATTTTTTTTGGGGGGGGGCATCCATCCCACATCACTGGCAATGATGTGTTGAACACCCTCTGAGAAATATTACTGAGATTTTTTTTAGAAAAAAACTTCTCCCAAAATTCCCACAGTAATTTTCACTTGAGAAGAACTCTTCATATTTGTCTTGAATGTGGCAGTAGATAAAATGTGGTCCCAACAACCCAAATTTGAGGTGGGTCGGGTGAAACTCGTATTGTGGTAGTGCTTTTTTTATATAACGAATAAGCAAAGAAAAAAGAGAAAAATGTTTCACATCATTCAGTAATACAGTCAGAGCTAAATAATAAATTGGCGCAAAGGGACATGGAAATTAAGATGTGTAGGCAAGGGAGGAAAGCTGTCTTTTAGAATGAAATTTAATGAGTTGGAGAGTCAACAAGGCAGAAAGATGCATGAGGGATGTTATACAGGGAAAACTGTTGGCAAGAGATGTAGGGATGGAAATTCTTCTCAGAAGCAATCTTGGGTTACTCATGGGGTGAACTGAGAAGGTGGATTCTGCTTCATAAGGAGCAGCAAAAATGATCACGGGAACATTGCTATCCTTGTGTGAAGTGAAATCTCTACTGGGTGAATTTAATGTCAGATTATTTCATGCAGTTATGAGAGACTGGGGATGTGGGTGGTGCTGTGGGTTAAACCACAGAGCCTAGGACTTGCTGATCAGAAGGTCGTGGTTCGAATCCCCGTGATGCGGTGAGCTCCCGTTGCTCAGTCCCTGCTCTTGCCAACCTAGCAGTTCGAAAGCACGTCAAAGTGCAAGTAGATAAATAGGTACCACTCCAGCAGGAAGTTAAACAGCGTTTCCGTGCACTGCTCTGGTTTGCCTGAAGCGGCTTAGTCATGCTGGCCACATGACCCAGAAGCTGTACGCCGGCTCCCTCGGCCAATAAAGCGAGATGAGCGCTGCAACCCCAGAATCGGTCACAACTGGACCTAATGGTCAGGGGTCCCTTTACCTTTATGATAGACTAGGGCCAGATATTTGGCTGGTTATTGCAAATCAGTGTGTGGATCTTACTGTCACCTCTCCAAAGCCAAAGATAATAAACCCCAGTCCAGGTTAAACTTGGTTTGGTTCTCCCTATCAGAGGCAGGCATATGGTAAAATGGTAGAGCTGCTGGATTTAGCTTTAGGCTTCAATCCTACACATGGTTTCCTTGGAGGAAATGCTTTTGGATTGCATCTACACAATGCAAACTCTGAGTTAGCCATCTCCGTTTGTTCCAATGGCTCTGCTCTTAGTATGACTAAGCTTAGACGCAATCGTATGATCTTAATGCAGGCTTCCTCAAACTCAGCCCTCCTACAACTCCCATGATCCCTAGCTAGCAGGACCACTGGTCAGGGATGATGGGACTTGTAGTCTCAAAACATCTGGAGGGCCGAGTCTGAGGAAGCCTGTCTTAATGTGACTAACCTCTGAGTTGGCACTGTCATACTAGTTATTTTCACTGAAATCGGTGTGCCTTAAGTCATGACCAATTTGTCCCATGGATTTAAGTCCATGGTACTTAGTCCATGGTTAATAACCAACTTCATGCTCATCCCTGTTAAAGCTCTCTTATTTCCCCTCATTCTTCTTGGCCATACCATCTTTTAGCATTTATTTCCTGCACCACCCCATTTCCCTTGGCCCTTAAGCTTTTCCTTTCTTAAGGAACAATCTCCTCCTTTTGACCTTCTGCCTGGCCCCTGTAGATCTAGAGCAGCTTAGCCCATAGCAGCCAGAGGTCCCTACCACAAAATCTCTTTGCTGCTGAATTCCAAGGCAGATTGCCAAAAACCAATTTATTCCTAATCCAGCATCTTCCTGCTGGTTCTCCTAATAATGTGAATCAACTGGATAATTTGCATGACATAGTCAGGTTGCTGAGTTTAGGTGCTCTTTTCAGGCCCCTTTAGTTCTAGCCAGTGCTATTTTTCTAGAAATATGGTATGCCCCGCGGAGGACCTTAAGGTCCACAAATGACATTTGGAGGTCCCAGGTCGCAAGGTGGTAAGATTGGTCTCAACTAGGGCCAGGGCCTTTTCAGTACTGCCCCCGACTTGGTGGAATGCTCTGTCACAAGAGACTAGGGCCCTGAGGGACTTGACATCTTTCCACAGGGCCTGCAAGACAGAGCTGTTCCACCTGGCCTTTGGTTTGGACTCGGTCTGACCCTTATGTTTCCCTCCCCTTATGGTCTTGATTTATCGGCTATTTTAAAATGAGGCTGCATTTTAACCTGTATTTTAAATTGCATTTTAACCTGATTGCTATGGCTGATGGCTGACGCAAATAAAGAACATAAAAAGGTAAAGGAAAAGGACCCCTGACAGTTAAGTCCAGTCATGAATGACTCTGGGGGGTCCGGCGCTCATCTCGTTTTAAAGGCCAAGGGAGCCGACGTTTGTCCACTCCGCAGACAGTTTTTCCGGGTCATGTGGTCACCCCTCCCACATGACTTAGCTGCTTCTGGCATAACAGAACACCTAAACCAGAGCAGCACATGGAAACGCTCTTTGCCTTCCCGCTGGAGTGGTACCTATTTATCTACTTCCACTTTTTGGGGTGCTTTCGAACTGCGAGGTTGGCAGGAGCAGGGACAGAGCAATAGGAGCTCACCCTGTTGCGGGGATTCGAACCATTGACCTCCAGATAGGCAAACCTGAGAGGCTCAGTGGTTTAGACCACAGCGCCACCCGCATCCCACAGCTCTAAAAAAAAAAAAAGCTATGCATTCACTTATGCAGCATAATAAGTCAATATTCAGCCAAACAAATGTGTTTAGTGTGTGCCTTTCATTTTTGAGGCTTGCACCTCCAACCTTATAACAGTTACTCACCAAAGTGGATATGTGATATTCATGTAGGAGAGCCGAAGAATGGATCAGTCCCAAGCTTGGCAGGGATACTGAATCTTCTTAAGTCAATCATGCCTCGTGTGAGGTAGCTCATATGTATGGCCTACAATAGATGCAGAGAAATCACTGTTTGGCTATGCAGAACCACTAGCTATTTTTTGGCTTGGTTCTGTGTCATTTCAGAGTTCTCTGTGAACACAAACAGAAATAGGAAGTTGTAAGAATTACAGTTGTCAGCGGCAAAGCTGGTTCGAGTTCAGTCGCACAGAAACTTTTTCATGCACTGAGGAATTCCTGGATGTTGAGCTTAGAGCGTCTATAGATACTTGAATGAGTTGGGCCTCCCACCACCCCATAATCCTCTATTTAAAACAGACTGACTTTGGTAAGCATTTTAATTAGAGCTTCCAACAGTATTCTCTGAGCACAATCAAGGCACCCCCTCCCACATCCTTGAGGGGAGGGGGACCAAGGTTTCCCTCTCTGTGTTGCTTTGAAGAAAGCGATTCCTTGTTAATAGGATTCAATTTGGAAGAGATTAGCATCTTTCAGAAGAATCTACACTACATGCTAGTCACACATCAAGCAGAAATCAAAGACTAATTCTCCTTTTCCCTTCCACCTTTTATATGGTTCTGGCAAATAGGTATCACTAGAAATATATATATATATGTGTGTGTGTGTGTGTGTGTGTGTGTGTGTGTGTGTGTAATATTTATAAATAGGTGGGCTCTTGATCAGGCACTTTGGCACACAGATGGTTTTAGAATTTTATTCAGAGGCCCAATGCAGAAATGTAAGATGTACCACATGACTCATGCTTCACTCTAGCTTCTGGTCATGATGCCAGAGGGCACTCCATTGTCTCTTGAGAGAGATGGATGTCAACAAGAAGTCTACAGTGGCCTCACAAGTCACCACACTTCTCCACCTCTTGTTTTCTGTGTTACTTGTGTTCTTGGCATAAGAGCCCATTGATTCACACACAGCTTTATGGCACCTCATAAAAACATTCTGGTTTACAAAGAATCACCTCATTTAGCTCTTTTATTAGTTGTCTTGAGAAGGCCACATGTAAGTGTGTGAGAGAGTGTGGATAGCTAGATAACTAGTTACAAAAGTTGGGTGCCACCCCCACTCTCTGCCAAGCGATAGCAAGATCCCAGGGGGTTACAGGCACTCACCCTGGAGTGCCTGTGTTTCTTTGGAGAATTGAGGCACAGTGGAGACTGTCATAGCTTTAAGAAATATGGTTCATTCACCTATTTACACATTCCGTCTGCATGGAGGGAGTCCAGATCTTACAGCATGGTCATTACAAGGCGGGCTTCTCCCCTAAAGCAGTGCAGCCCTGGAGTCCAAGGCATCTCTCCCAGCAGGCCTGCACCCAGCCTGCCCAAGATGGATCTTAGTATTTCTTCTGACTATGGGCTTGCGGTGCTCATCTCACTCTCAAGCCAAGGGAGTGGGCATTTGTCCACAGACAGCTTTCTGGGTCATGTGGCTAGCATGACTAAACCACTTCTGGTGCAGTGGAACACCAGAGCGCACACAAATGTCGTTTATCTACTTACCTAGCTTTCAAACTCCTAGGTTGGCAGGAGCTGGGACAGAGCAATGGGAGTTCACCCTGTCACACAGATTCGAACCGCCGACAGATTCGAGCCTCTGGTCGGCAAGCCCAAGAGGCTCAGTGATTTAGACCACAGTCTTGCTTCCATCTTCTTCCCAGCTCAAGACTCTCTTTTCCTGTCACCTCCTACCCAGTTGCCCTGGCAACCCTCCAAACCCCCAGTCTCTGTTTACACCTCAGGGCAAGGGGGAAGGACAGTTCTTTTGCATTGTCAATAGCTCTCAATGGCCCCGCGTTGTTTCTCAATGGCCCTAGCTTGGCCAGGTTGTTTTGCGTAGGCTAGCTCAGGAATTCCTCTGCCTCTCGTATTTCTCCCTTCACATCCCAAATAATCAAAACCCTACCATTTATTACTTTCTGGGGTGTTTTGTTGTTTGTTTGGTTTTTTTGGGGGGGTCCACCGAAACCTATAACAATATGTTTGTGTGTGTATGTCTTGGGTGTGATAATGACTTCTTCCTGAATCCTGGAAAGGCACTCTCAGTCAAGGAAGTTTACATAGACCAATGGTCTGACGCAGTATAAGGTTATATGTTGACTGACATTAGCGTGCTGGAGGCCAAACCCTGCCTGAGAGTTTAGATGCTCCAAGAAGCCTCTGAAATCCAGTACCTTATTACGAGTGGCATGATGTATAATTTATAATAGTGTTATTTATTAATGTGCACAGTTTGGGCACCCCGGCGTGTTATCAAGAGTTGTGTTATCCCAGCGGAGGGAAGAAAGCAATCTCTTTGACAAATGTTGACAGCTCCTTCTCTTGAACTCAAACAGGGGCTTCCTTGTTTGGTACTTGCCATTCTCTCTCCTCCTTTTAAAAGTCACTCCAGAGCTATTTACCCTTTTGCTCTCAACAGCACTTAAAGACTTTAAAAAGCACTTCCTGTGGCGAAGAAACAACAGTGGTCAGTGCCAGATTAACACAGCGAGGAACGGACAGGCACATGGCAGTAATAACTCTTAAGTCTTGTGTTCCTTGTTTTCCTCCCATAGAGAGACAGAAATACACAGCTGCCCAGAAGCAGTGGCATCAATTTAGTTCAAAGGAAGTAAGTGCAGCCAAATTTAACACTAGTTCTGAGGCACGTTAACAGCTTCTGACATCTATTGCATTCAAATGTGTTTAGTGGCTTTTCAAAAGGCAGGGAGGTTTTTTCTTCATCTCCCTTTGCCAGCCCACAGTGTGCCATTTTACCTATGGATAGCACCGGCTGCTTGAAAAGCTTCCCTTGGCTAGTTCCAAATTGTTGGATCTATACTCCTTTGTCATGACTCCTCGTTTGCAGGTGGCTCCAAAACTGAAGGCCATTCCACTGAGTGACATTTTTTGGGGGGGAAAGAAGAAGTTTCTGTATTTAATGAATAGAAAAAAATCAATGCTAGAGTCAAATCTGTCTGGAAGCAGCATCCTTTGTACTGGAAACCCCTTCCCTAAATCAACAACTTTCCTCAGTTCATTCATCCTTTCATCATCACCATAATTTATTCATACCCCGCCCATCTGGCTGGGTTTCCCCAGCCACTCTGGGCAGCTCCCAACAGAATATTAAAAACATGATAAAACATCAAACAATAAAAACTTCCCTAAACAGTGTTGCCTTCAGATGTCTTCTAAAAGTCACATAGTTGTTTATTTCCTTGACATTTGATGGAAGGACATTCAACAGAGCTATGTTTCTTCATATGTTTCAGGTTCAACCTCCTCCCCAGCATTACAGAGAGATGCTGAGACCACTGAGTGATGCATATTAAGCCCCTCTTCGTTTATAAAACAAAACAAGTTTAATATTTTTCAAGCGGAAATGCATAGTGTAGCAGGCAATGGATGGGCTCAGAGAGAATTTCTGCTCAGGCAGGTGCATTTTGTGACCTGTGAGTGATGGGATAAATCCAGGCCAAATCTTTATTGACATCAACAGGCAGGGTAAGGGTTGGCAAGAAACTGGGCTCTAGGATCAATTCACCATTCCACAAGCCCCACATTGATGGAATCTGTGCACCAGGTTTGGACTGACCCAAATGCATTCCATGGGAGACAGCCAGTGTTGAACCTTGCCATGGTGCAAGCCAAGCAAGCATGGTCTCACTGAGTGACCAGGGTGCAGATTGCAACCAGGCAGATACCCCAATCCAACCTTGGGGTACCATGGTCACCCCCTCAGGCTCCTTAGGGGGGGGGGGTTATACTATGTTGATCCTGCTCAATGCCATTTCCACCCTCATACAAAACATTCTTCTGCCTAACAAAGGAAGGTCATAATTCCATTTAGGGAAAGTAAAAAGAAAAAGAAAAAACCCAACCAAGTGCCAATCAGGTAGAGAGAAAAATTACTTTCCAGCCCTGTCAACCAGCAATCCAAATTTGCTCACTGAACCTGAGGGTGAATGGTGGAAGTTGCATGGTGAGTTCCCACCTCCCCCTCAGAAATAAAGACACGAGACACAAGAATTTGAGTTAATGGGTCAAATTAGGCCACGACTTTATTGATTGCAGGAATTGAGTGGTATTGGCTTAGGCATTGGTCCTATCAACTAACCAGCTTCAGCCCACTTGCTTGAAGACTGGTAAGGGTTAACCACCAGTAGGGGGAGTTCCGCTGATGCACATCAACTAGGAGCTCCCCTGGGGTCACCGCTCAGGGGTGTGCCATGGGCCCACACCTCCATAGGCTTAGGACAAGGCCACGCCCCCCGGAATCCTTTACCAGACTACCCTTTGTTTTGGGGGAAGGTGATGGCGCTTCCTCCCTCCTTCATCTGCATAACAATACCCCTACCAATGCCTAACCACCCATACCGGGCGTTGTGACGGTTTGCTACGAGGTAGGCGAAAACCAAGTGGCTGGCGCCAATCTGCCAATTGGAAAAATTCCTACCAGGCCCCTTGACGGCGACCAACCACAGTCCATAGCAACGTCAGAGAGCGTAACCTAACGGGTGGGAGGGAAGGGAAAATATTATCAGCTGAGGCGCGGGAAAGAGGGAAATCCTCGGCCGCGCCAGCCCTAAATAGAGCGGGCCCCACCTCCTGGGCCAGCCGATTGGCTGGCCGGGGGGATGACGCGTCTGAGGATTCCCCTGGTATCGCGGGGGCTGAAAGGCAGCCCCCGTGTGTGGGGGGAGGGGCGTGAAGCCCGCAACCTCACCTCCTCCCTAGCTCGGAAGTGGCTTTCTCAAGAAAAAATGGCTGTGAGCTTAGATAGGCTTTCCCCTCCCATTTGAAGGGCATAGGTGCCAACTCCCTAGGGCTCTGGGTGCCCAAGCACCCACAAAATTCCCTGTGAAGGGGCCAGGCACCCACACATTTTGGTTCCAGGGCCATGCACGATTGCAGGGCCAAGCTGGCTTTCCTGTTACAGGGGCACATGGGGCAGCTTTTTCCCATGAGCCTATCACAGGGACAAGATACTTGACCAGTATTTTGCTGCAATCTATGGGCCACGGGGCCACAGGCGAAGCTTCTCGAAATGCAAACTGGAAAGATAGAGCATACTCACCCCAAACGTTTCATTCCTCTTAGGATGTGGAGAAAAGGGATGGGGAAGAATGTGAAAAAGGAACACTTCTTTGAAAGTCCTGCTCAGGTAGTCTTGAAAGTGTTTGAGAGAAGACCCCTCTCCCCTCCAAAAAGGGGGGCACAATGGCTGCATTCACATGCTAACCTTAGCTAAAAATAATGGATCAGTAAACCAGAATATTTTCCAGCTTGCAACCCCTTGCAGTCACAATTCATGTGAGCAGCTGAACAAGCTAGGATTCAGCTCTTACCATGGGATGATATCCTGGCTTGTTTAGAAGCTCTTAACCTTAGTTTCTGGAGCCACACATAAGAGGAAACTGTGGTTAAGAGCTCAATCATTATTTGTTATGTCAATCATGCTAAAGGATTGAGGCATGTATCCAGACACAACTTGTGCATAGCCTTTCGTATCCAACCAGGATTTTTGGCTTAGCATTGCATGTTGAGTGGGCTGGAAATTGTAGCTCCCTTTACAAACTACAGTTCCCAGAATAGAATTAGAATAGAATTTATTATTTATACCCCGCCCATCTGGCTGGGTTTCCCCAGTCACTCTGGGTGGCTCCCAACAAAGTATTAAAATACAGTGGTCTGTTAAACATTAAAAGCTTCCCTAAAAAGGGCTGCCTTCAGATGTCTTCTAAAAGTCTGGTAGTTGTTCTTCTCTTTGACATCTTGTGGGAGGGTGTTCCACAGGGTGGGTGCCACTACTGAGAAGGCCCTCTGCCTGGTTCCCTGTAATATGGCTTATTGCAGGGAGGGAACCGCCAGAAGGCCCTTGGCACTGGACTTCAGTGTCTGGGTAGAACAATGGGGGTGGAGACACTCCTTCAGGTATACTGGGGCTGTTTAGGGCTTTAAAGGTCAGCACCAACACTTTGAACTGTGCTTGGAAACGTACTGGGAGCCAGTGTAGTTCTTTCAAGACCGGTGTTATGTGGTCTTGGTGGCCGCTCCCAGTTTACTTACCAAGCAAAACTAAATTACATTTATAAATATATTTTGATTTCCCAAGTCATGTTATATTATTTTGGCGCTCCTCATTTTTGGATTTTGAAAGTTGAAAAATGCAGCACGCAGCAGTTCTCCAGGGTTTGAGATGGTCATCTGCAGGGAAGAACCCTGCTCGTAGAAAGCTCCTTGCTTGTGAGCTTCCATGCAGTCATAACCCACAATTGCTCTTGTGACGTACTGAAGTGGATGTTGATGCTGAAGCGGCTAGCTTCTCTCCTGAAGATAACCATGATGACACAGGGATGTCTGTTGGCTGGGCTATATAGCATGCCTGACATAGTGAACAGTGCTCCATTTCATAATAATAATAACAGAATGCCCCATATCCATGAGCAATACTTGAAGGGGACTTCACATGAACAAGAAACAGAGCCCAGGATAAGATTATGGGAATGAAAAAGTGGGAGCATTCAGGAAGAAGCAGGCTCATTTTGTAGCCTTATTGGAGTTCACCGATTGGGTCTGCATTGCTCCCGGACAGGAGGAATGAAGTCAAATGACACCGAGGGTTGGTTCAGAGAAAGAGTTCTTTATTTCTGCTCTCCGGAACAGTAGAAAGGCACTTGCGTGGCCAGTCCACAGCAAGTCCAAAGAAATGAGAGATTACATGCAGTATATATATCCTCCAGGTACCCTCTCCCCCTTCCCCAGGAATCCAGCCACGTCAGTTTGTACACGCAGGTTGACATCACATATGTTCCTGCTCCGGCACTCTTGACCATAAAAGGGTATTCCTTCCTATACTTCTGACCATAAAAGGATCTTCCTGTTCCTACTCTTATCTTGGAGCAAGAGGTCACCATCTCCAAGAACACCCTCTGGCGCTGTTCCCAGACTAGGTCTGTGCGCCTTTGTGGTCAGGATATAAGATAAGGCACAGACGTGTCTTCCCTGTTCTACTGGAGTTGCCAAGGTCATCCTTGCCGTCACTGATAAAGGAGAGAGTTTGTTTATACAGCTGTGTTCTTGTTATGCATTTGCTCAACAGCTCAGGTGGATGCATTTTAGAGTGCTCTCTTGGAGAAAGAAGAAAAGGAGGGGTTTTGAGTCAGTTTTAAACTGACTGCACAGAAACCCATTCCTTCAATTTCTTGGTAGCTGAGGTCACCAAGGGGCAGAACCAGAATTAGTAGGATGAGTCTAAGGTGCAGTCTGATATAAATGAATGGCTGCCATTAATTCCTGTGGGGATATTACAGTGGTACCTTGGTTTACAGCCATAATCCGTTCCAGAGGTCTGTTTGTAAACCAAAACAGGTTGTAACCCAAGGGGGCCTCCCCCCCAAAAAATATTATTCATAATCCAAAAAAAATAATGGGTTGTAATCCAAAAAAAGGTGCAAAATGGGACACACACTTCCGGGTTTGACGTGTTAGTAATCCAAAACGTCTGCAAACCAAGACGTATGCAAAACAAGGTACCACTGTATTTAGTTTTAACTTAATATTGCTGAAGAAAGCAAGAGTGTCAGGAGAAAGGGGTGTGTGATCTTCCCCAGAATGCTACTTTGGTATGGCTAAACCAGACCAGATACTAGTTTAGTATATGGATCACCAGTGCGATTTTTCTAGAAAAAGAAGTGCCAAAACTCACTCTCAAAATGGCAATGGCATCCACTTGACTTCCAGCAAGTTCTGGCTGCAAAAAAAAAAAAAAAAAAAAAAAGGCCAAGAGACCGCAGACATAAGCTGTCGTGATGTCCTCCCCCAGCGTCCTTGCCAGCATCTAGGCTGCTTCTCATAATGGTAGGCATTTGGAAGATAATTTCAGGGAAGATTAATATATAGCTTCCAGGCAAGCTTCGGCAAAGGCAGATCTGAATTTAGGCATTAAGTACTGTCCAACCCACATTTTGAGGCAGTGCTGGGCAGAATTAAGTGCCATCTTGAAAATGTGATTATTCAAATGTTGTGGAACGCTACAAGTCCTCACCAGCACGTTAAATTCCCAATAGACTTTTCTGGTGGCATTCAGTGGAAATATTGGACAGAATAAGAGCAGTATGTAGATAATGACTCTAGTGTGATTTCTTCTAGAAGGCAGCAGGCTGCAAGTACTGGAGCAAGCAGGAATTTCTTTGAAAGAACTGCTGATGTGCAGTAAACCTTTTCAAGTCAGGAGCCAGCTCTTCAATCCGAATGCTTGTTGGCAAACTGCTGAATTGCAGGAGATTTTCAGCTTATTATAGGAGCCGGTTTTGACACCATTGCCCATGCCGCTGCAGCCCATTCTCTGAAGAATCAGCACTCTCCAGATCCATAATGGCAGCGAAAAGCGGAGAGCTCTTTAAATTTGTTCCACTCCTCGCAATCTACCATTCAGTTTTACCTCTCAGGCATGACAAAAACACTAGCCAAGCACATGAATATGACATTCAGATAAACTACGAATGCAGAACACATAATTGGAACAAATCAGAGCTGACTCCAGAGGGTGGGAAGGTTCAGCATTTGCCAAAGTCTCCAAAATCAGCAAAGGGCCCGTGAAAAGACATCTATTTTCAGCTTGCATGGAACACCCGAAAAAGGACAGGGATTGTATATGAGAAGTTTGACAGTACTCGTCACACCAATCACTGGTTATGAGGGCTGAGTATGAGACGTCTTGAAATCCCAGCTTAAATACAGAAATAAAACCTTGAATGTTCATGGCACAAGTGACTTTCAGGGCTAACCTAAGGCTATCCCCCCCATCCTTCACGTCTGTTTTTGGTAGCCTGTAAGACAGTATTTATCAGGTGCAGCAAATACATTGGAGTTAAAATTTAGCCTCTTATGGGCAGTGTTTTTTTTCCCCTGGAGGTATGCATACCCTCTAAATATTTTGTGACTTTAACAGGAGAAGAAACTTAAACTTTTAAAATTTTAAGTTTCTTCTCTAGCACAGTGAATCATCAGTTCCGTTGCTACTCCCAATGGCAGCCTCATTTCCTGTCATGGTGTTTCCTCAGTCTCAGATGGAAGCGAGCGTTTAATATGTGAAGTAGGAGTTGGAATCTAGCACGATGATTAGTCAGTTTCGTTGTTACCACCTCCGATAGAGGCTTCCTTTCCTTTCCTGGTGATTTCCTTGAGTCAAAATGAGAGTACCCCTAAACATTTTTTTTAGGGGGGGGGGGAAGCAC
This sequence comes from Podarcis liolepis, assembly GCF_965112155.1. NCBI lineage: Eukaryota > Metazoa > Chordata > Lepidosauria > Squamata > Lacertidae > Podarcis > Podarcis liolepis. The sequence continues at coordinate 64,580,903 of NC_139564.1, read as the reverse complement.
TGCTTATGGGACACCATGGTATCACTGATGGGTTTCAGACAGAAGGTTAAATGTGTGTAATATGTGGGGAAAGGACCAGTCTTCAGCCTCTACAAACAAGTGAAATCTTAAAAAATTGCATTATTTACAGGTTTCTTCTATATCTTTACAGTTGTTTGGTACCTGTCCTGTCAATGATGCACCCAGAAATTATTTGATACAATAGTTCTCCTATAAGATTAACACCAGGCCTATTTGACCTTCCCAGGGTGATGCATATATGTTTGCTTTAATGTTGAATTTAAAGACAACAATGCTTATACATTATTGAAGGTTTTGCTTCTACAAACCTGAAGCACAGGAATACATTCACTGGCTTTGCAAATGGACACAAATTAAATGGATTTGTGGATGCTATACACATGCAGTCATTTTCTAGTGATAATAATAATCATAAATCTGTTATTAAAGCAAACTGAAGCCACTAATGGAATCATGGAGGGATATCTGTAGTTTTGTCTAAAAATCCACCCTTTTGAAAATGAATCTTCATGTGTCTTTATTTTTTTATTTTTTTAATTTTTTGCATGGAGCAAGCAGTAGTGTGCTAATCATTCCAATTGACTTGGTCCGTCATATATTTAGAGCACATAAATGAATATTGATTTTATTATTACCACATGAACAGCAGCATCAGCACTTTGTGAGCCTTTAGATTTGAGGGTTTGGAACTTGACCAGTATGGCAGCTCTAAACAAAGTGTTCGGCAACCAACACAAAGCAGAGAAAGGTGTTGCAGATGGCGGGTCTGCTAAATGTTAATGGAATCGTATTTCTGCTGTGTGTAGCCTTAGCTAGATGAAGACACTGCATGTGCAAAAACTGTGACACACACACACACACAGAGAGAGAGAGAGAGAGAGAGAGAGAGAGAGAGAGAGTTCTGTAGCCTGTTTGTGCATTTACAGCCTTAAAAAGGGGGGGGCTAGAATATGCTGAATAGCATTTTGGTGGGGAACTTTCCTCATGCATCTTCTTCCCTGCCAATCATTTAATTTGTTGGGATTCCAGATTTTTCTTAAAGGTCTGTGCGTGCATAGTCCAGCTGCTCTATGCACACTTTGTTGGCTTAAGGTTCATATATTTTCACAGTCTATGTATACAATTTAAATCAGGCATTGTTGTTGTTGTTTAGTCGTTTAGTCATTTAGTCGTTTAGTCGTGTCCGACTCTTCGTGACCCCATGGACCAGAGCACGCCAGGCACTTCTGCCTTCCACTGCCTCCCGCAGTTTGGTCAAACTCATGCTGGTAGCTTCGAGAACACTATCCAACCATCTCGTCCTCTGTCGTCCCCTTCTCCTTGTGCCCTCCATCTTTCCCAACATCAAGGTCTTTTCCAGGGAGTCTTCTCTTCTCATGAGTTGGCCAAAGTATTGGAGCCTCAGCTTCACGATTTGTCCTTCCAGTGAGCACTCAGGGCTGATTTCCTTCAGAATGGATAGGTTTGATCTTCTTGCAGTCCATGGGACTCTCAAGAGTCTCCTCCAGCAGCATAATTCAAAAGCATCAATTCTTCGGCGATCAGCCTTCTTTATGGTCCAGCTCTCACTTCCATACATCACTACTACATACATCACTAATTGTCTTTTTGGGGTAGAATCTCTTCGATAAAGATGAGCGTCCTTCCAAAGATGTTATTTTTGTTTCAGACTATCCCCATAGTAAAGGGGGTAGCAATCTTTACAGAGTGGCAAAGAGTGATTTCAAGGTATATATGGCAGGGCAAGAAGCTGAGAATAAAATTTAGGTTATTAACGGATGCGAAGGAAAGGGGAGGCTTTGCCCTGCCAGATTTGAAACTATACTATGAAGCAGCCGGTCTCTGTTGGTTGAAAGAATGGATAAAATTAGAAAATAAGGAGTTATTAGATTTGGAAGGTTTCAATAACAGATTTGGATGGCACGCGTATCTATGGTGTGAGAAGAAGAAAATTCACAAAGGTTTTGGGAACCACATATTCCGGAGTTCAGTAATATGGGATAGGTATAAAAACCTATTAGAACCAAGAGTTCCACACTGGTTGTCTCCGTTAGAGGTTATGAGCATAAAGAAAATAAATATGAGAGGTAAATGGATTACATATGGTGAATTGTTAATTAAAGAAGGAGGAAAATGGAAACTAAAACCATATGAACAAGTTAGAGAACATGTTTATGATTGGTTGCATTGTTTTCAGGTTAATGAAATGTTTAAAAAAGATATCAAACAAAGTGGTTATGCAGAAAAAGACTCAAAGTTTCAAATAGATATAATAAATAACGATGGTAAAATTTTGTCAAAGATGTATAAGATATTGTTGGAATGGCATACGAAAGACGAAGAAGTTAAATCGGTAATGATACAATGGGCCAAAGATTTTGGTTATAACATACAATTTGATGATTGGGAAAAACTATGGAAGGAAAATTTAAGATTCACTGCTTGTACAGCGTTAAAGGAAAATGTTATGAAAATGTTCTATAGATGGTACATCACAACAGTAAAATTAGCAAAAATGTGTAAGACATGTAATAAGTGTTGGAAGTGTAAAGAAAAAGAAGGAACGTTTTATCATATGTGGTGGGATTGTAAGAAAGTGAAGGGTTTCTGGGAGATTATATATAATGAAATGAAAAAGATGTTAAAATACACATTTGTAAAGAAACCAGAGGCCTTTCTTTTAGGGATTACAGGAAAGGAAATAAGAAGAAAGGACCACAAACTGTTCCAATACGCAGTTACAGCAGCAAGAATTTTACTGGCCCAGAGATGGAAACAAGAAGAAATACCGACGATAGAAGAATGGAGAATGAAACTGACAGACTATGCAGAACTGGATAAATTAACTGGGAAAATCAGATATCGTCGAGACCAAAAGTTCATCGAGGACTGGGGAAAATTCGTAGAATATATGGAAAGCATATGTGACGTGCAAACAACGCTAGTGGGGTTCAAAGAAGCACTGTGAAAGTTGAGATATATTGTTAAAAGAAATAGTGAATGGGAGGGATAACTAATGGCAATATAAAACAGGAGAAATGCGTAATTGCAAGGTAAATACAGATGATTGTCAGAGAAGCTGAAGGAAGTCAAAATAGAGTCAAATTTGTGAACATTTGTGAAAATTTGGATAAAATTCTATATTTGTGTTGAAAATTAATAATTTTTTTTTTTTTTAAAAAAAATATCTTCGGCAATCAGCTTTCTTTATGGTCCAGCTTTCACTTCCATACTGGGAAAACCATAGCTTTTACTATACGGACCTTTGTTGCTAAGGTGATGTCTCTACTTTTTAAGATGCTGTCTAGGTTTGTCATTGCTTTTCTCCCAAGAAGCAGGCGTCTTAATTTCGTGGCTGCTGTCACCATCTGCAGTGATCATGGAGCCCAAGAAAGTAAAATCTCTCACTGCCTCCATTTCTTCCCCTTCTATTTGCCAGGAGGTGATGGGACCAGTTGCCATAATCTTCGTTTTTTTGATGTTGAGCTTCAGACCATATTTTGCACTCTCCTCTTTCACCCTCAATAAAAGGTTCTTTAATTCCTCCTCACTTTCTGCCATCAAGGTTGTGTCATCTGCGTATCTGAGGTTGTTGATATTTCTTCCGGCAATCTTAATTCCGGCTTGGGATTCATCCAGCCCAGCCTTTCGCATGATGAATTCTGCATATAAGTTACATAATCAGGCATGGGGGACTCCAACTCCCATCAGCTCCAAACAGCATGGAGAAAGGGCAGGGATGATGGGACCCGCAGTCCAACAACATTCGGAGGACCACTACTTAGACATTGTTGCTTTAAAGCACTGCAACTAACCCTCAATTTATTTGCTAGCAGGCTTGGCCTGTGAATTCCTACACACAAGCAGCATACATTATTTAGCAAATCAGGAACCCGGTTGCATTCTCTCCGAATCCAGCGACAAGTCTGTTCTCCCAACTCCTGTGAAAGATGGTACAGAAACACATTGCTTTTATGGTTTCTGTACTCAGAGGCTGCCTTCAAATTTCCTTCAAGGTCAGCTGGCACAGCAGGCTGATGCACGACTCTGAACGGTTTCCCTCTGTTGCCCTATGCATAGGCCTTGCTCGAAATAGCGTGTTCAGCTTGGTTGGCTGTGTTTGCATGGTGTCTGCAGGGCAGACTCCTCACCTTATCAGATAACCTTGAGGTAGAACACGGTCTCTCAGCCTGAGTGACTCAGCTGTACAGTGGGTGATGGTGACACACTCTGAGCATCTGACAGGAGCAGTCCTGCTTTCTAGGTCCCTACAGGGAACTATATTCAAGCGCAACTCTCACCCAAACACATCCCCAACAAAGGTCACCGTTTTTCCTTTCTGCACTCGCAGCTGAGCCCCTTCAGAACCCTTCATCACCATTAATATGATTGTTATTTAGCATTTGCGTTGCGCTTGCAAGTGTTTAAAGTGTGTCACATGTATTATCTTCCAGGAATCCTTACAGAAATCTTGAAAGGGAGATAGTAGAATTGCCCTGCATATTGCAGGTGCTGAGACTGGAGCTAAGATCACAGTGAAAGCACTAGTCAAAGAACACCATACATTTACAGCACTATTCTACCACTAACAGCCATGGAGGATCCTGGGAATGCTTTCCGAGCACAATTCAAAGTGTTGGTGCTGACCTTTAAAGCCCTAAACAGCCTCAGTCCAGTATACCTGAAGGAGCGTCTCCACCCCCATTGTTCTGCCCGGACACTGAGGTCCAGCACCAAGGACCTTCTGGCAGTTCCCTCACTGCGAGAAGCCAAGTTACAGGGAACCAGGCAGAGGGCCTTCTCAGCAGTGGCGCCTGCCCTGTGGAACGCCCTCCCACCAAATGTGAAAGAGAAGAACAACTACCAGACTTTTAGAAGACATCTGAAGGCAGCCCTATTTAGGGAAGCTTTTAATGTTTAATAGACTATTGTATTTTAATATTTTGTTGGAAGCTGCCCGGAGTGGCTGGGGAAACCCAGCCAGATGGGCGGGGTATAAATAAATTATTGTTGTTGTTGTTGTTGTTGTTGTTGTTGTTGTTGTTGTAAAATTGGAAAGAAATCCTTAAAAAACGATTGCCAAGTGTTTGCAGTTATATTATATATTAATTTTATTTATTATTTAGCATTACCTGACATTTTCAGAAGGTGAAATTCAAATTCTTTGGTTTTACAAGAGTGCTTTAAGTGCTTTTCATTCAAAAGCATAGATTTGCCCAGCTAAATGTTGTCCGGTCACAAATATAACAACAGATTTGAATTCCTCAAACACAAAAAAATGTGTTTTAAGACTCCTCACTGAAGAAATTTGCACCCCCTAAAAAGACATACCTTACTGCAGTAAGTCAGTGTAGATAATAGTAAGCTATGTGAACTGATGGTCTGACCCAGACTGTTCTGTTCCAAAAGCATTGAGATCAACCCGTGTGATGAAGAGGACTCTAGAGTGTCTGAGAACCGGCTTTTCAATTATCTATCTATTGCTCAGCTTGCAGGTGTCATCACTCACAAGCATAACAAGTAATAAAATAAATGGCGTCCTTGACTTAGCTATGCAGATAAAGAGCATAGCAGACAGCGGCTGGTTTGGTTCTCAGTTGCTCTCACAAAGCAACTGAACCCTGCTCAGTTGGAGATTTCCTCCTATCTGGTGGCTATATGCTAATGAAGGTCCTTTTTGCAGTCAATCTCACCTCTGGGTGCAAAAAGGCTGTGGAGTGTGAGGTGGTTTGTGGCAGGACTCATTTATATGGGAGCATGTTCTGGATTGGGGTGGCATTTCCTTCAAAATAGAAGGGTTCCATTTAAGCATGAGGATGCTTTAATTAAGAGTCCTGTACTGCAGCTGGTTGGACTAGATGGCCCCTGGGGTCCCTTCCAACTCTACAATCTTATGATTCTATGATCTATATCTAAACAACATATTGCCTATATAACTACATTGACCTGCTGGGGAGCACCACTTAGACCAGTGGCCCTCCTGTGGCCCTCCAGATGTTTTGGACTACAGTTCCCATCATCCCTGACCACTGGTCCTGTTAGCTATGGATCATGTGAGTTGTAGGCCAAAACATCTGGAGGGGCACAGGTTGGGGATGCCTGACTTAGACATATGTTCAGGTGAGCAGCCACATTTTAGACAATGCTTCCATCTCCCCGCCATCGTCATACCTGAAAAGGGACATTCTGTGAAATATTGTATTTATTATTAGCAAGCGATTCTGTTGGAATCTTGGGTTGTTGTTTTTTTATAAAAAAGAAACATGAGTAAGAGAAGATTGCTCACATAGTGCAGATCCACTGTTGAATGGAAGGGATAGTGGGTGGGAAAGGAATACATACGCCTGCATGCAATAGAGCCCTGAGCCCTTACGTAGATGCGATTTGCCGTTTGAGCTCCTGATGCTTGTTTCCTCTGCAGTGCCTAGCTAGTAGCTCCATTTAAATCTCTGCCTCATTATGCAGTGTCACTGCGGTAATTATATTTTGTGCTCTATTTTACACAAAAGCACACAGTTCTTGCTGATGTCTTCTGTCCTTGAAGAGGCTTCAGGTGGTGAAAAAGCTTTGGAGAAAACAACACTCCCACAATCCACACTGTTTTAGTCTTCTAATTGCTGTGATATAATTATGCCACACAGAAACATCATTAAATCAATAGTCAGGATCAAATGTTACTCTCAATGATGTTATTATTAACTGATCATTAGTCATTTTTTTTAATCAGTGGCAATGTATTTGGCATGATACAAAGCCCAAGGTGTTGAGACCCACCTGTGCTGAAATACCCCCCCCCCCCTTCTGTGTTGCTTTTATCTTTATATTATTACCAGTCAATTGCAACACTGGCACTTGCTCTGCAAATTCTAATCCAGATACCTCTCGATTGGTTATTTGGCAAACACATACACATGCCAATTAAAGAACCAATGGAGAGTTAATTTAAACAATGGATCTTGCCAAAAAACGAGCAGAAATTGAACACAATTGCAGATTCTTCCATTGACTGTTTCATAAGGAGGTACAAGGTTCAAATGCAGATTCTTCCAGTGTCCGTTTGCATCATCCTTGACCTAAGTAGCCTATCTGCTCCTGTTTAGTTTAGTTACCCTAGTTAAAATATAAATAAGCTGGAGAAATTGCACCACTTGCATACAGGAGTGCTTTGAATCATGAAAAGCATTGCTGACCGGCCTAGACCTTGGCCAATTTATGTTATAGATAATAATAATGCATAGGAAGTTACAGCAGAGGTTGAACTGACCCAAACAGATGCAACCTCTTCATGATAACTACTAATATAATAAAAATAACCTTGACAGTATTAAGGTTATTATTAAGGATATTATTCAGGATAAGGGCATTATTAAAGCATGTCTGGCTGAATGAAGAGTCAATGAAAAGGGCAAAGGCACCTTCAAGGAGCGCTCATCACCACTTTATCGGGATCTTCTAGTACAGTAGTTTCCAAGCTAGTTTCTTCTCCCACTGAACCTTTTCCTTTCTACGTACAGTAAATTTTCTGCTGAGGAACCCCTGCTAGGAATGGATGAATCTGTCAATTGCAGTTTCTCACCGTCGTTCCTTTTCAAATCTTAAATGCTGTTCATCACGTTTTCTCATTAGTTTGTGGTTTTCTAGCAAACAAAGTTCTCTCCAAAATCTATCATGGTTTTAATGTGAATTTCTCCTAAATTAAACATCTTAATATGCACATTTTTGGAAACATTTCCCCCCTAACCAAATGCATTCTGGATACAGTCATACCTCGGGTTGCGAACGCTGTGGATTTCACATTTTGGGGTTGCAGACCACGCCAAACCCAGAAGTACTGGAACAAGTTACTTCCAGGTTTCGGCACTCACGCATGTGCAGAAGCACAAAATGATGTCACACACATGCGCAGAAGTGCCGAATCACATCACGTGCGTGTGCAGACATGTCGCTGCGGATTGCGAATGCTGTGGGTTGCTAACGTGCCTCCCGCATGGAGCACATTCGCAACCCAAGGTATGACTGTATTAATTGTTGCTTGGGGTGAATCAAACTGTTGGAGACTTACAGCATCTGCTGTGGATGTAGAGACTGATACAGAAAAGGTATGTTTTGTTGCAGCTAGGGCAAATGAAGGTGTCTGGTTGTGCTGCTGCAACAGTGTTAATGTTGGCAGCCTTCATGTCACATTGCATACATCTTTGTAATGCAGAGTTAGTCTGCCAATGGCCCTGGTGGCCGAAGCCAGCTCCCCATAGAGCACATCCTTGGGGAGTGGATGAGTGCTGTGAAAATGAAAGACATACTTCTGATTATTGTTATACAAATACAGTCAATGATCTCTGGATTGCCTCACTAGAATTTTGAGAACATGCAGTAGGCCATCTCCCCCGCCCCCCCGCCCCGGGGCTCTGCCATGTAGAATTCCCTTCCCAGTGGCGTAGCATGGGTTGTCAGCACCCGGGGCAAGGCAAGTAATTTGCGCCCCCTAACCCGTGGATTTGCGCCCCCTAACCCTAACCCCCAGATGTTGCGCCCGGTACGGCCAGGCCCCCCTGCACCCCCCACGCTATGCCACTGTCCCTTCCACATGAATTTTCATCATCTACTACACAGCTCATTTGTGTCTTCTTCCACTTTCAGGTTAAAATGTTTTAAGGCTTCACAAAGAAATGTTACCCAGACTACTTTTAACTGACTTTTGCTGCTACTTGGTTTATTTGTGTGTGGGCTGGTGGGTGAGGTTTATGTATTGCTTTCTAATAACAGGAATATATATATATTATTGTTCATGTTGTTAGAAGTGACTGGCTGCTTACAAAAAAGCTAGCATATGTTCAAAAACGAACATATTGCATAACGATAGCTGAGTTATCATCTCAGTCCAACACATGAGTGTGAATGTTTTGCTTCAGATGCACTGCATGCTTAGGAGTTTCGCCTGTTTTGTGTGCTGAAATTTGTTCACACACATCCAGTGCTGAAGTGTTTAAATGTGGTGAAATCAATTTTATCGGCAAGAGTCCCACCTGAATGCCTTGTCTGATGTGCATCTGCCACATGCAAAATTAAAAGATAAGTAACATGATTACAATCAGATTAGTGTGCGTAGGCAACTAAATGAGACTGCCGGGTTCTCTGAGTGAAAACGTGCACTTCCTAGGGAGACCATTTTACATCAAATTAGTCTAAAATGAGTTTTCAGTCAAATGGAAGACAGTGAGTGACTGGCATAGCCAACCCTTCTGAGTCAATGGAAGCCTTTTCTTGCAAAGTATTGAAGAATCGTTTCCTGTCAGAACTTTGCATCCCTTCGCTGCAAACTGACTGAGTCACTCCTGGAGACAGATTAGTATGGAGAAAATAGCCTTTTATAAAGACGAACAAAAGATATTTAAAGAGATGAAACCAGGGTGAGGTTCTTTTACTTCCATCAGTAATTTGTCTGTCCAGGAAGGAAGAGGTCATGGCATAGTGTCACATAGCTCCAGGTACTTGCATTTCTTTGTTAAGGTGAGGTTTGCAGACTAGACAAGGGTATGACTGCAACAATTCCTAGTGTTGAGCTAAGGTCAGTCACCCAATTTCTCAAAAGTATTATTCCTCTGTGAAACAAACTTTCTTTGTTGTCATTCTCAGTGCGCCTTCAAATTTCAGTACATGGCCAACTATTTAGACATGTAAAAAGGATGCTTAACAGGGCCATTAACTTAACAAAAAGACAGGTTTAATCATTTCACATTCCCAAATTCCAGGTATAAAACTGTAGGCTTGGAGGGTAGTCAAAGACATCATCCATACAAACTGCCCAATCATATGACATGTCTGTACAAGAAAGCCCAGACACAGATTGGGTTTACAGGGAGGATAAACACCTGGAAGGCTGCAGAATGTAGACAAATAGAGAAACAATTTGTAAAATTAAAGGGCACTCACAAAACCCCATGACACAAGTACAAAAGTAAGGTACGACAAAACCTCTGCATATTACTAGCCCTTTTGATAATTTTAATATATATATTTTTCTTCTTACCTAATTGATGGGAAATGATCAGTGGTGGGAGTGAAGGGTACAGAATATATTTTTTTCCTGCATAGCACTAACAGTTCCAGTTCACTAACCATGAAGTCTACCCCAGCCTAAGTGGGTGAAATGGGTGTAGAAAGGTTATCCGTGTCTAAAATTTGTGGGATAACAGGCGTCATCATTGCTAGTCTTCTTAAGAGAGACATATGCAGACATATATAGATCTATGAGACTTCACCATTTCAGCTCTCCCATCTGTAAGCCAAAATACAGGCATGTAGGAATGAGCAGTTAAGATGTTGAAAAGAATGCTTCTTCCCAAACCTCTTTTACTGGTTGTTTTGGGGGCAGGGGGAGAGGACAAAAGGAGTAGTGGTATGAAGACCTCCTTGACTCTGCCTTGACTCACACTGGGGTAAGTCATTGTTGTTGGCCTTCCAACTCAGGCACAATTTAAAACATGGCATCAATTTAAACAATAGTCACAGAGCCTAGGACTTGCCGATCGGAAGGTCGGCGGTTCAAATCCCCGCGACGGGGTGAGCTCCCGTTGCTCGGTCCCTGCTCCTGCCAACCTAGCAGTTTGAAAGCACGTTGAAGTGTAAGTAGATAAATAGGTACCGCTCCGGCAGGAAGGTAAACAGCATTTCCATGTGCTGCTCTGGTTCGCCAGAAGCGGCTTAGTCCTGCTGGCCACATGACCCGGAAGCTATACGCTGGCCAATAAAGTGAGATGAGCACCACAACCCCAGAGTCGGTCACGACTGGATCTAATGGTCAGGGGTCCCTTTACTTTATTGTCCAGGGTTTCTTCTAGTGTGGTTGTTCCTGCTCTGAGAGGGAGAGCACCACACAACGGAGGGAAGCTGGAACCAACTTTGCTTCTGTGCTGTATCAGAAGTATGGCTGGAGCCTCCAAGAGCTTGCCAATGTGGACAAGAAAGGTTCTTCAGAATAATGCACTAAATAAATCAGGGATGGAGAATCTCTGGCTCTCCGTTTGTCGTCAGACCCCACATCCTATAAGCCCCAGCTATTGTGGCCAATGACATTGGGAAAGGGGTGCTGTTGAAGGAGCCCTCCAGCAACTGAAGGGTCACAGTTTCCCTATCCCTGATAAAAATAGATGCAATATAATATGCTCACAAGATATGATTTTCAGACTACCATGTTTTACACATCAAAATGATACCAGCTCTCAACGAGGCATCGTAAGGAGAGCGTGTTTTAACCTGACACTCTCCACCTTAGAATTTGAGTGCTTATAGGTTGACGTTATTGTATATATTTATACAATAATGGAAGAAACAAGAGAAGAGGAAGAGCAGGCAGTAAGTAGACTGAAGCAAAAGCGAAGAATGCATCAGGCAGGTCAGATTGCACAAGGCCTCTATCTAGAAAAGGCAGCTCTGATGTACAGAATGTTGCCTGTCCCAGCTCGCCGTCATCTGCAGACCTGGCCCTTGAATGTGGCTACGATGAGTCAGCAAGGGCTTCACAAAGAGAGAACTGTTCAGACTCTAAGAGATTAGTGCCTCTTTGAATTCCTTTTCTGCGGCTACATTGAGCAGTTAATGTTTCCCCAAATAAGGGTTGTGTAGCCTGAAACACATCAGGCCTTTAGATTACTTAAATGGATGAATAAACTGCCTGAGCACCGTCAAGTCTCCTTAGCGTCCGGTCAGGGTGGCATGGCACCGCTTCACCCTCTTTTGTGACAGTGTGAGAATGCCCCACATTCCTCGGTGCATTGGAGACTCATGCTCTTTCAGTTGGGCATCTGGAAAGGCTGGAGGCAATGTGAAAGAGCGCTACACTGCTTCTGACTATGCCAGGTGCCCTAGGTCAGGGGCTGGCAAACTTCAGGCTTGTCAGATCTGCTTTGCTTTGTTTTTCCCCACAAGAACCCCCTGATCTAAGAACAAGAGCCAGGTGCAAAGGACGTACAGTTAGAATGAAAGAACAGAGTGCGCCTCTGAGCACATTCTGAACAGAGGGTATTTGTTTTTAATATGAGAGCTAAATGGAGCCCACAGTCTTTTCATACAAAAGTCCATTTCCTGGATTTTTCATTGAAGGTCCATTCTTTACTTCAGCAGCTTAATTCAGATGTAAAAATGAGTTTTGTTGTTACTATGGTTAAGTAATTAGGAGACAAAACCTTTGCCAATCTACTGCAAATCACCTCAAAATCTACCTTTTGCTCAGTCCTCCTCTAAGAGTTGTTCTGAACACTGCTAGCAATCTTCAGCTATGAAAAGAGATTTCTGGGACAACAGAACTTGGGGAACATGGGAAGGTCAGAAGAAATGTAAGTCATTCCTTCATTTTTATTTGTTTCTATCCTGTCTTTCAGGATTCAAATCCTTCCAGGGTGGCATGCTGGTGGTGCAGTAAATTTCACAAAACGACAACATAACAGATAATTTCAAAGCATAAAATGTGACCGTGATCCAGTCGGTGGTGGACAGGGGACAGAGCCGGTGTGGTGTAATGGTTAGAGTGTCAGACTAGGACCTGGGAGAGCAGGGTTCAAATCCCCACTTGGTCATGAAGCTCACTGGGTGACTTGGGCCAGTCACCATTTCGTAGCTTAACCTCTTAGGGATGTTGTGAGGATGAAATGGGGAGAAGTAACGCCTGCTTCTTGAGAGAAAAGCAATGACAAACCTAGACAGCATCTTAAAAAGCAGAGACATCACCTTGCCAACAAAGGTCCGTATAGTAAAAGCTATGGTTTTCCCAGTAGTGATGTATGGAAGTGAGAGCTGGACCATAAAGAAGGCTGATCACTGAAGAATTGATGCTTTTGAATTATGGTGCTGGAGGAGACTCTTGAGAGTCCCATGGACTGCAAGAAGATCAAACGTATCCATTCTTAAGGAAATCAGCCCTGATTGCTCACTGGAAGGAGAGGTCCTGAAGCTGAGGCTCCAGTACTTTGGCCACCTCATGAGAAGAGAAGACTCCCTGGAAAAGACCCTGATGTTGTGAAAGATGGAGGGCACAAGGAGAAGGGGACGACAGAGGACGAGATGGTTGGATAGTGTCTTCGAAGCTACAAACATTAGTCTGACCAAACTGCGGGAGGCAGTGGAAGACAGAAGTGCCTGATAGATTTCAGTACAGAATGTTAATTCAGGTCATGAAGCTTGTAGCCACCAGTTCATATTGGTTTTGAAGTGATCTTATTATAGGCCTGTCACTAAAGATTGTATCTAGCAGATTCAAAGATTTGGGGGAAACCTGGTGATATATATATATATATATATATATATATATATATATATATATATTCAATGCCTCCTCGTCCAAAGGATCTGAAGTATGCAGTTCTTGCCCTGCTTCCCACATGATTTCAAAAAGGCACTTTTATTACCTGTGTCTTGGTGCCTCATCATATATTGGTTTCCCAGAAAAAGTAGAAGGGAAGACTGGAAGAACTTTCTAGGTATATATTGGTAGGACGGAGTCTGGGATGTCTAAATTTTAAGAAAGTGAAGAAGGGGAAGGTATCTTGTCATCTTGCTTCTGGCAAGAGATTTAACTCCTTCCACTAGACACCTTCTGAAGGAGGCTCAAAACCTGAAATTTTGGATCAGACCCTGAGACGATTAGTCCTCAGGGCTCAATAAATGTTCATTACATCAGACTATGGGAATACAACTGCTAAATGGTACATAATGATGTTAAGTATAATTGTTTAACTACATACTGAAATGGAAAATGACTCTGTATGTGTTTGAATGTGTACTGCTGAAGACTTAACCTGAAAATTCCATAGGGCTATGTTGAAGCTAAGAAGGGCTCACTAAGCACCTAAATGGGTTGATAATTAACTATTGGTGTTCTCTTTTCTCTTACATGGTGTTTAACTTTAGATCATGTGAGAAGGGCTTTCCATTGCAAATCACCATATTGGGGAGTTCTCTGAGTTGTTCTCTGGAAGCCATAGAGGACAAAGGATGAAAACAGCACCAGCCTAGTGAAGGCTGTGTGTGGAGAGACAGACCTATGATTTTAGGTCTGTCTGGTGTTATTTCAAGTATGTAAGAAGATGAAACCTGTGCTGAACATGCACATGATATTATACAACTATTTAGATGTATCACTATTGTTTTGTGTCTCTTTTTGGAAGAAGTTCTGTTAGTAAAGCTTTTGAAACATATTTATGGATCTGGACAATTTTTATTCCATGTGCAGTCAGTTTTTATGCATTCCATTGCTTCATACTGTGCAATACTAATATCTGCAATAAATGATGACATATCTTTTTTTGATAATATATTGTTTAAAGCAGGCATGCCTTGGGCCTGGGGGCAAAATATCTTTCTGGTCTCACCAGGCCACATCCATTCCCACTTGCACCCTCTCTTCCCAGCCCAGCTTCATTTACTTTGTTTATTCATTTGCAGTAAGTTCATTTACTTCATTTAGTCTTCCTTTGCCAATCCCGAACATGTGGAAGAGAATATTTTTAGCAGAGATTGCCTATAGAACTTTTATCCATTAAGCTCATGGAAGAGGATGATACAATCAATACAGTAGCACACTTGTTGTAGCCTTCAGTCTTAAAAGCACTTCAGGCCAGGTCAAGTCAGGCAATTGCCCGAAAACTACAAAACAAATACGTCTTTCATCTTCCTCCTCATTCTGTTTGAAGTCACGACACTAAGGGAACACATGTCCATTGCTGGATGTAGCCTAAACTGTTTCACTGAGGAATGAAGCCATTAATCTCTTTCAGAAATATATCATAAAGTGGAAAAGGGAGAGAGCTAACATCTGGTGTGTTCCTCTACTTGTGTAGATGGCAGGGAAGTAACCAGAAGCATGACTCCAGAGGCCAGTTGCTGAAGATTAGAGGTGTGTAGATCCTTGTGAAACTCCTATCCATGTCTTATTCAAACTTTTTTGGCTTCCACAAATTTGAAATACATGGCTATTTCTGCAGAATTTGAACAATCACTCATCATTTTAGGTGAACTCTGACAGCCATTCTGCTGAAGACACATAGCTTGGTATTCAACTAAGTTTTTCTCTGAGAAGACCCATTGAAAATAATGAACACAACTAGGTTAGGTTCATTAATTTCAATGGATCTGCTCTGAGTAAAACTTGAATGCCACCCACGGTCTTGTAATGTCAGAATGGTGATTCCTTTTTCTCAGGATTCCTCTGGTCTTTCTCTGTCATGGTGGTGGAGAAAGATATTCTGAAGACTATGCCCTTCTGGCCTGCTAGGGCCAGAGTGGAGGAATCTTTTCCCCCTTTCCCCCCTTCTATTGTGCTGGAACAGGAGGGAATTAATTGTATCGCCTCTACTGCTATCAGAATTGCAACATGCAACAAAGGGATATATCTCTTTCTCCCCCTAGTCACAACTCCAAAAAAATGCAGCTTAGTGAAAATGTTCCTGAGGAAGAAGGGGATAAACCTCTCTTCCAACCATGCAGTTAATTGAAGAAATTCAAGTAGCGTAACTGTGTGCTGTGCATTCAGGGTAACCCATCGGCTCTGAGGCAGAAGGAAGGGAGCACAAGGTAAGGCTAGATAGCAGCTAGACTCATCCTGGCACTTCTGTGCTCTAGGCACACCAGAGATTTGCTAGCCACAAGTCTTCTAGTATGTAAATAATTTGACATTACCAAGATGCTATGTCACCAGCCGCTTGGAGGATTTTCTGGCCACTTCACAAACAGAAGAAATGCAACACGTACAGAAGTGGAACGAAGAGGGGGTAGCCAACTGCTTTTGTTACGCTTCCCCACTTTGATTCCCACACATGCAGTTGGAATGAAAGGAGGCCCTTAAGCGCCAAAGCAAATTGTAAACATCACAAAGCAGCCATTATTATAACTGTACCTTGTTTTGTCATATTCCATTTTTGTTTTCTCTAGTTCAAGGGGGTCATTAATTCTGGGAGCGAAGTACGGGCTCCATGGTTGCTGTCTGCCTGCATTTAGCAAACAACCTATTATTACTTACCAAGTCGTCTGTTACCCAGAAGCATTTTACCTTAGATTTACCCATATTCAAGGGTAAATAATGTCACCCAGGTGGTTTTAAAGAGATTTCCAAAATGAACCAATATATTCTACTATGATAATAATCAGATACATTTTCTGTATTCCCCCCCCCCACAGCCAAATACTCACCGAGATTGGCTGTAACCAGCAGCCTTTAAACTTTTGTTTGTTTCAAATTTTTGCTCCCGCAAGAGAAAAATCAGCATCAAAACCTCACATGTTATGCTTTTAGAAACCACATTGTCCACCCCAAATTTTAATCTCTTTGTAAAAACTTCACTTTTGTGAGCTTGTGGTGAACCCTGGAAAAGAAAGAAGCTCATCAAGGCAAAGTTAATGCAAAATGTGATAGGAGTGAAGCTAGAACGTTTCTTCAAAGTTGGCTTTTATTTAGACCACATGAGTTTGAAGGCCTCACATCTTTATTTGCATAGATTGCTAAGTAAATCTTCTATCTCTTCAGACACTCATTACGCATTTGTCAAAATCCCTTCTAAGCCTCTAAGAGCATCCACATAAGCAACGCAGTTTTACTTAGAAAGTGCAGTTTTCTTCCTGACACCCCCCTTTCTTCTATTCGCCTTGTTTTCAGATTGCAATTATGCTTGAAATCACAGCTCAGTTTTAGAAATCTGCATTGGCAGATGCTGAAACAGCACATTGTAAAGTCCTATCTAGAACATAGCACTTTACACCTATGCATGCTTCCTCATGTAAAACAAACTAAATCCTGGATCATGGAAAGCTAGGATGTCAAGGATGAATGGGATTTGTAGCAATTTCTCCCACACATGGTAGTTTTCTACATGCAGTGTTTTCTCTTTTTCTTCAAAAGGAGAAGATGAAGAAAATGAATTAAAACATTCCAGCATGATCCTTATCAGGGATGCCAACAGGATTTATTGGCCCTAGTACACTGTATGTAGATTGGGGCCCCTGTGCCTCCCCCCTCCCCTGTAATATATCGACAAGAACTGCTGTACATATATTAACTTAACCTAGCCTACCTCTCAGGGCTCTTGCAAATATAAAAGGAGGGTGGGGAAGAAAATGTAAACAACCAAATAATAAAATCATAGGATCATAGAGCAGTATAGTCGGAAGGGTCCCCAAGGGTCATCTAGTCCAAGGCCCTGCAATGCAGGAATTTCAGCTAAAGCATCCATGACAGAGGGCCATCCAACCTCTGCTTCAAAACATCCAAGGAAGGAGAGTCCATCACTTCCCAAGGCAGTTCTTTCGAACTGCTAGGTTGGCAGGAGCAGGAACTGAGCAACAGGAGCCCACCCCGTTGTGGGGATTCAAACCACCGACCTTCTGATCAGCAAGTCCTAGGCTCTGTGGTTTAACCCACAGCGCCACCCGTGTCCCTCCATTGTATAGTATAGTATAGTATAGTATAGTATAGTATAGTATAGTATAGTGTATTTTAAAATGGGGTTTCAGAGTTTTTAGGGGTTTATGAATGTTTTCTGTAGTTTTTATGTAGTTTTTCAATTTCATTCTTCTGTATGGCACAATGACAATAAAGATGTTGTATATCGTATATGGTGCTCCTGTCCTTTTTGTAGGCTTCTCAGAGGCATCTGATTGGTCACTGTGAGAAAGAGATGCTGGGCTAGACAGGACATTGGGCTTAGGGTTGCATGTGATGCCATTCACAGACCATGTAAAGGAAAATCAGCTTCCTTGGTTTAACTGCAACGTTTCATATTCCTGATATTTGCAGGCAGAGTAAAAGCACCTAGCCATTTGAGAAAGAAATAAATTTAATAGAAGCAGTTACATTGTGGGAAATTATAAGTAAAGTTCATTCTTAAACCTGAAACAGCCTTTATGGCAGAAAATAAGTTATGGGCCTCTAACAGTGAAGCCACCAAGCTTTAGCCCTCATTGAGTATTTGTTGAGTGTTTGCTAATAAAAACACAATTTTCATTTCCATCATGCCTCGGCTTTAATTTATATCTACGAAGTTCAGAGAATAAGTTGTCATAGGAACCCAAATACCAGGAGTCGTTGCGGAGGATTTATATTATACACTACCACATATAGAGAATGCCTGAATTCTCAGTTGTTATAGACAGGGTTTAAATTGAGGGTTTAAAAAATCCAGACTCTGTCAGGTTGCCCTTCCACCTGATCCTCACCTTGAACATTAAACGCTGCTTTATGTTGAGTCAGACAAATGGTCCATTTTGGTCGCTGCTTTCCATGCTTATTGACAGGATTTCTCCGGGGTTTCAGATAGGCTAGGATCTGTTTGCAACAGTAGTCGCCTAGCCTGGCTGTCCGGAGTGGATAATCCTCTCTTCCTCCAGCAGCATGAAAGGCAATAAGAACAAGCAAGTTCGTATTTATGGTTTTTATTTGGTCATCTGGATGCGAGACAAAGAATCCATGTCTCCACGCAAAGGAGATGTTGCCTACTCTAAGCCCCTCCTCTTCCATCCCCAGCAACACCCTGAGTACCTATGGGGAGTCCCAGAATCCACACACTTCTGAATTCTCTGTTCTTGAATGTGAAGAGATCAACAGGCCTTTGGGCTAGGAAGTTCTCCCAGACTCTCTAGGGAGGTCTCAGCTGGCTGCTCTCTCACTTCCTCCTCCTCCACGATCTCGTAACTAGGCAACTCCTCATTCAGCTGTAATTCAACTCTGTCTCCTTCTCCTCTTGAAACTGCTGGAGGGAGGCAAGGTGGGTGAACCTTCCCACTCACCCTCCTCTTCTGAGAGTAGCCGAGCAGACCAAGGGGACAGTTCCCAGCCTTCCTGTTCAGCCCAGTCCCTGACACTGGCACTGTCAATGACAGTGGAACATTGCCACCATGGTTATAGAAGACAAGGCTACCAGTGGCTACCAATCATGGTGGCTATGTTCTACCTCTCTTCTCAGAAGCATTATACCTCTGAATACCAGATGCTGGGAATCACAGGTGGGCTGAATGCTGTTGTACTCATTTCCAGATTGCTGGCTTCCCACAGGCCACTGTGAAAACAGGATGCTGAATGTTCTTACATTTGCATCCACTGATGACCTTATCATTTTTATAGGCTGGATTTAGAGGTCCACCTACCCCAATTTTCCATGAAAAACTAAAGCAATCTCTTTTTTATTTTTGCCAATTATTTTTTATTCACCCCCCCCCCAATTTATAACACATCAATGCCAAATTAAAACTAATTTAATACATTTTTTTCCAAAAACTGGCTTCTCATTCTCTTTCTCAGATATTTCCATTTTTCGCATTTTACATGCTGCATATTTTACAGATTTGTTTTGGATTTTGATATCCTGCCTTTCACTCCCTTTAAGGAGTCTCAAAGCGGCTAACAATCTCCTTTCCCTTCCTCCCCCACAACAAACACTCTGTGAGGTGAGTGGGGCTGAGAGACTTCAGAGAAGTGTGACTGGCCCAAGGTCACCCAGCAGCTGCATGTGGAGGAGCGGAGACGTGAACCCGGTTCCCCAGATTACGAGACTACCGCTCTTAACCACTACAATTAACACCCACTGTTTTTAGCAAATTCCTCACCCCTCACCTGTCCCTTTACCAACTCCTGCATATAGATAAAAAAATTATATCAAATAACAACAAGTGGGGCTATAGTAATTTAAATCTTTTATTCTTCTTCCCAACTTGTGTTGGAAAAAAATGATCTTTTTTTATTTCATTTGTCTAGGGAAGAGACCAAAAGGAAACTTTCAAGAAACATGTTTTTAAAAACTACAAGGGTTTAGTTGCAATCACCAAGAAGATGCCCATTTTAGATGTAACCGCAAAGATAAAACAGTATAAAATATCCTAACTAACTGCTTTAAAGGAAACGGCAACAGATCATAGGAACCAAGGCCAACATTTGGAGTTCAGATAAATAAAGTTATTAGGTTTTAGGCAGTGAGTTAATTAAATTAAAGTTCACTAGCCACTTACCAGAATGGGCTTCTCTGAATTAATTAAAAATGCTTCCTGATGGTTAAGTATAAACAAATGTGGTTTAGCTGCAACCCGTGCATGAATTCTAAGGCAAAAGAGGAGGAAAAAAGCCATTATTTCCACTAATGGAATGTAGATCAGTTCTGCTTTAAACTTCACAGCTTCTA
The DNA here is from genome assembly GCF_965112155.1 of Podarcis liolepis. Lineage (NCBI taxonomy): Eukaryota > Metazoa > Chordata > Lepidosauria > Squamata > Lacertidae > Podarcis > Podarcis liolepis. The sequence continues at coordinate 64,560,729 of NC_139564.1, read as the reverse complement.
GTTTAAAGCTCATTCTGGCTATAAGCATGGAGCCACCTTTGCTAAAACTATATAGAATTATTACAATTACATTATAGCAGCCATCACTGATGAAACAGGTTTTAGGGATAGCTAATAGGGCTGGCTCAATAATGAGGCAAAAGGTGAAAATTGTCTCAGACAACAGGAACAGAAAATTCCTGCCTCTGGTCCCAACTCATTTCATTATTATTTTGGCCAACCACCCATCAAGGTGGTTCTCAGTGTGTGTGCTGAGAGGGCCTGCACATCACTTAAATGAATAGGGGAGAGCTTGCACTATGTATGTACAGTGGTACCTCAGGTTAAGAACTTAATTCGTTCTGGAGGTCTGTTCTTAACCTGAGGTACCACTTTAGCTAATGGGGCCTCCTGCTGCTGCCACCGTACCGCCACTGTGCGATTTCTGTTCTCATCCTGAAGCAAAGTTCTTAACCTGAGGTACTATTTCTGGGTTAGCAGAGTCTGTAACCTAAAGTGTCTGTAACCTGAAGCGTCTGTAACCCGAGGTACCACTGTACTAAGCTCTCACATTGAAATCGGTGAGGATGCAAATATTCAGATTCAGCCAGATTATTCCCTAGCCGTATCTCTCTGCCTTCCCGAAATTATCAAGGACAAATAATAAACTCCAAAGGTTAATCATCTGCCAATTTATTCCTTGAAAACAAACGAAGAAAGGCTGTGTTAGCGAATTTTCCTTGGTGTGTTACACAGTTAAATATATGTGTGCCTGTCATCTGATTCTTTCAAGTGCACCAGCCAGGCAGTCTCAAAGGAAACCATGCTGTGTATATATATATAAACTACCCCCAGAGGGAGGGCATAAATGCTGTTTAAGATATTGCATTGCTGGACTGCAGCCAGCAATGCAATTCTCCTGGACTTACATTTTTGGATGATTCATCAGTTCTTGACTTAATCTGTGGTTTGGGGCTTTGGTAAGCTTGTCCTCTACCCTACCCTGAACCTGTGAAGAGGAGGGATCTTTTAAAAATAAACGAACAGAAGCATCCTTCCTTAGACATTTTCAGGCTGCAGTTTGCTGACAGCGAGAGTTTATATGCTGGGTGTTCAATGCCTGTAACGAAGTACATTCTGAAAAGAAAGCAAATATTGCAATCTTATTCTAACCCACTCTCCATTTTATTTTATTTTTACTCAGCGATACTAGCATGTTCTACCTCCCCCCCCCCACTCCCCAATAAATAAATAAATCAACAGCAAAGTGAAAACACTTTTTTGCTTCCTTTGAAATTGCTCAGATATTTCCCTTCTGGAGAAACACCCACTTTCCCCATGTCTCTTCCACACCCGCCCACAGGAAATATTTGCTAGTCTTAGCTAAATTCCTTGAAATTCCTTGGCTGCTTCAGCTGAAGAGGGGCACCCTAAGTTCTCTTCCACTTTAGGCAAATGTACGTGACAGCTCTTATTTATGTGATCTGATTTATCGTGAACAACGGGAAGGGGAGTAATCTAAAACCCAGCACCAATCTATAATATTGCTAAGGAAGGTGGCCCCTAGAACCAATTTAAAGCAATTATGTTTGGAGGGAACAGAAGCCCTAGCTGTAAAGAGAATTTATTAAAGCATTTGGGATGTATGCCCTCAGTCTTTAAGATGGTTAATGTCTCTACCTCTCCTTTTTTTCCATTCTGCTCCCTTGGTGCATTGCAATAATGATTTGTCCTTATTTATGTGCCTACCCACTGTCTCTGAAGCCAAGCAATAGCCACAAATCAAATCACATCTTCTCTTTCTGTGTCACATATATACCGGACTGCTCAAGCACTAGTCTAAACAGATCTGGCTTTGCCAAAGATTTGTCAGCAATACTTTCTCTTCCTGGCCTATAAATGGACCCATTAATGATGCAACATAATCAAATTAGAGCACTCAGTCTTTTGCACCATATTCTCTTTTTCAAAAAAGGGGGGGAAAGAAACGGCCCGAGTAAACCAACCTTAACAGCATGTTAAGTCTTAATGCAGAAAGAAATCGGTTGAATCTATCTGTCATACATTTTGCCGGAGAACAGGATTAAAGTAGATTGGCAGCATTAGTATAGGAAAGGAGAAGATGGGGGCAGCGGTGTAGCGTGGGTTGTCAGCACCCGGGGCAAGACAAGTAATTTGCGCCCCCTAACCCGTGGATTTGCGCCCCCTAACCCTACAAATCTATGCCTATGAATGATGGTCCCTCTCTCTCTCTCTTTCTCATATTCCAATTGATTCCCATTTTCGCCGATCGGTCCCCAAAGCTCTCACCCAGCGAAATTTGTGCGTAATTACGCTTCGCCATCCCTAATCCTGCCGCTTCCACCGGGAAATCATGATGGTGCGTTTCTCCTCTCCAAACTTTCCCCGGCCCTTTGCCGGCAGGTGCAGCCCTTTTGGCTACGAGCTCCCCTCCTTCTCTGCCCGCTTCCGACCCCACCTCCCCGTCCAGCCTCCCTACCTCCTGAAAAAAGGCGCCGGCACCGAGCAGGACACCCCCGCGGCCATCAGAGAGAGGCGGGGCCGAGGGAGGCAAGCCAATGGGCGAGGCGGGGGTAGGTGGCCACAGGGGCGGGCGCTGCCGCAGTCCTCGGGTGGGCAAGGTAGGAGCAGGCAGAGGCTGGCTGGCCGCTCTGACAATAGGGGTGGGCCGAGGGCACGACGGGGCTGGGCCCTCTGGACTCGCGCCCCCCCAGATGTTGCGCCCGGTGCAGCCGGCACCCCTGGCACCCCCCACGCTACGCCACTGGATGGGGGGAAACGAATCACACTGAGAACTATGCAGTAACTGGCACAACAGATCTAAAACGAGGGTTCCTCTCATAATACCAAAATGCATGTAATCCCTTTTGGCGTCAGGCCATTTGGTATGTTCTGGTGTGGCCAAAAATGCAGCTAACTTGTGATGGAAATGTTGGTCTTTGTCACCCAATCAGAACCCTGCCATAAGGAAAGATCCCAACTGGGTGGGAATGACTCAGCTGTTTGGTCCGTGCCATTGGTTGATATGTTCGAATACATGCTGCAGGTATATGGTGCATTTCAGGAGAACAAGTTTAAACAAAGGAATAATAATAATAATAATAATAATAATACAGTAGTACCTCAGTTTAAGAACTTAATTCATTTTGGAGGTCTGTTCTTAACCTGAAACTGTTCTTAACCTGAGGTACCACTTTAGCTAATGGGTCCTGCCACCACCGCCGTGCTGCCACCGCACAATTTCTGTTCTCATCCTGAAGCAAAGTTCTTAACCCAATGTACTATTTCTGGGTTAGTGGAGTCTATAACCTGAAGCATCTGTAACCTGAGGTACCACTGTAATAACAATAACAATAACAATAACAATAACAATAACAATAACAATAACAATAACAATAACAATAACAATAACAATAACAATAAATTTATACCCTGCCCATCCGGCTGGGTTTCCCCAGACACTCTGGGCGGCTCCCAACAGATTCAAAGCAGAATAAAACATAAAATATTAAAAACTTCCCTAAACAGGGCTGCCTTCAGATGTCTTCTAAAAGTCAGATAGTTGTTTATTTCCTTGGCAACTAATGGGAGGGCATTCCACAGGGCCGGCACCACTACCAAGAAGGCCCTCTGCCTGGTTCCCTGTAACCTCACATCTCGCAGTGAGGGAACTGCCAGAAGGCTCTCAGAGCTGTACCTCAGTGTCCGGGCTGAACGATGGGGGTGGAGACGTTCCTTCAGGTATAACTGGGCTGAGGCCGTTTAGGGATTTAAAGGTCTGCACCAACACTTTGAATTGTGCTCGGAAATGTACCGGGAGTATAGTGAAGCCGGATATAGTGAACAGCAGAATGATAAAATTTAAACTGATGGATAAATAGAAAGTATAAATTAGGAGCAGTCTTGAATTTAAACACCAAACAAAAGAATGCTCCTTGTGTTAGCAGTAATACTTCCAGCATAGTCTTGTCTTAGAGAGACCAAGCATTTAGAAGATATTCCGGCATAAAGCAGGAAAAGGTCCAGCCATTGCTATGACAGAGCTAGCTTGTTTCTTTAAGCAAAGGAAGGCTAAGGTAGCTGCGTTTCTTCCCATGAGAAACCGACCACCTTCCTATCTAGAGCACAGATGTGGAAGGAAGGAACCCTGTTATGGAAGGATGGGTAAGCAGGAAACGGGTTGGGGGAGATAAAAACAGAGAAATCATCAGTTGATTTTCAGAGTCACTCAGGAGTAGTACAAACCAAGACAGGCACACTGGGACCTGTTTTTTTAAATTTTTTATTATTTCTACACGTTGGTGATTTCTACAACGCTGATGAAAGAAAATGAACTGGAGACAAATTAAGACAAGAAGTTGTTTCAAAAGCACATAATGGGAAAACCGCCACACCCCACAAGGAAATGAATCTTTGTGTCTGGGGGAAAATAGAGTCATGCAGACTTCATGCAGCATAAAGGAAGTATTGTTTACAAGCATGAAGTCAGTAAGTGCATCATCAGTGGCACTTGGGTTTTTTCATTCACATTGTTTTTTGAGGCAAGGAATCGTTCTGAGCTTGGATAGCTGTCTTTTGATTGCACTGAAGCGTGGGCATGAGCCAGCCAAATGTAAGGCCTCCTTTTTAAAAATAAAAAGTCCCTGTGTCACTGAATTTTCAGTTCATGAACTACTTTAGCTATCTTATTTCTTGGCCACTCTCCCCAAAGACTCTTTCCTCCCCTCTTTTGACATTTCTGACCATAAGCATAGCAAGGTTTCTTCAGAGGCATCTCTTCCACTTTTCATCCTTCTAATTTCAAATCCATTGGCTCCCCCACCCTCCTCATTTGCCTGCTTCCCCCTCCATCTCAACATGGTAGCTCCAAAAATTCATTTCCATTTGGAAGCATGGGAGGGTTTTTACATGACCTACTCTGCACTGTGATTTCGTTTTGTCTGCAACTTAAAACTAACCTATCTAGGTTTATAGAATTGTAGAGTTGGAAGGTGGTGGTCATCCAGCCCATCTCCTGCAATGCAGGAATCTCAGCTAAAATAAATAATAATAATAATAATAATAATAATAAACCTTTATTGTCACTACACCACCTGTGTGCAGTGAAATTAAATGACCCCCCCATACACTCAGTTTTGTTCACACTCTGTGTGCTTGTCGGAAATCAATTGCACCACTTTTTTTCCCATTCAGCAGCCCAACAGCCCACGGATAAAAACTGTTCTTTAACCTGTTGGTGCTCCTGACTATACTTCTGTATCTCCTGCCTGAGGGTAGGAGATTAAAGAGGTGCTGGCCGGGTGTGAGTCGTTCCTAAGAATTTTCCTCGCTCTCCTGAGGCAGCGGTCTCCTGCGATGTCATCTAGCAAACTGAGAGGACAGCCCATGATATCATGTGCTGTATTCACCACCCTCTGTTGGTGGCAGATGGTGATCCAAAATCTGCTTCAGAACCTCCAAGGAAGGCCTTTCAAGAGAAGACCATTCCACTGTCAAACAGCTCTTACTCTCAGGAATATTTTTCCTGATGTTTAGTCAGAATTTCCTTTCTTGTGACTTGAAGCCATTGGTTTGAATCGTACCTTCCAGAGCAGGAAGAAACAAGCTTGTTCCCTCTTCCATCTGGCAGCCCTTGAGTTAACTCTCAGTCTCTTTTCCAGGTTAAACATACCCAGCTCCTTCAACCATTCCTCATAATCAATGGTTCCTCATAAGCTGCACTTCCTGTAGTAATATATAGATCAGAACACAGTTATTTTTTAGCTGTTATGCTGTCCTCTGGTCAGTGGTATGGCCACAACTTCCCTGTCAGTTTTGACTTCTGACTTACCCTAGGCATTGGGGTTGTGTCACCTACCTGTTCTCTCTCCAGCTGAATTGCCACCACATAATGCGACAGGGAGGGGCAAGAGGAGGAATTTGGATTTGATATCCTGCTTTAGCGCTACCCTAAGGAGTTTCAAAGCGGTTAACAATCTCCTTTCGCTTCCTCCCCCCGACAGACTTCAGAGAAGTGTGATTAGCCCAAGGTCACCCAGCAGCTACATATGGAGGAGCAAGGCGGTGGTGAGGTTGGCATGGAGCAAATTCACCCATAAAAGAACCAGATTGGTTCCACCAGCATATTTACACTGTGCCAACTTTGCCACCCCTTCCTCTCTCCATCATGGCATGCCGCAGCCTCCACCTTTCCACCGCTGAAATGGCCTATGTGTACATGTGGACCTATGTAAACTGATATTAAGGCTAAGAGAATGTCTCGTTGGCCCTTCATAGGCTGGTTCATACTCCTCAAATAAACCCATTGCTCGGTCCCAGCTGCTCCCAACCTAGCAGTTCAAAAGCACGTCAAAGCGCAAGTAGATAAATAGGAACCATTCTTGCGGGAAGGTAAACGGCGTTTCCATGCGCTGCTCTGGTTTCGCCAGAAGCGGCTTAGTCATGCTGGCCCCATGACCCGGAAGCTGTACGCTGGCTCCCTCGGCCAATAAAGCGAGATGAGCACCGCAACCCCGGAGTTGGTCACGACTGGACCTAATGGCCAGGGGTCCCTTTACCTTTAAGGAGTTTCAAAGCAGCTAACAATCTCCTTTTCCTTCCTCCCCCCGACAGACTTCAGAGAAGTGTGACTAGCCCAAGGTCACCCAGCAGCTACATGTGGAGGAGCAAGGCGGTGGTGAGGTTGGCATGGAGCAAATACACCCATAAAAGAACCAGATTGGCTCCACCAGCATATTTACACTGTGCCAACTTTGCCACCCCTTCCTCTCTCCATCATGGCATGCCGCAGCCTCCACCTTTCCACCGCTGAAATGGCCTATGTATACATGTGGACCTATGTAAACTGATATTAAGGCTAAGAGAATGTCTCGTTGGCCCTTCATAGGCTGGTTCATACTCCTCAAATAAACCCATTGCTCGGTCCCAGCTCCTCCCAACCTAGCAGTTCAAAAGCACGTCAAAACGCAAGTAGATAAATAGGAACCACTCTGGCGGGAAGGTAAACGGCGTTTCCATGCACTGCTCTGGTTTCGCCAGAAGCGGCTTAGTCATGCTGGCCCCATGACCCGGAAGCTATACGCTGGCTCCCTTGGCCAATAAAGCGAGATGAGCACCGCAACCCCAGAGTTGGTCACGACTGGACCTAATGGTCAGGGGTCCCTTTACCTTTAAGGAGTTTCAAAGCAGCTAACAATCTCCTTTTCCTTCCTCCCCCCGACAGACTTCAGAGAAGTGTGACTAGCCCAAGGTCACCCAGCAGCTACATGTGGAGGAGCAAGGCGGTGGTGAGGTTGGCATGGAGCAAATACACCCATAAAAGAACCAGATTGGCTCCACCAGCATATTTACACTGTGATGACTTTGCCACCCCATCCTCTTTCCATCATGACATGCCGTGACCTCCACCACTGAAATGGCCTATGTATACATGTGAACCTATGTAAACTGATATTAAGGCTAAGAGAATGTCTCATTGGCCCTTCATAGGCTGGTTCATACTCCTCAAATAAACTCATGAAACAGCCAAAATAGAACTGTTCCCCACAAAGTAACCCCAAGGAATTCTAAATATTTTACTCAAGAGTAGTAAGAATTCTGAGGACAACTAAGAGAATTTTGACCGGCTTGTGATATTCCTCAAAATATTTCCACACCTCACCCTGCCCATCAGATGCATCCTAATTAGAACAGAGAGTTCCCCTCAGTCAAAAATCAGCAAGAAGGGTGAGGGCCGCTAAGCGAATAGTTAGTAGGTTTAGCCACATTTCTTGGGGAGGGGAGGTTTCACATAATTAAATCAAGTTGTTTTTCAGCTATGAGGAAGGAAAGCAAAACAAGCAGCTGACTACATGGAGCAAACTGTACAATTTTGTGGTTCAAAAGACCCAGTTCGGTATTTAGAAAAGAAAGGGGGAGGGGGAAGCAAGCAGACTTTCTCAGAGGCTCCTAGGTGTGGGTTCATGCATTTAGTGCCCCCATATCTGAACGCTTTCCTCATTTACTCTGTCAGAGCTGGTCCTGCAACAGTCTGTAAATTGGAGTGTAGTAACAGTCAGTTTGTTTTTGTTTTGTTTTTCACTTCAGAATTTTTAACAAAATGCTTAATCCGACAATTGCCTGTGCTTATTATTAAGCAATTCAAACACATTCAAAAGCATTTAATATCTCAATAGGTAGTTACAGCAGGGTTTGTTGTCCTGTTGGTGGTAAGGGGAACTGCTTCTCGGTGTTTTTTGTCCATTTATATCCACGTGCACTAGAGTCGAGGTGGACCTGTTCCCTCACTCAGTGATGTAACTTGCAGAAATCATGAAACATGAAGAACTGCATTTTTTTAAAGGCATCCCCCGATATCTCTCCATAATATAGAAGAGGTGTTGAGCTATCAGAAAATGGCCACCCACTCACTTTGTTGGTGTTTAAAGGTATTGGGTATTTGTCCTGCAGCAAGGAGTATGAGGAGTTCTTCAGCATTTTGAGGGAGACAGACAAGAAAACTTTCAGAAAACTCTCTTCTAAAATATTTCAGCTCATTTAATCCTGAGTGAAAGCCAGTAAATTCATATTAATCCTGAGTGAAGCTCAGTGACCTCATGGGCAAAGACAGGAAGACTGGTAGGAGAATGGGGTAAGTCATTGCTTCCCTCAGCAATACCAACATATTCTGTGTTGGCTCCAAATTTGCTCCCAAAAATTCCCTACCCTTTTCCAACACTTTGATGTCCAACAATTTACCACTCAGAAAATGATTGTCTGAGATATTTCATATTAGTTCTTTTACCACCCCAGAATTGGTATACAAAAATTGGGAATGGCCCTGGTAAATATGGACAGTTTACAACTACATCCAGTTGACCGCTGCTCTCACTAGAACTCCACAGAGGAAGCACGCAGGTGCTTTCTAGGAAGAATAATGTGCTGTGCATTGGGCAAACAAGCTGTAATCCTTATTTCAAATGGTTGTCTCAGAAAGGTCTCATTTGAGTAATTTCATTGCCACCACAGGGGGGCTTTTGTTTACGATGTACCCCACTGTGTGGTAAGCATCAGTGGCAGCAGTCCCTGAAGAGAAATCAGAATTCTGAATAGAAGCTACAGACACCTGCGGAAGTGCTTATTGTTCTGATTAAGGAAGAAGGAAAGTTGATTTCTGGCTGGAGGGAGCAATGATGAGAGAAAAGATGATGATCAAAACAGTTGACAACGATCATTGCTTTGCTGGTGGGGGCTATCACAGATGTTTCTGCATCCTTTCCTTCAGGCACTGCTGGGGAAAAAAATGGAAGTTCTTTGCTGTTCTGCAGCAACCTGCATCTATCTTGCCAACAAATGAAATCATATTGTCTTCGCATGTGGTGTCAACAGTTTGTGCAGCGGGTTATCCTTTCTGTAATGTATTGTATCGCTTGATGCTTCCATCTCAAATTGGTGCCATTTGCAAGGTTTAATGCAAAATGAAATCAAATCATCCAAATAACTGAAATGGAACAGCATAAATAAAAGCAGATACCTCTGAATGACTTTAAGTGTGTGAGAGTTGAGTGATTCACTCCTTAACTCAATCAACTTTTCCTTAGGAGTTAATGGGCTGTAATATAGTTTATTTATATCCGTATCCATTTGGAGTTTTATAACAGCCCTGGGACAGAACTCTTCTTTGTGGCTTCACTTTGTAATGACACCTGCTCTATCCAGCCCTGAGGTTTTCACTTTGTCTGTCTTCCGGAAGCATTACGTCAATTTGTCTGCTGATAAGCCCACTCACCTTTTCCAGTGGGCAGTGTTGTGGCCAGGCTTCCAGGACTCTGCAATGAGCCAGGGAGGGGGCAGAGAGTTAACGCCCCCTTCTGTCACCAATGCCCCAGTCACATCACCAATGCTGGGTGGAGCCACGCCCATGTGGCCCCGCTGGCCAATCAGCCCTGGCAAGGGGCATGGCCGCAAGAGATTTAACCACAGCACAGCCAGGTGAAACTTCCTCTCTCTCCTTTTCGCCAGTTCTCCCAATCCACCCACCTTCTTTTCATGCTTTGCTCTGATATTACTTTGCTATGGACAAATATTGGCTGCCATATTGTTGGGGCCAGATAGTAACTATATTTCTCAGTAAATGGAAGATTGCAACATAAAATGTGTGAGTGGTTATTAAGCATTTGGGGAAATGTTACCTTACAGAAACTCAAGAGTGTTTGGGTCTTGGTTATCTGAACCCCCCGTGCTTTTAGAATAAGGTTATCAGAGTTTTTTTCAATGAATCCGGGAACACTTTTCAACTTCAATGGATTTTATATGGGAACTGATTTGTAAATCCAGGGACTGTCCCTGGGAAACGGGGACATCTGGTATCCTTATTTTAGAAAAGTCAATATGCACAATAAGTGTATGTATAAATTTTTTTATTATCTAAATAATTACAATATAATTCCACTATTCAGATAAATGAACATATCAATTCAATCTTTTCATAATTTTCATATGACTTGAAACTTGTTAACCCCTATTCACTTGTGCACAAACAAATTTAATTGGGAAGGCAGTATCAATGGGAGGGGGGATATTTCTGACTAATAACATACATTTCTTACATCTGGCTGGAACCTTAGTGAAATCCCAACATCTTCCCTCCAGGTGATATGTGGAAATTTTGTGAAGTTGCAACCATTTCAGTAAGGCTGTGAATTTGGAGTTCTGGTTTAGACAAAATTGTGCAATTTCAAGAGAAGCAACTTATCACTATGTTGCTGCTATATTTTCCCCCTAAAGCAAAACTGGAAAGCACTCTAGAGGGGGAAAGTGGTAGCTCTATGTGCATGAAGGGCAAAAGTGGGAAAATGTCCACAATGAAAGCATTTACGCTGTTGTTTTGAGGTATTTGTCATGGACTATTTGGGAGTAGCAGAATGTCATTATTTATTCCTGGACTTATTTCCCCCCTGCATTTCAGTTCTCCATTATCTTTAATGAGGCTTGTCTGAGAGACCCATGAGCTTACAGAACATTAAAATCTAGTCTAGTTGCCAAGCAGGTGTTTCTCACAATTCTGCATTTTAAGGAAAGATTGTTAAAGGCACAAGTAACTGTTTGTGTTTCCATAGCCATCTTGACATGAAATGCTCTGCTAGGTCAGGTCCATTCTACACAGTATGATTGCCCTTACGGTCAAGTAAGCGCATGTGGGAATTGCAACAGAAGTGGCATAAATGCTAGTTTGACACCAAATGCGTAAAGCCAATTCTGACTTTCTGGTGAGTGCATCTCTGTGATGCACATTTCCTCAAGCATATGTTTGCCTTAAAGGTAAAGGTAAAGGGACCCCTGACCATTAGGTCCAGTCGCGGATGACTCTGAGGTTGCAGCACTCATCTTGCTTTACTGGCCGAGGGAGCCGGCATACAGCTTCCAGATCATGTGGCCAGCATGACTAAGCCGCTTCTGGCAAACCAGATCAGCACACGGAAATGCCGTTTACCTTCCCACCGGAGCGGTACCTATTTATCTACTGCACTTTGTGCTTTTGAACTGCTAGGTTGGCAGGAGCAGGGACCGAGCAACAGGAGCTCACCCCGTTGCGGGGATTCGAAGCGCCGACCTTCTGATCAGCAAGCCCTAGGCTCTGTGGTTTAGACCACAGCGCCACCTGCATCCCAATGTTTGCCTTGGTTACACTTTAAACTTCAGAGTTACATTTAAAAAATAGATGTTAGCAACAAGCCTACTGCTTTCCAGATATTGTTAGACTCCCAACTCCCTTCAGCTCCAGCCAACATGGCCAATGATCAATGATGATGGGAGTTATAGTCCAACATCTGCAGTGCACCACATTGGCAGCTGAATACTGGAAGATTCAGAACAGATAAAATGAAGGGAGCTGGGCATGTTTAGCCTGGAGAAGAGGAGGTTAAGGGGTGATATGATAGCCATGTGCAAATATATAAAAGGATGTCACATAGAGGAGGGAGAAAGGTTGTTTTCTGCTGCTCCAGAGAAGCGGACACGGAGCAATGGATCCAAACTACAAGAAAGAAGATTCCACCTAAACATTAGGAAGAACTTCCTGACAGTAAGAGCTGTTTGACAGTGGAATTTGCTGCCAAGGAGTGTGGTGGAGTCTCCTACTTTGGAGGTCTTTAAGCAGAGGCTTGACAACCATATGTCAGGAGTGCTCTGATGGTGTTTCCTGCTTGGCAGGGGGTTGGACTCAATGGCCCTTGTGGTCTCTTCCAACTCTATGATTCTATGATTCTATGAAGACATTTATATAACACATAAACTATGAAACTTGCTTCCACAGGAGGCAGTGAAAGCCACCATCTTAGATGGCTTTAAAAGAGGATTGCATGATAGTCCTATCAGTGGCTACTAGGCATGATGGCTTTGTCTTGCCTCCACAGCTGGAGACAGTATGTTTTGAATACCAGTTGCTGGAAACCAAAGGAGGGCGACGTGATCTTGTGCTTGGGCACAAGCATCTTGGTGGCCACTATGAGAAAAGGATGCTGGAATAGATGGACCGAGGGCTTGATCCAGCAGGCTTTTCTTATGTTCTTGAGACTTCAACTTCCATCATCCTTGATGCCTGAGACTGATGGAAATTGTATTAGAAAACATCTGGAGAACACCAGGTTGGGATGTGGGTGGGTGGGTGTATTCCCCTTCCCAATTTACAGCTGGTGGACATACATTCTTCAGGTCGTTCTCATCTCTTACCTTCTTAACCACAAGTTAACCAACCTTGTTTTAAGCAATTTAGTTAGGTTGGCTGTTTATGCATCACACACACATGGACACACAAACAGAAAATGCAACACACACAAACAGAGGATAAATAAAATTCACCTCAAGAGGAAGCTAGCCTGGTTTAGTTATCTTTTAACACTTAGATCCAGGGATTAGCACTCCATCTGACACCCCAAGGCTTGATTAAATTCTAACACTTGCTAAATCCGGGGGTTATAGGAGTCTAGCACCCACAAATTCATACACCAGTTTTACTGTGTCAGTGACTCAAGATGGTGCAGAGCTACTGGTTAAAGAGCAGAGGCATGACACCTTATGCTCCCAGCCTTGAATTCATTCCAACTCACAGCAATTTTGCTCAGTTAAGTAAGATGCTACATGGAGTTTCTTATGAAGAGCCGGCTGAGATAGCAAGAGAAAACCATTCGCCATGTGACTGCATATCCTGAGGGCACATGACTTCCACAGATATTATCTCTGTTTAAGGTTGAGAAATGGAACTTCTGAAGTCATGAGGGAAATTTGTGGCCAAACTGCCTTTGGGTTTTAAATATGATAGCTGAGTAGTATTTCTTCAGGAAAGTCGCTTGGTCAGAATTTACTTGATGAGAAAGCAATAATAAAACAAAACAAAACAAAAATCCTAGTTTATCCCTGGCATAAATGAAGGGAAGTGACTTTGGCTCATTAAATATAAACAAACAAGCAAGCACATGTGCAAATATTTGCTTCATTGTGCTGTGGAATGTCATTAGGTGCCATCTGACTCATTCTACATTTGTTGTGCCCTCTAGAATATTGTAAACTGTGTTTATCAGGCTCCAATTTATAACTCCCATTGTCATTTGTTTAATCTATGGAAGGCTTGGCAGAGAGTTCTTTGTTCATTTGTGTTCTTCATGCCTCCCAAATCATACTCATATTTGCTCTGCTGCAAGATTCCCAGGGTGCCAGGAGCTTAACAGCCTCAATCCAGTATACCTGAAGGAGTGTCTCCACCCCCATTGTTCTGCCCGAACACTGAGGTCCAGTACCAAGGGCCTTCTGGCGGTTCCCTCGCTGTGAGAAGCCAAGTTACAGGGAACCAGGCAGAGGGCCTTCTCGGTAGTGGCACCCGCCCTGTGGAACACCCTCCCACCAGATGTCAAAGAGAAAGACAACTGCAGTGGTACCTAGAGTTAAGTACTTAATTCATTTTGGAGCTCCGTTCTGAACCTGAAACTGTTCTTAACCTGAAGCACCACTTTAGCTAATGGGGCCTCCTGCTGCCGCCGCGCCGCTGGAGCACGATTTCTGTTCTCATCCTGAAGCAAAGTTCTTAACCTGAAGCACTATTTTAGGGTTAGTGGAGTCTTTAACCTGAAGCATATGTAACCTGAAGCATATGTAACCTGAGGTACCACTGTACCAGACTTTTAGAAGACATCTGAAGGCAGCCCTGTTTAGGGAAGCTTTTAATGTTTAATAGGTTATTGTATTTTAATATTCTGTTGGAAGCCACCCAGAGTGGCTGGGGAAACCCAGCCAGATGGGTGGGGTAGAAATAATAAATTATTATTATTATTATTATTATTATTATTATTATTATTATTATTAATGTTTCCTTCAGAATGAGGGACAGCAAAAACAGTGGTGTTACTATGACATTTGGTTTATTTACACATATATACAACCTGAATCTGTGATGGAAGGGTTCACAGAATTAACACCCCAAGAGAGTCTTGCTTCTCCATAGCCTCAGCATTGGGATTCAAGCAGAAATCAGGCATGGTTCTGTCTCCAAGCTGCCCAGCCTCCAGTCCTGTTTCTACCTTCCAGCTCACACTTAGATCTTTGACTTTCTAAATACCAGCAAGTTGATGGAGGGGGTACCACCCATTTGCTATCTGGCACAGAACCAGCCGATATTTTTGCTGTGTTTTTGTGGCTGCCAACTGCTAAATAGATAAGTAGCATACCACCTGTACTTTGTTATTGTATTTCATTTCCATTTGACTTCACCATTTACAATTCCTTCCCCAACAATCCACACATACCTGCAACTCAAAATAACTTTTCATGCATTTGATTAAGTAGAATGTAGTCCACAAAAATGTGTGCCTTAATAAATGTGTTACTCTTTAAGATTCTTTGCGGTTGCTTTCTTTGGCTAAACTGCCCTGATAATGCATTTGAAGGGTGTGGTCCAAATGCAAAGAATAGATGAATAAAATTCTTAGGGAAGAATCTGAACCCACTCAGGCATGTTGTCATGTTTTTCATGAACTAATAGCCCTCATTGTAATACAGGTATCCCCAACCTGTGGCCCTCCAGATGTTTTGGCCTACAACTCCCATGATCCCTAGCTAACAGGACCAGTGGTCAAGGGTGATGGGAATTGTAGTCCAAAACATCTGGAGAGCCAAAGGTTGGGGATGCCTGGTGTAATGCGTTTGTTTTTAAAAGTCTCCATCATTTTTTAATCATTTCATAGTAAATGTTGGCTTATTATCTTGGATCACTTAGTATGGAATGAACAAGAAACCCTTTGTGCTATGACATTTTGTACTTGGATATAGCAATGCTTGCATACAAAGCATATACAGGGCAACCCTAAAACTCTTCCCTAGTTCATAGTCCACCTTCACAATCCAATTTCTTATTGCCAAGAGCATAAAGGCCTCCTAATCTTATGCAATGTTCTGTCCCCGGCCACATGTGTCCTCAACAGTGCATGCCTCTACCACCACATAAAAAAATTCATCCTGACAAAATGCATGTCACAATACAGGTTTCCACTGCTCTTCAGCCATTGCGCTGATACATAACGCTGAGAAATGTGTTTGTAAAGTTTAGAAAATTGGGAGTACACTTTGTATCTGTTGTGAGCCCTTTGAATGAATCAATATTGATGGAGAGGAATGTCACAGCGACTGTTTGGTTTAGCTCTAGCTATAGGCTTGTTGTGTGAATTACGGAGGGGAATGCAGCTTGCCTGTGTTGTTCAAAAGGTCAAACTAGATTATCATAATAGCCTGAAAATCTATGAAAGAGTAAGGACATTATCCAGCAGTCAATGAGCCTTGTGAGTAGCTCAAGCCCGTTCTAAAAATCTATCCACACAGCCTGGCATTTAATCAATCCCTGCAGGTGCACTTAAACATCTGAATTGCCTCTTGGACTGCAACAGGTAAGGTCTTTCCTGCTGCTGCATAAGAAGCAGAAAGGGAGCATTCCTGTTGGTGCAAATGTTAACACATTTGAATGAATATTGCAGACATGGTTCTGGGAATATATTGAATTGCACAGCAAGCTTTCTGGTTGTTTGGGGAAATCTCCTTTATTTCTCTTCATACTTATTTTTATGGGGGGTGGGGTGGGAGGGAAATCTCAGGGTATTTCCACAAAATGCCTTTTTTATTTATTGCATTTGTATCCAATCCCTCTTCCAAGGAACCCAGGGCAATGTACATGGAGGGAATCCTAGAAGCTATTCATGCAGAGGAATGAAATAAGGTCTTAGCGGGTGACTGCCTGTACAGACAAATTAATACCCCCAAATCAGTCTTTCCCTCAAAAGGCTCCCCCATTCCTCCGCATCGTGGCTCAATCAAGTCAAACTCAAAGGACCTGAGGAATCAGAGGCAGAAAACAGCTATGAGTGCCTGGAATCTAGAAACCCAAGAATCAACTACTGCCCTAAACATCATCTCCTGGAATGTTGCCGGCTGGTCCAGATGCCTCTCCTATTCTACAGACATTCCCTTCTACCGTCAAAACTTTAATATCATCGCTCTCCAGGAGACGTGGGCGGCTGAAAATCCATCACTGGAAGGATACTATACATATGCAGTGAGAGCAGTTGCAGGCAGAGGGCCAGGGAGGTCCTAAACGCCACCTGTAAGGAAGTGTCCCCCCAAGATCACCTAGCAATGGCCCTACTCATATCCTGGGGAAACTGCAGTTTACTAATCATGAACGCTTATATCCCCCAACAAGCAAAAAAACTGATACTGAGGGCATCTGGAATAGACTGGACTCTTATGTCAGGTTACTGCTAACAGACTATCCGGGAGCAAAGGTCCTGCTGGTGGGTGACCTAAACGCAAGGTTAGGTCCTGATGACCCCAGTTTAGAAACCAAATACAGGCAAAAAATAGGGTACCCTGACGACTTTGGCCCGGAGGCCTTACAACTACCAAGGCAGTCAAAGGATCAACATTCAAATTTTGCTGGAGCCTGCCTCCTCAAATTCTCTAGGCAGCTAAGTCTTCATACATGGAGTTACTCCATTTTCTCCCCATAACAATTTTGTGAGGTTGATTTGTGGGGTAGGTTTAGGGGTAATGCCATGACCAAGGACACAGAGGAAACATGTTTGAGCAAGGATTTGAACCAATATCCCTCCAGTTAAAAAAAAAACAACACCCCCCTGATTGGTAGACTTGAGGAACTGCACATGCATTGTATGTACACAAAAAGGCATCTAAGGGGAAGATTTTACAGTCTTATTTATCTCCTGTACTGGCTGGAGCAGACTATCTACTTAGGGAGAAAAGCTGTCAACACATACCCTCAAAGTTTCAAGTCAAGTGTGAACATCGTCACATACCGCTCTCTCTGACACATACACTCACACAATTTCTCCTTCAGAAGCAGAAGTTAAGGAAATAAATTCTCATATGCATCCTAAAATCTAGGTAAAGGTTACAATGGATTACAGTCTCAAGAAGATGATTTATATAAATAATGGCTGGAATCCAAAAAATTACATTAGTCTGGCTCAGGGGCTTAGGGTGGTCCAATGGGATGTTTCACGCATACCCTTTGAAGAACAGACTTTCATGCCAGGTCACAAACTGCTTTTAAAAGTATTCCAAATTTCATAAGCAGTATGTCATCTGAACTTGTGGGCTGTTCATGAAGCAGAAGCCAAAAGCCTCCTCCCCTCACTTTTTTTTTGGGGGGGGGGTGGTGCATTAAACTAGTTATACAGTTATTTCTTTGGAGTCTTGCCAGTGAGTTTCAATCTTGCAAATGAAACAAGCTCATTTGCAAAATGGGGCTATGGGCTGTCCAAATGTAAATTAGAAATAAAATGAAGGGGGGGGGGAATACAGCCTTTGTAGTTCAAGAAAAAATATATATGCTTATAATGGAATTGCCAAACTGATGGAATACAACATCAATTGGTCATATGAATTGCTCTGCTAGATCAGACTAAAAGTCCATTTAGTCCAGCACTCTTGTTTCCAGCAGTGACAAGAAAGCCAGAAGCTTCTGGAAACTTAAAAGCAAGGCATGGAAGTGAAGATGATGGACATCTCATGTTGATTGTCCCTAGGACCTGGCACTTAATGGCATACTCCCACTGTACATTAAGCATTTGGCTTAATAGCCCAGCGTAAACCTATGCTCCATGAATCTGCCTAATGCTTTTGAAAACCATGTAAGATATTAAGCAGTACCATAGCATATTGCCATTCACACACCAATCATGGGATCACAGGAAGCCATCTTATATCAAGTTGGATCAAATTGTCCATCTAATTTAGTACTGCCTGCACAGGGGAGATCAACTTTTTTGGAAATTGCAATGTCAATCCTTATCTGCACTTTTTTTTTGGGGGGGGGGTGTTATTCCAGCCTTGCTCCTTTTTAACTGGTTTTGCTTAAAAGCCAAACAATCCTTCTTTTATATTTGTTTGTGCACACACAGACACAAACAAAGACCTAAAATAATTCATATAATGGTATAGCAATACTTAGACAACTCTGCTACATAAATATAGGTATTAATATTGTATCAAAAAGGTTTCAAATATAAATAATTAAAGTGATGCAAAAAAGAAAAGAAAAAGGAAAAGGGCTCAAAAATGTGCAGAAAGAAGCAATATATGAATATATACAATATATGAAAAATACCCTAACCCAAACATACTTATTTGATGTTATTATCCTAATACATATGTAAGTTTTAATAGCCTACTACATTTTGTAGAAACTCATTCCAAATACAGTCGTACCTTGGAACTCTAATGGAATCTGTTCCGGAAGTCCGTTCGACATCCAAAACATTCGAAAACCAAATTGTGGCTTCTGATTGGCTGCAGGAAGCTCCTGCAGCCAATCAGAAGCTGCGGAAGCCCCGTTGGACATTCAGCTTCCAAAAATAGTTTGCAAACCAGAACAGTCATTTCCGGGTTTGTGACATTCAGTAGCCAAAGTGTTCGGGAACTAAGCTGTTTGACTTCCAAGGTACGACTGTATTGTAATATTTATCCAAACCAAGTCCATGTCTGTAAGCAGAAATATAGACCTGCATGGGCCAAGACTTTTAAAATATGCATTATAGTATAACACACACAATTTTTGGATTATAATTTTGTGCATCGTTGAGCATTTTCTTTTTTTAAAAAAAAACACTATTGAGAATAACTCTCACAATGCACAAACTGCTCAGAGATAAGCAGGCCTTGATGCAAGAAGTGGTCTGAGGAGCAGGCCTTGATGAAACAAGTGGTCTGAGAAGCAAGCCTTGATGTAAGAGGTGGTCCAATATGAGCAAAGCTTGAGGGTGGTGAGAACTGCCAAATTATATGTATTTTAAATGGTTGCAATGCACACTCTTTAAACTTGGCAGTCAATGATGCCACTAAGTGTTGTCTGGAAGCAACTAGCTTCTTCATTTTGGATCAACAGATCTATAATTATTTCTCTGCATTGACTCAGCATTGGCAAATTCTAACTAGCCATGGATCAGACTTTGGCATAACTGTTAAGCCATTGAGCAAAACAAGATGGGAGAGTTGGAGTGATGCTTTGATGCCACTGAGATATCATCTTGGTAGTCTATATAATGCTTTTATAGAGATCTTGGATGATGCAAGCCTAAAAGGCTTACCTGGAAATCCTTCCTGAATTGAAACGAAGGCCCTTGCTGATGCATGTTCAAGATTGTCGTTTCCCTTGTTACCTAGTACAACATATTTCATGAAGTCTACCTTATAACCAAGCTACTACCAAATAGGGACGCGGGTGGCGCTGTGGGTAAAACCTCAGCACCTAGGACTTGCCGATCGCATGGTCGGCCGTTTGAATCCCCACAGTGGGGTGCACTCCTGTCGTTCGGTCCCAGCGCCTGCCAACCTAGCAGTTCGAAAGCACCCCCGGGTGCAAGTAGATAAATAGGGACCGCTTACCAGCGGGAAGGTAAACAGCGTTCCGTGTGCCACGCTGGCTCACCAGATGCAGCTTGTCACGCTGGCCACGTGACCCGGAAGTGTCTGCGGACAGCGCTGGCTCCCAGCCTATAGAATGAGATGAGCGCACAACCCTAGAGTCTGGCAAGACTGGCCCGTACGGGCAGGGGTACCTTTACCTTTACCTTATTACCAAATAAGGAAGCTGATTTAAATTCAGCCGGAAGCCAATTGCAAGTGACCAAGAATTACCTTTTGGGGCTGCAGATGTGATGAGGGTTTTCAACAAGTTTTGACAGGTGTTACTGAGATTGCCTGTTGTCTTTGTCCATGGAGTTTTCTTGGCAGGGATACTGGACTGGCTTGCCGGTTCCTCCTCCAGGTGGATCACGTTTGGTCAAAACTCTCCACTATGACCTGTCTATCTTGGGTGCCCTGCTCGGCATAGTTCATAGCTTCTCTGAGTTATTCAAGCCCCTTCGCCACGGCAAGGCAGTGATCCATGAAGGGGTCTGACCGCCGAAGAATTGATGCTTTTGAATTATGGTGCTGGAGGAGACTCTTGAGAGTCCCATGGACTGCAAGAAGATCAAACCTATCCATTCTTAAGGAAATCAGCCCTGAGTGCTCACTGGAAGGACAGATCCTGAAGCTGAGGCTCCAATACTTTGGCCACCTCATGAGAAGAGAAGACTCCCTGGAAAAGACCCTGATGTTGGGAAAGATGGCGGGCACAAGGAGAAGGGGATGACAGAGGACGAGATGGTTGGATAGTGTTTGCGAAGCTACCAGCATGAGTTTGACCAAACTGCGGGAGGCAGTGGAAGACAGGAGTGCCTGGCGTGCTCTGGTCCATGGGGTCACGAAGAGTCAGACATGACTAAACGACTAAACAACAACAACACTGAGATTGCAAAAGAGCTGGAAGTACAATGGTACCTTGGTTGTCGAACATAATCCATTCCAGAAGACTGTTCGACTTCTGAAATGTTTGACAACTGAGGTGCAAAGGGTGGTTGGTGAAGTCTATGCAGAAAAATGAAAAACACACAGTGGAAGCCATTTGACTTCTGAGGCACGTTCGAAAACGTAAGCAATTAATTCTGGGATTTCAGCGTTCGAAAACTGAAATGTTCGGCTTCCGAGACGCTTGAAAACTGAGGTACCACTGTACTACCAAACTTTGAGAGATAGAAAAAGGAGAAAGAAACAGCAGTTTGTGTATGAGGCATCACAAGAAGAGGCATCACAAGATCCAAAGAAGAAATTCGTAGCAGGCCATGCAATCTGTTGAAGAGAGATTCCAACAGCTACAACAATATAATTACCTATTTTGCTTCCTGTATGATATATAGAGTATTATCAAAAAATCTACTGAAGATATACTTAAGGCTTGCATAGATTTGGAAAAATCATAGGTGTACAATAGAAACAAAGATATTGATGCTGAAGATCTGTGCTGTGAACTTATAGCAATAGCTCAAAGGCTTAGAAAGGCTATGCTGTCACAAGGAGTACTTCCCTCCATACTACAAAAAACAACAACTCCTGGATAATGTGCCTAATATTTCTGTTGCTCTAATGAGCCTTCTCATTATCATTTTGTATTGTTTTAAATGGCATTTGTGCCTTTTGTTAATTGTGTTGTATACCATCCTGATCATTTGTATGACTGGTTTTCTATAAAAAAAATGATATAAATAAATAATATTATTGTAAAATCCACAGGAAAAACGTAAGTGGAGTGACTACAAGTGGGTGACAGCAAGGGGGAGGTCATCCACTTGTAGTCACCCCACACACATTTTTCCTGTGGATTTTACAATAATATTATTTATTACTGTCCTGAAAACTGGAAGCAGCTGGGTTTATTTAGGAGCCTAAGATTATTTTTCATTCTTATGAAGCCTGACTCCATCCAACCTAACCACCCAATCCCTGGTCTCCAGTCTGAGCCAGAGAAGAATCTGGGATGCATAATGTTCACATTACAAGTGCCCCAATTCATATCTGAGCCATGCATTGGGAATTTTCACCAGCAGTGATTGAATGTACAAAATGATGTATAATTAAGCCAACTATATGTGTGAAGCAATAAGCCTGCTGCAGATAATGACCGTGACTTGGCTCTGCACTGGAAAAACCAGCGGACCTGTTGCTGCAGATCAATAGTCCAATATCCAGTGCTAGCATTCAGGAAAATGTAGCAGAGACATTCACAGAAATAAAAGGTCAGATTTTGCACATCCTTAGAGGAAATAAATGGAAAAATCAACAAAAGATTCCATGACAGTCCCATACTCTCGAGGTAAGTTGTTACAGTAATTGTATTGCTTTTACTATGCATATATTATGGAGTGGTTATTGAGCCTCACTAAACACATTAGTAAATCACATATACTATACCATAAAAGTGACGGTAAGATTAATGGGCAACAAAGGAACTGAATAAGCAAACAATGGAGCTGGTTCTTCTCTTTCTCTAATCCTGAGCAGACCCTTCCTGTGTGATGATGGGAAAGTGTTTTCATCATAGCATAAAGTTCTTTTATAACAGCCAAGAACTCTACCTGTTCCATACATTTCAAATTAAGAGAGAATTCTCAGTATTGGAGGATTCTCTGGGGTGGTTGAATTAATAGAAAAATAGAAAAATTAACATCTGCTTCTAAAAGATAGAGAACATTTTAGGTGATTTCATAGCCTTTGATTATCTTAAAGGTTGTAAGGCAGAAAAGGAAGACTCAAAGTGCTCTCTCTCTGTGTGTATATCTAGATAGACAGACACAAAGAAAGACAGATAATTTTGAGCTATTAAAGTCCATATAGACACAGAACTGTGCAAATCTGCAGAATGTGTGACTGGACATGGAATTCAGCTTCCTGAGATTTAACTTTCATTTCAAAAAAGCGCAATTCCAGTCCCTGTGTCTTTGTTTATTTGGCTTGCAAGTGTGTTGGCTATACCAGCTGAAGCCTCTGAAGCCTGAAAAATAACCGAACATGATTTTCAGCCATGGTTTCCTGCAGAGCTTCTTTCCCCTACCCAGACTACCAGCAACAGGAGAATTTATGCAAAATAATAAATAATGGTAATAATAATAATAATTCCCCCCTGACTAAATTATGTATTATAAGAAAAAATAAGCAAATTGCCTTAATTTGCATAATTTATGCAGGACACAAAGTTCAGTTATTTGTGCTGCAGAAGTATGTTTGCCTTGGCTTTGAAATTTAATTGTATATATTTTAAACAGGGTATAGAAAACTCTGCTTATAGGTCAAAAGAGCACCAAGAATTCGATCCAGA
Source organism: Podarcis liolepis (assembly GCF_965112155.1). NCBI lineage: Eukaryota > Metazoa > Chordata > Lepidosauria > Squamata > Lacertidae > Podarcis > Podarcis liolepis. The sequence continues at coordinate 64,537,499 of NC_139564.1, read as the reverse complement.
AGATGCATGACAGGGATGTAGAAAAGTTGTCCATTTCAAACTGCATCAATTCTATAATAAAATAGAACAAAAGTATCCTCTTTTCTTTATTACTTATACACCCTTGTGCAAATGAATTGAAACAATGAATTTAGTACAGTAGTTTATTGCACAAAATGCACATATACATGTACAAAACTCACATATACCTACATTAGTAACGGATATGACCTCTGCTATTTTTAAGCAGCATTTGAACACGGTTTGGCATGGAGTCTACTAGTTTTGAAGAGTCACTGTTGATTTTCGGATCCCTGTCCCACACTTTAATCAGTGCCTGAATGAGCTTCTCCATAGTCGTACAGTCTACAGCACGGAGGCAACTTTTGCATATAGCCCACAAATTCTCAATGGGATTTACATCTGGGGAATTCCCTGGCCAATCAAGTACCTCTATTTGCTGCTCTGTCATGAATTTCTTCACCACTTTTGATCTGCGACAGGGGGCTAGGTCCTGCTGCAATATCCCAGTACCGTCAGGATACCTCTTTTCCAGCTCTGGAATAACTCTCTTTCATATAACCTCAATAAGTTGTGGCGAGCACATCATTCCTTCTATTGGCTGCAGGCTTCCGACACCAAAGTAACTGAAGCATCCCCCAAACATCTTCTTTTGTGGGTGCTTGACAGACTGATCGATGTGGCAATCACAAAGCTTCTCTTAGATAGAAAACATGATTTGTTTCAATTAATTTGCACAAGGGTGTACATGGCTTGGCCAGAGCAATGCAACATAGGATAATGGCCTGATGGCTTGGATGATGCCATGCATTGCCGTTTGTGGGGCTGCCAGATGCCTTGATTATTCAGCTCGGCAAAAATATCTGGAAAGCAGGAAAGGCCTTGACCTTAACTTTGCTGCAGCGATGGATTCTGAGGTGCAGCACAGCAACACAGCCCATCATGACAATTCTGTCATCAGAACTGCTGGAATAGCAGAACCAGAGAGGTGCTTCAGAGCCGGCAGAAGTCAATTGAGCACAGAAGAAAATGAGTAGTAGGATACAGCACAGGGACATGAGATTTGACAACAGGTTCCTATACAGACCCAATGCAGTGCTTTCCCCCCCACTAGCGGGCAATGAAGTTTGCTTGCTCGACGTCTGCCTGCCATTCTGCATCATAGTTGCTCCACACCTAGTGTGACCAAACTGTAGGGTAATTCTACTCATTATTAATCCAGAGTAGATTCCAGTGTATAGTTAGCAGAGTAACAACTTAAACACATTGCGTGTTGAGTTCCGCAGTGCCACCCCCCAAAAATTCACACAGCACACGTTAATTTTTGTTTAAGGTTTTTGGCATAATTTTGGCCACAACTTTATTTAATTACAGAAAATGTGAGTGGTTGCTTAGGCATTGGTTATGACTATCTGTCCTTGCCCCCCCAAGGACAGTGCTGACACTTCCGGACACCACCGGAAGCCAGCGTGGGAAACAAGTATTGGGGAGAAATGAGGCTGGGTAAATGCAGTCCAACACCTCTCACCCTCATGTTCCGGTGGGGTCTTGCCCGGCCCAAGTCCGGCTCCACGGACAAGGACGAAAGGATGGCAAGCCCCTGGATTCCTTTAACGGAATTCCCATTCGCATCATTTGGAGGGATAGGCACCTTACCCCTCCAAGCACCAATTTAACCAATGCCTAACCACCAACCTTACAAGTTGTGACGATTTGCTACGCAGTAGGCAAAAACCAAGTGGCAAGAGCCAATCAGCCAAATGGCAAAATTCCTACCAGGCCCCCGCTCAAAGGCGAACGACCCCATGACAGGCATAGCAAGGTCAAATGAACCCAAGAACCACCCTATAAAAGGGAGGGGGGCGGGTGATCCGATGCAAAACGGCCAAGAGGAAGTCCCCTAGTCTAGCTCCTCAATTTATAGACTCTAGACCCCTCCTCCAATTTTGCAACACCCAAAATTCCCCAGCGACCCAATTAACCCTTTTTTCATCTTGGGTTCCCAAATTTGCCAAGTCATGATGGTGGCCAACCGCAAAACGTGCTCCCCAACCGCAACACGTGCTCTCTGCTAGTGAGAACACACTTTGCAGGATTCCCCAAAACAGACCAGAGGCAGTTGTATTTCATCTAGCAGAGCTTTACTGCTACTGAAGGCGAATGAGCATAATGGTCACAAATCCAATAGATTCAGGATTGTCACTGTCCATAAGAAATCCAGTTGCAGCACACTTAACTTAAACTTACACTAACTTACAATAAGTCTAAACCTTAACACTAATTATGTACAGAACACCACACCAGAAGGAAGAGAGGTAGAAAGTGAAAGTGAAACCCAGGCTCCTTCTGGCCCTACTTTTATAGTCAGCGTGACCTTGACAGAAAGAGATAACAGAACCAGTTTAAACCAGCTGTGCTCAGCTTCTCTGAAGGAATAACCCAAACATCATGAACCTTCTGCTTGCTTCTTTCACACAGAGAAGCTTCCAGAACCCTCTTGAATTTATTAGAACAGGGGAGATCACTATACATCGGATCAATACTTTCTGCACTAAGAAATGCAAACTGACACAAACTGGTTTCACTCCCCGAAATCCACCCCTCCACAAGGCAATCATGAGCAAGGAAGCTAGGGGTGGCTTAGCCATTCTAGGCGTGTTTCACCACATGACAAATCACTTACCAACAAAGAACAAATCCAATTTGGGTAGGGAATTAAAGGAACCAATCTGTGAGCACCTTAACTCCATCCCTTTCTACACAAGCACCTTTTTTCTAATATCTTTGTACTGTGAGTTATTTCTTCACTGGAACGCATGCAGGTAGAATAAAGCTTTTCTTTTAAATTCCCTTCTTACTGCTTGTGATAATTTTTACATGGATTAATGATCTGTCTTGATTCCCCTGGATCCTAAATCAGGAAAATCAGATTGTCCTCTAGTAGTGTGCATCTAAAACACAGGAATCTGGTTTCTGGAATTTCTCTTGGGATTCTCTTGGGATTGGTAGCTATGTTCTTCTCTGAAAATAAATGGCCATGTAATTAGGACAACTAAAACAATGTGGGTGGCGCTGTGGGTTAAACCACATTGGGCTTGCCAATCAGAAGGTCAGTGGTTCAAATCCCCGTGATGGGGTGAGCTCTCGTTGCTCGGTCCCTGCTCCTGCCAACCTAGCAGTTCGAAAGCACATCAAAGTGCAAGTTGATAAATAGTTACCGCTCCAGCAGGAAGGTAAATGGTGTTTCCGTGTGATGCTCTGGTTAGCAGAAGCAGCTTAGTCATGTTGGCCACATGACCTGGAAGCTGTACACCGGCTCCCTCGGCCAATAAAGCGAGATGAGCGCCGCAACCCCAGAGTCGGTCACGACTGAACCTAATGGTCAGGGGTCCCTTTACATTTACCTTAAAACAATGTATGGACTTTAAGGACTGGTGGGGTTTAGGTAGGTCCATGTAGGGTTCAGCAGTGGTTAAGCGGTAATTAATTTTAATATAGCATTTATTCTGCTGTGGAGAGCACAGTTTAAAAGTCAAGTTGTATGTTCATATTCTGTTTTGTTTTCCATGTAGTCGTTATTTTCATATACAGCATCTTATTTTTTCCTCCTCAAACATTCATTTTGGTTCAATGTGCTATTGACTTCTCTTTGCCATCATTATGCTCTTATATTTCATAAGCTGAAATTTGTTCAATGGTCTTCTGCTGGTGTATTTAAAACAAATCTTTCCAAGCAAAATTTAGCCTCTAATGTCCTGCTTGGTCCCCACCTTCTTTCCCACTGGAGTAAATTAAGAGCTGCTGCTGCTGTTTCTTCTTCTTCTTCTTCTTCTTCTTCTTCTTCTTCTTCTTCTTCTTCTTCTGTTGTTGTTGCTGCTGCTGCTGCTGCTGCTGCTGCTGCTGCTGCTTTTCTAAAAAGAATGTTTAGGGATACTCTTATTTTCCTACTCATATTGAAATACTGTCCTTCAATCAGAGCAAACTTAGATTTACAAAATGTTTAGGGTCATGTGTCCCCCTGTGTCCCCCAGGAAAAGCAATTATTATTATTATTATTATTATTATTATTATTATTATTATTATTATTTGTATACTAACCTTCATCCAAAGAACACAACATAACAATAGAAAATGAAAAACAAAATTCATAATAAAAAAGCAAAACAAACCAGTAAACCCTTCCCAATACAGAATTGTTGCTTTATTCAGACAATGTATTATTCAATTTTCTTGACTTTTCCTTACCTGATAATTTCAGCATCTTATGTGATCTTTAATAAGACATAAAGACAACTTTCAGAAATCTAGCAGAAGTTTAGTGCTCATTTCTATGTCAGTTGCTTCCAGTAGAAAACAGTTTGCAACCCTATTAGCCCATGAAATTGCAGGAGTTTTGCACTGTAATTTTTCCATACTTCTCATGAATCATGTCAAATGATGAAATTTGAGGCAGTATTCTAGCATACAGTTTTCATGGGTGAATCATGGGGGAACAGAAGCATACATGTGCGTACCCTCTAACATTTCTCTGATGAAAATAATGATAACAATGATAATTTTACTATTTATACCCCACACATCTTACTGGGTTGCCCCAGCCACTCTGGGCAGCTTCCAACATATATGAAAACATAATAAAACATGAAACATTAAAAACAACAACCTTTCCTATATACAGGATTGCCTTCAAACAGCTTGTGGGTCCGAGAACTCCATACCCTCCAACATTTCTCCAATGAAAATAGGGACACCCTAAGGAAAAGTGGGACATTCCAGGATTAAATCAGAAACTGGGATGGCTGCTGGTATGAATGAAATTTAGTAAGAGAGTATAATGAACAAAAAGCCACAGTTTCATAACGTAACAGGTAATGTTAGAAACCAGGACAGAAACACTAGCCTTATAGCCAGGAAAACTAACACAACAATCGTCATGTCTGAATACACCCATGTACACAACAACGTTCATATTTCATGAATGACGTTGTAAAAGGTAGCTTCGCTATTATGATGCATTAGTTCTGATCCATGATTTTGTCAGTTTGCATTTCTTAGTGCAGAAAGCATTGATCTGATTCCTATTCTACTTAATTCAAGAAGGTTCTGGAAGCTTCTCTGTGTGAAAGAAACAAGCAGAAGGTTCCTGATGTCTGGATTATTCCTTCAGAGAAGTTGAGTACAGCTGGCTTAAACTGGTTCTCTTATCTCTTTTCTGTCAAGGTCATGCTGACTATAAAAGTAGGGCCAGAAGGAGCCCGAGTTTCACTTTCTTATCTCTCTCTCTTCCTTCTGATGTGGTGTTCTGTACATAGTATGCTATAGTGCTAAGGTTTAGTCTTATTATAAGTTAATATTTAAGTTAAGTCTGCTGCAACAGGATTTCTTTTGGACAGTGCCAGTCCTGAATGTATTGGATTTTTGACCATTATGTTCATATGCCTTCAGTAGCAGAAAAGCTCTGCTGGACGAAATATTAATTGTCTCTGGTCTATTTTTTGGGAATACTGCAACGTGTTTAAGTTTTTACTCTGCTAACTATACACTGGAATCTACTCTGGATCAATATTAAGTAGAATTCCAGGACAGATTTAAGGAACACAATGATCACAACTTATGGCGTATTTTATTTATGTAGTTTCTTACATTTCCATTCTTCCTCTCACCCCTCCTGCCAATGACATATAGATGTGATTTCCACGCAGTTATCACGGAGCAGACCTAAACCTGCATAGCTTCACCTTCTGTGAGACTTACAAGTTGCTAGTTGAAGAGAATGACAAAATAAGGTAAGAGTATTTGCAAATGGTCACGAACAGTCTAAACAGGGGGTTGCATAGATCAGTCTATAGAAATCAGGTTGGTTCTAGTAGAGTGCCCTACAGTAAACCACATCGGTTTCCCCCCTAGCCACCTTTTCATTGACTGAGTCATGTAAGAAGTTTCTTTTTATTGACCACTGCTAGAAACCTGTGGGATCAATAAACTTGTTCTATCCTTGCATTGGGCCATCTACATTACTCCTAAGTCTCTCTGTGCAAAGGAAGCAGGGGGAGGAAATAAAGGGGGGGGCTATCCTAATATTATGGTCAAATTAATATTATTTACAATTTTAAAAGTTAGAGATCAGGTGCTTTTGTTTTACACCTCCCCACCCCCCAAAAAGCTCACACTGAATTGATCGTCAGACAATAGGAAGTAATTCTTATTCATTTCAGCTCAGTGTTAAACCTGCAATGTTTGCTGTACAGGCAAACTCTCCCAGGATGTGTTATGCTGCAAAACCATGAACTGAAAAGGTTGCTTGCATTCTATATCTGTAACATTTTTGTTATCACTTTTCATTTGTAACTTAAGCATCATCATTACATACATTGCTTTCCAAATCCCTTGAGCATTATACAAAAGTCAGCAATATCAAAAAAGACTTTCGTAGGGATAATACAATCCCTGCAGGATTTTTTTTTTCATGCTTAGTAACCTTTAACTTGTTTGTTAAAATATCCCCAAATCCTAGAAATATACTGGGACATGATTCTGATGGGTACAAAATTGGAAGGAACTTCCTTGAAACTAACTGAGTGACACGAACGAGAAGACAGTGTAACATAAGATTCAATTCCCCAGTTTCCACATGCATTGTTTTTTCAGTGTCACAGCTTCCAAGGTACAATTCCTACAGAATTTACAGCAGTTCTTCGGCTTGGCATGTGGTGGTATTTCTTAGTGTGACAGTGTGTCCCTTTTGTTTGTTTGATATATATATATATATATATATATATATATATATATATATATATATATCCAGAGACTGCAGTCACAGTCTTGTCAGTTGTACCAGCAATTCACAGGAGATCCTCTGGATTTATACTGCTGGAACTTCCACAATAATATAGTTTATTCCTATAGATACAGGCTTCTCTAGCTTAACCAGAGGCTGCCTAAATGTGAATGGGTGGGGGAGCTGCATTGGATACAATTGTTCATCATATTAGGGGATAAAATTCATATAATAAATTGTTCAGGGGTGACTTAGGAAATATGAAGCTGGTGGCAGAAGTGAGGTTGCATTGGTATCTAGCTGGAGAGGTACAAAGACAATCTTGTCTCACATTTCCAGAGCCTGCAGTCAGGAATTTATCATTACATTAATATTATTATTTTTTTACCCTTCAAAGAGCTCAGGGTAGTGTTCTCTCCCTGACCATTTTGTCCTCACGACAAACCCTGTGATATATGTTAAGCCAACAGAAAGAGTTGCTTGTCCAGAGAGTTTTCATGGAGAGTGGAATCTTGAAGCCAGATCTCTTCAGCTGAATATCACTCACTTTTTTAAAAAAGCACAGATAGAAGATGGATCTTGGGGGCTCTGCTCACACCTCTTATATCGTACTAACTTTGCAAGTTAAAAATGTAAAACAATGAAGCATATCTATAATTAACTAATAAATACAATGAGCTAAGACAACAGGAGTAAAACAACAATAACATTCAAAATAAGTAAAAAATATCAATAACAGTTGAAGATAATCTATAAAGCCAGCATTGATAAAAACAGACTGAAATAAAAAAGGTATTTAACGCCTGTATCAGGGAAGCAGCCAGGTGTGTCCCCAATGGAATGACATTTCTAAAGATGGCGCCATCAGTGAGACAGTTCTGTCCCTCATAAAACCATCCTGGCATATATGACTTGCAGGCACATGAACAGAACCTCTAAGGCAGATGTTAGAGCCTGGGTAAGCTTCTGCAACTACAGGCGGTCCTTCAAATAACCTGATCCAAGTCATTTAAGACATAACCAAGCTGTTAGCGACTAGCATGGTCCGGCAGATCAGCCGAAGCTGATAAAAGACAGCCCTCACCAGTGGCTCCAGGTTGTTCCCAAGATTGAGAGGACCCAGTGTGCATTGCATGTGTGTGATATTACATGCGTATCGTGCATCCTGTGACATCACATGCTCGACATCGTGTCATCTGGAGGAGGCCAAGCACTCTGAGGAGCAGGCCGCTGAAGCTGCAACATGCCCCCTCAACATTGAGGAGGCCTGGCCCCTTTCCAACAAATATTGAGGGGGCTGAAGACATGTCTGTCCCTAATAATAATAATAATAATAAATTATTATTATTTATACCCTGTACATCTGGCTGGGTTTCCCCCAGTCACTCTGGGCAGCTCCCAACAGAATATTAAAAATTGAATCAAGCATTAAAAACTTCCCTAAACAGGGCTGCCTTCAGATTTTTTCTAAAAGTCAGATAGTTGTTTCCTTGACATCTGATGGGAGGGCATTCCACAGGGCGGGTGCCACTACCGAGAAGGCCCTCAGCTTGGTTCCCTCTGTAACCTTGCATCTTGCAGTAAGGGGACCGCCAGAAGGCCCTCATGTTTGTGCCTGCCCCTCACTATATGTACAGTATCTCCATAGATAGTGTCAAGTCAAGGAGCCTCTCTCAAGTGCACATTTGGTCCATCAAGGAGAGCAAGGGGGTTCCGTTCAACATTGGTCCCATCGAGAACAGAACCCCTCTCACCTTAAGCTTCAGCTTGTTTGATCTGATCCATTCCAAAATAACCTCCAGTCCTTGAGACTAGCTGGAAATGAAAGGTTGTACAGATAATTTACTACACAGGTGAAAGCAGCATGTCACCATACCATCACAGCTTGGACACATCTTCCGAACAGATGTGAGGCTCATAAACCGCCTTGGACCTTTCGATGCCAACACAATGTATTTAAATTCTGTCTCTCTGCTCTGCATTTCTCTGCACCTCCCAGAAATGGTATGTGTCATTTTCCAAAGCAGAGAGAAGATTTATTGACACATTCATGTCCTATCTATGCTATCCAGGAATGAAGGCAGAAAAATAATGGATGCAGATTGAAGTGAATCTTGCAGCTGCCAAACATAATGGATGCAGAATTAAAATGAGTTGTGGAGCTGCCAAAGGGACCTACTTTTGACCTAGAATTAGGAATAAAGAAATATATGAATGATCATATAATATCTGTCTCTAGCCCACTGTGGTCAGTGCTCAATCCCAGCTGCTTCAGAGAACGTGTCCAGCATCTACAAAGCTTCCAACTAGTGTTACTGGCATTCAGAATTCTTTCCTTTAGCCACTTCAATTGCAGTAATTTCAGTGGGGCTACCATGACCACTAATCCAACACCTTTGCATCTGGGACTTAAAGGGGTTTAAGAGTAAAATTCCCATCCTGACCAACATGGAACTTCTCTTCTGTGCATTTGTCAAATCCTTTCCTGAGTTGGCAGAAAATATTACTCCAGGCTTGATAGAGCAGTTTGGATATAAATGTATCCCTAAGACAGTAAATTACTCAAAACCTGATGGAATGTTTATCCTTCAGATTAAAACCAGCGTGATCTTGAAGACCTGGGAGGCTTGAATGAACATAAGTTAACAATTTATCCACATGGATCACTTCCCTCTAGCATTAATTGTTACCTGGAAATGGAAAAGAACGCATGGATCTCATCACTGATTGCATACCAGGCAAATACTTTTAGGATGCATGAAATTCCACCCCCCCCCCCCAGCCACTAGCAGAAGCAACTCTAAATGTCCAAGAATTTGCTAGCTTATATAGGTGCAAAGCTGGACCATAAAGAAGGCTGATCACCAAAGAATTGATGCTTTTGAATTATGGTGCTGGAGGAGACTCTTGAGAGTCCCATGGACTGCAAGAAGATCAAACCTATCCATTCTTAAGGAAATCAGCCCTGAGTGCTCATTGGAAGGACAGATTGTGAAGCTGAGGCTTCAATACTTTGGCCACTTCATGAGAAGAGAAGACTCCCTGGAAAAGACCCTGATGTTGGGAAAGATGGAGGGCACAAGGAGAAGGGGACGGCAGAGGACGAGATGGTTGGATAGTGTTCTCAAAGCTACCAGCATGAGTTTGACCAAACTGCGGGAGGCAGTGGAAGACAGGAGTGCCTGGCGTGCTCTGGTCCATGGGGTCAGGAAGAGTTGGACATGACTAAACGACTAAACAACAACAACATAGGCGCAAAGATCACTACTTAGTAAGATTTGAGTTTACTGGGGCCTTACAATAAGACTACTGGATCTTGCAGGACTAGATAACAAATTTGAATGAATTGAGATAAATTCATGAAGGCTCTAGAAGGTTTTTCTGCTTCCGTGATTGGCCGTTTTGTGAAATCTTTCCCCAGCCTCTGGAACAGGCAAAAAACCCTGGTGGTTGATTAGATCTTTATAGAGGTTCCTCTCTTTCTTAGAAGACTGCTATGAACTTCCTGGTTTTCTGGAGAGTTGTTGAGCAATGAATTGTGAGGGATGGTGGCTTGAGCAACGTCAGGGTCACATTGGATCCCTGGTAAAGTCTAACTATTGCCTCTCCGTCTCAAATGAGGACTTTCTTGAGAAGAACAAACACAAGGAATTTCCATTGCTCTTTGTCAATCAACATCCGCAAAAAATTGTAAAGTGATCAAATTCTTCAGGGAGCATGTAGTTAAGCGTTAAGTGGAAAGCAAAGTCCTGTTTATCTGTATCTGTCAGTCAAAGCAGATCAGCTGGTTGTAGAAACTTAAAAAAAGACAACTGTGTGATTGCCAGTGAGGTGGGCTGACCCTTGCCTTATTCAAGAACGTTCGTTTTATAAAAAGCATTACTCATTTTGAAGTGTGAATGAGCATAGATTGAAAATAGACAGCAGCTGCTTTTGATATTTAACTGTTGCAATGTCCATAACTTCGGGAGTGTTTCTGAAATTACCTTCTGCTATGCTTTCCCCCCATTTTTCTACTTCTTTCAGCACTTTGGAAAATGCACGTTCCATTCATGTTTTTGGCAAGTTGCCATAGGTGCACAAAAAATGGAAGTAGTCAGATACCTTTGCGTAATTTAAAGGAAGGAAAATGTGGAAATGTGATCTTCCCTTGCCAATATAATCCACTGCCAAAATTTAAAGAAAAATCAGCAATAAGGCCAGAAGCTTTGAACTCAATTCTCGGAGTGGTTTAACAGTAAGTCCCTCTGCTCAGAAGAACTTTGGGAATTGAAGCTCTGTGAGAGGAACAGAGGTCTCCTAGCATTTCTCAGCATCCTTAACAAACTACAGTTCCCAGAATCCTTTGGGGGAAGCCATGACTGTTGGATCATATGACTTTAAATATATAGCGTGGCTGTGGCCTTAGTCTCTAGTAAGTTATTCACATCTGTCTCTGGAGACAATGGAAGGCAATTTGTTCATCAACAAGTAACAGAAGGCTTGACCACATTTCCCCTTTTTCTGCCACTTTCCTCTGGGAAAACTTTGCTGTTTACTGCTGAATTGGAAAAAACATCGATAGGTTTTTTGGCAGATTGACATTTGTTCCAATTCAGCGGTAAACAGTGGATTTTCCTGGGTAAAGCAAGAAAACTTAGGTAGGAAAATCCAACTGCAGAAATATAAGATGGGGAATAGATGTGGCTTGCATATAGCACATGTGGGGTGTGTGGGGAAAGGTAGTACCTCTGGTGCAGGACACATCATGCTCCTTCCGGGGTAGTTTGTCCACCTTTGGTCCCAACCCTGCACTCAACTCTCACCTGTCGCTCCTAGAAGCAGCCACATCCCAGGAAACAGCTTCAACTGGCTGGCTAAACCAGGTGAGAGTAACGGATGGGTCTCAAGCCCTCATTGTGTTAGGGACTTCCTCTGCATGTGAAGACAGACTCTGCTGGACAGAGTGGATGAGATCAATATTGGGTCCAATGGTCAAGTAGGTGGTTAATGCACATGCTGTAGAGGGAAGTCAGGGATCAATGGGACACATTAACCTGGGAAGGTAGCCCATTAGGAAAAGGAAAACTGATCCTAAACCTTCACTGCCTTGCAGGATATCTTCAGAAGAAGAAAAGGCTAAGGAGTAAACCCTACACAATTCTGGAGAGTAGTCCCTTAGATTAGGGGTCAGCAAACTAAGGCCTAGGGGCCAGATGTGGCCCCTCAGGCTCATAAATCCAGCCCGCGCCACAAAGCCAGAACCTGCCATGAAGTCGAGACTCCCAGCGATGGGAACGAGAGGAAGAGGCTGAGCGGCTGCGGCAGCTCTGTTGCGCCTGGTTTGATTGGCAGAGCTCTTGCCGCTCAGCCTCTTCCTCCCACCGTCATTGCCGCCACCCTGGTGCTCCTGTGGGCCAGAGAGTAGAGTGGACAAGCTCGTTCTGCCTACCCGCTTCACAAGAAGAAGAAGCCACAGTGGTGGTGGTGGCAGCCCCTAGGGAGGTAAGCGCAGTGCCTTCTTTCTCTAGGCGAGGAGGAAGCCCATTTCGCGTCACTTCCGCAAGCCCTTCGGCGAATGAGGCAGGCGGCAAACCAAGAAGGCTGCTGGGGCTGGGTGTCTGTGGGGAGGAGGACTACTTGCCCCCCTCGCAGTGTGCATAGGAATTTGTGTGTGTGTGTGTGTGTGTGTGGATAGATGATAGATAGATAGATTTGATAGATGACAGATAGATAGATAGATAGATAGATAGATAGTTGGTAGGTAGGTAGATAGATGATATAGATATAGATATAGATATAGATATAGATATAGATATAGATATAGATATAGATATAGATATAGATATAGATATAGATATAGATATAGATATAGATATAGATATAGATATAGATATAGATATAGATATAGATATAGATAGTCCGGCCCTCCACAAGGTCTGAGGAGCAGTAGACCGGCCCCCTGCAGAAAAACTTCGCTCACCCTGCCTTAGATGTTCAAATAGCACCTTGCACCCCTACTTCTGGCAACTCCTGCAGGCAAGCTGCTGCCAAATATAAATATATTGTTCTGCTTTCCTTTGGAGCATGTCAGTGAGGCCAAGAGCAAGGTCTTGTCATCTGGGCATTCCATGACCTCCATATACACTGCCCAGGTTTACATACGAGGAGGTCACTTTGGTGATGTTAATGCAGTGCTTTGACTTCAACCTTGGAAGCATGCTCCATTTTCTCTCAAGACATATGGATACCAACAGCAATGAGTTGTAAATGTGACAAGGATCTAGAGATCTTAGTAGACCACCAGCTTAACACAAGTCACCAGTGTTATGTAGGGGAAAAAAGCTACTGCTATTCAAGGCTGCATCAATAGAAGCCTAGTATCATGATCAAAGGAAGTCATAGTCCCACTCTATTCTGCCTTTGGTCAGACCCCACCTGGAGTACTGTGTTCAGTCCTGGTCACCACAATTTAAGAAGGATATTAACAATCTGGCACATGTTTTAAGGAGGGTGATCAAGAAGATAAAAGGTCTGGGAACCAAACCTTATGAGGAACAGCTGAGGGAATTGTGTATGTTTTGCCTGGAATGGGGAGACTGAGAAGAGATATGATAGCCATCTTCAAATATCTAAAGGGCGGTCACCTGGAAGATGGAGCCAGCTTGTTTTCTCCTGCTCCAGAAGGTACTGTAGGACCCAAACAAATGGATTCAAGTTACACAGAAGGAGATTCTGACTAAACATCTGGAAGAACTTTCAGATGGTGTCAGGGACTAGCAGTTCACTGACAAGTGTGCATCAGGGGAAGGTGGGAATAGCTTCCTAGATGCTAGACTGGTGTGCGTGGGTGTTTGGAACTGTAGAAACAACTAGATTAGCTTTGACAATAAAGAATTAATTATCTGCCATGTTGGGGTGTGCCCTTGACAGATGATAAGAGCTGTCCGACAGTGGAATAGACTCCCTTGGGAGGTGGTGGAATCTGTTTCCTTGGGAGTTTTAAAGCAGAGGCTGGATGCCTTTGGGTCCCTTTCAAACTTGCAATTCTATGCTACTATGTGATGGAATATTTCCCCAGTACTTCTGAACTTGTGTAGATTTACCCGTAATTTCCTGAACCTTTGCTTCCTGAATATTTCTTTCTACCCTAATTTGGGACGCAAAGGTTTTAGTACAAATGTTAAGACAAGTGGAGACTGTGAGTGTCTTTGATTCACCCATGACTAGATCGCTGGCTGTTAATGCTAACCTTTATCACCTAGACTACTGTTCTGTATCAAGAAAAAATCCATCAAGGCAATTAGGTTTCAGCTATTATATCCTGAATCATAACTGTTCAGTATCGATGAGTATGGCAGTCAGAGCTTTTCAAGTGCAGAGCATGTAAGAATAAATGACCAATCTACCTAAATTCCAAAATAGTTGAAAAATGTAATGGTCCAGGGAATAGATATATTAAATATATGATGCAGAACTTGGGCTCCACTGCCCGAAGTTATATTCTCTGATTAGTTGGCAAATGGAGATCCCTTTGAATAAAAAAATCCTTCATATAAATATGTGTGTTGTTCATTTTCACACTCTGGTATGAGCATAGGTCCTTCATCTAGGTATGTCTGATGTTTGCCATGGGGCTGCTCACTTGCCCCAGTCTAAACAAATCATAGAATCGTAGAATTGGAGAGTTGAAAGGGACTCTGAGGAGTCCAATCCCCTGCAATGCAAGAATATGCATCTGTCCCATAGAAGGATAAATCCTACAACCAAGGCTTCCCCAGTTGAATGAGCACTCACACTTTACATTGTGGGTGCCCTTTGCGCGGTCGTGCACGGTGCTACAGTTCCCAGGGAACTTACTGGCAAACAGGGACTTGCCTGCCTCTCAGTGTTATTATTTGGTGGTTCATGCCCAGCCTCAGTAGTCAAGTTTCATTGCTGGGAGGTGTGGCCAGTCCCAAATATATATAGCCAGGCAGCTGGCTCTGGAGAGTCACCCTCCCTACCCTCCCTTAGTTTAATGTTTTCTTGTTTGCAGGTTTTCTTGTTTTCTTCCCATTTAGCAGGCACTGCTGTGGTCTTTGACTGGTTGCTGTTGAAGGACCGGGAATAAATTTTCCTGCATTGGCAGGTTTTGTCTTCCCCGTAGCAATTCGTCACAACTTTGGTGGTTTATGGCCTTGGGTGGATTCCTTTAGTCTTTTCTTCTCTATAATGGGGGTGTGGGGCATGAAGTGGTGACTCAGCCCCCTGTGGTGGCGATTCCAGGGTCCCCTCTTAAAATGGGTTATATATAATGGGTGTCACGGCCATACACCGAAAGGCTGTCAGTGAACTACCCTGTGTGTGGGGATATGGGCTTCTCTGCCTGCTATACTTACGTCTTGCAGAGCATTGCCATATCCCATTTACCCTGATGAGCCCCAGTTCCCCTGGCTGGGGGGCTGGGAGGGGTACACGCCCAAGTCCTAGGCCAAGGTTTTCCTACATTCGGAAATTTAATAAAGTTGTGGCCTAATTTTAATTCCATAACACATTGTCAGAGTCTTTATTCCTTTCTTATGATCCCTGGGGGCTGGGGCTGGTTGGGCAATATGGTTCTTTGTTTAATTAGGCCTGCAAAGTGAGTCAATGTGAGCAAGGAGGGAAGAGTCGGAGGAAACTGCTGCAGAGGTGGATAGGATTTATAGTTGGACAAGTAAGAAACGCGTCCACTTTTTAATTCAAATCTGCACAATCCACACCTCCTGAGCCAGTGCGCAGCTGCCCTTCAAAACCTACTCTTCTCCAGATTTTGTGATGCAGTTCTCAATAAGTTTTTTTTTTAAAAAAAGCATACCCAAAAGTGTACATTAGGACAAATTGCTTGCAAAAATGCAAGAACTAGATAGAACTTTCTTTATGTATGCCACAGCAGCAGCAAGAATTCTCATTGCAAAGCATTGGAAGACACAAGATCTACCCACTCTGGAAGAATGGCAAATGCAACTAATAGACTACATGGAAATGGCAGAAATGACTGGCAGAATTCGAGACCAGGGAGAAGAGTTCATGGAAGAAGATTGGAGGAAATTTAAAACTTATTTACAGAAACACTGTAAAATTTTTGAATGCTGATGACATTGAAATGAACTGAAGGGGTTCTAGCAACAAGGCAAAATGTAAGATGGGATTGATAATAGATAAACTAAATTGGATATGAATTTGCTGAACCAAATTTTTTAAAAAAGGGATACAAAAAAGGGAGGCGTGAGGAAGTCAGGAAAACAAGTTAACTAAAGATGAGAAATTAAAAAAGAGGGAGTTTTGTTTTTATGTGTTTCTTTTTTTTTCTTTTTTCTTCCTCTTTTTGTGTTTAATGTTTGTATTTTTGTACTTTGTGATTTGTATTTTTCTGTTTTTGTACTTTTTTCTGAATTACTTTATTGATAAAACTTAATAAAATATTAATTTAAAAAAAACAAAAATGCAAGAACTAGAAGAAATACACATGAAAATGCATGCAGATTTTTATATAGACTTTTTAAATTTTTGTAAAAAAAAACCCTAAAGAAAACGTCAAACTATTGAAGAAATTGGGCAAATGCAGCTTAAGACTGGGGGGGGGGGGGGAATGAGACAGTACAGTAGGAGAAATCAAAACTGATATACTTGCCTGTTCTTAAAAGAGTCATGGTAGAGTCATTGCAATCTGGTCTAGCTATAGGCAACAGGTGGTATCTAAATATGTAGTTCTGTTAGTGCAAAGATTTTCATTTGTTCAATGGAACTTGCCCTCCCTTTCCTCTTCCTGCACACTTCTGAACTTTCTCCAAATTTTCTTTGGAGGGTTGGGGAACCCCCCCAAAAGATTTAGAGGACACACAGGGGAAGGAGAGGGAACAACAGTTCCATTACAGAGCCAGACACCCTTGTGCTAATGGAACCATTTCACTGGCTACTGCCCAAGGTCTCTTGCACTCTGCTTAAATAATAATAATATAATAATAATTTATTATTTATACCCCGCCCATCTGGCTGAGTTTCCCCAGCCACTCTGGGTGGCTCCCAATCGAGTGTTAAAAACAATACAGCATTAAATATTTAAAACTTCCCTAAACAGGGCTGCCTTGAGATGTCTTTTAAATATAAGATAGCTGCTTATTTCCTTCACATCTCAAGGGAGGGCATTCCACAGGGCAGGCGCCACTACCGAGAAGGCCCTCTGCCTGGTTCCCTGTAACCTCACTTCTCACAATGAGGGAACCACCAGAAGGCCCTCAGTGCTGGATCTCAGTGTCTGGGCTGAACAATGGGGGTGGAGACGCTCCTTCAGGTATACAGGACTGAGGCCGTTTAGGGCTTTAAAGGTCAGCACCAACACTTTGAATTGTGCTCGGAAACGTACTGGGAGCCAATACAGATCTCTCAGGACGGGTGTTATATGGTCCCAGCGGCTACTCCCAGTCACCAGTCTAGCTGCCACATTCTGGATTAATTGCAGTTTCCGGGTCACCTTCAAAGGTAGCCACACGTAGAGTGCATTGCAGTAGTCCAAGTGGGAGATAACTAGAGCATGCACCACTCTGGTGAGACAGTCCGCGGGCAGGTAGGGTCTCAGCCTGAAACTGGGTGGAGCTGGTAGACAGCTGCCCAGGACACAGAATTAACCTGCACCTCCATGGACAGCTGTGAGTCCAAAATGACTCCAAGTCTTCACACCTGGTCCTTCAGGGGCACAGTTACCCCATTCAGGACCCCATACGTGCCCGCCCCCTGTCCCGCCAAAACAGTACTTCTGTCTTGTCAGGATTCAACCTCAATCTGTTAGCTGCTGTCCATCCTCCAGCCACCTCCAGGCACTCACACAGGACCTTCACCGCCTTCACTGGTTCTGATTTAAAAGAGAGGTAGAGCTGGGTATCATCTGCATACTGATGAACACTCAGCCCAAACCCCCTGATGATCTCTCCCAGCAGCTTCATATGGGTATTAAAAAGCTTAAACGCTAACTGATGATGAACTGGTGCTGATAAAAAAAAAAGATGGTAACTGACTAACCAGAAACAACATACTGCTAGTTTGTGTGAATTACATGCTCACTACTGTAGCTGCTCTAGTTTCTACTACAGCCTCTGGGTGGTAATGATTGATTTAAGTTCTCTTGCTTGTCTTTTGGTGCTGTGTTGGTGATGTGACGGTTTAATGCCATGTGCTATAAATGGCTACAACCCTCCAGTAATGTTCAGTGAAACAAAGACGTCCCTTGCCCCCACATCTTTTCATTGGCTCCCATTTAAGAGCAAGTGATTAAATGCTGAGCGTGATGACGTTTTCTCGTGCAAATGATTCTTCCTGGAAGACAGTCCTGCAAATGCATTTGTGAATGAATTCTGCTTGGCTTCCCTATCGGAAGGGGAAACTACGTGATTTCTGAACTGGCAACCTGGAAGGACAAAAATAATCATTAAAAAAAGGTGATTTAAGGTTAACTTTCTGGTGTGCTGATTTTGATACAACACATTAAATTTAATTACTGGCTGTACAACATTGTAAGTAAGGCACCAGTCTGTAAACAATTTTGTTGCTTAGAACAGTAATTACGGGAAGGCACATCAAAGTTCATTAACCCAGGAAGGCAGTTGGGCCATCAACTTTTACTATGGGAGCAAATATGCATTTACAAGAGTAGTTTACAATCAACAAAGGAAGCCATAGGAACAGATAAACTACAAATACAGTATTGAAAGGGTTTGCATTCAGATTTTTAAAAATTTATAGTGCTGTATATTTCACGTCAGGAATTCATAGTACGGAATGCAGGGGGGGGGGGATCATAACAATAGGCCTCAAGTAGGCTGAGGTCATTCCCAGTTTCGAGCTTTGTGTCTCATCCACTAGAGGCCCTTTGGAGCTGGCCTAACAAGCAATTGTGTTGATGTATTACAGTTCTTGTATATAGGAACATAGCACTTGCTGGAAATTTTCTAAGGAACTAGGTTCTTCTCTGTACAAGCCCCATTGGAAGCTGAGGTAGATCATTTATGTGGGAGGTACTTGCACCATACAGCTTCTCAGGGGATTATGTCCCTTATTCCTACGAACTTTGGTCATAAGCGATACATGGATTGTTCTGTGTGTGTAGTGGTTAAGAGCAGTAGTCTCGTAATCTGGGGAACCGGGTTCGCGTCTCCGCTCCTCCACATGCAGCTGCTGAGTGACCTTGGGCCAGTCACACTTCTTTGAAGTCTCTCAGCCCCACTCACCTCACAGAGTGTTTGTTGTGGGGGAGGAAGGGAAAGGAGAATGTTAGCCGCTTTGAGACTCCTGAAGGGGAGTGAAAGGCGGGATATCAAATCCAAACTCTTCTTCTTCTTCTTCTTCTTCTTCTTCTTCTTCTTCTTCTTCTTCTGTCTGTGAACTGTTGCAATCTGTTATGTACTGCCTGACGTTATGTATTCAGTGGCCTGTGTTTGCCTAAGCTTGAGTCTGGACTAAGGAATCTGAGCTCCTGTGTTCTGATTCGATACATGATGGCCAATCACATAACATTTCAGGATTTGGGCCTCTGCCATTGGCCTTTGAACTCATGATTCACAGCTTGGAAGTATAGACAGCCAATCACGTTGGGAGTGGGAGTGGCCCAGGCTTTCAGGAATGTATATAAGCAGCTGTTTTGCCCTGTTTCCCAGTTATGTAGTTCAATAAAGGTTCTTGCTGTTATCACTATGTCTTGCCTCGTGGGAACCCACCTACACTTCACCTGGCACAACATACTTTAAAAGACACTATGCATCTGTCAAAAAGAAGTAAAATTAAACAGTCAAACCATGACTGTTTAATTAATAAAATTGTAGACTCATAGAGACTAAATGTTCACATGCTTGGCTAGAGGCTTAGCCTGCAAAATTATGCAGAACATTAACTTGCATCAAATCCTTATCCAGTTATAGGTAGACATAGACATAGGGACAGCTGCATGTTCTTGTTTTTCAAGAAAAGCTTGGTCAATGTACTCCCACTGACTATTTAAGGACCAAAAGAGATATTTGGGAACAGATTTGGGTCTAGGAATGGGCAGGTAACAAACAGCTGCAAAGTGGTTGAAGAGCCTGTGACTTGATGTAAAGAGGTAGAAGGGAGTTCTGCCCACAGCTGCTGCTCCTTGCTGAGGTGATATGACAAAGATACACACAGAACCCTAGTTTGGGGAAAATGGCTGTTCACCGCTTCCATCAGAGGGTGAAGGTTGCAGCCCCTCATGTTCCACCATAATCCCCAGCAGGCAGAGTACTCTTGCTCTCCGGCCATTGTTGGGGAATTGCCCTCACCTGGTGGTATTAAGAGAAGGCCTTCCCAAAGTGCAACTTTGACTGGGCCAATCGGAGGCTCTGCTTGGAGGTCAGTGCCTCGATGGCTGGCCGGGCATTGGCTGATGCCCTGCCTGGCCTGGCAGCGAGGCTTAAAAGGCTGGCAGGTGACTGGATTGGATATACAGTGGTACCTCTGGTTACGTACTTAATTCGTTCCGGGGGTCCGTTCTTAACCTGAAACTGTTCTTAACCTGAAGCACCACTTTAGCTAATGGGGCCTCCCAATCCCGTGTGCTGCCCCCGTGCGATTTCTGTTCTCATCCTGAAGTAAAGTTCTTAACCCGAGGTACTATTTCTGGGTTAGCGGAGTGTGTAACCTGAAGCGTATGTAACCTGAAGCGTATGTAACCTGAGGTACCACTGTACACCCAACACCTGAGTCAAAGTTCCACCTACACTTGTAATCAATAAAGTTGGGGGGGCATTTTTAACCTAGACTGTTGTCTGCTTGAGTTTGTACTGTCACACCTCACATATTATTAGGCCGGGGAGGGGAGGCACTACAACCATTTTGTTATAGGCAAAACATAGTGGCAGGGGAAGGGTTAATCACTTCCATTGTGCGTCTGCACTGCAAATTACACACCCACTTTGCAATTGCCCAATGGAATGTGTCCTTCATTGGTCCATTCATTTTCTAAAGGGTTAGAGGAAACATTTCTATACTGGGAGATGTTCAGCAGTGTAAAGATCCCAAGTAGACCTTCTTTCCTTTCATATAAGGAAGACTGTGTGAAAGGATGCAGGGTCTGACATATGACAAGGTTTATTGTTACAGGCATTAAGTAGTGCCTTGACAATAACTGTAATTAGAGTTGCCACCACTTTGACCTGATTAAACACAGAACAATACTACTGCCACTCTTTGACTACCTTAGGCTGGTGAGCATCTGATGATATATAATATCTTTTGGCAGCTGAGTTAATTATAACATAGCTCAATGCATTTCTTTTGAGAGGAAATATTTAAAGAAATTAAAGGGAGAAGGGACCATAATGAAAGCTGTCAGGGCAATTATTGACATTGCTAACAATCTCAGAAATATGTTAACATTTCACGATTCCCCCCCCCCTTCCATTCAAATGTGTACTATCACCATTTTGCAGATCCTGGCAGACATACATATCCAGCGGTTGAACTTTTGCAAATATCTGTACAGCTGCTCTCAGCAAGTCTTGCCTTGAAAAATGGGAAAAGGATGCAGAAACCAATGGCTCAGTTCATCAAAGATGCCTCCATTAGTGCTAAATGAATGGGATTGAAATCCACAAATCACTTAGATGGCAGTAAAGACACATCAATGGATTTCCTCTCCCTCAACACTCTGCATTAAAAAGCTGACACTGTTCCATATATATTTACGATGCACTAACAGCTGGATGGGCGTGATGGTACGAAACAGTCACAGCGAGATAATGGTAAAGCAATTGCAAATCTCCACATTTTCATTACATTTCGCTTTGTAGTATACAGTATGTTTGGCAAACTCACTTTATTTTAAAGCAATGTATGTTACTTTTGAACATTGGTCTTCGGTTCAATAACACAGTGTTAACCCCAGCTTCCAGTAAGAAGCCATCTCTTCATATGCATTTGTTTTTATTATATCCATCTATCTAAATCAGCGGTTCTCAACCTGTGGGTCCCCAGATGTTGTTGGACTACAACTCCCATCATCCCTAAGCTCTGGCCTTGCTAGCTAGGGGTGATGGGAGTTGTAGTTCAACAACATCTGGGGACCCACAGGTTGAGAAAGGCTAATCTAAATGAATCGTTTTCTCCAGCCGCCTTCCCTGCAATCATTGTTATTTCTCCAAAAACTGAGCATGTCATGATGGTGCAATGTGTGCTGGGACTAGACATGACTCTCAGCATAGGGTTGACGTGTCCCCACCCCTTGCAACATTTAATCCAGTTCACCTATGCCATGATCACACCCAACATGTGGTCCCCTTCCATCTCTACATCACAGACCGGTGCTGGAGAAAGTGGAGAACTGACACGGGTTGTTGCTGTTTAGTCGTTCAGTCATGTCTGACTCTTTGTGACCACATGGACCAAAGCAAGCCAGGCACTCCTGTCTTCCACTGCCTCCCACACCTTGGTCAAACTCATGTTGGTTGCTTCGCGAACACTGTCCAACCATCTCGTCCTCTGTCATCCCCTTGTCCTTGTGCCCTCCATCTTTCCCAACATCAGGGTCTTTTCCAGGGAGTCTTCACTTCTCATGAGGTGGCCAAAGTATTGGAGCCTCAGCTTCAGGATCTGTCCTTCCAGTGAGCACTCAGGGTCTGATTTCCTTAAGAACAGATAGGTTTGATCTTATTGCAGTCCATGGGACTCTCAAGAGTCTCCTCCAGCACCGTAATTCAAAACCTACATGGGTAGGTTTGTCCAAACCCAAGGCTCTTGGGTCAGATTTGAGTAGCCCTCTTCAAAATCAAACGTATTTCCTTGCCTCTGAAAAGGAGCACAGCTCCCTCTGGCATGGTATAATTGTTGGAAGATCTTAGGGAGCCTCAGGATACAGAAAGGCAGGTAGGTGCCTCCCTCTCTCTAACAACTACATTGCATTTGCCTGCCTGCCTGAATGTGGGGGCAGAGGCATACACACCTGTCTATCTATGTGCATGGTGAGTGTATTTTTGAGGTTTATTTGAGTACTATATGTGTGGTTGTGTACAGTCTGTATTTGTAATGTAACTTATGGTAAGTGTATGTATGCATATGAATGAGTATGTGGTCACTTTGTTTTCTGCCTCTGTGTTAACCTGCAGTGGGAAGGCAGTTTAGCACTAAGGGATATTTGGGGGGGGGGGGGGTTGGAGGATTAAATCCTGTGCAATTACTGTATTGACTGTGGCTATTTTATCCCTTGGCTTCTGCTGGTCCTAGGGTGGGTGGATTAGCCATCTTCAACATTATGCTTGAATGCATTTGGATGTTGGAGTGGGGATATAAAAATGTGCTTACGACTAAAATATGGGCGATAGTTTTATTATCCCCTTGTTGTTTTACGGCTGTTGTATTGGTTATTACATGAATTGACAGATAATGTTTCATGCTACTTGCATTTTGCTGTCCTATTTGTTTGTTAGCTTTAATGATATTGGCCACCTTGGTCTTCATTGGAGGGTACAGGCAAAATGAAGAAGAGGAAAAAGGAGGAGAAGAAAAGAATATTTCAAGTGTAGTTG
The DNA here is from genome assembly GCF_965112155.1 of Podarcis liolepis. Lineage (NCBI taxonomy): Eukaryota > Metazoa > Chordata > Lepidosauria > Squamata > Lacertidae > Podarcis > Podarcis liolepis. Next base: position 64,514,192 of record NC_139564.1, on the reverse strand, counting down.
TAATACACATTTGTATAAAGGCATTGTGACATTGATAGTTCTATTTAGATCCCTTATCTAATTAATCTGAAAAGAGCATTCACTTATTTTCAGCTGTTGTACACCATGTCAACATTTTAACTAAGCTATATACCATGAGGAGAAATTTGTTGGGATAAACTCTCTGTCCATTCCACCTCCACCCTACTTTTTATAGTTTTGCTGCTGCCCTCCAATGCACAATAGTTGCAACCCCACAATTTAGGTCTGGCTGTTGGGAGTTGGGGTACAACAACATATGGTTCCCCATAGATTCCCCATCACTGGAGTAAAGTATGATACTGAAAAGCGACTGAGTTCTCAGTAGAAAACGAGACATTCACATCTCATTTGAAAGGAAAAGGAGAGTGAATATTGGCTGTGTAAGTTGCATTTATTTCTACATTTAAAATGCTGCCTGGCACAAATTTCCTAACCTGAGGCTGCTCATTAGAAACATGGTTTCCAGCGCTTGAGTCACTACTTGGTTCGTTCCTCTGTTAAAACTTGTGACCTGCTTCTGTCATCAGAATTTTGAGTTTTAAAATTGAGCAAAAATAATCAAACTGAATGTTTTGCAGCCGGGTAAGAAGAGCTAGGCCAGTTTTGAAAGGGTGAGTTGTGGAGAGAGAGAGAGAGAGAGCGCACTAAGCCACAAAGCAACTCTGGGTGATGTTTGGCAAGCAAGTATCTCTCAGTTTAATCCTCCCACACTTGGGTGCTTGGAGCATTATTCTAATCTGGATATTGGTCTCAGCCCCCAATTATGTCACAGTTGTGAGGAGGAATGTAACAAATTAACAAAGATATAGCTTTACTATAATGAATTGCAATGTTACAGTAGACAAGTTTACAGCAGTACAACCGGGTTTTTTAATTTCTTCCAGTATTCTCAAAGTTCACTGGTAATTTAACTGATGCATATTTACTTCATAACCAACTGCTTTTTCCCAGTTATTCCAACTTTTCCCACCACTAGCCAGCTTACTAGGCTTAAAAAAAAAAAAAATCACCTTCTCCCAGAATTCCTCACACAAATGGCCTCACACAAACTATGGTTTGCCATTACATACACATGGCGTTATAGACCTCCCCTCATTCTTCCTTGCCATGCATGTGAGGGAACTTTTGTTCGCCACTTGTCACAAACTACTGTTTCCCATGTATCTGTATACAAACCAGGATAGAAAATCAAAACTGTATCCATGTTAGATCTCATGGTTTGTTAACAAATCAGTTTCATGTATTCAGATGAAACGGGAAACCATAGTTTGTTAAACATTTCAGGAGCTCTGGTTCCAAGTACAGATTGACTTCAGAAGTCAAACAGAAGTAACCACAGTCTGAATTTAGCATAAAAGCAGAGCAAAGCCACTGCAAACACCAGCATAACACAGTGGTATCTCAGGTTAAGAACTTAATTCGTTCTGGTGGTCTGTTCTTAACCTGAAACTGTTCTTAACCTGAAGTATCACTTTAGCTAATGGGGCTTCCCGCTGCCACCACACTGCCACAATGTGATTTCTGGTCTTATCCTGAAGCAAAGTTCTTAACCCAAGATACTATTTCTGGGTTAGTTAGTGGAGTCTGTAACCTGAAGCGTCTGTAACCTGAAGTGTTTGTAACTCGAGCTACCACTGTACAGTCACAATACCCAGATCTAAATAGCAACCTAGCAGCTATGTTTTGAATTAAGTGTAGTTCCAACCCATCTTCAAAGGCAGTTCCACATATAACATGTAATCAATACCTTAACCTGAATGTTATCAGAACACGGACAACTCATGTCAAGCAATTATTAATCAATTCTTCCCTTGAGTGCAAAGAAGAAAAGAAGAGGAGGGTGTCGTGATCCTAAACCTCATCATGGTTCATGCATTTAATAATAAACCATACTGGGTTTTTTAATGTCTGAATTGGGCCATATTGTCTCAGGACGAAACACCAACTTTGGTTTAAATTTTGCTATACACAAAATTGAAGATGGGCATGTGGAAGAGAGCCCTGAGATACTTTACAAAAGCTGATGACAGTTTTTTGGCATTCCTTGAAAATAAGCCCCCCAAGAACAGTGGGCCCAAAGATGAAGAATATCTTGTTGTTGTTTAGTCATTTAGTCGTGTCCGACTCTTCATGACCCCATGGACCAGAGCACGCCAAGCACTCCTGTCTTCCACTGCCTCCCGCAATTTGGTCAAACTCATATTTGTAGCTTCGAAAACACTATCCAACCATCTCGTCCTCTGTCGTCCCCTTCTTGTGCCCTCCATCTTTCCCAGCATCAGGGTCTTTTCCAGGGAGTCTTCTCTTCTTATGAGGTGGCCAAAGTATTGGAGTCTCAGCTTCAGGATCTGTCCTTCCAGTGAGCACTCAGGACTGATTTCCTTAAGAATGGATAGGTTTGATCTTCTTACAGTACATGGGACTCTCAAGAGTCTCCTCCAGCACCATAATTCAAAAGCATCAATTCTTTGGCGATCAGCCTTCTTTATGGTCCAGCTCTCACTTCCATACATCACTACTGGGAAAACCAGGAGGGTACAAATTGCTGGTTCTACTCTTCTCATGCACCATCACAATACTAAGCTGGGATTTATTGAAAGGGAAATGCTTCAGCTTAGCCAAATTCCTGAAAGGTCGTATAATCAAGGATATTAACTGATGTTAATCACATAAAATTAACAAAATTTGGTCTGATCAGCTTTTGGGCTGATGAGCCCCATGCCTCCACAAAATTTGCTTTGATCAACCCCCTGCCAATTCACAGTTTGGTCTGATCAACTCCCTACTGATGCAGGACTCATCTTAGGGTGAGTCCAGACATAACATGCTAATCACATGCAGCATCTCCTTCCTTGGAGGTTTTTAAGCAGAGGTTGGATGGATGCTGAGATTCCTGCATTTCAGGGGGTTGGACTAGATGACCCTTGGGTCCCTTCCAAATGTACAATTCTATGATTCTATAATCTAGTTAGGGATGTTTGTGTGAATCAGGCATCTTATAGTCATCATCTCAGAAAAAATCTTTCATATCATCTGATCCTTTCACCTTTTTCAAACTTATACTGAATTCTGAATTTTATTTTATTTTTTTAATCACCACAGACAGGCACTTTTTCATTTGCCCTGTCATGTCTGATATCAGGGCAGCTCAGCCAATCACTGCCAGAAACCTCACCACCACCCAATTAATACCATTCAATACAGAATACATATCCTCTATCTTTCTTCAACACCTTTTATCTATTAGTATATGATAGTACTTGGATTCAAATTGCTAACATTAGGGTTCTTTTCAAACACTGTGACTGTTACCCTCAGCAAATGCCATTTCCTGAATATGATCTTTGTGGGGGAAAGAGTCTAGTTTTCTTCATTTTTATTGTGTAGCTGTTAATCCATTTCAAAAAGTATTATGCTAATTATAACAGTTCGTTGCACGTTCGGCATCTGAATTACTCATTTCCAAAGGTTTTTTTTTTTCCTCCTCTAAATTGTAATCTGTTAATTACTTGTTTAATGGAGTGTGTAATTACCTACTTTAAGTTAGGAAACTGTTTCCATTTCAAAGTGAGAAACCCATTCTAGAAATGAAAGCATGTAAATGCAGTTCCTTCCAGATATAGTCTAAAACGCTTTGGTTCTATAATGGTTTCAGCCGCTTAGAAAATAAATTGGTGCCTACCGTCTCTATTACACACAGTAGAACTGTTTATTAGAAAATGTGCGAAGAAGGGTTTATATTGAAAGAAAACACCTTCCAAACTCAATAACCTTAATGTAGCTAGGAAACCAAATTCAGCGTGCACTTTGTCTTCCTTTCACTAGGAAATTTTCTAGGGAATGCTTCATCTCAACAAACAGCAGACTTTATATTTGGTGCAATTCATTACACCTAATGTAGGGGATGCTTGCTTGTAGCCTTGAGCCCAGGCAAATCCTGGCTGGGAACAATCATTCTGCAACGCTTACCAACCTCCCTCCATAGAGCACTGCATTTACAGTCATTCTAGTCCTAACTTTAGTAGTTTGAGATTGGTGATCTTTTTAAAAAGAATAATAGAATTGTATGGTTGGCAGGGATCACAGTGATCATCTAGTCAAACTCCCTGCAATACAGGAATCTTTTTTACCCAGTGTAGGGCTCAAACTCACGACTAACAGTCTGCTACAAAAGCTGAAGCTGTTGGAAGTGACAAATAAGCTTAGGGGTGGAATAAGAATATGTGGTAGCAAATATTAAGGATTAGAGTATTAATAAAGGAGAAGAGGTTAGTAAATGAAAGGAGTTAATATTATTACAAATATAAATTTGGAGAACTGTTATATAGGTAATATGATGAAATTCAGTTAGAGGGGATTTGAGGAAGTCTGTTATCAATGTAATGAGAATTAGGCATTGGAAAAAAATAATTCTCCTTTGTGTTTAGTTTATTGTTGTAGTATATTTTTCTTTGTGGGGGGTTTTGTTATGTTATTTTTGTGATAAATGTTGAAAATCAATAAAGAAATCGGGGGAAAAAACAAAAGCTGAAGCTGTTGAACATATTCTTGGGCTGGAGTATTGTTTACAGGGAGTTAAGAGAGCTGTTGCTGTTACTGATATTATTGTTGTATCTTTAGTTTTAGATCTTACGATTTACATGGAAATTGTTTTCATTTGGTTGTGTACTTTTTGACGTGTTTCATTTATTGTTCATGACTTATGTTTGTAATTATGTAAATCTTGTCATGTTGTAAACCGCCTTGAGCCTAGCTTCAGCTATGGAAAGGCAGCATACAAATAAAATATGGTGGTGATGATGCTTTTGGAACCAAGTTGTGAAATCTGTCGCCTTGCCTACAAGTAAGGCATGATTTGGCTATCAAATAATGCCACTGAGGATCTGCACTGTGTGGTGTAGGAGAGCCAGTATGGTGTAGTGGTTAAGAGCAGTAGACTCGTAATCTGGTGAACCGGGTTCGCGTCTCTGCTCCTCCACGTGCAGCTGCTGGGTGACCTTGGACTAGTCACACTTCTCTGAAGTCTCTCAGCCTCACTCACCTCACAGAGTGTTTGTTGTGGGGGAGGAAGGGAAAGGAGAATGTTAGCTGCTTTGAGACTCCTTTGGGTAGTGATAAAGCGGGATATCAAATCCAAACTCTTCTTCTACTGAGGATGTTTCTGGAAGGGAAAAAGTGAGCTGTGAATATGAAAAGAGTGGGATTTTGAGGGGAGAACAGGGGCTGGGGAAACCTTTCAACTTCTCTCTTTTCATTCTAAGAAAATTCAGGGGGGCACCATTACCTCTGGGGAAGGGGCACGGTTATATCAAGAAGGTTCTGTGTTCTTCAGTCCCTTCACATAGGGTTGGGAGAGACATTCTTGTCTGACATTCTGGGAAACCACTGCAAGTCACCATGGAAAATATTGAGCCAGAAAGGTGAAAAGGTCTGACTCAGAACAAATCAGCTTTCTATGCTCCTTCTCAGTAAGTATGAATATTTCACCCCAGCAAGTCCTGATTTCGAGATATGTTTTTCTACCCATTTACCCAGGCTCTTTTGTTCCTTTTTTGCCACAGATTCAGAATCTCAAAGTTACTCCAAAATCCCAACTCTGTCTATTTTTAAAAAACAAGTCAGTTGGAATTAGGATTGCGAAGGAAATCAAGCCACAGTATCTTAAAAGTTCCGTCTTGCTACCAATTGCATGCAAATATTGCTCTGTCAATCAGAGGCTGTGTACTCATTTACAGCTTAAAATGCTGCCAGGTTGTTCTTTTGTTTCAATTTGGTTCAAAGTGGGGCATAGCCAACAAGCTCATCCCTCTCATGTGTTGATTTCGGGGGGGGGGGGGTTATAAACAAATAGGACCTGAAGAGCCAGGTATACCCTGCAATTCCATTTGATACAAACCTCAGCGGCTTTAAATATTACTTTACCCTAACGCGGGTGGCACTGTGGGTTAAACCGCAGAGCCTAGGACTTGCCGATCAGAAGGTCGGCAGTTCAATTCCCTACCGTGGGGTTAGCTCCCGTTGCTCAGTCCCTGCTCCTGCCAACCTAGCAGTTCGAAAGCACGTCAAAGTGCAAGTAGATAAATAGGTACCACTCCGGCGGGAAGGTAAACAGTGTTTCTGTGTGCTGCTCTGGTTCGCCAGAAGCGGCTTAGTCATGCCGGCCACATGACCTGGAAGTTGTACGCCGGCTCCCTCGGCCAGCAAAGCAAGATGAACCCCAGAGTCGGTCACGACTGGACCTAATGGTCAGGGGTCCCTTTACCTTTAATTATATTTCCAGAACCAATTTATGCTGGTCTTTGAAGCTGAAGGTTAGACAGAGCTAGACTAGGATGGAAGGCTGCAATTGGGTGAAAGGAGCCTGTGCATTTGCCTTCGCCCCGATTTGATTCTGGCTTCCAAACATTCCTGGAGGGATGTGCTTAGAAGTGAAAGAAGAGTTGCTCCCAAGTCTCTGTTCTAATAAATGCATAATAGGAGCCATATATGCCAATGGAATGTGGACACAAATAGTTCTAACACTAACACTCAGATTTCAATAAGTTTTTTAGTTAGGTGCAAGGCCCACTTCCCTTTCTTTGGATTGCGCCCATTCCCTCGTAATAAAGTGTCTCAAAAGAGTCCCTTCTTTTATCATGTAACAAGCAATGTTCTTGCCTTGAAAATGATACATTCCTAATAATAGAACACATGGTGAAACCAAGACAGAAATAATGGCACGTAATTAATGTACAATCGTTCTTCAGACTTTGACAGATTTCATTTTCATGCTCGTTTTTGCTCCTACCGTTTCTTTCTGGCTCACTAATATTTGTTGTTTCATCCGTGTTCCCTCTGAGAGATTACTAGCCTATTTCCACGGACATGTTTGCCGTGAGAGATGCCATGTGTCAATATTTGTCAGCCTAATATTTGCATCTATTAGTTTTCTAGGAATTGTTCACTTGCTGCGTACCCTTTGGTTCCAGTTTTGTCCCTGGGTAGTTTTCCCCACTTACTTCTTACACAATTATCTTTAATCCTTTGCTAACGCCTGCATTGGATTGCTGTTGCGGCAGAAGGAGATATTGTGAGAGATGCTTGTTAGAGCCTAAAATGGCAAGGTGCATTTTTTAAAAAAATCTCTCTCACACATCAACGTGGTTGAATACACCTGATATTGCTTCATCCGTGGTATTCAAAAAATCCATTGTGTTGTGTAGTGGTTTTGTGGCAGGCATGGATTCTGTTCAAGAACTTTCACATGCTCACATACATAACACGAAGCGAGTCAGGGTGTGGATTATAAATGACCACAACTTCATTGGTTATATTAATCTCAAAGCGGAAAAAGAGAGACGTAGATGGGATCTATTTGCTGGCGGTCTGCAGCATTTCATATTATAGGTGCCTGAATGTTTGCATGATCCCTCATGTTGAATGATGCCTGTATATACAAAACTTGCATGCTGAAGAGGACGTTCTACATTAACTTTCTCCCCAGTGTTATTTTTATGTGTTTAGAGCAGGAAAGTGTGTGTGTGTGTGTACAATTAATCAGCAACTACAATCACATGTTGCTTAGGCTCATTTGTTTTTAACTTGGAGACAGGGAAGAAAACTTGAATAGGCAAAGATGAAGAATCACAGCTTGATTTGAAATAACCAGTAAAATCTATGGCTGCAGGCTTCGAGTACAGAGATAAAGTGCGGCTCGCTTAATGAACAAGACTTTCACCTTTTGGAAAAACACATTCAAATCCTATTAAGGTCAAAAACGAGTGGGTTTGATGGTGGTCTCATAATTCCAATGGAACATCTGTCCCCATCACTAAGCCCTACACGGGGGTTAGTGTGATTGACAGATCAGTCCAGAAGGGATTCCAGCTTGGATGACAGGAATGTCACAGCTCAGGCTGAATGAAGTGTGTGGGAGCTAGCACAGAGCTGATTTGTATTCTGCCTGGCTCTGCTATAAACCATAATGTATGAGCCAGCAAAGTGTCAACCCCCTTGCTCCTAGGGGCCATTAGGCTTCTACAAAAATTAACGGAAACGGGGGAATGATCATATTGCGGTGTAATTGAAAAGGAGACTGATATCGGAAAGCATAACCTTCACACCTTTTCTGGTACAATTTGCAATGTCCTTGGTCTCTTCATCACAGGGCAGCGGTGAGACATGGATCATCTGCTCAGTTTATCCCATTCAGTTCAATTTTTCAAAAAGCAGAGAGAGCCAGCACAACATAAGGGATTCAGCTGGGAGGGGGAGGGTGGAAGAAAGTATTGATTATGAACGCCAGAAGCCTAACATCATGCAAAGCCTGCTAGCTCTTTCTTTTACAGGTTTACCCACACATATTGTAATCTTTTGGCATTGGTTCTTGAATACCGTATTTTTTGCTCTATAAGGCTCACTTTTCCCTCCTAAAAAGTAAGGGGAAATGTGTGTGCATCTTATGGAGCGAATGCAGGCTGCGCAGCTATCACAGAAGCCAGAACAGCAAGAGGGATTGCTGCTTTCACTGCGCAGCGACCCCTCTTGCTGTTCTGGCTTCTGAGATTCAGAATTCCCCCCCTTGTTTTCCTCCTCCAAAAACTAGGTGCGTCTTGTGGTCTGGTGCGTCTTATAGAGCGAAAAATACGGTATATATTTTTTAATCAAATCAAATCAAAGTGACTATTAGCAGTGGGGTGTAGGGAAGCTAGCAGGAGGAGAAACTGAAACATGGTTTGAGAGATATCGGAAGCAGAGTTGGATTGAGTTTAAGAGACGATGCAATGCATGATCATTCCAAGATGCAAGATAGGTTACAGGTAGAAATGTTCTGCGAAAGACATAGAGGCAGGACATGCAGCTTTCTGCCAGCTCAGAGAGCCAGTGTGGTGTAGTGGTTAAGAGCGGTAGTCTTGTATTCTGGGGAACCGGGTTTGCGTCTCCGTTCCTCCACATGCAGCTGCTGGGTGACCTTGGGCCAGTCACACTTCTCTGAAGTCTCTCAGCCCCACTCACCTCACAGAGTGTTTGTTGTGGGGGAGGAAGGGAAAGGAGAATGTTAGCCGCTTTGAGACTCCTGAAGGGGAGTGAAAGGCGGGTTATCAAATCCAAACTCTTCTTCTTCTTCTCACTTTGAGCCCTAGATGGGATGTGGAGACCCCCTTCCTCTGCACTTTGAATCCCTGGCTAAAGACAAGAGGCACCAGCACAGATTAGGAAGAAGAAGCTGTCAGTCTCAGTCCTTCTGTGTGAATCCAGTGTGTGTGACTTCCCTTATGTTACAGTATAGTCCCTCCATAAATGATGATGATGATGATGATGATGATGATGATAATAATAACAACAACAACAACAACAACAACAACAACAACAACAATTTTTATTTATACCCCGCCCTCCCCAGCCAAGGCCGGGCTCAGGGCGGCTAACAAGCAATAATAAAAACAAGTTGAAAGAATACAATTTAAAAACAAGATTAAAATACAACAATTAAAATACTGAAACATTAAAATATTAAAATGCAGCCTCATCACAGGAGGAGAAAGGAAAAAGAAAAAAGAAAGAGGGGGAGGGAATCAGATTGGCTCCAAGCCAAAGGCCAGGTGGAACAACTTTGTCTTACAGGCCCTGCGGAAAGAAATCAGATCCTGCAGGGCCCTGGTATCATGAGGCAGAGCGTCCCACCAGGCTGGAGTCAGTGTTGAAAAGGCCCTGGCTCTGGTTGAAGCTAATCTAACTTCCTTAGGGGCCGGGACCACTAGGGTGCTGTTATGTATGGACCTTGATGCTCTCCGTGGGGCATACTGGGAAAGGCAGTCCCGTAGGTACGAGGGTCCTAGGCCATGAAGGGCTTTAAAGGTCAAAACCAGCACCTTAAATCTGACCCTGTACTCCACCGGGAGCCAGTGCAGCTGGAAAAGCACTGGGTGAATATGCTCCCATGGCAGAGACCCCGTGAGGAGCCTCGCTGCTGCATTCTGCACCCGCTGGAGTTTCTGGGACAGCTTCAAGGGCAGCCCCGCATAGAGCGAATTACAGTAGTCAAGCCTGGAGGTGACTGTTGCATGGATCACTGTGGCCAGGTCGGGGCGGGAAAGGTAAGGGACCAACTGCTTGATGCGGCAAAGGTGGAAAAAATGTTGCCTTGACTGTTGCTTTAACCTGCGCCTCCATGGAAAGGGAGGCGTCAAGGATTACACGCAAACTCTTAACGGAAGGCAATGGCACTAATTGGGCCCCCACAAGAGAATGGAGTTGGTCCCTCATCCCCATGCCACCCCGACCCAGCCATAGGACCTCTGTCTTCAAAGGATTTAGTTTCAATCGGCTCCCACGAAACCATCCAGCCACAGCTTCCAAGCATCCAAGATGATGCATTCATTCTGGCCTCTCTTTTTAAATGCAGCCAGGGTTGATCCTACAGCAGCCTAGTTGATCCTACAGTAGCCTAGTTAGTGCTGGCCGATGTAGGGTGGAACAATTCAAAAGGCACCCATAGTGCCAAGTCTGGACTTTCACACTGATGGCTGGAATCTCCCAACTTGACCAAGTTTTGCAAGCAAGGCATGGCTGTTGTCATTTCCATCGCCACCACTCCTGGCAAAGAAGAAAGTAGCTCGGGCAGAATAAGTGTTCCTACAGTAGTTGCCTGTTTAGCCATTACTGCCCCAGTTCTTCATCAGGGTCCTGCCATTTATTCAGTCTCACAGAGCAAGACTAGCTGGAGAAGGAGCATTTTAAACTTTCTTCCACTGCTGACAATTCTCTTCTCAGCAATTAAGCCAGATTTGCCCTGAATGCTTGCTGCTATCATTTCCTAGGGATATATATATATATATATATATATATATATATATATGCAGGTTTTGGTGTCTTCGGGTGTCTTCCCGTGTAAGAGTTGGGGTGTCTAGGCGACGTTTCGACGAGGTCTCACTCGTCATCTTCAGGCTGGTGCTTTCGGCTTCTTGTTACTGGAACAGAGCAGGATCTCAGTGTTTGAGTTCCTATAAATACTGTTGAGGGGGTGTGGTGTATAGCCTCCAACGTTCTGGGCAGAGAGGAAGTTCCCAGGTTAGTGTGCCTTTTCTTCTTTTGTTCCTTAATTACTTGAGGGATATCTTGAGTGATTTCTTGAGTGATATTCTGAGTACCACTTAGGTGGGTCATTAAGTGTGGATTAGTTGCTAAAGCTTTCGTGTCTTGACCTCTTGAGCTTGTGAAGAGTTTTTCTGAGAAGATGGCTGTACTGCACTTAGTTGTGCTCTGGCTTGGCTTCGTGTATAGGGGCGAGCTGTGGTTTTGTGCCCTGTGCCAGCCAGATCTGTGTAGGGATTGCAGGGGGGTGCAGCATCCGGAGGTGCCACTATGGTTTGGCTACTGGATGGTGTCTGTAATTTATCTGTGGAGAGGGTCTGGGTTTGGGTCTGGTGTGGTTGATTGGTGATGGTGTTCTGTGTGCCTCTGGTTCTGGTGTCGGTTTTTGTGGGGAGGGCTAATTTCCAGATGTCTGGCAGGCGGGACGTGTCGTCACGCTTGTTCATGTTGTGAGGGTGTATCTCTATCTCGATGGCTTCCATGATTATTCTCTTGTGGTGATGTTCCATGTTAAAGACTTCCCTTCCTTGACGTCCTAATCTACAAAAAACCTGATGGCTCACTAGGACACACTATCTACCGGAAAAAAACACACACCAACCGCTACTTACATGCACAATCACACCACCACCCTGCACAAATAAACTCCGTAGCCAAGACTCTCATCTCCAGAACCAAACGCCTGGCTGACAAAGACCACTTGACAACTGAGTTACAGAATCTCTCAAATGTGTTAATCGCCAATGGATACCAGCAAAACAGGGTTACGAAGCTAATCCAAAAAGAAACACCCCCCAAAAACCAAGACACAGAAGAAAACAATGGCATGGCCCTCCTTCCTTATATCAAGGGCACTACAGATAAAATTAGCAAAATCCTCCATAAACACAATATCAAAACAGCCTTTTGCACCAACCAAAAAATAGCCAATATCCTCAGAAACCCCAAAGATAAAATCCAGTTGGAAAACCAAGGGGTCTATGAAATACCCTGCAAAGTCTGCCCAGCCACGTACATTGGACAAACAAACAGACGAATAAATGCACGTATCGCAGAACACAAGAATGCCGTCAAAAAAGAAGAAAAAACTTCCTCTCTTTTCCAACACATGAAAGAAACAGGACACGAAATTAATTTTGCAGATTCCAAATTGCTCTTTAACATGGAACATCACCACAAGAGAATAATCATGGAAGCCATCGAGATAGAGATACACCCTCACAAGTCTAAATAGGTCATTGACAATAAAACACTGCCGACACATTTGGCAACACCTCACTGTGAACACAATGCGCTCTCTCTCTCTCTCTCTCTCCTCTTTTAAATGAAATTGCTTCATACATATCACTGCCTGTCATCAAACATATAGTCAGCTGGTGGTATCCATATGGGTGTCAGTGTGATCCTGTGCATATTTTTCTGGGACGTATATCCCACTAAATTCAATGGACCTACTCGCTAGTAAGGGTGTTTGGGATTGAGCCTATGTGAAATGAACTCATGGTAACCACGTGCTAAAATGTAATGTAATGCAATGTATGCAGAAAGACCATAGAATCACAGAATTGTAGAGTTGGCAGGGACCCCAAGGGTCATCTAGTCCAGCCCCACTGCAATGCAGGAATCTCAGCTAAAGCATCCAGGAGAGATGACCATCCAACCTCTGTTTAAAAACCTCCAAAGAAGGAGAGTCCACTGCCTCCAGAGGAAGACCTTCATCCTCCTTTTGAAAGCTGACTCCCTTGACTCACTGTAAAAAAAGGTAAAGGACCCCTGACAGTTAAGTCCAGATGCAGATGACTCTGGGGTTGCAGCACTCATCTAGCTTTACTGGCCGAGGGAGCCGGCGTTTGTCCGCAGACAGTTTTTCCGGGTCATGTGGCCAGCATGACTAAGCCGCTTCTGGTGCAACAGAACATCAAAACCAGAGCAGCACACAGAAACACCATTTACCTTCCCGCCAGAGCGGTACCTATTTATCTACTTGCACTGGTGTGCTTTCCAACTGTTAGGTTGGCAAGAGCTGGGACTGAGCAACAGGAGCTCACACCATCGTGGGGATTCGAATCGCCGACCTTCTGATCAGCAAGCCCAAGAGGCTCAGTGGTTTAGGCCACAGCACCACCTGCATCCCACTGACTTAATGTAGGAACAGCCTAATTATCAATCCATGGGCTGGACTAAGCAAAATTAGTGTTCACAGTCGTTAGGCATGTAGTCAGCTGGGATTTATGCAGCACCTAGGATTTCACTAGCTGCGCCCAGAATTGCAGCTATTGTTTCCAAAGAATGAAATTTCAGGTACTTATCTCCTTCAACAATGCAAAGAAAGCAGGGACACAATTACTCAAGATGTTTATTATGCAGAATTTCAATAAGGCAGAGGGAATAAAAGTATAATTAACTGAATTCTCAGTTGCCCTTTACTCAATGGAAAAATGAAAATTGTTGATGAATTACTTACCATTGTTTTCACATCTTTCTTTTGTGTTTTAAACATTATATTATGTTCACATATTTTATGCAATTAGACACAGTATAGTGTGTAATGGATTTATTTAATTCAGAGTGTATTTTCATTGCTTTTGGGTTGACAACTCCACATTGATGTGTTTTTATATATAAAAGAAATACTACATTATTCTGTTGTGCCTAAATCCTTAAAATGTATAATTGAGATTTAAGTGGGAGAATGCAGAAGACATGTTTAGCAAGTGGGGTGTCCTTCATTTGACTGGGAACAAATGCTCAAACTGCTGAAATTAAAAAAAATACAAAATTCAGGTATGAAACACCTCTTGATTTTTGTTGTTTTCTTTACCACGACCACCAGAGCTGATGATCGAAATGGTCTCATACATTCCAGTAGTCCCTATCTGTAAGGGCTTTGATGGGAAGGTCTTACCTGAGGTTCTTCTCTACATAAATTGAGATTTTTGTTGGAATGGTGTGTGGGTCATTTCCGCTACAGCAGCAGAATTGAAGCTTTGCATATATCCTACTCCCTATCGCATGGCAACATCACCCACCTTTGCACTGTAGAGGTTATGGCTTATTTAACATTGCCTTTATTTAATTGTGTCTCCAGGTCTTGTTTCTCAGGGCACATTGTACTCTGCTGGTCAGGGAGGGAGTGATAAGAGTGCCTCCTTTGTTTCAGTAAACTTTGTCCCAATCCTTCAAGGCTTTCTTGCTGGTCCATGTTTACTGCTGCTTTTGTCTGTGCTCAAGTGCACAGTTTTCAACTTAACCAGCCAGTAGCTGATCAAGGACTTTCAGCTTTGCTAGCTACGGTTGGATTTTAATTTGGTCAATCTGCTCTGAGGTTACAGTTCCTGGTCTTCCATATGCTGAGGCTCTTGTTGCATATTCAGCAGCCAGAAGTTTGACTTCTCTGAAGTGGTGACTCTGGAGAATTCTCTTCCGCCCCTTTCTTAAACACTATTGCTTTATTAATGATTCAGCTCAACTAAACCATGGGCAAATTTCTGGTGTTACCACTGGTGGAGAGCTCCCCATCTCCAGTTTTCTTTTTCTTTTTTGCTTTTCTGTGTGCATAAATTTAATGCACCTGATGTACCCACCAAGAATCCTGGAAATGTTAAGGATTATGGGAAATGTGGCTCAGGGGTAGCCAAAGTACAGTTCCCATGATTTTCTGGGGGAAGTCATGTGCTTTAATTGTATGCTGTGTGTGAAATCACACTCCCATGCCCTGCCATAATTTTCCCTGGCCCTGTCCTTAGTGCAGAAGTTTCTGCTTGAATTCTTCCTATCTAGCATCTTTCAGAATTAAAAATCTTAGTGGTAGCCAAGAGACCTTCACATTTGCCTTCTGGAGTTCAAAACTTGTGCAATGTGAATGCTCTCACATGTCTGCCTTTGGAGCAAAACAAAAATGTATCCCACTGTGGTATAAGCACAGGTTGGTTCACACAAATGGTGCCTCCTTGCTTGAATATGTACGTTTTTATTCCGTTCTTTTGACTCCTTTTTATCAGTGAATGAGATTTTTCCTGCATATGCTCTTGAAACCTATATGGCACCATTATTCTGGACAACAAAAATTTGAATTAGTACGGCATTCATGTCTAATCTGCATAACAGTGTTTTGTACACAACCTGGAGCTCAGGAGAAAAAGTGTATCAGTGCAACACTCTGTGAGGTCCCTGAGAGGCACAAATTGGTCAGCCCCGTCAAACATTCTGACTTTCCTCAGGCTGCCTAAACAAAAGAGAAACAGCGACAGAGTGAATTAGGTTGGCTGCTCTCCAGTTTATTCAAGATGTCATGGCCAGAGGAGCTGTGTTTATAGATATCTGCTGGGAAAATAAACAAGACCTCACTGTCATCTTAGGGAGATCTTTCTATGAACCCAATGATTCCAGCTCATGGGGTCTTGCAGAAATGGTAATTAAAGACGTGAAGCCAATGGAGGACCAGACCATGCAAATCAGTCTTGCATTTCCACCATGGGAGCATCCCACACAACTTTATCATCATTGTCAAAGGAAAGACTTTGGATTGCTTCAGTCTCTTCTGATTGAGAAGGAGGTAAGTGCTATTAGCACTGGTGCTTTTAAAGCAGCGGTGGGACACTAGATCTGGGTGGAGAGCCTGATCCTGAAATACATTTTTGGTGAGAGAGAAAAGTGCCAAATTCAAAAAGTACCCGCTGTTGACTGAAAAGGAAGCAGATGAGGGTACTCTTTGTCCCTGATTCTCCTTCCTTTCAACTGCAGCTCCAAGTTTTGAACACCTACTGTCATATACGATGTCAGGCCAGCGAAAGTAGTGGGTGTGTTTTGCTCAAAACAGTCTGGTAGCTTGGAGGACTCAATTAGCTCCATAGGCTAGAGGTCATCCCCTCCCTCCCCTTCCCCATTTTAAAGCTACTATTAGCATTGCTACTACTTCTGGGCATGACCTAGATGCTGTACAAAACATGGAGATGGTTAATACAGTCACTTGGCTGCCGATCCTCTTCACCCAGTAGAAGTGAAGGGATACCACCTTCATAATGTGATGCTGGGGCTTTGCGTATAACATATCAGCCCTATTTTCATCACCTCCCCCTGTGCTTGCTCCACTATGCAAAGAGCAGTTGACTGAGTATATGAAGCAATTCAACCAGCAGCTTCTCTTTCTCTCGCTCCCTCTCTGTTGACTTCTGCTATTCTGTTGTTGGCATCTGTCTGTCTCGGGAGACGATGAAGGAGTGCATCTTTGGGGATGAAGTCAAACTATTGCAACTGAGGTGCTGGGAAGTCCTGATCCAGGAATGATGAATTAGTGTCAACTGGACATAAACATTTGCAGCGCAGAAGCCACTTAGTTTCTAGAGACAAGCTGGAATCCAGCTCTATTCCCAGATGACAAACTTGTTTTTTCAGGGGAAGCGAAACCACTCCCATCATCATCATCACCATTTTTAATTTGTATATCATCTTTCTATCTTACAATACTCAAGCTGAAGAAACAAAAAAATGTACATCTTATAACAATCTAATGCAATACAAAAATGTGATAATAAAACATAACATTAAAATAAGCAACCTACATCAAAAAAAGAAACATTCAACAATCATTAGAATAGTATAAAATAATAATATCAGCATATAAAAGTTAAACAGAAATTCACTCTTAATAGTTACAATAAATAATTTCTAAACTGCAATAAATAAAACAACGGCAAGCTACAGTACATCAAATAATACAATGCAAATAAAGAAGCAGAGACTAGAGGGTGGAGCAAGGCAGGTAGAAGAAGACCTTGCCTGATGAAGTCTCTCCCCTAACAGTTCTTCCTCCATGATAGGTTGCACACCATACTCCCAGACAAGGAAACATCAGATGCTGAATGCTTATATTTCAAACTACTTGCATTCTGATTGGAAGATAATATAGTAAACTTTTCTTCTAAATTATCCCATTCGATGTAAGAAAAGTTGACCAAAGAGACAACAAAACAGACTGTTTGCCTGTATCTCACATGGGCCTTGTTAACTGAATGGTGAAAGCAGACATGAATAGATTGTTAGGGCTGGAATGGGTCCCGGTCCTCCATAGCTTGTCCAAGCAGCAACTGCTGGAGCGGGATCTGAATGAAGTGGAAATGTTGAGAAACAGAAATTCAAAAAGAGCTTTGCTCCCTCAGTGTTCTCTACCACAAATGCTATTTCAGATTTCAGGGCTGCAAAGAGATTTCAGTAATTGAGTGGAGAATCAGAAGGAGTTTTACAACCAGGTCAGAAGGCCTTTTCTTTGCTATATTAAATATTAAACTGAAAACGATATCTATGTTTTAAAGTGTGTTAGTTTCTATTTATTTCACTACACTTCATATTAACTAATGTTACCAACACACACACACACACACAAACCAAGCACCATTTTAAAAAAGGAAAGGGGCTTGTGTTTTCAGCATGAATACTAAGGATAGCTCCATTCAATGTCTGAGCAGAGGTATAACATGCTGTCTTGATGTAGCATTGGGCTATAGCTGTAGTCTTTGGATGAAGCGCAAGGGAATTGGCAGGAATCTAATAGTAATCTAATATTGAGTATTATAACAATATTCAGTCGGTATATGAAAGCAGTGAATTGCTCAGAGGTGTAGGTACTCTTAGAAGCCTTTTCACATGCTACTCATGTGTTGGGCAATAATGTGAAAACAAAGAGGCAATAGCCTGTATACTTTCCCTGCTGTACGTGTGATGGATCTGCAACTGAACCATGCACAAAAAGTATTTAACACATAATCATTTGTGGTCTGAAACATGGAATGTGGAAGTTTGTTTGGGGAAGGCACCTCAGCTCAATGGCAGAGCATCTGCTATGTATGCAGAAGGTCACATGTTCAATCCCCAGGTAGGGCTGTGAGAGACCCATCTGAAACCCCAGAGGGTTGCTGCCAGTCAGTGTAGACCATACTGAGAAAGCTGGGCCCTTTGGTTTGACACAACGTGTGGCCACTTCTTGTTTCCCTCAACATTTTATTCTTCATTTGTTAAAAGTATTGTCATCCCAGCTTTGCACAAAAATGTTCTAGGTGGATCACTACCTTGCCATGGCAAAGGGGCTTGAATAACTCAGAGAAGCTATGAGCTATGCCGTGCAGGGCCACCCAAGATGGACAGGTCATAGTAGAGAGTTTTGACCAAACGTGATCCACCTGGAGGAGGAACCGGCAAGCCACTCCAGTATCCCTGCCAAGAAAACTCCATGGACAAAGACAACAGGCATACAACAGTCAAGTATAATAAAACAAATACAATAATTCAGTGCTTTTTTCTATAAAAAAATGTTTAGGGGTACTTTCATTTTGACTCAAGAAAATCACCATTTTATAGTTCAAATCGGGGGAAATAAATGCAGTAAATGGACCAAAGTACAAAGAACATGCATTACCTAATATTACACAGCTGACATTGGCATGAGGTTGTGTGCACTAACATCTTCCCGTTTCCTCTGATGAAAAGTAGTTAGTAATTTTCCTACTCATATTGAAATACTGCCCCTCAGTGACGCCAAACTTTCATCAGTAGAACTCCACACATCCACATTCCACACTGCTTCACACATTAAACGCTCGCTTCCATCTGAGACTCAAGAAACAACATGACAGGAAATGAGGCTGCCAACATGACAGGAAATGAGGGGTAGCAACGGAACTGACAACAATTCACTGTGATAGAAAAGAAATGATTTTTGAAGAAAAAGAAGAAGAAGAAGAAGAAGAAGAAGAAGAAGAAGAAGAAGAAGAAGAAGAAGAAGAAGAAGTTTCTTCTTCCATTAAATTCACAAAATGTTTAGGGGTATGTGTACCCCTATGGCACCTTTTTTTTTGGTTATACTACCATCTCCCCTGTAAACAAAGCAAGCACCTCACCAAAACACACTGATTAATATTTTAGGGGTTATTGTTTCAGAACCAAGATGGATGTAACTTCTTCCCCATTCCAGCTGAATGCACCTGGTTTCATGTATGGTGCTCCAATTCTACTTCTGCTGTCTCTCCATGTACACACGGAGACGGAACATTCAGATTCCACCTCTGCCCATATATAGTCCAACAATAATATCCACGATTTTCCTATTAAATTCAGAAATCAATTGTGCGATGTTTGCTTACCTGCACAAATAACCCATCTCTTGGCACCTCAGACAAAATGTTGCTGCTGAATGTCTCTGTCAGAGACCATCTATGAAAGGTCACACAGCTGCTGCCCTCCATGCACTGGGCCAGATTGGGAGCGAGTTATTGTCCAGTCCAGCCCACTGTTCCCTATATTTCAATGAGGTCCAACTCACACTTTGTAAGAAGAATAAATCTATATTGTCACATGCATGTAGAGTACTGGCTATAGAATAAACAACCACCATGGGGCATCTTAAAAAGATTTGGGACCCAGACACATAGTTGTATCAAAGCAACCTCAATCAGTGTGATTTCCCCAATGCAGACAGAAGGAGTGACTGAAATAAGAGACCTTTCCTTGTCTAAGACAACCGAAGTAATTTAGGGTTGAAGTGGTATTTGAACCAGAGGCTTCTGAGCTGATGCTCTTAGCTGCTCTGCTACTTGAATACCTGAATTCTGTACTGCAGAAGCAGAGTTAACGGAAGCCTACCTAGCGACAAAAAGTATAAACTCTGGGTGCTTTTTTTTTTTTAAGGCCAACATAAAAGGATTTGTTCACTCAGATTCATGTCTCTGGAGGACAGCTCAAAGCAGCTCAATATTCTTCGGCTGGCAGTTGTTGCTGATGGCCATTTTCTCTGTCAGGGCTGCTGTCAGAAAGTACCTATAAGAAGGATTTATTTGAGGACGGGCGGGGTTGTTACACACAGGGAACCTAGATTATGTGTGTAACACACACACACACACACATACACACACACATATGTCTCATTCCAAGTACAGTATTTACATCCTTCACTTGCATCACTCCAATAGCTCTCAGCTGTAATTTGAGTGAGAAAGAATATCGAAAATGCACATTTTAGTGTAAGAAAATATTTTACTCCTAACTATGCTACTGAAACACCAGATACTGGTGCAAATGGAGCTTTCTTTACAATGGTTATGTAACTAAGAATAGAAAAGTATTGTGTTTGGATATGATAGCTAACTGTCCTTTCAGTTTAGAACCATAAGCCTAGGTGAAAAGGAATGTTTTTGCCTGGTGCCTAAAAACCTGTGTAATGGTGTCTTGGGTACAGTATTCCACAAACAGGAAACCAACACTTAAAAGACTTGGCAGTATCTAGCGAAAACCTTAAGTGAAACAATGTAACTGTGTAATTTCATACAATATGGAATTAACTTCTGAAATTCACCAGCTAGATGTGGTGCTAGCACTAGCTTAGATAGCCTTCGAAGGCTAGCCTCAGAAGAACATGAGTGGTGCTGTGGTCTAAACCAGAGCCTCTTGGACTTGCTGATTAGAAGATCAGCAGTTCAAATTCCTGCAATGGGGTAAGCTCCCGTTGCTCTGTCCCAGTTCCTACCAACCTAGCACTTTGAAAACATGCCAGTGCAAGTAGATAAATAGGTACGGCTCTGGCGGGAAGGTAAATGGCGTTTCCATGTGCTCTGGTTTCCGTCACTGTGTTCTGTTGCGCCAGAAGTGGCTTAGGCATGCTGGCCACATAACCCGGAAAGCTGTCTGTGGACAAACGCCGGCTCCCTCGGCCTGAAAGCGAGATGAGCACCGCAACCTTATAGTCACCTTTGACTGGACTTAACCATCCAGGGGTCATTTTCCTTTACCTTTTACCTAGATAGCCTTAAAAAGAATAAGACAAATTAACTTTTATCAATGGAACCTAAATGCTCAGGGACAGTATATCTCTGAGTACTTGGGGTTTCACTTCAACAGGTTGTTGAGGGATAGCTTGTGTAAGACCACCTAGTATACAGGAAACCTCTGCTTTGGGTGCAATTTAGATGTGCATGATTGCACAAATGCACAGCGCTAAACCTGGAAGTGACCCAGAAACGTCATAAAAGACGTCACTAAAAAGATGGATCGGTAGTGGAGTGGGGCATTTCAATCCCACACTATTTCACCCAAGCACACAGTGACCCGGAACGTGACCCCTGTGCAATTTGGGGGTTGCCGGATGTCAGGGAACTGCCATCGGAAGGACAGGTGGTGGAAGGGCTCACGGAGGTTGGGAGAGACTCAGCAGCTGAAGAGGGAACCAGCAGGGGGAGAGGTGGGTCTCTGAGGGAAAGTGAGCAGGAGGGATGGCTCAGGGACACTTCCAGCGAGAACAGTGGGGAGGTTTCTGGACCTCCCATAGGGACACCCACTCCTCACCGGAAACTGTCATGCCGTGAGTCCAGAAGACGTGTTTCCGTTAAGGAGCTTTTATGTTGGAAGCGATTCCGAAAGCAACCACTGTCGGAATCTGCCAGTGACTAAAGGAGCCATGTTTGAGGCGCTCCGTCACAGACAGAGGTTTGTGGACTTGAGCAAACTCTGAGGGACTACGATTTTACGCACAAGCAGCTCATCATCCCATCACACCTGTATTCATGCCTGAGATAAGATTTAAATCAGGGCATCTGAGATCACACTCTTCCAACCCAGTCTTATGAATCATAGATCACATATGGCTCAGTAAAGCTTAATGATGTCTGTGGCCACTGTGGTATGGATCTGGAGCAGATTATATAGGCTGAAACAGGATGTGGCTTTTAAATTATTTTGTGGCATTTGTGGCACAATAGTCCTCCGTTGGTGTTCAGGCTTAAAGCGCTAAGTTCTAGCTAATGATAAAGTGCTGTCAAATTAGGATTTACCAGAATGTACAAAAATATCTCTGAATCCATAAGAAAGGATGGGCAAGCTAATTTCTGTATTTTGGCATGGGAGAACACATTTAGCATACAGACTCTCAAACAGTTGTGTTGTTAGATGCTTTTGTCTTTGTATTCCATTGGTTCCTTTTGTCACTTCATTAGCTCAGTCCATTTTGTTTGCATGTGCTTCTGTCTGTTTCCCTGCACACATTTCTCTTCAGGCTATGTGAAAAACTCTTAAGGATGACGTTTCCATTTCCAAGCACCCCTCCATTCCCCCCTCCCGCACACACAGTTGCAGAAAGAAGAGGAGGCGAAATTGAAAGATGGCCTGTCAGTGAGCTAATCAGACTGACAGATTGCTCTCAGCTAAAATATTAAAGGCGATTCTGCAATAATGTCAGGAGAAAGGGAAGATAGTCCTCTACCATTAGCAAAGCTTTCCATATCCCAGTTGCTATGGCTGTGCTTTTCCAGCCATATTGAACAAGGGTTATATTTTAAGCCCAAGAAACTATCATTGGGCGGAAAAGGAAAACATTGACCTAAACTTCAGAGATATTTCAATCTGGAGCCAATCTTCCCCTCCCAAATTCACCATTTCAATCCCCAAGGGCACATATTGCATGTTAAACTCAAGCTGAAAATGTACCTTAAAATCATGTTGTTGTTGTTTTGTCATTTAGTCGTGTCCGACTCTTTGTGACCCCATGGACCAGAGCACGCCAGGCACTCCTGTCTTCCACTGCCTCCCGCAGTTTGGTCAAACTCATGCTGATAGCTTCGAGAACACTATCCAACCATCTCGTCCTCTGTCGTCCCCTTCTCCTTGTGCCCTCCATCTTTCCCAACATCAGGGTCTTTTCCAGGGAGTCTTCTCTTCTCATGAGGTGGCCAAAGTATTGGAGTCTCAGCTTCAGGTTCTGTCCTTCCAGTGAGCACTCAGGGCTGATTTCCTTCAGAATGGATAGGTTTGATCTTCTTGCAGTCAGTGGGACTCTCAAGAGTCTCCTCCAGCACCATAATTCAAAATTCTTTGGCGATCAGCCTTCTTTATGGTTCAGCTCTCACTTCCATACATCACTACTGGGAAAACCATAGCTTTAACTATACAGACCTTTGTTGGCAAGGTGATGTCTCTGCTTTTTAAGATGCTGTCTAGGTTTGTCATTGCATTGTTTGTCATTTTCTAGCTGATGAAGTCTTTATTCCAAAACAGTTGAACTATTCCAGATCCACTGTCCTTTTGAGACTTTTGTGAGACGTCTTCCTTTGAGAGATAGTTTGGCATTCCTCACTATTCATTGGTTGTTTGAATCTTTGTTTGACTTTGATACATATAACAATTTGCAGTTACTTGTATATTTTGTGAAATGTGTTGTATGATATATATATATATATATATATATATATATATATATATATATATAGTTTTGAAGTGGCTTATTTGTATATTTTGAATGACATCATACTGGTTATATATTTACTAACAGTTATTAGCCAGTGTGTTGCGTTTGCATTTTTGTAGATTGTCACATTTTGCAACACAGGTGAATAAAAGCTACTTGCATTTCTTACCTCATGTTCTGCCCTGCCCTGTGGGTGACCTGTGCTCGCCTAATAGCTCCTTGACAATAGGATCAGCAAGTTTCAGCAATCAGATGCAGTGCCGTAGCATGGGGGGTGCAGGGGGGCCCGGCCGCACCGGGCGCAACATCTGGGGGTTAGGGGTAGGGGGCGCAAATCCATGGGTTAGGGGGCGCAAATTACTTGCCTTGCCCCGGGTGCTGACAACCCATGCTACGCCACTGATTAGATGCCTCTGGAACTGAATAATGAGGGAGGGAGATGCTGCTCACCAGGGAGGACATTTGACAAAAGAGGATGTGCCACTGAGATGGACTTGTCAGTGCCCAACAGCATGGTCAACACCAACCAGGCCCCACCCCCCCCTTTTTGGGGCCTGAGTTGGTTGAAATACACTGTACAAAACTGTGTTTCAGAAGTAAGCTCCATTGGGTTCAAAGTGACTTACTACCAAAATGAGGGGACATGGGATTGCAGCCTAGGTGTTGGAATATGGACCAAGTAGAAAATCTTCAAAGTATATAAACCATGCCCCCCCCCCAAAGAATAACATGGAATAAATACATTTCTAAAGACATACAGTGGTACCTCGAGTTACATATGCTTCAGGTTACATATGCTTCAGGTTACAGCCTCCACTAACCCAGAAATAGTACCTCGGGATAAGAACTCTGCTTCAGGATGAGAACAGAAATTGTGCTCCGGAGGCACGGCAGCAGCAGGAGGCCCCATTAGCTAAAGTGGTGCTTCAGGTTAAGAACAGTTTCAGGTTAAGAATGGACCTCCAGAACAAATTAAGTACGTAACCAGAGGTACCACTGTATATCCAATCCAGCCACCTGCCAGCCTTTTAAGCCTCGCTGCCAGGCCAGGCAGGGCATCAGCCAATGCCCGGCCAGCCATCGAAGTATTTAACCCGAGGTACCACTGTATTGTTTTAAGCTTTGAACTTCTCCAGCAGACTTGGGTCTCCAGATGTTTTTGGACTACAACTCCCATTTATCCCCATCTAGCAGGTTCAGGGATGATGGGAATTGTAGTCCCAAAACAGCTGGAGACCCGAGTTTTGGAAACCCTGTTCTAGAAAATCTGTTTATTGACATGAGTGGTGCTACAACATACGCTACTTCAGAAACCCCCAAAAGGGAATGAGCTAAAAAGTCCTTCTGTGTGTAATATGACCCAATCATCTTTGGGGTTGATTCTGGGTTTAAATCTGGTTAATTTCAAGGCATCTATTTTCTGAAAGGTATGGAACTTGCAAATAATTATGGCTGTTATTTCATTTTTGAGTGCAAATGGAAAATCATAATTTTCATGAGTGAAAGCAACATTCGGCAAATACATGTGCATCAATGTTTTGAAAATGAATTACATCTTGTCTCATTGTTTCTACTTAGCAAGAGAATAATTAGGCTATGACTGCCTCATCAGTATTCACAAGTTTGTTCAGCTGGCTTTAGTTCACTCACATTACAGGCTTGTTCATTCACATTATATTAATTCTGAACCCCATAACATGCATCCACAATGAGGCCATCTTGCAAAGCTACTATGGAGGTATGTAAGGATTTTTAATCGCTTCACCCTTTGTCAATGATCCCAGGGTATCAAAATGATACAACACGATGCATGGTTTTAACAAGCCAAACAGCAATGAATCAAAACAATGCAAAATGGTTTCTCAGAAGACGTAATATATTGGAAAGTTCTGGAAGCATAAACCAGTATTTGCCTGGAGCTTAAAAGCTAGCAAAGAAGATGCCCGAAGAGCTTTCCTGGGGAGGGAGGATCATCACAGCAAGGAGGCCAAAGCTGAAAATGCATTTTTCCTGGTCATTACGCTCTTCACCAGGGGCACCTGAAAAACAGAATCAGTAAAATGATATGTGTGTACGGATGGGTGAATATGTCAATTCTGGTTTCTCTCAGTTTCTCATTTTTCCAGTTTTAAATTTGCTTCTCCGCATCAAGGTTTTTTATAGGTCCTAACCTATCCCAATATATACATTTTCCTTTCCAGATTTGCCTAATAGAAAGTAGTTCATTAATATATACATTTATATGCCCACTTTTCTCGTGGTTATATACATTTTTCTACACATTACTTTTACCATGTTTTGAGTTGCATATTGTTCCAGGAAGTGGAATATTAGGTAAGTTGTATTTAAATGTGGTAAAGGCAAACATTATGAAAAGTCTGTTGTGTCTCGAGCCATACTCTGGCAACTCTGCCCCCCTCCCCAATGTGTCTTTCCAATAATCTCCCTGCCAGTAATTATTTTTGATATCATACTTCCCTTCAGCTCATATTGATTTTCATCCTTAAACTTCCATGGACAATTTTTTTTTAAAAAAATTAAAAAATCCAGATTGCTGAGCTATGCCAGACGTCTGTTCTTCTCTCTTCCATCAGGTACAAGTTCAAAGGCAAATCTGAAAGGGAAACTTTTCTTTCAGCGTTTCTGTGTGATGCCATGAAAAGGTAAACACTGATTCACGCCCCAACTGTGTAATAAAAAATTGTGCTTCTTTGTGTCTGGAATGAACCCTGCAGAAATATGCTTATCCTCAAGAATAGCATGGGAAGCAGATAACAACTATCCACGTGAGAGATAATGACAAAAAGCTAAAGGTATCCCAAATAGACATTGAACAGGGCACAAGGAACCATTAGAGAACAGACAGCAATATACAATAGAGTGTGTGCAGTATATATGGGATGAACACAGTCAGAAGTCACTTTTGTCTGATGAGACAGGTTGCTGGGAGGTTTGACATCACCCAAAAAAGGGTCTTTTAGCAAAAAAGTCATCCACAAACACCATAAGAGCGCTGTTGCCGAGCAGAAAAAGACAGCGAGCCTTCCTGCTGAATGTTAACGACAATCCCATTGACAGGATGATATTCACTTCAACAGCAGGCAGCAGTAGATGGATGGATGAGTCAAACCGTTTCCGTTGACACAAGCCTTAACATGCAGTCATAATCAGCACTGTGGAACAGCCTACCCGATTTTACACTGATGCAGCCAGAGAGGTTTCTCTGCGCTTCTCTGAAAAGGAACTTTGTTGTCCTATCGTTCTTGAAACATCGCCCTCTGACTGGTGACATGATTTCGCTTATTTTCTGAGACATTTACGGACAGGAGCAACAATACTGAACAATACCGAAGCTTACATTTTTGACTCTGCCTCAAAGAGAGGTGTCATATTCAATGGGTGTGGAGCAGTCTGTTTCCAGAGTGTGGACAAGACTTAAATCTACTCAGAGAAGCATTTCTAATCCTTTTGAGACTTAGGAGTGCTACAGCTGACTCTTTGCCTAACACATTTCTCAGCTGCTTTCTTTCACAGTTTTAGAGACATGATTTGGTTGTGATCCCAAAGACTGATCTTCCCTCTTCAATTAATGGCCTGCACTGTTTCTTGAGGTTTGGTGAGGAAAGCCAAAAAGCTGCTTGTTTTTTTATGTATTATTTCTTATGACATTTCCATCCTGCTTTTTTCAAACATGACATCAGCTAACTTGTGTTATAATAAAAATAATAACTTTAAACAAGCAACATTGTATGGGTGCGTCCTGAGTTACAGTGGTACCTTGGGTTACAGACACGTCAGGTTACAGATGCTTCAGGTTACAGACTCCGCTAACACAGAAATATTACCTCAGGTTAAGAACTTTGCTTCAGAATGAGAACAGAAATTGTGCTCCAGTGGCGTGGCAGCAACAGGAGGCCCCATTAGCTAAAGTGGTGCTTCAGGTTAAGAACAGTTTTAGGTTAAGAACGGACCTCTGGAACAAATTAAGGACTCTCCTCCCTGCAAGAGAGGGGAGTGGTTGTGGGCAGGAGCCTGAACTCCGCCCTGGCAGGGGCCTTTGCCCCTGCCCCTCCTTACCTGGCCGGCTGGCGCCCACGCGCACCGGAGGCAGCCAAACAGGTGCCTCCGAGGGGTGTGTTTAGCAGCTTAATGCTGCGGCGCCGGCCTCGCCTCCCCCTCAGTCCTCGTCGTCCTGCAGCGAGTCACCCACCCTCCACTCCCATTTAGCTCAGGGTCTAGGTTTTTGGCCTTGCTATGGACTTTAGGTTGGTCGCCCCGGTTGTCTGGGGGGCCTGGTGGGAATTTTTCCATTTGGCATTAGGCTTTTTGGTTTTTTCGCCTACCTCGTAGCAATCGTCACAACTTTTGTGGTATTGGTGGGTAGGTTAGGCATTGGATTCATGTGTTGTGATGTGTCAAGGGCTAGGTGTGGCCATCGCCTATGCTATCTACCGTGGGTTATTCCGTTAAAGGAATCTGGGGGTCGTGCATTCCGTCCGATGCCTGCTTGGCGGGAGGCCATGGCACGACCCTCGGTGACATCAGGGGTGAGCCTATAGTTGGATGAGCATCAACAGGCTCCACCTACTGTTGAATAAACCCACCACCTATTGTCATCCAATGCCTAAGCCAATACCTTTCACTGCTGTAATCAATAAAGTTGTGGCCTTTTCTTGCCCATTTATTTCACATAGCGGGGTCAGGCCCTTGATCCACAAGTACGTAACCAGAGGTACCACTGTATATCCCTTTGGAAACAATGGGGGAAATCAGTCATAACTTGAGACCTATTGATTCTATTGGAAACTTAGGCTGTGTTCAGAGGCCTCTTTACTGTGTTTCCAGGGCTGGGTTTTTAATATGTTCAGAGGATATTATCCGGAATGCCTATCTATCTTGCACTCTGTTGTGAAATACTACTGTTTGACAGGTTGTTTTTCATACCAGCTTCACACCAGCTGAAGTCCTGAAGCGTTCCTAATTCATCTCCAGCCTAGGTGTGAACACCTTTGCATAGAATAAAGACATCTCTGTACCTCAAGGCCCCCTGGTGTGTATGCAAACTGAAACACATCTACACTAATTACCAGGTTGATGTGAACAGCTGGGGGAAAGAGCTGTGAAACAAACTAAGGTGGTAGTGGGGAGGACAGCTTTGTTGCACTCTAAGACAGTAATCTGAATACATCCTAAATTCAACTAACTTTGGCCTGGATGCACCTCACAGAAATTCTAACAAGAACAGTCAATAAGAACAATAAATCAACAAAACTGTCTCCGATTAGAAGTTTTAAAAGCTAAGCAATGAAAGAAAAAAGCCAAAGGGAGATAGAAGGGAATTTCTGAATTATTATTTTTTTAAAAAAATCAAGTGTCACATTTCTTATTGCTATGACCATTCATTCACAGTCCCTGCATGAGAGAGAGAGAGAAATTCAGCAAAGCAATCCAAGTTGCAACATATGGATTGACTATTTTAAGAATATATAACACATGATTTTCAATGTAGCAAACTACTCTTGATTGCAAATGAATCTGAAACAACAAAAACAGCAACATCGACAACCTACAATTTATTTATAGCGGGGTGGCCAACTTCCAAGAGACTGCGATCTACTCACAGAATTAAAAACTGCCAGTGAACTACCCCCATTTTTGGAGGGTTCGGGGCAAAGTTGTTGAGCTTTTTTGGGGGGAGCCAAAGCTTTTTTTTTTTTTTTTTTTGAGAGGGGAGAAAAGAGCTACACAGGCATCCAGTGATCTACCAGTTGATCAAGATCTACCTGTTGGACGTGCTTAATTTATAGCATTTAACTCACTAAGTGTGAGCTAGCAAGCCTGATGGCTTTCATACAATCAGTCAATTAAATTAGGATAGTTCCTGCCTGTATTCTTACAATATAAAATACATGACACAAAAGGAACATGGGAAAGGGTGGGGAAAGGAGTGGGAAAAGTCTCAAGAATGATTATTAGGTGGGCAGAGCCAGAAAGACAAGGAGTAGGCAAGAAATAATCCAGGGTCACAATTTTGTAGGGACAAACACATTCATAGTGGTTCAGGATTTTGTTCATTCAAGGCATTTATTTAGACCACTTACCCACACTGTTCATTTTCTCCTGCCAAAGTTTATATGAATAAACGTGACCCTAGGTCAGCCCATTCTGTGTGTCTTGATTCTTATTTCCTGATTCTGGTAGCATTTTGGTTCAGTCAAAATGTGCAACTGTGATATTTCTGAATATTAAGACAGATTATAGATATACTGGGGAGATAGTCAAAACACTGGCGGTGCAGTCAAGACCTCCATGCTTAGAGAGGGCACATTATGGCTGTCCCTGTTATGCTGAGCATGCAATGATGTATGAAGCCACAACACAGCCACTGAAGGCTTTATGGCAGGCTTCCTCAACCTCGGCCTTCCAGATGTTTTTGTCTTACAATTCCCTTGATCCCTATCTAGCAGGACCAGTGGTCAGGGATGATGGGAATTGTAGTCTCAAAACATCTGGAGGGCCAAGTATGAGGAAGCCTGCTTTATGGCCTTCCCACTGGAACATGCCATGACCGAGATCAATGCATGCTATTGTGAACAGGACTGTCAGATGTGCTGGGTGCCCTGACTATAGGACTGATGGCCATAAATGCTGGGCACCCAGCCAGTTGGAGAGGAGCAAGTCTTCTGGGAACATGACCCCTGCATGAGGGCAAAGGATCAGTCTGCCATCTTG
This sequence comes from Podarcis liolepis, assembly GCF_965112155.1. NCBI lineage: Eukaryota > Metazoa > Chordata > Lepidosauria > Squamata > Lacertidae > Podarcis > Podarcis liolepis. The sequence continues at coordinate 64,484,143 of NC_139564.1, read as the reverse complement.
CTCTCGCAGTGGCACTGGTGGCTGATGAGGCAGGTTTTTGACCTGGCTTCCCAATGTACAACTGCTGGTTGCTTGTTTAGACCTTTTAACCTTCCCCTTAAATAAATTCAGACAAGACTCAAATTTTGGTTTGGTTTTTGGCAGAATTTAGGCCACTACTTTATTGATTACATCAAGTGAGTGGTTGCATAGGCTCTGGTTCAACTAGCTCCCTGCACCGTGGCAGGTAGCGCTGACCCAGGGCACCAGCATAGGTCAGCCTAGGGTGAACACCTGGAACAGCGCAAAGCCGGGGTCAGGCTACTCCACCACCCAGATGTCCCCCTGGACTCAGGCATGGGCACAACCCCTCTCAGGGTTGACCAAACCATTGAGTCCCTGGATTCCTTTAACAGAATACCCTTCTCATAGGGATGGCGAGAGCATTCTCCCATCCCTATCATCTGAACCAGAGCCTATCCACAACCTTACAAGTTGTGACAATTTGCTACGTGGCAGAAGAAACCCAAATGGCACCAGCCAATCAGCCAAGTGGGGAAAATTCCTGCTGTGCCCCTGTCCCAATGACAGACAACACACGACAGCATAGCAAGGTCAAGCACACAGCCCTAAATATAAGGAGAGGTGGGCGGGTGCACTGGCCCAAAGAGGAAGCTCAGGGTCACGTGCATGGGCATATATAGGTCCCTCAATCTGTTTGGCTAGCGTCCCATTAAACCCAGCATCGAGGGACCTACCAATAGGGTGCTGTGGCTATCCAATCGTACCCACCCACAACACAGGGTTTGGTTGTCAGGTTGCACTGCAACACGTGCCCTCTTTGAGGGAGGACACAAGGGAATGGGCATGGCGAAGGTGCAGTGCCAGAGCCAATCGGATACTCCCACCGCTACACCTGCACCATGCCAAACCGCTTCTCGATAACTGGCATGATGCGCATCATTAGGAATCCAGGTAAGCAGTGCCATGACACCTGCCCAGCTGGCGGCTGCTGTGCAGAGGAATGCCAGATGCCTATGGGAAGCTGAAGTGCAACAGAGTTCTTCCCAGAACATTTCCAAGCACAATTCAAAGTGTTGGCCCAGTATACCCGAAGGAGCGTCTCCACCCCCATCGTTCAGCCCAGACACTGAGATCCAGCTCTGAGGGCCTTCTGGCAGTTCCCTCACTGTGAGAAGTGAGGTTACAGGGAAACCAGGCAGAGGGCCTCCTTGGTAGTCACGTGCTTCCATCAAATGTCAAGGAAATAAACAACTCTCTGACTTTTAGAAGACACCTGAAGGCAGCCATGTATAGAGAAGTTTTTAATGTTTGATGACACTGTGATTTATTGGAAGTTGCCCAGAGTGGCATTATGCTATATATACAACATATTACTCACCCTAGTAATAGGGTTGTTAAATTTGCAGATGACACAACCGTGATTGGGCTCATCCATGAAAGGGAGGGTGAAATGGATTATAGAGATGAGGTGGAGCGGCTGACAGAGTGGTGCAGAGCTAACAACTTGCTCATAAATACAAGGAAGACAAAGGAGCTTGTGGTGGACTTCAGGAGACAGAAGAGCAACGTCCAGCCACTTTTGATTGATGGGGTCTGTGTGGAGAGGGTAACAACGTTCAGATTTTTGGGCATTGAATTACAAGAGGATCTGTCCTGGAGTGTCAACACAAGGGGGCTTGTGTAGAAGGCGCAGCAGAGACTGTACTTTTTGAGAATTCTAAGGAAAAACCATCTTCCGCAGAAACTGCTGCTTGCCTTCTATCACTGTGCCATTGAGAGCGTGCTCACTTATGGCTTATGTGTGTGGTACGGAAGCTGTACTACCCAGGACAGGATGGGGTTGTGCAGGGTTGTTAAGGCAGCAGAGAGCATTGTTGGCTGCCCACTCTCCACCTTAGAGCAGATTTATGCCACAAGGTGCCATAGGAAGGCACTGGACATAGTGAAAGATCCATCGCATCCTGGTCACTGTCTCTTCGAGCTCTTGCCGTTGGGACGGAGATACAGGACGATGAAGACAAGAACGAGCCGTCTTAAGAACAGCTTCTTCTCCAGAGCGATCTTGGCCCTGAATGGGAAGCCCGGACTTTGAAAGTCATCTAATCTCCCTTGCTGTATTATACTGTATTGTTTAATTAGTGTTTTTATGGAGCAGTCAAGTAATTTCGTTGTCCCCGAAGGGGGCAATGACAATAAAGATATTATTATTATTATTATTATTATTATTGTTGTTATTATTATTATTATTATTATTATTATTATTATTATTATTAAATATGGCTGGTTTCCCCAGCCACTCTGGGTGGCTTCCAACAAAAGATTTAAAATACATTAAAACATAAGTCATTAATAACTTCCCTAAACAGGGCTGCCTTCAGATGTCTTTTAGACGTCAGGTAGTTTCCTTGGTATCTGATGGGAGGGCATTCCACAGGGCAGGTGCCACTACTGAGAAGGCCCACTGCCTGGTTCCCTGTAGCCCTACTTCTCGCAGTGAGAGAACCACTAGAAGGCCCTCAGCACTGGACCTCAGTGTCCGGGCTGAATGATGGGGTGGAGACGCTCCTTCAGGTTTATTATTATTATTATTATTATTATTATTATTATTATACTTGTTACTCCCAACAACTTGCATTCACAGGATCCTGCCTCCAACAGTGCAGGCTGAACATAACCATTGTGGCTAGTAGCCATCCAACCCCCCCCCCCCCCGGATTTATCCTTTAATGTCTCTTTGAAAGCCATCATTACTTCTTGTGTGAGCAAATTCCATCATTTAACTATGCTCATCTCATTCCTACCTATCCAAGTCCCTTACCTGTCATTCAGCAACAAAGGCTATCATTGCAGAGCAGCAGCAGCAGCAGGGAAGACTGGGAAGTAATGAGAAGACTGGCAAAGCAGTGTGTGTGTGTGTGTGTGAGAGAGAGAGAGAGAGAGAGAGAGAGAGAGAGAGAGAGAGAGAGAGAGAGAGAGATCTGCTCCATTTCAGCTACATGGGGCAAAGTAGATGGCAGGTTACAACATTAAAAAAAAAGAATTTTAGAAATCTGGGTCATATGTTTGCAGAGGAAAGGGGAAGATTAAATTACAATTTGGACCTATCATGCACCATTAATAAAGAAAAAGACAATGGCTCACAAGTGTTGTACGTCACCGCCACTTCAGCTAATTTAAAAATCTTTTAACAGTTTCATTATTCTCTCTGTGCGGCCAAGTGCTATAGAAGTGTTTGATTTTACTGAACATAATGAGAATGCCATAAAAAAGAGAGAGCCTGATATAAGGAACGTTCCATTTTACACTAAATCAAAAGGTCACAAGGGGCTTTTGTTACCAAACAAACCTCATCAGTGCAGTTCATTAATACAATTAGACAAAGTGCATTCTCCAATTTCGGATATCTATTTACTCGGAGGCGCTTTCTGCCTTACTTAATCAAATTTAACATGGGAGGATTTTGTTCCCAGCTATAGAATGTAAATTAAATGGAAAGGATCTATGAAAAAGTCCATTATTTTATCAGCTTAATTTTTATATATGATGCTACTCAAGCAATAGTTAATTAAAGAGAGCTTGCAATGAAAATTACGAATTTGGCTATTGCGCTGGCTTTCAAAATGTCTGTCTTCGGGAAAGACATTGACTAACCTGCTAAGAACATCTGCATGGCTGTCACACACACACACACACACACACACACACAGTGTAGTGAAGAGAATTTTGGGACATATTCAAGAGAGCACCATCAGTTTGCAAGGAACCTGGCTGGGTCTACTGGGCCTCATAATTGCGTTTTCAGACCCAGAAACCTCCCCCCTAAATAAATCCACACTTGACTCAATTTTTAGTTTTGGTTTTTGGCAATGTGAAATGCTCATTAAGCATGCAAACTTCCTAAACTGTGTATTAGACCCCCCACTAATCCATTGGAATCAACATTTGTTAGAAACTAATTTCTAAAAAAATAAAAATAAATCAAGGCAGACTAATCTCATGTTGTTTTTTGATTTAGCGTTTCAAGCTTGATCAGGAGGATGTTGTTGTACTGCTCGATTTCAGTAGGGCTTTCAACAAAGTCCCCCATGATATGGGTCAGTAGGATTAAATTTCTCTTTTTGGAAAGCACTTTGATTGTGGTTGTTTTGTTTTTACAATCAAGTGGTGCATACTTTTTATGAAATAAATAAATAACAAATAAATGGAGATATAAGAAAATAAAGATGAGGACGACGTCAGAAGGCGAGGAGTCAGGCTCTGAGAAAAATTGAGAAGGTGGGAGACACGTTTACACACTTCCTACAACAAATAGGAAATGAGGTAATAAAATAATGTATCAGAAAACAATTGAAATCCTAAATTGGATCTCTAATATTATTAATGTGTCATCCTAAACATTCAGTTGCTTTGGGTGGTAGGGAGAGAACACATTCTCCGATTTGGGAAGAAAGGAGGAGGAGTTATTGTTTGCAATTGTTAATTTAATTGAGTGAGTCTTATGGTAAGTAAATTGGCAAAGCTAAATGAATATTCATTAGTTACTGTGTAATGCCTGCAGAAACACTAATGCAAAATAAGCCGAATGACCCTTTCACCGCATTCAAAGAATTCCTCCTAGGACAGTGGAATGCAAGAGGTTAAAGACCGACATGTTCTTTTTTTCAAGGGAACAGCAGAAAACAATACATTTCTATTGTGCACACAATTGAATAACACAGTTTAGCAGAGAACAGCCAGACTCACTAATGAAAAATGCAAATGCAGTATTTATGAGTTATTCATGAAGTTCCTTAGTCTGCATTTCACATTTTTTAGTATTTAGCTCTTCTGAAAATACAGCTTCAGCATACATGATTCAAAAAGCTGACTGTTGAATGTCAGAAATAATAATTTAGAACAATGGTTTTCTAATTTTCTGACTTAAGGGGATATTTTATATCTTTGCTTATATGCCCAAGAGCATCATGACAGCTGCCATGAAACTCCTGCATGCTGCAAAGTATGATGGGAAATATTTTAGGGGGCAACACATGTAGTTCTTCAACAGCTTAGTCAGTGATACTCTTAACCTCAAGGTTGTGGGTTTGAGCCCCATGTTGGGCAAAAGATTTCTGCATTGAAGGGGGTTGGACTAGATGGCCCTTGTGGTCCCTTTCCAACTCTACAGTTCTATGACTCCAATCTCAGAGATAACATAGTGTATGTGGGGTTGTTGACTTTTTCTGCTGGGCCTCAGAACAAACACTCAGAAAATGGCTGGAGTTTTTCCTGCACTGAGCACTGAAGAGAAATGAATTGTGGAGAAGAAAATGTTTCTGCCATTGCTCATCTTCTCATTGAGGCTCGCCTGATTGACTTTGGAGGAACTTCCGTTTCAGATCTTCAGCTGATGATATTATGTTTTAATTTATACTGAATTTGGTCTTGAGAAAAATTGCTCAGGCAAGAATATCAGTAGGAATTTCAACAGAGAAAAAAGTGATATGTTGTGTTCCTACCCCGTGTCTCTTAAATCATGATTTTTTTAATTATCAAGGGAAATATATGTTCCCAATTTTTATGGCATTAGCAGGGGTGGATAATGGGAGAGTTAAACACTTTACTTCCACCCATTAATTATGCCTCAAATGCCTCCATATTGAGCCAATTTCATCTGGCACTATAGGAGTCAGTACTCCAGGGTCTGAGGGGGTTGCCTAGGGGGATGTTTTTTAAGACTTCTTAAAGTCCATTGTTATTGTCTGTGGTTTTTTTTTTTTTGTTGCTGTTGTTGTTTTGTGAATGGAGGATCAGGTTTAATGGTGTTTGGAAAATATGCATGTATCAGCAGGCTTGAAGCCCTCAAGTTTTCTTGAGTCCTTTTTGCTACTCATATTGTAGCCTTATTGGAGTTCACCAATTGGGTCTGCGTTGCTCCCGGACGGGAGGAAGGAAGTCAAATGACACCGAGGTTGGTTCAAAGAAAGAGTTTATTCTGCTCTCCGGATAGCAGAAGGCACTTGTGTGGTCAGTCCACAGCAAGTCCAAAGAAATGAGAAGTTTCATGCAGTATATATATCCTCCAGGCACCCTCTCCCTCCTTCCCCAGGAATCCAGCCACATCAGCCTATGTACGTAGGTTGACATCACATATGTTGCTGCTCTGGTATTCTCAACCATAAAAGGGTATTCCTTCCTGTACTTCTGGCCATAAAGGGATCTTCCTGTTCCTACTCTAATCTTGGAGCAAGAGGTCATCATCTCCGAGAACACACTCTGGCACTGTTCCCAAACTGGGTCTGTGCGTCTTTGTGGTCAGGACATAAGATCAGGCACAGACGTGTCTTCTCTGTTCTACTGGTACAGTCAAGGCTTTGCTTGCCATCACAAACTGATAAAGGAGAGGGCTCTGAGAATTTGTTTATACAGCTGAGCCTTTTGGCTCAAGAGCTCAAGTTTATGCATTTTAGAAATGGTAAGAAGAAAAGGGGGGGTTGAGTCAGTTTTAAACTGACTGCACAGAAAAGCATTCCTTCAATATAAATTTTTTAAAAATAAAATATTACATTAAAAAGCCACTTCCCACTGAAGTTACTTCAGATGTGGTGGTAGTGGGATTCTTAACACACAGGATGAATCAATGTAGTAAGCTCTGGTTAAGCTTCATCTACCCCACATCTTTAGTTCTTCCCACCTCCAAAACAACTTTAAATCTGCTTAGCAAAAAAATAAATAAATAAATAATAATAATAATAATAATAATAATAATAATAATAATAATTTTTTATTTATACCCCGCCCTTCCCGGTTCAGAAAACCGGGCTCAGGGTGGCTAACAACAAATTTAAAACACTCAATTGTAATACAACATAGAAGCAGCGTAAAAGACTGTATAAAAGCATGAATAACAATAAAATTCAAAGTTCTAAAATTAATTTGGGGAAAATCCATCCAAATAAGCATTAGATAGTCACCAGGGCTAGCTGGCTGAATTAGTCCTACTTGGGCCAGCGAGGAGGCCAGGGGAGAATTAGCTGTGGGGTCTCAGAACGGTTAATCTTCATGAAAGGGGAGAGGGAGGGAAGGGAAGGGAAGGAAAATAGAAGATCAGGCTGAATTCAAATTAAAGGCCAGGTGGAATAGCTCTGTCTTACAGGCCTGGCAGAAGGAGGTTAAATCCTGAAGGGCCCTCGTCTCATGGGACAGAGCATTCCACCAGGTTGGAGCAATACTCTAAACCTATTTGTCTGCACATTTTTCAGATTTCTTACTCAAAGACAACTCTTTCATATCTGCATTCTTCAGACCAATTAACCTCAAAATATATGGGGGGATTAATATATTCTCATATTTAGAATATATTTGTAATTTGGCAGATTCTAAACACTTGGGGGGGCGTTCTATGTCTTCAGATTTTATCTACGTCTGTCAAAGGGGGAAATGTTACAGTCATTCTTTTTTCTCTACCCTAATAGTTTGGGTGACAGCTGAAACTGTAATGAAGAGAAGAAGAAGAAGAGTTTGGATTTGATATCCCGCCTTTCACTCCCCTTCAGGAGTCTCAAAGCGGCTAACATTCTCCTTTCCCTTCCTCCCCCACAACAAACACTCTGTGAGGTGAGTGGGTCTGAGAGACTTCAAAGAAGTGTGACTGGCCCAAGGTCACCCAGCAGCTGCATGTGGAGGAGCGGGGAAGCGAACCCGGTTCCCCAGATTACGAGACTACCGCTCTTAACCACTACACCACGCTGGCTGCATTTATATGAAAACTGTTGCAGCTAACTTTTTGAAAGTTGTTAGGACTCATACCTTCAGAAGAGGCATTTTTTGCCTGCAAATTTCAACCAATTCTGCCCAAGAATAAAACAAAATGTTATGGGCAATTCCTTTATTGACAAAAAACCCCACACACAACAAAATTCTAGAGGTGTCCAGTATAAAAGCCTCTGGACCCATTTACCTGTAATTTGGCAGGATTTAATCACAATAGAGAAGCTTCAATGCTTGCAAATTTCATCCACGTCTTTCAAAAGGAGGAAAATGCCATTTTTTTTTTTATTTCCCAATAGTAAGTGATGGTGGTGTACAAAGTAGACTTAGACCCCTGAGCCAAATTGGGAAGTCCAGATTGCCCTAAACTGAATCAGGGTGCTTTACAAAGTACTTTTTGTTTTAGGTTTTCAAAATAAGGAAGATCTCAACAGCAGCTATTTCCCCGAGCTTTGTTGCACTGTAACTCACTAGTTTTCTGTCAGTCTGCTTTGCAAACGACCCACATTTTCTTATATTGCGTTCTTATTGTATTAATTTTATAGAAGAGGTTCTATAACCTCTCATAGAAGTGGTTCTGTTGCTCTCACAGGCCTCTCCTTTTAGGCTTAAATTACCCTGCAGTTTATCAGTACGCCATACTTTAAAGTTCCAGTGGCAGTTTGAGTTTTCTTTCTCCACTGTCATGCAGTTTATAAATGGATAAATTGATTCTCGCTCCCGCCCCCCTTCCTGACTTGGAAAATATATTTGCTCCTTTGCCGAGACAGCGAGTTTAGTCTCCTGCTGGTGGAATCTAAAATCTTTTGAAAATGCAGGGTTATTAATGAAAGTGCTAAGGCAACCTTCACACTAATAGCCTGAGGGCACTTATCCAATAACTCAGATACATCAATACATTAAAGAATTTCTCCTTTGATTTGATTATGGCATGCTCTAAATACATTCTTATCTATATCTATCTATCATCTATCTATCCTATATCAATTGATCTTCCATTCACTATGCTTTCAAGGTATATCTAGATAAGTGTTGTTTGTCTTGGCAATAAATGGCCCTCTTTTTTTGCAAAAGGTATGGTTTTTGCCTTGAAAACAAAAACAACTGTTATTTGCAATGCTCTGAAAATAATTTGCTCAAGACTCTTCCCTCCTTTCTTTCTTATTGCCAATGGTTACCAAGAATGACAAATATATTTCATGTAGTGTAACTGACAAAAACAACCAAACCTTACTCAAAGACTAAATAAAAACCTCTACAATCTTCTCCAAAACCCTACTTCTTTCTGGTAGTCATACCTGTTGATTTGGTTCAATTTAGCAGAATTCCAGGCCACAGATTTATGTGGCCTTTGATATAAGCTGCAGGTCACAAATGGTAGCCTTACAATGTAAGTTACTTTCCTCTTCTCCAAACCAACATCTGGCCTAAACATCTTGGCCAGTGGTGATGATCCTTAAGGCTGTGACTATCAGCTAACATTTTCAAATGTTTCTAAGAAAACATAGTTCCAGAACACCAACAAATGAGCAGTCAAGTCATGAGGCTATTACTTTGTCACAAATGCTTCAGACGTGCATTATATATCATGGCTGAAGCTAGACAGACAGCCGCAAACAGAGAAATTCCATGATAGTGAACTGTAGTTTATGTAGAGCAGCCTGAAGGTTCAGTGCAAATAAACTTCCTTTTCCTACCTCAAATTTAATGCAGAATTAATCATAGTTGGTGGTTAAGCATTTGCTTTTCTTACAGAAGGTCGCTGGATTAATCCCCAGAATTTCCACTTTAAAAAGGATCAGGTACCGATAGCAATGATGAGAAATACCTTTGACCCCTAGAGATGCCCTGCCAGCCAGAGTAAGCAATATTTGGCAGCATGGACAGAGAGGAATCTCATATCCTCCAACATTTCTCCAATGAAAATAGGGGTGTCCATTTGCCTTATGCCAGGCAGAACTATGTCGGCTGTTGAGGAGATAAATTATTCAGTTTTGGCATTGCCAGGCTGTTCAGTGCTTTATCTCACAGACAGGTTTTTTCTACTAAGGTTTACAAGCCTGGGATAATTCTTTTATAAGACCAGCTGGCCCACCATTGCATCCACAGGTCCTCTGATTCCTTCTAGACTGACTTGCTTCTGTTTTCCTTCCCAGCAAGAGTCAGGCCATCTAGTGACTCTGTGTGTAGGTTCTCTTACTGACAAACTGAGTAAGTTACCTGCGCCCAGCTGTCAGATTCCCTGCTTTGAACCTGCTAGAACCTTACAATCATTTCTTCATATTCAGGTGGGAAAAAGTCTGCACCTGACAGACAGTGCATATGTCCCTGTCACACAGGATGGAGCTGAACAGGCTGTGGTGTGAATTGTTTGTTTTAGTTTTTGGCAGAATGTGCCAAGCCAACAGCAATAAGCTATTCAGTGTAGCTATCAAGGAAGTTGATGCAATCAGGAGGCAAGATATAGATGATGTCCAGTTTAGCAGGCACCTTGGAACACCCTAGGTCCCATATAGAAAGAAAGAAGAGGTAATTGCACAATTCTCTTGTCTTGGAAAGCTCACCAGATAACTCTTCCTATTAGCTTGAAGGACCTGATGTCCTGCCTCATAGTTATCCTTGAGCAACAGTTTCTAAAGAATAGATGGGCCCCACCTTCTTGATTTGAACATTGTATCCCTGACAGCTCTTGAGACTCTTGAGATCCCATGGACTGCAAGAAGATCAAACCTATCCATTCTTAAGGAAATCAGCCCTGAGTGTTCACTAGAAAGACAGATCATGAAGCTGAGGCTCCAATACTTTGGCCACCTCATGAGAAGAGAAGACTCCCTGGAAAAGACCCTGATGTTTGGAAAGATTGAGGGCACAAGGAGAAGGGGGCAACAGAGGACAAGATGGTTGGACAGTGTTCTCGAAGCTACCAGCATGAGTTTGACCAAACTGCGGGAGGAACTGGAAGACAGGAGTGCCTGGCGTGCTCTGTTCCATGGGGTCACGAAGAGTCGGACACAACTAAACAACTAAATAACAACAACAAGCACTGACAGCATCTTAAAAAGCAGAGACATCACCTTGCCAACAAAGGCCCGTATAGTTAAAGCTATGGTTTTCACAGTAGTGATGCATGGAAGTGAGAGCTGGACCATAAAGAAGGCTGATCGCTGAAGAATTGATGCTTTTGAATTATAGTGCTGGAGGAGACTCTTGAGAGTCACTGACTGCAAGAAGATCAAACCTCTCCATTCTGAAGGAAATCAGCCCTGAGTGCTCACTGAAAGGACAGATCCTGAAGCTGAGGCTCCAATACTTTGGCCACCTCATGAGAAGAGAAGACTCCCTGGAAAAGACCCTGATGTTGGGAAAGATTGAGGGCACAAGGAGACAGAGGACGAGATGGTTGGACAGTGTTCTCGAAGCTACCAGCATGAGTTTGACCAAACTGTGGGAGGCAGTGGAAGACAGGAGTGCCTGGCGTGCTCTGGTACATGGGGTCACAAAGAGTTGGACACGACTAAACGACTAAACAACAACAGCAAAGCACTGAATTGGTTAAATGCAGCTCTCCGTGAACACAGGTGTGGAGTACACAAAGGAAGAACTGACTTTTTCTTCACACAGAAAGGGGTGGAGGTGGGCAGTAATAGCAAGACAGGCAATTAAAGGTAACAGCGAGATGGGATATTGGGTTGTTTTTGCTTTATGCCAGCAAGATGGCAATTTATCTCAATTTACCTGCCAATGAGATAGACAATGGATTTGTCCTCTGGCCTGAAAAAGCCAGGATACAAGATCACAGTCCTCCTGACCACATTGTGGCCTATGCTGATGTTAAAACTTTCTTTCTGAGGCCTTCAGCCTGCAAAACGTCTCTGGCCAGTGTCCACAGCAAGTCAGGGGGAGGGGAATCGGATGTAGTCTGGACAGATGTGGCAGGATCATAACTCTCTCATTACTTTGAAAATATTTCCTCAACCCATAGCCTCTTAAAATCCAATTTCTTTGAATGATTTGGGTGCTTGATTTGACTTATAACCTTTATAATATCTAACTGCCTTTGAAAACCATGTAAGGATTGCTAACTGTTTGTAGATAAAGGTAAAGGGACCCCTGACCATTAGGTCCAGTCGTGGCCGACTCTGGGGTTGCGGCGCTGATCTCGCTTTATTGGCCAAGGGAGCCAGCGTACAGCTTCCAGGTCATGTGGCCAGCATGACTAAGCCACTTCTGGCAAACCAGAGCAGCGCACGGAAACGCCGTTTACCTTCCTGCCGGAGCAGTACCTATTTATCTACTTGCACGTTGACTTGCTTTCGAACTGCTAGGTTGGCAGGAGCAGGGACCGAGCAATGGGAGCTCACCCCATCACGGGGATTTGAACCACTGACCTTCTGATCGGCAAGTCCTAGGCTCTGTGGTTTAACCCACAGCACCACCCGCGTCCCTGTTTGTAGATCGTGTGCCTATAAAGACCAAGTTTATGACATTCTGTTTGTGATTTGCTCACCCTTTATGTCCAATGGAAAAGAGCAATTATGTTCACTATATGTTCAGTGTTACTTGAGTTTCATTTTACTATGAGGATCAGAACTCAATGCTTACACGTTTAAGTGGCCAGGCTAAAGTCCTGCAGTGCTTTTCCCAATAACAGGAACACTTCATAATTCTACTTTAGACAAAGCCACAAGTGAGTTATAAATGTCTTTGTTCTCAAAGCAAAATTGATTCTACACAGTTCAGCAAGTCCTTATTATGTATTCTGCTTATTCTGCGGGGAAGGGAACAAAACCTAGCCCCCTTTTCCCCCTATTCTGTTAAAATGTCGGCATGCAGTGTAGCTCATTCAGTCTCAGAGATTGTCCCAAGCATGTTTGGGGCCTTAAGGCAGCCAGTCCAAATTGTGCCCCCTTTTCTGAGGAAAGAATCGCAATAAGCTAAATCATGGACAATTGCCTGACCTTTAACAGGAAGCTCCTTGGGGGCAAGTGTATGCCTTTGCTTACAAAGGTACATAATGTGCCATGAACAATGTGACGATGCCACGATTAAAGCAAAAACAAAGTGGATCTGCAACAAAATGCCGCGCTGTGATTTGGTCTTGATCAGGGTTCCAGCTGGTCAACCAGTCTCTTTTCAAAGACACTTGATTCCATTCCACTGGTTTTCCAGTCTCCCTTTCAGTTAGCATAGGGGTTAGCATTGTGAACATGTTGAATGTTGAGAAAGCTGTTTTAGCTGTGATTTCTACAATAATCCTTTAATTGGTACTGTGGACTGTTAAGTGGTATTCTTTTTTAAGGGGAAAATGCTATTTTGTTTCCTTTTTTCAAACAGTGTTGAAGTTCAGCACTGGCTTAAAGAACTACTGTCTTCTGAACAGTGGTGGTTTGGGGACTTTGAAATTTCAATGAGAATACAGCTATCATCTGAATTCAGTGCAAATTCTAAAATAAAAGTTGGGGTTTCCTTCATATACAGTGTATTGAATGGTACAGGGCATCACAGTCTAGGTCTCAGTTATAGGATCCTGGCAATACCACTGAGAGAAGCAGAAAATGGTTATTGATTGGTATGTTTTTCTTCTTTGCAAATCTCCCAGTACGTTTCTGAGCACAATTCAAAGGGTTGGTGCTGACCTTCAAAGCCCTAAACGGCCTCGGTCCTGTATACCTGAAGGAGCGTCTCCACCCCCATCGTTCAGCCCGGACACTGAGATCCAGCACCGAGCAGCTATCTTATCTTTAAAAGACATCTGAAGGCAGCCCTGTTTAGGGAAGTTTTTAATATTTAATGCTGTATTGTTTTTAACACTCGATTGGAAGCTGCCCAGAGTGGCTGGGGAAACTCAGCCAGATGAGCAGGGTATCAATAAATTATTATTATTATTATTATTAGTAGTAGTAGTAGTAGTAGTAGTAGTAGTATTTATCTACCGAAGAATAAAATAAAATCAGGATTAAGGGATTTTCTCAGGACAGTGGAAGGCATGTGTGCTGAGTCCCATTGGTGTAGTGCTGGTGCCACTCAGAAAGTGCTTAGCAGGGAGGAGCAAAAATGGAGAGTTGAGGAGGGTCAATTGGATGATGATTGAGAAATGTCCCCATTTTCATCTGAGGAATGTTGGACAATATGCTAATGTTGTGCGGATGGCCCAGTACAAATCCACCACTAATGTACTATCAAGGACATGTTTCAGAATACACTTTTTTTTAAAAAAAATCAGCCTTGAGGGGCTCAGCAGAAGCATAAACAGAATACAAAAGCAGCCTGCTACTTGTAACACAAAACTGAAACTGAAATTAAAAGCACAGTGCCTGAGGGCTGACGAGCACAGCTCATGGAATGGCAAGCCAGGAGAGCCCATACACTTCAATTATTAAAAAACAACAACCCCGAAGGAATTCATTCTAAAGTACTTCATTTAGAGTTACCTTAGTTTTGATACACAAATTTGCATGTCTGTGTTTGTGTGTGTGTATAATGATGTCAAGGGACATGGGTGGCGCTGTGATCTAAACCACTAAGCATCTTGATAAGAAGGTTGGTGGTTCAAATCCCCTCAATGGGGTGAGCTCCCGTTGCTTTGTCCCAGCTCCTGCCAACCTAGCAGTTCGAAAGCACACCAGTGCAAGTAGATAAATAGGTACAGCTGCAGCGGGAAGGTAAACAGCGTTTCTATGCACTCTGGTTTCTGTCACGGTGTTCCATTGCACCAGGAGCAATTTAGTCATGCTGGCCACATGACGCAGAAAGCTGTCTGTGGACAAATGCCTGCTCCCTCGGCCTGAAACTGAGATGAGCACCGCAACCCCATAGTCGCCTTTGACTGGACTTAACTGTCCGGGGTACTTTACCATATATATATATATATATATATATATATATATATATATAATGATGTGGTCGCACCCACATAACAGCTAACATTTGAATCCCTGCTAGTGTGACTCAGAATATCTATTCAACCTTTGGAGAAAACGCTGGCTTAAATAGATGCATAAATAGATTAAATCACAAAGATCAATAGTTATATAGCACACAGACAATGAGATAAATCAGCGAAAACAGAGATGTTAAGGTTGAACATAATTCTTGATAAAAGAGCAGCCGGCTGTTTACTGGAGCTCTGAACTCTGAACCAGCCCTGTGAAGTTCATAAACCAAGCTCATTCTTCACAGGAAGTCTAAATGTGCCTCTCAGCTGAAAAATGAACTGTGGGTCACACTGCAAAATCAAATAGATGAAACCTGCAAGGAAAAATTGTGGAGCTATATATTCAGCCTTGAGGAAAGCATGGGGAGTGTTTACCAACCTGTTTCAGTAAAAGCACTTTACTTATTTAATATTATGATCAAAGTTTTGTCATTTTTTCCCTTGGACTTTGATTGAAGCCACTTTACCATAGTATTAGATTTGTAAAATGTTTGATTCATGGGAACGGGGGTGTTAACTTCGCCTCCACCTTACTCAACGCCTAATACATGATTTTATAGAGGTGACAGTGACACCAATTTAAAGTAGGAACTTGCATTGCGTGACCAGGCAGCAACATCCCCACCCCCCAGGGATCATAAGGAAGGAATAAAGACTCTGACAACGTTATATGGAATTAAAATTAGGCCGCAACTTTATTAAACTTCTGAATGTAGGAAGACCTTGGCTTAAGCCTTGGGCACACGCCCCCCAGCTGGGGGGACTGGGGCTCATCAGGCTAAATGGGATATGGGGGTAATTGTACCCAGGCAGCCCAGCCCATATCCCCCCCACAGGGTAGTTCACTGACAACCTTTCAGTGTATGACCAGTGACACCCATTATATAACCCCTTTTAAGAGGGGACTCTGGAATGGACGCCACAGGGGGGTGAGTCTCCACTTCACACACACACACGCCATTATAGGGAAGAAAAGACTAAAGGAATCCCCCCAAGGCCATAAACCACCAAAGTTGTGACGAATTGCTACGGGGAAGACAAAACCTGCCAATGCAGGAAAATTTCTTCCTGGTCCTTCAACAGCAACCAGTCAAAGACCATAGCAGCGCCCGCAAAACCGGAAGAAAAAGTTAACCTGCAAACAAGAAAAATTAAACTAAGGGAGGGTAGGGAGGGTGAATCTCTAGAGCCAACTGTCTATTGTCAGCTCCACCCCCTATTTATAAATGGGACTGGTCCCACCTCCCAGCAATGAAACTTGATTACTGAGGCCAGGCGTGAACCTCCAAAAAATAACACTGAGAGGCAAGCCAGCCCCTGTTTGCCAGTAAGCTCTGTGGGAACTGTAGCACCATGCGCGATCCCGCAAAGGGCACCCACAATGTAAAGTGTAAGTGCTCATTAAACTTTGTGCATGAACTACAGAACAACTGCCAAAACAGGAAGAGTGTTGAAGGTCTGAGGTTACCACCATGTGAATTTGTAGAGAGTACCATTTCTTTACTATTTCATCTTCTTGAAATCAGCAAGGCTCAAGATTTTTCATTTCCCATCCTAATTGGATCACTGTGTTATTATTTTCATAAACCATTCTGCTAACTTCCATTCTCACTGGCTCAATTCATAACTATACTCAATTCATAGAGAGTCATAGAATTGTAGACTTGGAAGGGATAATGAGGTCAACTAGTCTGAACCCCTGTAATGCTGGAATCCTTTTGCCCAATGTGGGGCTCAAATCCACAAACTTGAGATGAAGAGTCTCATGCTCTACTGACATAACTATCTGATCCAGTCAAACTTAAATATGCTTATTGTTGGCATCGGTCTGTCTTGGGAGACAATGGAGGAATGTGCCTTTGGGGGTGAAGTCAAACTATTGTAAGGTTAGAGTTTTAAACACATTTAAAACTCATAATTTACAATCTAGCCAATGTTGACTGCATTTTCAGTTCTGTTAATCCTAATGGAAAGGGAGAGTTAAGCACACACCAACCTGAAATTCTGGCGATCACCTCTTCTACCCACCTCCAGCCTCTGCACTTAGCGCTGGCTCCATGGTTAAAAATTCAATGGCACATACTTCCTACAGCTACAGACATTATGTCAGCTTTTCAAATGATTCATCATCTAATGTTCATGCTCTTTTGTGAAACATGAGTGTTTATTTGAAAGCAGCTAACATTTTCAAAATATGCCCAATTACCAATAAGTTGTTAACATCTATCTTTTCAAATCCCTTGGCACTTCTATTTTTCCAAACTGAAAAAACCCAGAGAGAATCACAACCTTCTATAAAGGCTGACCTGAGAGCAGATGTCAACCATTTGTATCCTCAAAGATAGAAAGTGAATGCAAAACCACAGAAATACAAATCTGAATGAAAGACGTGAATACCTCTCTCAGTCATTTAATGAATGTGTCAGATTTCCATTGATGGAAAATATTCTCTGCTATTTTTATACTCAGGTGCTTTCTCAGTAATTATAACGTTATCATGTTTTCTGCAGTTGAATAAAATTCATTTTAATTTGGGGGGAAATTGCATTTCCTGTTGCATGATTTGCTTCTAACCTTCCTTTTAAGCAACACGCTGGTTGGCAAATAATGTTTTACATGGTTTATTTATAATCTATAGCATAATGGATAGTTAGAAAAGTTAAAATAATGTTTTAAGTTGTTCAATCTTTTCTGGGAATTTGCTGCTCAAATGGGTTATTAACAACAACAACGAAAAAAGTTCTCAATATTTCCACACATTTATTGGATGGGCTTTCATAATTTGCTCTGCTATAATGTGCTTTCTAGGACTTAGTGCCAAAATTCTCCATGTTATTTGTTTCCAGTGAAAGTGAGAGAAGGCCTGAATATACTCCAGGGGAGGCCTTAAATTCATCTCCCATGGTTGAGAAGGAACTCAACAAAGAAAAATATTGTCTGAGAAATTCTGGTCTGCTTAGAAATTGGATGAATCTCTTTCGTTAGTTAATATCGGTTGATGAAGGAAGTCACAGGTTAAGAGACAAGGACTGGAATAAGTAAGAGCCAAGCTCATTTTTTCCTTTAACTAATAGTAATAATAATAATAATAATAATAATAATAATAATAATAATAATAATAATAATGCAACAAGCTGGTTTTATATATAAATTCATTGATGGTGAAATTGTTGAGGCCATATAAATTGAAAATTCTCCAGTAGAAAGAAGAAAGAAAGGCAAAAAAGTGTTGGAAAATTATTTACGGAGAAATTTCAACTCAGACCTTATGTTTCCTTTGCTTAAAAAGCCACAGTCCATAAGCATTTATTCCCTTCTTTTATGGATGCAGATACCATAGATCCCAATGGGCAATGCAAGACAATAACTATTTTTGCTAAAGTGAGCAGCCAAAGACAACTTTCCCCATAGCTTTTAATTTTAAAATTCCAAAAGTACTATTTTAAAATCATGTGGATTCCCTACCTTGTCATTAAAAAAAGAAAAAGATGAATAAGCCTCAGTAGCTTATTCCAGGAGAAAGAGAGAGAAAGAGAGTGTGTGTCTCTTTAAGGTACCATAGTGGCCTTTCTTTCTTTCTTTCTTTCTTTCTTTCTTTCTTGCAGCAAACTTATTTGGCTGTCCCTCTGGAATTTGTCCCTGTTGACCTTAGCCAAAGCAGCTTAATTAACAGGATCTGCAAGACATATATTTGTGAGAATTCCAAGAAAGGAATGTGAAATGTAACACAGCTTGTAAGATTCTAACATCTCCATGAGATTGTCATTGTACCGTGGTCATTACATTTATGTCATCCTGATAAGCAGAGAACATGAACTAGTGACACTGGGGTGCAAACCCTTACTGCTATTACTTTCACGAAGGTGCCAGCTTTACTGTCAAATGATGACACCTCAGTGTCAAAACTTGACAGTCCCTGGAAAAAGGAAGGGAATGAAATGGGTAGGTGGGTGAGAGTGACATATATAAAGGGGAGGGAACATTTGGAATTGCTTCAATGCAAATAAAGGAGAAATAAAAGAAAGTTATAAGGAGAAAATGCTAAGAAGTTGATGCAATGCAATGCAAGGCTAGGTCATGGAGCAAACCTAGCAAATATACCTAGCAATAACAGCTAGGTTTGGTTAGTTCCTTTTGTATACAGTGGTACCTCAGGTTAAGAACTTAATTCGTTCTGGAGGTCCATTCTTAACCTGAAACTGTTCTTGACCTGAAGCACCACTTTAGCTAATGGGGCCTCCTGCTGCCGCTACTGCGCAATTTCTGTTCTCATCCTGAAGCAAAGTTCTTAACCTAAGGTACTATTTCTAGGTTAGCAGATTCTGTAACCTGAAGCATCTGTAACCCGAGGTACCACTGTATAGGATTTCCAAAGTTCTGAATGAGACTTCTTTTCTTTGGTAGAAAACACAGGTAAAATGGCCACAAGGCATATCATCCACCAGTTCTGCTTAAATGATATGCATTATTTCACTGTATCCCTCAAGACTCCATTAGTGAAACACACTCTTTTCTTGGGTCTGGTCCAGAGATTCCATCTGGAACAAAATGCAGCAGCTAAGACTATTGATGGTGACAGACAATTGCCAGCCCATAACTCCCATATGTAAAAGCTTACACTGGCTAGCTATATGCTGCCAGGCCAGGTCAAGGGTCTTGTATTAAGTTGCAAGGTTCTTAACAATTGGGGTTCAAGATACCTTAGGGATCACCTGGCTGATATTATTGCCTGATGACTGAGGTTTTCAGGAGAGTCACTGCTAGTTGTCACCCATGGCTCCTATGCACTGGTCATATTTACCAGAAACCACATATTCAGTGTTGGAGGAGCAATTTTGTGAAACTCCTTCCAGCTGACAGTAGACAGGTCCTTCTCTGTTGAATTTCCAGCTTCTAGCACAGACCATTTCATTTCAGTGGCCATTTTTAGCCTTTTCTAATTTTAGTTGGAATTAATTTCCAATTCTAGTTAGCTAATAAAATCTATTAGCTCTATTACAGTGGTGCCCCGCAAGACGAATGCCTCGCAAGACGAAAAACTCGCTAGACGAAAGGGTTTTGCGGTTTTTGAGCTGCTTCGCAAGACGAATTTCCCTATGGGCTTGCTTCGCAAGATGAAAACGTCTTGTGTTTTTTGCAAGTATGTTTCCTTTTTCTTAACACCGTTAATACAGTTGCGACTTGACTTCAAGGAGCAACTCATAGAACGCGGTGTGGTAGCCTTTTTTGAGGTTTTTGGTGATTTTTGAAGCTTTTCCAAAACTTTTCCGACACCGTGCTTCGCAAGACGAACAATTCGCTAGACGAAAAAACTCGCGGAATGAATTAATTTCATCTTGCGAGGCACCACTGTATTCTAGTTAGTTAATAAAATCTGTTAAAACAGATTTTATTTCTAAAAACTGTTAAAACAGATTTTATTTCTATTGTGCTTGTTACACTTATTTTACACTGCTTAGACATTATTGTGTTTAAAGGGTATATCCTGACTACATGGCAAATCTGTAACACATTATACTATGATTTTCTGGTTCTGTAGGAAAATAGTTGCAGACCTTTCTTTTCAAACTTAAGGGTGACTTTAGTTTTTAGTGTTTTTGTTTTGCTTTGACCTTTGGTCATCACCAGCAAAAATGTGCTTGCTCACTTACTCAAATAACAGGACTATATATTACACAAATTACACCCATATCCTAAACTGATGACATTGATATCAACATTTCGGTGACTTTTGACTCTTACTGAATAGGTACAAAGCAACTGTGCCGGATACAAGTGGGCGACATAGTTTATTTTTCTTCATTTTCACAGAAGTGTGCTTTTTCCAACTGCAAATCACTTTTGAAAGTCAAAGGTGGTTTACAGTCAAGGCTGGCTCAAGACTGTTCCATTCCATGTGATCTACCACAGGATCTATAGCAATGCTATTTAATCTCTCTTAATCAGATTTAAAGTAACTTGCATGTTATCAGGTTGTCAATAAACACTACTGTTTTGAAATACTAAATATACTGCAAGACAACTCCCAATGTAGTAAAATGAGACCTCTACTAATAGTTGGGAGGAATATTTATCTGGAATTCTTTTTGTTGGCTTGGATTCTAACTTTGCTTCTGTGATCAGAAAAAGGGTTTGCATTCACAGTCCAATGCGTTCTTGCTTCCTTCTTTCCCCGTCCTTCTATCTTCATCTGGGAGTTGTCAGACTTTTCCAAACTTCTTCTTTACCTCCCACATATTTGTGGATTGGAGGTGGGAATGCTTATGAGAGTTCCTTTCCTATCATGTCTCTTCCTTCATAGCAGAAACCCTGTGACAGAACAAAGATTTCATTTCACTTGTGAATATCTTTTGGTGCAGCAAATAAAGGTAGAATTTAGTAGAATTCATCATGTATTCAGCCACACAACAATTATCAAAAGTCATTAAACTGATTTTAATGAACACCCAAATTGTCAGTGCACTAATTAGTAAAAGGGGGTGTTTAATAAACATTCTTGGAGGAAAAAATTGAAAATGTGTGATCTAATGAATTTCAGAAAGGTAACCTTAATGAAAGTGATTTGCTTAATAGCAGTGGGAGTTCAAACATAATGTGGGGTTCAAATACAAAAAGAGGAAGGCAATAACAATTATGGATGAGTGAAAAATGAAGCCATATAGAAATCAAAAGCTAGTTTTACCAACAGAGTTACAGAAGGGGGCATAGCTCACTGGTAGAACACTGGCCAGAAACAGATTACAAGCCACTGCAAAATTCTGACTAAAGAGGAAATTCTGCGTAAAAGATCTGGAACGTGCAGAATAATATTCTACTGGAATTTACAAAAGTCCCAGTGAATTTGGTCTCTAATGCACTACATGATCCTTGAGCTTGTGTGGAATCTTCTGTCACTGTGATTTCCCCCCAAATTCCCACAAAAGCACTTCCCCTCTTAATAGAAGTGAAATAATATGTGGACTTTAGGTGTGAGTTCATCCATTTCTGATCCTTAAGATGCTTCTCCATAATTCTAGTACAAGGATTTGAGACAGAAGGGCTGGGAAAGACCGTGGCTTAATATCGTGATGATCTCTTGTCAAACAGGAAAGACTTGCTTCAGCACTGAGGACCACAAGCTTGAGGTGTCAGACAATTTTGTCTACCTGATTTCCACCAGTAACCTCTCCATCAACACTGAGCTGGACAAACATATTAGCAAAGCAGCTATGGCAATGGCTAACTTCTCCAAAAGGGTATGGGGGAATGTGATGCTAATGTCCAATACCAAGATGAAGCTCTACTGGGCTTGCATGTTGAGCACGCTGTTTTATGGAAATGAGTAATGGGCAACTTACAACTTCCAGGAGTGATGGCTCAATGCCTTCCATGCATGCTGTGTTAGGAAGATTTTAGGCATCACATGTCTAAAACAAATATGTGCTATTCCAAGTCCACATCCCCAGCATGTTCGTACTCCTATCTCAGGGGAGTGGGTGGTGCTGTGGCCTAAACCACTGAGCCTCTTGGGCTTGCAGATCAGAAAGTCGGCGGTTCGAATCCCTGCGATGGAGTGAGCTCCCGTTGCTCTGTCCCAGCTCCTGCCAACCTAGCAGTTCAAAAGCACACCAGTGCAAGTAGATAAATAGGTACCACTGTGGTGGGAAGGTAAATGGTGTTTCCGTGCACATTGGCTTCTGTCACGGTGTCCCGTTGTGCCAGAAGCTGTTTAGTCCTGCTGGCCACATGATCTGGAAAGCTGTCTGTGGACAAACGTCGGCTCCCTTGCCTGAAAGCGAGTTGAGCACCTCAACCACATAGTCGCCTTTGACTGGACTTAACCATTCAGGGGTCCTTTACCTTTTTTTTTTACACCTATCTCAGCAATGTCTACATTGGCTTGGTCATGTTCACAGTATGGACAATGGCAGGATCCCCAAAGATGTGTTTTATGGGGAGCTGGTTTCAGGCACCAGGACCAAGGGCAGACCAACGCTGCATTACAAAGATGTCTGTAGATGAGACACGAAGGCTGGCAAAATCAGCCCCGTCATTTAGGAATTCCTTGCAGACAACCGCAGAGAATAGAATCTCTTGGTTCTACTCTGTGAAATAAATCCCTTCTGTTCCATGAAAACTATACAGTACGATGGGGACCTCACATTTTTGTTGACCGTCTGATTTGCTTGAATTTACAAGGGTAACTCCTGCACATATATTTTGTATTCCAGGGTAAAAATGTGACTCACAGTTTGCGAAAACTGTTTCACACATTTTTTGCCTCCTTGAAATAAATGTGAAAGTGCTATAGACAAGTGTGCCTGAACTTGTCACACAGTGGGAAACCATGCAGTGCCTGAGTTCCTCAGTTACCCTCTGCTTACACATCTGCCAGAAAAACCTCTAGACTTGATTTATAGTGCTCAGGTGCTTCCACTACAAAACCTGGACAATTATACATCTGAATGCTTCAAACGATGACTGCAATACATTCCACCTTCAAGGAACTATTTCCACATCTCCTTGGTCTGTTGACAAACTCCTGAACTTCTGCATTTGACGTCAGCATGTTATATGTGCATAGTATATTTATGTAGAACAATAGCTAGTAGGGCTATGGGGTGGAGGATCTATTGCTTTGAGAAGATTCATTCTGTTGCTCTGTTATTTTGTTATTTCATTCTTGCTTTATAGAGCCATGCTTTTTCAATAAACAAAGCTCCATTGTCGTTTGCATTTCCTATTGATATTTAAATATCAATGCACCCATAATTCATGAGTTGCTCATGGGGTTGGAATAGAAATTTGAAAGCTAGTCATCCTTTAAAATTTGAACTTACCTGAATTTTGCAAAGCCCTTCTCCAATGAAACAATGCTCTATGGAAATGCATGCATTAGGATAAAGTGTGCATAAAACTAACTATATTAGTGAAAACAACATACAGTGGTACCTCGGATTAAGTACTTAATTCATTCTGGAGGTCCATTCTTAACCTGAAACTGTTCTAAACCTGAAGCACCACTTTAGCTAATGGGACCTTCTGCTGCCGCCGTGCCGCCGGAGCACGATTTCTGTTCTCATCCTGAAGCAAAGTTCTTAACCTGAGGTAATATTTCTGGGTTAGTGGAGTCTGTAACCTGAAGTGTATGTAACCTGAAGCATATGTAACCCGAGGTACCACTGTACTGATATACACCTTGTCAGGGGAAATTTCTTGAAGAAATGAGTCAAAGTTGCTTGCAAAAATGTGAACGCGTTAAAATTAGCACTAAAATGTTGGTGAATTTTCATGAGGCTTTTTTAAAAATGCAAATTGCTGCAGAAATGTGGAGAGCTGAATTTATAACTGGGGAAAATGAGAAACGGAGAGAACTGAAATTGGCAGTTCCTTCTGTCCCCAGTGGCTCACCGGGGTGTGCATGTGTGAAACCACAGCAATAACCTCTCCGTAGCGCAGGTGGCGGAAAAGTTGAGGCATGCACTGGCAAAGCTAATCCAGTTCAGTCCTATTGTCACCACAACCTCAGGGCTTCCTTTTCTGACATGCTGCAGCAATACCTATTCTGTCTGGAGCAAGTCTCTTGAGACCCCCTCCTCTAATGGCAAATTCACCCCGTGAGAGGGATGACAGTGACAGTCTCCAAGTTTTCCCCTCAAATGTACATCTTTTGTCTTGGAGCATCACCCTTTCATATATCGTGAAATCTGTCCCAACTTTTTCTTGACTATATCTTTGCTTTTTCCCCGTGGTTGTCAAAGGGTGCATTACATTCATCTTCCTGCCAGAACTATTCATTCATGCAGCACTATCTCTGCATTTTGAACATCTGTCTTCCACCATCCCTTTCAAGAGGTGGAAGAATTCCTCATATCATTCTTGGTTAAGGCATCCCCAAAGTAGGTCAGATGTTGTCGGAGTTCATCTGAAAGTAACAAAGTGAGACTGTTGCCAGATTTACTTCTTCACTGTGGTGCTTCCACAGTGTCCGATCTTATGTACTCTGCTGAACCACACATAATTGTAACTGAAAATGTACAGGTCAGAAGGAATGCACAATGCATTAAGAACATGTTGACACTATGACTATGACAAAGGGTGTTAAACTGTGAATACCAGGCTGGTTGCCCACCAAAGCATTTTGCATTATTCTTTGCTTTTTAATACATCACTTAAGAAGACATTCTTTAATTTTCCCCAAACCTTAATTGAAAAGTGTGTCTCTGAGAGTTAGAAAGTTTGATAAACAAAAGCAACCATTCACCCATTGCGAAGAAGAAAGACCATCATTCAATTGATTGATTTTCAAGTTTTCTGAACATAAATTTTGGCTTACAAGTATTCAAACGTCACGGAAATTAAGACCATAGCGCGACAGTATGCCAAAAAGATGAAAAACTAACAATGAAAAAAGGTAAGTAATTTCCTGCACCCCCGTGACATTCACCAGATGTACTCATAACCAATTTTAGCACAATATTTCTTTTGTCATTATCTGTTCCTGTAATACACTCAAAGCAAACTAGCCCTATAAAGCGAGAAAGAACTTACTGCCTTAAAAATATCCTTTTTTTAGCTTCTTCAAATATTTGGTTGGAAAGTGATAATTTATTTTTACTTAAAAGAACCAAAAAACCCAACAGCATAAATCAGGCATAGGCAAACTCCAGCCCTCCAAGTGTTTGGGACTACAATTCCCATCATCCCTGATCACTGGTCCTGTTAAGTAGGGATGATGGGAATTGTAGTCCCAAACATCTGAGGGCCGGAATTTGCCTATGCCTGGTATAAATACTACCATCTCATCTTACAGGACCTCTAAGTTGGTTCACAATAAAAGGCACAAGAAGTTAATCTGGGCTATACCCAGGTGGATGAATTAGGATCTAGTATAGCGTGTTCTCCTTCATGGAGAGCACGTGTTGCGGTGGGGGCTGCCAGGACACTCCAAAGTTGGGGCGCGGGCTAATTGATTGTTGGCCACTGATACGATTGGGGCTTCCCTTGTTGTTGGGAAGAAGTTAATGTTGCCATTTTTTGATTGACAGCCAGAAATAGTAAAACTCCTTGCACGAGGCTAGAGCTTCCTCTTTTCGCCCGTGCATCAGATTGCCCGTCCCCCCCTCCCTAGAATTAGGGTTGTTCGCTTTGACCTTGCTATGCCTGTCATGGGGTCGTCTGCTTTGGAGCGGGGGCCTGGTAGGAATTTTGTCCATCTGGCTGATTGGCTGGGGCCATTTGGTTTTTGCCTACTGCGTAGCAAATCGTCACAACTTTTAAGGTTCGCGGTTAGGCATTGGTTTATGGTTTGGTTGGTTGAGGGGCATGGATTGGCTGTGCCTGCCCCTCTAATGCTGCTGCTGCAAGGGTTTCCGTTAAAGGAATTGGGGGCTAACTATTGCTTGTCCACTCTGTCAAGGGGGCTCGGGCCATAGCAATGAGCTCCTGGTTGCATTTGGGGTGAGGGCAGGTTCCCTGCTCCGCGTAACCCCCAAGTGTATTCCCCCATTCTGACTTTCGCATCGTGCAGAATGTCAGTCTGTCCCCCATGGGGGGGGGCAGATAGTCGCAACCAATGCCTACGCAACCACTCACAAATTTGTCTTTTAATAAAGTTGTGGCCAAAATTATGCCAAAAATCTTAAACAAAAACTTCTGTGTGATGTGTGAGTTATTGGGGTAGACCTGGGGACCTCAACACGCAAAGCATTTAAAGTGGAACATTCCTGAGTGGTTCAGCCAATCCCTTTCATGCTAAAGGTCATGAGTTCAATATTCGATATCTCCAGTTAAAATGGGAAATGTCTCTGGCCGAGGCCCCTGAAAGCCTCTAACATTAACAGACAGCACATTAATTTTTAGAAGTTATGATCACTGGGCTGCTGTCAGGGCAAACTGTATTTTAATGCTGCTTTTATAGATGTGTGTTGGTGCACTTTAATTATCGGTTTTAACTAGTTTGCTTTTTTTACTGTGTTTTTTTTTAAAGGTTTTATTATTGAAATAATTCAGCATTAATACACACATATTGCAAATATACAAGCATACAAATGCACATTTCATACAATCCTTAAAAATGTTCAAACATACCTACACTCAATCCCACAGATAATTCCTTTTCCCATCATTATCCACCACCTCTCACCCCACCTTTGTGTTAGACTTCCAGTCTACTCAACTGCAATTTCTTTCCTCTTCTATTACTTTCTTTCACACACCTTTAACCTAATTTCATGCTTCTTTTTCTATTACACATTGTTATCCATCTTATTTAGTATTTCAGTATTTAAAACAGAACTTGTTTATTCTAATAGGAGTTCTGATTTTTCAATATGGTTTTGCAAGAATCCTTTAAACACCCCCCCCCTTTTTTTTTACTTTGTATTTTATAACGACATTTCAAAATTTAAGCCAGCTTGAACTTTGGGGGAAGGCAAGATATAAATATGTTAAATGAATAATAAATAAATAATGTGAGAATAAATCTTCACTTTGTCCCACATAAGTCTACTTACCCTTTGCGTGTGACAGCAATGCATCCTGGCACCCTTATCCAGGGGTGGCCTGGCTGGTGAGGCTGACTGCAAGCTGACCTTGTCAGCTGGTGTTTCGGTTTCAAATCTGTCCACAAACTGGCCAATGGCAGGCAGGCTTACAGCCTGGGCCCTCCCGGGGGTGGGCCTAATGGCTACTATTTCTGTCTTAGGTAGAAAGTAAAATTCTTCACTTGGGGTTGCCATTATGAACCTACCCGGACCCTGAGATCATCTTCTGAGGCCCTCCTTCATGTGCCCCCTCCTCGAGAGGTCCGGAGATTAGCAACACGAGAACGGGGCCTTCTCTGCAGTGGCTCCCCATCTGTGGAATGCTCTCCCCAGGGAAGTTCGCCTGGCACCTTCATTATACACCTTTAGGCGCCAGGCAAAAACATTTCTTTTTAACCAGGCCTTTGGTTGATCCAATTTATATCCTATGCCCTTAATAATTTGGGGTTTTTTTGTGGGGGAAAACTATTGGGTTGTTGCTTTTATTTTTATTAGGCATTTTGTGGTTTTATATCTTGATTTTATTCTGTGAACCGCCCTGAGATCCCCGGATATAGGGCAGTATAATAATAATAATAATAATAATAATAATAATAATAATAATGTGGCATATATGCTCATAAATAACACCCATTGGTTCAATGGGACTTTCTTTCAGGTAAGCATGCAGACTGAGTCTATTTGATCTCCCATTCCACTATCTGAGTGCCACAACCAAGCTCAATGTATTAACTGGGCACTGTGGTCTAAACCACAGAGCCTAGGGCTTGCTGATCAGAAGGTCAGCGGTTCGAATCCCCGCGATGGGGTGAGCTCCTGTTGCTTGGTCCCTGCTCCTGCCAACCTAGCAGTTCGAAAACATGTCAAAGCGCAAGTAGATAAATAGGCGAGAAGGTAAATGGCGTTTCCATGCACTGCTCTGTTACAACAACAACAACAACAACAACAACAACAACAACAATAATAATAATAATAATAATAATGGTGGTGGTGACTGCCTTCAACAGGAAACACCACATGAGAGTGAGAGGGTACAGAAATGCAGGGGGCCATTTTCCACCGTCGTTGGGCACATTGCAGGTTGGAAATCAAAGAAAACCCTGTGTTTCAAGCTTTGCTAGCTTCTGTGATGTGACATTTGATTTCCCGTTTTCTATTTATTTCCCCTCCCCTCCCACAAGCCTGTGTAAGATTGGGTTCAGCTGAGCGGCACAGCTTTTTGTACATAGAGCTGTTGCCACACTGGTCCCAAATGATGAGAGCTTCAAAAGGGCTTAATGCCTCCAGCATTGTTCTCACACAGGCTTCATTCGTTTCAGTCCAGCCTGTGTGGGTGTAACATTTGGTAGATTGCACTCAGAGTAGGCAAACTGATATTTCCTAAGTTGTTTGGCGTTTCTATAGCTGTACAAACAGAACACATATAAAAGATACCAAAGAGCAGTTTGTCAGTCATCCCCATCATCATGAATAGAATAAGATTTAGTAATTTCCAATAGATTAACTATGCCAAAAGGGATGGTAGTTTATTCAATAAATCGGCATAGTGTGAAGAACTCAGCTTTGATTTCACTTCCTTTTTTAAAAGCACCCCAAATGGGTAGCGCAGTCTAAGTCATTACTTTTAACATTGATATTATATTTATTGCATAAAATATATACAGTGCTTGATTGTAAAAGAAAAGAAAAGTGGTTTACAAAAAGATAAAAATGAGAAAACCAAGGAAAATTAGCCATGCTATAAAACAATGGTTCTCAAAGTGTGTGGCATGCCACACTGGTGTGGCAAGAGGGGATGGCAAGTTTGGCAGAAAGATTCAACGACAACTAAAGAAACATTTAAACATTTCAGTGTACTATAGTATAGTATAGTACAGTGGTGCCTCGCAAGACAAAATTAATCCGTTCCGCGAGTCTCTTCGTCTAGCGATTTTTTCGTCTTGCGAAACAACCCTATTAGCGGATTAGCGGATTAGCGCTATTAGCGGTTTAGTGGCTATTAAAGGCTTAGCGGCTATTAAAGGTTTAGCGGATTAGCGGCTAAAAGGCTATTAGCGGCTTAGCGGCTTAGAAAAAGGGGGGAGCGGGGGGAAATCGGAACACTCACAAGACGTTTTCGTCTTGCAAAGAAAGCCCATAGGGAAAATCGTCTTGCGAAGCAGCTCAAAAACGGAAAACCCTTTCGTCTAGCGGGTTTTCCGTCTTGCGAGGCATTCGTTTTGCGGGGCACCACTGTATAGTATAGTATAGTATAGTATAGTATAGTATAGTATAGTATAGTATAGTTTCATTTATTTATTTATTTATTTATTTATTTATTTATTTGCAGAATATGGATAGATACCTTTTCAAAACAAGCATCAAGTGATAATGAGGACAATCCTGGTTGCATTTTTCAACGGATTTCTTCTTAATTAAAAAATAAATAAATTGGTGTGGCACGAGGAATTCTTTTGTTCTGAAAGGGTGGCCCGGAGGAAAAAGTTTGAGAACCACTGCTTTAAAACATGCAAAACGTTAAGACAGCAAAACTGATTAAAATATTCACACCAGCATTTCTAAGCATCTGGGTAGGAAGCATAAACAAGAATATTTTTAGCACGTGCCAGAAACAGTACAGTGAAGGCACCAGAAAGTGTACAGTGATATCAGTAGACAGGGAGTTCCAATGTACAGTATAGCTGCTGCTGCTGCACCAAACAATATATTTCCTTTCCTTCAAGCAATGGATAGCTGTTGGTTGCCCATTATCCACATTCCCATTTTCCTATATCATTAATTATTTTTGGGAGGGTGGTAGCTGAGTGGTAGAGAGAATGTGCTTAACATAAAGAAAACCCCAGATTTAATCCTTGGCTTTGTGAACATCACCTGCTGGTAACCTTGGAGATTCGCTGTGAGTCATTGTGGACAATAACGAGTTTGATGGACCGTTGGCTGACTCCATATGATAGATGTATGTTCCATGAAACAAATCCTACCTAATCTGAATTTCTTATTTCTCAAAATACTTCACGCCCCTTATTGTTCCACACATAAGATTTAATTAGTTTGTTGATTCAGATAGATGATAGAGACATGGATAGATAGATAGATAGATAGATAGATAGATAGATAGATAGATGATAGAGTGCTTTTTTTCTTTAAAAAAACGTTTATGGGTATTCTCATTTTGACTCAAGAAAATCACCATTTTATAGTTCAGATAGATGATAGATACATGGATAGATAGATGATAGATAGATAGATAGATAGATAGATAGATAGATAGATGATAGATGATACGGTGCTTTTTTTCTTTTAAAAAATGTTTAGGGGTACTCTCATTTTGACTCAAGAAAATCACCATTTTATAGTTCAAATCGGGAAAAATAAATACACTCAATGGACAAAAGTACAAAGAACATGCATTACACCAGGAAAGGAAAAGAAGCCGCCATCGGAGATGGTAACAACAATATGGACCAATCGCCATTCTAGATTCCAACTCTTACTTCACACATTAAACGCTCGCTTCCATCTGAGACTCAGGAAACACCGTGACAGGAAATGAGGGGTAGCAACGGAACTGACGATTCACCATGCTAGAGAAGAAACTAAAAATTTCATTTTTTAAAGTTTCTTCTCCCATTAGATTCACAAAATGTTTAGGGGTATGCTTCTCCCCCCCCCCAAAAAAAAGCACTGGATAGATTATATATATCCAGTAGAGTAGAAACATAAGTCATCCTTATGTTCATTGCTGCAGATCTTTGTCACTCAAAAACTCCAGTTGATTTAGACTGACTGGCCGTTTTTGTGCAGAATGTACAGACCCAGGCAAGTCCATGTCAGCAATGGTACCTGGGGACAACACTTAACCAACAAAGAATGGCAGTGTAAAAAAGCAAAGCCCCCAGATTGCATACTGGGTGCTTGAAGGTAGCAGTCTGCTGACAATAGCATCTAATTCTTTTTCACAGGAGACAAAAGGTTTCACCATTATTCCATCTGCTTGGGAAGCAAACCAGAAAATAGAAAGAACAACCTCTCGACTCAGAACAGCTTGGCTTGCGTTGTAGACATTCTCAACAATGGACTGCAAAATAGAAAATACTTAAGGCTGCTTGCTTGGCTGTCTTGAATCACAAACACAGTGCAATTATATATTATATATTATGTATATTATGTATATTATGTATATTATGTATATTATGTATATTATGTATATTATGTATATTATGTATATTATGTATATTATTATTATTAAGACACCAGCCAAGTAGTCACATTTTAAAGCAATATATTCTCTTTTCAACAAATGATAACTTTATAGGCTTGAAATGCAAA
The DNA here is from genome assembly GCF_965112155.1 of Podarcis liolepis. Lineage (NCBI taxonomy): Eukaryota > Metazoa > Chordata > Lepidosauria > Squamata > Lacertidae > Podarcis > Podarcis liolepis. The sequence continues at coordinate 64,452,604 of NC_139564.1, read as the reverse complement.
AATCCAATTCAATGAATATTAATCTCTGCACATCATATACCTCTTATTTGTATTTCAAAAAGAATGTGATGTTAGGGTTGTGGCTATTGATTCTGATTGCGTTTGCTTCCTCAGATCAGTGTCTAATATACCGTATTTTTTGCCCTATAGGGCGCACTTTTTCCCCTCCAAAAATGAAGGGGAAATGTGTGTGCGTCCTATGGGGCGAATGCAGGCTTTCGCTGAAGCCTGGAGAGCGAGGGGGGTCGGTGCGCACCGACCCCTCTCACTCTCCAGGCTTTGTGCAGCTCTCCGCTAGCCGTGGGAGAGCTGTGCGAAGTCGCGCAGCTCTCCCACGGCTAGTGGAGAGCTTGCCTGCGCTCAGAAGCTTGGGGCGCGCTGAGCTCAGCACGCCCCAGGCTTTGGGCTTCGCACAGCTCTCGGCTAGCAGCTCTCTGCTATCCCACAGCTTGCGGATAGCAGCCTGTTCTGGGGGCTGGGGTCAGGGGAAGCTCGGGCTTCCCCCACCCCAGCCCCGCACCTGGGGGGGGGTGTTAATAATTTTTTCCCCTTTATTTCCCCCCAGGAAATAACTAGGTGCACCCTATGGGCCAGTGCACCCTATGGGGTGAAAATACGGTAGTTCAAGTGTTAGGAACATAGGAAGCTGCCTAATACTGACTCAGATCCTTGGTTCATCTTATTCAGTATTGTCTACACCAGGCTTCCTCAAACTCGGCCCTCCAGATGTTTTTGGCCTACAACTCCCATGATCCCTAGCTAGCAGGACCAGTGGTCAGGGATGATGGGAATTGTAGTCTCAAAACATCTGGAAGGCTGAGTCTGAGGAAGCCTGGTCTACATGGACAGGTTGCAACTCTCCAGGGTTTCAGAAGGAATCTTTTTCCAGTCCTAACAGAGATCCTAGGATCTTCTTCATGCAAATCAGGTATTCTACCACTGAGGCCCTTCCAGATTTTCCAAGTCCTTCTGCCTGCAAGCCTCTTACTGCAGCTTACACTATGACTAGAATAGCTGTCTGGTATAATCTCCCCACCCCAACAAAATATCCCTGTGCAAACATCTTCTCACCCCAATCTTACTCAGAATTAGCCTTGCTCCCCCACAACAAACACTCTGTGAGGTGAGTGGGGCTGAGAGACTTCAGAGAAATGTGACTAGCCCAAGGTCACCCAGCAGCTGCATGTGGAGGAGCGGGGAAGCGAACCCGGTTCACCAGATTACGAGTCCAACACTCTTAACCACGACACCACGCTGGCTCCACACTGACACAGGATACTGTCACCTATCCCCAGAATTTTATTACAGCCAGATTAAACCTTGGCAGGAGAGAAGAGCCCATGGTTGTTGTCCACACTATAGCAAAGCTGGTGTTATGGATTTTTATTCAGAAGTGAGCCCCATAGAGGTCAATAGGCTTACTCCTAAAGCTAAAACTACTGTCCCATCCCAGCTTTTTATTGAGGTCTATAGAGTCTGCTCTCCTTGCAAAACAAAATGGCAGCAGTAGCACTGTCTCAACCTAATTCCGAGTTGTTGCCAATGTGCTCCAGTTCTCTAATCTAGAGTTTCTTCTTTAGATTAAATAATTGAGGAATTGCATAGGAAACCCAAAGCACTGCTATAAGACTAGAGATATTTATCGGATGGGGGGGGGGCGATGAAGGAATTTAATTAGTGGAGGTAGTTTTCCTAAGCACTCATTTGCTCAATGAGCCATAGTTATTATTAACTTCTATTTTGATACCATTCTTCAAACAGTTTCAGGGTGACAAATTCTGATGCATTTCCTGTCCAATTATTCCTTCCGAGAACAATGTGATGCAATTAACAGATCTCAGGAATATGCTTGCAACTTGATTTTCTCAGAAGCGCTCAGTGATTACCATTAGCAGATAGATGATAATGAAATGAAAATATTGTCAAGGACCGGCTTAACAGCAAGCTCTTAAACTCAATGACGAAAAGATATTCGGCTCTAGTTGTTTCCCTCCACAAAATGTTAAATACTCTATTAGAAGCTAATTTGAGGAGGCAGTTTATAATTTCATCAGGCTTCTTGCTGTAGTCAGCAAAACAACTGGCTAAATATTGTGGTGTGTTTCAAAATAATAATAATAATGCAATTCTGTACCAGCTGTCTTTTTTAAGGTACAAAGAAATTAATATGATGGTCTTGGGTTGTTTTTTATTGTTTTCCTACATTTCATATTCTACCTTTTCCTCCATCATGGAAACCGAAGTGGCTTACAACTTACTTCTCAGGTGGTCGCCCATCCAAGCAGTGAACCGACCATGTCCTGCCAGGTAGGCAGACCGTGACCTATAGACTCGCTGTGCATACAAGCTTGTGATCTCCCTTTCAGCTAATATTCTCTACTTTTTCACCCAGTTGACAGAGCTCAAGGAGACTCTAGGTTGAGTACTTGGGAACACTGGATGCACTGGAATGTATAAAGGCGTGCTTACTTTCAGTCCTCAGCTCTCATTCCAGCTCTCCACCAATTTCCCAGCCCAACACCAGAATCCTATACTTGAGTCCAGGGCAGCTGTCTATCAGCTCCATCTGGTACACAGGCTGAGACCCTACCTGCCCGTGGACTGTCTCGCCAGAGTGGTGCATGCTCTGGTTATAATATAGTGCAACTGACTATAGTGCAATAATATAGTGCAACTGACTTTCGGGGTTGGTGTGTTGTGTGACAAACACACAGAGTGAAATGAGATTGAGTGTTTGTGGGGGCGAGGCTTGGTTAATTTCATTGTACACAGGTTGCATATTGACAGTAAAGGTATTCTTATTCTTCTTATTATTATTATTACTACTGCAATACACTCTACGTGGGGCTACCTTTGAAGGTAGCATTACTGTATTTTAATATTTTGTTGGAAACCGCCCAGAGTGGCTGGGGAAGCCCAGCCGGATGGCCAGGGTATAAACAATAAATTATTATTATTATTATTATTATTATTATTATTATTATTATTATTAGTTGCCAGAGCCAACAATCAGCACCAGCCCATGTGATTAGGTGATATCCTATACCACACCAGGTTACCGAAATATACTACTTTAGGACTCTGCTGTCAAGGAGATAGATACTAAAGATAGCTAAGGGCAATCAAAAAGGGTACAGCATGAAAGATGAAAGTAACTCATAGCAGAAAAATATGAGGAAATTTCCTTTTACAAAAAGAAAAGTTAATTAAGGACAGCAGGACTTTCTGTACTTTCTTTGGGATTTCTGAAGAGAGATGTAGCACAAACTTATAATTAAGTCTTCCACAGGTGCCACAGACAGTATCTTCAAGTTTCTTTGACTGCCTGACCTAAAAAAAGAGAAGAGGAAATTAAATTAAATTAAATTAAAATTAAAAATGGCAATGTTGTTTGAAATCTTTGCTGATAAATTTGTCTTGAATGGATAGGATACTGAAAATGCAAGACTCATACCCGCTTCACAAAGTCTCTTTCAGTGATGATGACTGCATTGACTTATTGTAGATGTAGGTATGTCATTTTGTGTCTTACAGGGAGAGGGACCTGTGGAAAGATTTTAACAGAAGGAGGCATGTTTCAGTGGGACTCAAAGCCTGCTTGTAAATAATTCAGTTAAATTGCAAATCAATCTGTAATTTTAAAACAACAACAGTAAATGAACCATTCATTTATGGTTATGAAATTAACAAAAGGAAATCAGAACTGTTAGCTGTGAATGTACTTCCCATTCAAGCTCTGTAGATTAGTCTGCCCCACTCTTTCGGAAAACACACTAATCAACTACTTGAATTTCAGCATCTTTACGGAAGCTCCATAAAAAAATAGTTATCTCACACTGGCTAACTGTAAAAGAAGATCCGAAAAGGTGGCAAAAATTACAGCTGAAATAAAGGTAAATATTAAAGCTAAGCATTCTCTTAGGCTGCTCTTGACAAAAAAAGCGGTGATTTGTAGAGTGAGCTATGCTCTCCCCTCAAAAAAGGGAAGCAAAATGCTTTAAATTCTAACCTTTTCCATGGTCCTTGACAACTGTTTGCAGCTACTAATTCCACCCTCAGTTTTTGCACCATCTCTCTTTCCCCATTTCATTGCTCCCCAAGCAATCCCAGCAAAGGATCACATATTGGGTGTGATGGCATCATATGATCACATATCCAATCAGAGATTGGCTACATAACAATATCATTCAGCTCAAATTAAACCTATTAGCAATGAAGGCAATGCTTTCTATCTTGGTCACAAGAGTGATCAAATCATCTCCAGGGTGACCCAACCAAAAGTATTCACATCCTTTCACAACAAACCCTAGAAAATTGTCCCTGAAAAGGAGGGAGCTCATTTCAATGCTGGTACAGATTTTCATGAAAAGGGTCTTCCTTTCATTTCAGGCTTAATGAATATTCTTAAGGGTTTCTTTTTAATTGAACATAATTACAATATTTGCACAGCACATTATGTTATTCTCAGTGAATGATATAATTAATGTGTATATTGTAGGACAGTGAAAGCAACGATATCGTAAAAAAATCCAAAGAAAAGACAGCAAATGGAGAGCTAATCTATCTGAATTTTACAGAGCATCTTCTACGCTAGCAGTGTTTCAGTTACTTTTTTTGTAAGCCAGAAAACATCTGTGGAAACAGGAATAATGATAGCAATACCAATGCAGTATCTACTTTGGATTCCAGAGAGGATCAGGCCTCCCTGTTTGATAAACAAAGTAATGTTTGATGAATGTGCCCTTTATATCTGTGACACATAATCCTAACTTTAATTGGAATATTTAATAGTGTGTGTTTGTGTGTGTGTGTGTGTGTGTGTGTGTGTGTGTGAAATAGTTTTTCATGTGTCTGCATGTTCAAGGGATAATCCAATAATGTAGAAAGAGCGAGATTAATTTCAGAACCCCATTCTGTCATTTCCTCCCCTCAAATTTAAGCACATTTAAACATGCTTTGTAGAAAACCAGGCCTTAAAAGAAAACTGGCATTATGGAACAACTATCAATGTTATACAAGAATTATGGGTAACAAACAATTTTATTAACCAAAAACTTATGGGTCCATAATATTGGCACTCAGCAAATTCACATAGTGAATTTATATGGACTCATATGCTACAAGTTTTAATAGCTGCAGCTATGAAAGATAACTAGCTGCAGCTATGGAAGTTAACTTTTATAATATGTGGTTCAGATAGTACTTACAAGAAGGTTGTAGGAGATTAATAACATAAATATAAAATGTGAGAGATGAAATACGGATCATGTAATAGCTACAAAACAGGTCTTGCAATAAAATCTAACCTTTGGGGGGGGGGACAATTTACAGACATAATGGGATACCTTTTACATTTAATTATGGGTTCTTTGCTAACTTGGAACATTTCCTGGAATTGTCTGGAATATAACTGTTAGAACAAAATGGGCATGTGGGAGGTAATTCCTGGGACCTGCTACTTGGGACTTGGGAGTAAAGAAAGGAACTTCTCTAGGACTTTTCTGGATCACAGAGTCTTAAGAGTGCAATGGGTTGTGGCTGAAAATGATGTTTCTTTCAAAAAATGTATACACCGCTTGACTGTAGAAAACTTCAACACCTAAAGGTGGCCTGAGCCAGGTCAAGATTACATTTATCTAGTTAATAGGGAGATGCCATTAGCCTCCTGCCATAATCAAATGGCCACATATTTTTAATCCACTGCGGATCTCCTTTGTTTTAAAGTTAATAAAGTTCTGGTGCTACCCAACCCAGTATCAACTGCCTTGCCTCTTTATTCCAGCTTTGGGTGCAACGATATCTCAATTCTCTAAACAATAAAAACATTATTGAAGCTACGGTCAGTGTTTGGACTGACAAAATTAACCTATCTTGAAAGACCACACCAGGGAAAATGCCTGTTAATATTTTAGAGGAAATGGGAATTATTTGTTGCATACAGTGGTGCCCCACAAGACGAATGCCTCGCAAGACGAAAAACCCGCTAGACGAAAGGGTTTTCCGTTTTTCGATGCGCTTTGCAAGACGAATTTCCCTATGGGCTTGCTTCGCAAGATGAAAACGTCTTGCGAGTCTTGCAATTTTTTTTGCTCCCCCCCCTTTTTCTAAGCCGCTAAGCCGCTAAGCGCCTTTTAGCCGCTAAGCCTTTAATAGCCGCTAAACCGCTAATAGCGCTAATCCGCTAAGCCACTAGTAGGGTTGCTTCGCAAGACGAAAAAACCGCTAGACGAAGAGACTCGCGGAACGGATTATTTTCGTCTTGCGAGGCACCACTGTATTGGGAATATAAGATTCTCTATAAGATTTTACCCCTCCCCATGCAATTTATTGTACTTTTAGAATGAAATGCATACTGTAGTGATATTTCATTAAATATATATATATATCATAACGTGACACTGTATTTTCTCTATATTATTTTAACTACTTTTTTCTCAGAAGATGTTTCTCTCAGAGAGGTTTTGAGACCAAAAAATGGCCTCTTGGCAGACTTTTCTCTACTTCTCTGCTCCAGTTTCTTCCTTCCTTCCTTCCATTCTTCCCTGAACAACATCTTGGAAGGTAGCCAGGTCCAGGACACTGTAGAGGATATATGGTGAGCGCAGTTGGTGCAGTATTAGTGGCAACAGCAGAAAAATAAAGAGTCTTAGGATAGAGTGATGCATCCTCTGCTAGCTGGCCACATCAAGTCTGCTAAGCTAATACCTACAGCCTGTGAACCCCATGAATCAATTTCACAGACAACCAGGCTCTGTTCCCAGGTGGACAACATCAGGATACAGATCAGTACTCTGGTGAGAAGAGGAAGGAAAAAAATTGCTTCCTGATCCCGGGAATGGGGTGGTTTCACACACTCTGCCTATCACAGCACCAGGATGGTGATGGCTCATTCTGGTGAACAGGGGTGACCAAAGAGGATCTGCATCCCCAACATGGTGTTTGGATGGGATTCCCCCCTCTTCTTGATTATCAGAATGAAATGATGACTAGGAAAGGTGTTGATGGTGATTGCTATCCCAGTTTCACAGTGATGGGGATGGAAAGCTCTTGTTCTCCTGATCGGATAGATCTGATGAGCAGCAGAAAGGGGCGAGATGGGAAGAGTTGTTTGCACATTGTATGTGTGTAAGTGGGAAGGAGAACTGAGACTTTCCTGGGACCGCTTCATCAGTCCTTTAACAAATGTGAGATTTGAATTGGGACCAAGTTAGTTATATTCATTAATTCCAATAGCTCTACTCTTAGTGTTGGGTACAACTGCTCGGTTTGAAGTCCAATTTCTTTACTCTGCTACACATTGGTTCAATGATCTGCTTTGTAAATAAACATCATACTGTGTTGTAAAGCCAGTGCACAAGCCAGAAATATAGAGGCCTAAATAGAGCCACAGGGACATTCCAGACCCTTATATTCAGAAAATACTATACCACTCTTCTGCATATTGCTCTTTGTAGGATCAGCTCCAGCCACTACCGTCATCACTGCATTTTCCTGAAGCGAAACTTATGGACAGTTTGGAGGTTCGAGCCTCAAGGAAAGAAGTCAAGAAAATGTGAGGTGGATGAAGAAATGATGCTAAAATTAAGATTAAGGGTAAGAAGTTTTCGCTCACTCATGGCTTTAACCTTGAAGTTGGGCACTATTTTAACATTTAATCCCCCCCCGAAGGGGTGACCATTGAACAGGGGCAGTTTTGCTTACTTTAGCAATGGCAGCTTTTGTGATGCATCACCCTTTTAAAATCCCTTAGATATTGTTGTTGCTTGAAAAAGTGGCGGCAGTCTTCTCCTCTCATTTCCCTTGCCCTGTATCCCCTCTAGAACTTTAAATTAAAGCTCTGGCTGCTGGAGCTGTTGTTTTGACCACTGTGGTTTTAATTTAATATAATGGAGGGCATGAGGGGAATGGAAGAGGAGAGGAAGCTCACTGCTGCTGTCACAGGTGGTGGCATTAAAAGCTTTTTAAACGGAGCTCCTGTCATTTCTAGGGAAAGCAGGCCCCCACACAGCTCAGCTTGCAACATACTGAACCAGCCGTCTACAGATTGGGGTCAGCCAGTTCAATGCAGCCTTAATGAAGAATAATGAAATTTCTTTTTAAGTTACCACAGAATATCACTTAAAGTGATACCTGAGGCAAATCAACAGGTTCCTGTTCGGGCACAATGCCTCTGGAATTGGGAAGGAATACAAATTACGGTACCTACATGAGTTTGATCAAACTGTGGGAGGCAGTGGAAGACAGGAGTGCCTAGCGTGCTTTGGTCCATGGGTCATGAAGAGTTGGACATGACTAAACAACTAAACAACAACAACAAATTATGGTTAAGTTCAGATATCTATGTGACATTCCATTTGTGTAGATCCACACTAATGTGCACATATATCAAACCATGGCCATAACAAAGTATTCTACAGTGGTGCCCCACAAGACGAATGCCTCGCAAGACAGAAAACGGTTTTCCGTTTTTGAGCTGCTTCGCAAGACGAATTTCCCTATGGGCTTGCTTCGCAAGACGAAAACGTCTTGTGAGTGTTCTGATTTTTTTTCGCTCCCCCCCTTTTTCTAAGCCACTAAGCCGCTAATAGCCTTTTAGCCGCTAAGCCTTTAATAGCCGCTAATCCGCTAAACCGCTAATAGGGTTGTTTCGCAAGACGAAAAAACCGCTAGACGAAGAGACTCGCGGAACGGATTATTTTCGTCTTGCGAGGCACCACTGTATTTTATTGATACATGCATCAGGAAAGAAAAGCTGGTAATAGCTCTTCGTTATATGTATCATTTGGAGCAGGAACCGGCAAGCCACTCTAGTATCCCTGCCAAGAAAACTCCATGGACAAAGACAACAGGCAAATTAAAAGACGCTTGCTTCTTGGGAGAAAAGCAATGACAAACCTAGACAGCATCTTAAAAAGCAGAGACATCACCTTGCCAACAAAGGTCCACATAGTTAAAGCTATGGTTTTCCCAGTAGTGATGCATGGAAGTGAGAGCTGGACCATAAAGAAGGCTGATCGCCGAAGAATTGATGCTTTTGAATTATGGTGCTGGAGGAGACTCTTGAGAGTCCAATGGACTGCAAGAAGATCAAACCTCTCCGTCTTAAGGAAATCAGCCCTGAAGCTGAGACTTCAATACTTTGGCCACCTCATGAGATGAGAAGACTCCCTGGAAATGAACCTGATGTTGGGAAAGATGGAGGGCACAAGGAGAAGGGGACGACAGAGGATGGGATGGTTGGACAGTGTTCTCAAAGCTACCAGCGTGAGTTTGACCAAACTGCGGGAGGCAGTGGAAGACAGGAGTGCCTGGTGTGCTCTGGTCCATGGGGTCACGAAGAGTCGGTCATGACTAAACAACAACAACATATGTATCATTTAGCAAAGCAAAATCACGGTAACCATTGCAACGTTGCAAAGCATACGCATAGTTGTACATGGGAGTGAAATGAAATGTATGAAAAATGTATCATAAGAATTTGTCACAAGGACATAGTTCCACCGGGGAGTAAATAAGAAAGGAAGCATAAAATGTCTTTGATTTTGATTATCAGCATCTTTCCTAGGCAAATGTTTCTTAAGGCTCATAGCAAATGTATGTAATTTGAGCGCAGTGTGGTAGTATTAAAATGTTTTTTTTTAAAAAAATAAGTTAATAGGATAAGGTACCAGAAAGGATTACCTACCACTAAATAGCAGTGAGGATTAGCCATTATCCTGTCTATACAGGCATCTTAACGTGGCCAAAGCTGATAGAATGCAACAGGGCCATGCAAAAAATACACATCTCCTGCTTCCTTTCCTAAGCATATTAAAATCAGGTTGACTAAAGCCCATAGCTAAATAGCTCATGTGGCAAATAAGCCCTAACTCGCACAATGTAGAAAAAGCAGTGTTGGGTTGAGGTTTTGGGTGCCCTTAAGAAAGCTGTCCTGGCTGAGTCCTGTCATACTGCTCCTGCTATCTCTCATTGACATTTTCCCATTACCTGTGGGCTTCGCTGCCTAGAGAGAAAGGGCAGATAAGCAGCCTCCTTCTCCTTCTCCTTGGACCAGTCACTCAGGCATCATGCACACTTCTGTTGTCCCACAATTTCTAGACACAGGTCTGAGTGGTTTTCCTTTTGTCTTGCCACTTTCCCCAGGAAAACTTGTGGTTCACTGCTGGATCAGAACAAATGTCAATCCGGTTTTCTGCAGATTGATGTTTATTCTGACTCTGCAGTAAACAATGGGATTTCCTTGGGCACAGGCAGATTTAGGGCAGCATGACCACACTGGGTGCTGAGCTGAGGTGGGTGCCACAGGGCATCATGACTATGACCTAGTGCATGTGTAGAACAGAAAGTGAGAAGTGGTTGGCCACACAGAGGGCACAGCTGAAATTTGTTCATCCTTTCCTGGGGAAAGTGGTGTGATGAAAGAAAAACATTCCCAAATACTAGGCAGCCTGTGGAAAGCCCTCCCACCAGATGTCAAGGAAATAAACAGCTATCTAACTTTTAGAAGACATCTGAAGGTGGCCATTCTTCTTCTTCTTCTTCTTCTTCTTCTTCCTCGACAGATCATAAGTTATAGGTCTCCTGCTATCTGGGTTTTGGGGTGTTGTCTCAGCCACCCTTCCAGGGCTCTACAGACATAGAAGCCATCACATGGATCATTGAGATGCAAACATTCACAGAAAAAGGTATTGGTTGCTCAACCCAGATCCTTTAGGTGCACTAGGTATTGAAGCACCTCATCCTATTTGCCACTTGGCTCAAGGAACTACTCAGAGCTTTGGAATTCAAAGATTTAAGTGAAGCCTAAGCCCTAGCATATGATTTAAGTGTCGATGTAATTGTTAGGATTCTTGCACCATGTTTGCAGTCATGGGATTGTTGTCTATCACATGACAGTGTATGCTTTTATTCCACAGTGTGGGAAGTGACGGAGACAGGATGTTTTGGTGTTACTGTGTTCCATGATGTGGGACTATTGTCTTTTGTTTCTTTATCTTTGCTGTCTGATGAGAAAGAGGAAGGAGCTAAGTCAGAATGCTCTGAGTGTATTATATGTAAATAAAATAGATTAGCCAAGATGCTAAGCTATTGAGTCTGTTACGTCTCTTGGTATCAGTCTCTGTGCTGTTCGGACTGGAGAAAGCTTTTGGAGCTCCCGACCAACCAGGAGGGAGAGGACATGCCAGTTGGGCATGTGTCTCTACCAGGGTCCCACATGAGAGTAGGACGATCCTAACAATAATGATGTAATGTAGTACTCCTTGCATCACATTGATTCTCCAAGGTTCCAAAGTTGGTCTGGTAATGGCTCTGATACCTGCAGTGCCTACGGTGCCAATACACAAAATGATCCATCTGGAAACCAGATAATGTGTCAGTTATGTTATGATCAAGGCCCACCCACCTCTTAGCCCACTAATTATTGGCTAATTCAGCCAGCAGGCTTGTAATCCACTTCCCAGGCAACAAGGAAGCCCATTGTTGACTCCCCGCCAGACAAGAAACTTCTGTTGTTGCAGTCCCCATTTCAGACAGTATAGCGGAAGCAGAATCTGGCCTGCAATGTTGCTGTATCTACAGTAAGTTGAGCAGACCTGCCTAATGAAGTAATTGTTCTTCTGTTCTTCTGGAGTCTGCCATGGTACATGGTGTGCAGCTGTGTGAGTAAATGGACGAAGGACCCACTTAAGAATTTTACAGAAGTAGGGAGATATTTTCATAGGAATGCTAGAGGAATTCGATGAATTCCGATATGAACTAACCTGAACTGCACATCTCAGCCTAACATAAGGATTGGAACTTAGCTGTTAATCAGTGTTTGCACTTCCCAAATGTCCCAACACAATTTTCAGCTCAAAAGCCTGAATCAAAACAGGTTTTAATATGTGTATTTTGAAAGAAAATATGTTTAATTCATACCTCAAGAGAAAATACATTAAAATATGCACTGAAATGGAAATGTTTGTGCAGCCTTTTTTAAAAATAATAATAATCAAAATCAAAATTTGTAGATTCAAGCAGAAACAGGACAAAACAGAATGATGGGGGAAAACATGCAAAAATAATGCATACTGGAAATAAACTGACTTGCCCATCCCAACGTTTTCCTCAAGGTTTTAAAAAGCGCATTCTTGGATATATTCAAGGTACTTTGCAAAGCAGACATGTAGTGTAGCAGCACTTATTTTTTACTTTTCCGTTCCTCAGAATCACTATAGCAACATCACTGGTAAAAGTTAAAGATCTATCTTTTTTTTTTCCTCCTGTGAAAAAGGAGTGTGCTTGTTATGCCAAAGAGATTCTGCAAAGTTTGCAAAGTTCACGTTTCCAGTTATGACCTATAGGTTGACAATATTTCATATTCAGACACCTGCCTATACTGCACATAGCATCAACACTATATAGCAGTGTATCTGCCCCATATAGACTCCTCATTCTCACAAATGACACAGCCATGCAGTTTGTACCCAACTGTGGCTCTGCATTCTCTGAAGATACTTGCACAAGGCAGGGACTACTGAAGCCCTGTCTACTTTGAGCTCCGGAGAGAAATACCTGATTATTAATACCTTCTGATTATCTCCCAAATGTCTTGCATGCATCACTCCGTTGGGATTTAATTTTTTTTCAATGCACGAGGGCTGGGGAACAGCACAAGCAAAGTAGCTGGCTACACTGGACTGCTCTGTGGCATCCCATTCAACCCGCCAAATAAGTTGCCGTCTTTACACCTTTAAGGTTGGAGGTCCAAATGAACTTCTAGTTTGTTTATACATTGTGAATACAGTGGTACCTCGGGTTAAGTACTTAATTCATTCCGGAGGTCCGTACTTAACCTGAAACTGTTCTTAACCTGCAGCACCACTTTAGCTAATGGGGCCTCCTGCTGCTGCCACACCACCAGAGCATGTTTTCTGTTCTCAACCTGAAGCAAAGTTCTTAACCTGAAGCACTATTTCTGGGTTAGCGGAGTATGTAACCTGAAGTGTATGTAACCTGAGGTACCACTGTAGTATGAAGGCTATCATTTCTGCACTGTGTTTCACATTCCCAATCCCAGCTGTATCATGAGGAAGGCAATCCATAGACAAACTTATAAAGGAAAAAGGGAACAACAAGAGCGAGAATGGAATTGCAATCTGAGTTTTGGGATATCATGTAACTGATATAACAGTGGCAAAAAAGAAAAAAAGAAAAAAAAAGACACGACTCCATGAGATGTCTGGCCCACAAGTGACTTGCATTAAGTCATATGGCCAGAAGGTGTGGATAGAAGCCTTACCATGGAGATTGTGCGTCATTGCTTTGAGTGTAATACATGGGTGTCCATGAGGAAGGAAGGGGGTAGTTGACAACGTGGATGAATCATAATTCCAAGATTTCCAGTTAGTACATTTCTAACATTTGCAGATATGAGGCAAAACATACAGGCATGGTTATTCCTACTCTTTTCTTATGTTAGAAACTAGCCTGCTTTCCATTTCAATGCCCCCCCCCCTTTGGCAAAACCCCTGGAAAAATCCCTGCAGCTGTCCATGCAGAGTTAATCTCCATGGACTCAATAGGACTGAAGTTTACTGCATGCGGGCACACACACACACACACACACACACCAATCTGAGGACAAGATTTTAAAATGGATGGCATTAATTGGTAAAAGCATTTGTAGTGTCTAGGTCCTTCTCTCAACAAGCATCCCTTCCACTTTATTTGTTGGCTTCTATTTACTGGAAAGTGCATTGTTTTGATCTAGTAAGTCACAAGTCTTGCAGGAAGTCATGGTAAATGATTCAGAGACCAATTCGAGTGAAGGTTTCGAATACTAAGCGAGAGACCCTAGGCTGGTTTTTTTTTGCAATTACAATCACCATTATAAGAGGATTCTTGTGAAAAATAAATGATGTAAAGGGAAGGAGAGAGGCAAAGGAGCTGAATGGCTTGAACACTGGCAAAACTGCATCAAATCCAACATTAATTTTATGAAATCTTCAGGTAATCCTGGGATTCAGGAGAAAAAGAATGCAGGGCAGAATGAACCAGCTAAATAATGAAGGGATTGATTGATTGAGATTTACGTACTCTTCTCTAGTCTGGTTCTACTTCATGTAACTACTAACTACTAGTACCAAGAAACTCCTGTGAGCTGAGAATAAAAGGCAGAAGGAGCTCAAGAGAGATTTGGGTGGAAGAGTGGGGAAATGGCCTCTCTCTGTCTATCTCTACATGCCCCAGCTTTTTGATAGCTTGTGCGCTGAAGTCATGACCCCATGGTAATAACATGAGTTTGTTGCTATGGAAATGATTCCCTCACCACAAATTAGTTTCACTTCACCTCAGGAACAAATAGGAGGAACAGAGCCCCATAGTGGGAGGAAACCTTTGTTTAAATGCAAATGAATCTGATAACGAGGAACTGGTGTGAGAGCATCACAAATGAGATCTATGTTCTGTGCTGAGATCTTGTCTACAGATGTAACAAAAAGAGATATGCACCATACCATCTATGGCTGTGTACACACAACCAGTTTAAGACACGGCTAGGTCACCCCCCCCCCAAAAAAAAAAAAAATTTGGGTCAAAGCTACTTTAAGGGAAAACACATCAAAACGCAGTATTTCATAAGAAATGACAGGTTAGATACAGGATAGGTGTGGGTTGTGCCTAATGTTATGTGTACATCACATCCCAAATCAGCAATGGGAGCACACCAGATGCAGAATAGCCAGGAGTGCATAGTGCATTCATAGTGCATAGATCTCTGTTATCATTCATTCATTCATTCATTCATCATTTTATATGTATGCCACCTTTCCGAATTAATACGTAGTTTTATACATATGCTACCTTTCCGTAGTTAAAACAATGCTCAAGGTGGCTTACAACATGACAAGATTTACATAATTACCAACATAACAAACGTCATAAACAATAAATAAAACACATCAAAAAGTACAGTACCAAATGTAAAACAATTTCACATAAATCATAACATCTAAAACTAAGAATACAGCATTATTATCAACCACAATTTAAAATGGCATACATAAAAAAGACAACATTTTAAAAAGCAGAGACATCACCTTGCCAACAAAGGCCCGCATAGTTAAAGCTATGGTTTTCCCAGTAGTGATGGATGGAAGTGAGAGATGGACCATAAAGAAAGCTGATCGCCGAAGAATTGATGCTTTTGAATTATGGTGCTGGAGGAGACTCTTGAGAGTCCCATGGACTGCAAGAAGATCAAACCTCTCCATTCTTAAGGAAATCAGCCCTGAGTGCTCACTGGAAGGACAGATCCTGAAGCTGAGAAAACTCCCTGGAAAAGACCCTGGTGTTGGGAAAGAGAAGGGGACGACAGAGGACGAGATGGTTGGACACTGTTTTTGAAGCTACTAACATGAGTTTGACCAAATTGTGGGAGGCAGTGGAAGACAGGAGTGCCTGGCGTGCTCTGGTCCATGGGGTCATGAAGAGTCGGACAAAACTAAACAGCTAAACAACAACAGCAGATAAAAAAAGCAATTAGAAAACAAAAACGGAGCCCTCTCTGCCCAGCAGCAGCGGCAGTAACAGTCCAATATGGAGCCCATCAGGGCCAGCCCCAAGCCAGGTGGAGAGAAGCAGGGCAGGGCCCTTCAGGCTCCCAGCAGGTCAGTTATCACCATCCTTAGGGTGATGCAACCTGGGGCACTCCAAAGATTGTTGGACTACAACTCCCATCAGTCCCAGCCAACACAACCAATGGTCAGGGAAGATGAGAACTGTAGTCTAGCAATAGTGGCACCACATTGGCTATATACTATTACGGAAACTTCCAGTGCAACCCTGATATGCACACAATGTCTCTCTCTCTCTCTCTCTCTCTCTCTCTCTCTCTCTCTCTCTGTGTGTGTGTGTGTGTGTGTCAATCATGCACATTCTGTGAATAGAAAAAAATAAAAATCTCCTTGATCTGGACAATGCTGGATACTGTGGAAAAGTGTCCCTTGAAAGTGAAGTTACTGCAACATTTTGTTGCAAAGCTCCTCTGCGTATTTTCCTCTTCTTTGCATGCATATCAACTTTGCCTCCCAAAACCAACAATTGCCTCTTAAAATAAGACAGTTCTGTCTTTGAGGCCTCAGACACGAATCAGAAATATCCACTTTTCATATGTACCTCTGTTGATATTCATCTTGGTTCAGCTGCAGCAGCTTCACTCTCTCTGCAGTCAAAGTGCAGAAGATGAGACTGCTCACAACCTCGCACCTTCTGGTAGTGATATATCTCATCATTAGGAAACTAACTTGCTGTACGGTATCAAGGCTTTTCTTGTCAAGTTCACAGTCTTGTCATCACTTAGAGGTTTTATTATACCTTAAGTACAGTGGCCCATAATAGGGTATTTCAGAAGACGTGAGCTGCTTCATTGTCGTGGTTTAATGCTTTGGATGCTCTGAAAAAATATGTGAGCTGAGAGACACTGCAAAAGTAACTTGAAATATGATTGAAGGGCAGTGTAAAATACCCATACTGTAATAAATTAATTGTTGCTAGAATGGTGCTATAATCACAAAATAATGCTGTAGAAAATTAGATGCTGTTAAGTAAAAGTGTCAGCCATAGTAGTCAAAGCTCCCCAAAGATTTAGTGGGATTTTGGTATAATGTTAATGGTACTTTACCTCTACGCCATCTTCTGCTTTATAACAATTGCAAGTGGGGCACCGCAACAAAATGTTGTTTGTGTGGTGTGTGAGACTTCAGAGTTCCTCCAACTCCAGAAGGAATGGGAAAAGCTGAGAAGGGGCAATGTTGAAGGGACAGATTGAGCCAGTTGTCAGCTGACCCAGTTTGTGGCTTCAAAGACATCCCCCCTCACGTGAGAGGCTGTCCAGCCTGATCTGTCCTTTCAAAGGCATCTCTCCCCCCTCTAAGCCTTCTCAGGTCAGGGCCCAAGAAAACTTTTGGAAGGCTTCTGAACAAGCTCTGATGTAAAAGTGTTGTTGTTGTTGTTTTTTTTGGGGGGGGGAGACTGACTCAGCTGCACAGCCTCAAATAAATGTGTTGTGAAGTGCAATATACAAATGTGACACTAGTTGGTGACAGTGAGCTATGCAAAATTGAATGTATTTTTCAAAAGGTTTTTTTTATAAAAAATAAATATCATAGCGTTTTTTACATGTGTGCAGATTCTACCTGGGTGAGTTACCTCTCATCTAGGAGTACCTCCTGTTATGAGTCACAAGACCACTGACTGTGACCCTGCAGGATACAGACTAGAAATTTGAGAACAGGCGGCACTGTCAGCAAGAACTAAGCATAGACCAGGAGATCCTGGGATTGTATCTGAAATTGGGTAAATACGAAAGGTGTTATTGAGGTCACTTTACCTGTGTGAAATGGGTTCCTGTATATTTCTGTAGAGCACCTCAGGAGATCCTGGGGTGGCCCTCTGCAGAAAGGTCACAGCAGTGCACAGAACTTTTAGTATTTTCTTTGTGTCCCACTGATGGGGAGAGCGTGTTTTGCAGTGATGCAGGAAAGAGCTTTCTATATTTTGACACCCTGCTTGTGGAAGATCATCTGCTAGATGAACTCTGAGCACCAACAGTTCTATCTTTTCAGGACACAGGTAGTGCTGTGGTCTAAACCACTGAGCCTCTTGGGCTTGCTCATTGGAAGGTCAGCAGTTCGAATCTGTGTGACGGGGTGAGCTCCTATTGCTCTGTCCCACCTTCTGCCAACCTAGCAGATCGAAAGCATGCCAGTGCAACTAGATAAATAAGTACCACTGAAGCGGGAAGGTAAACAGCATTTCCATGTGCTCTGGCTTCCGTCACGGTGTCCCATTGCGCCAGAAGCGGTTTAGTCCTGCTGGCCACATGACCTGGAAAGCTGTCTGTGGACAAATGCCAGCTCCCTTGGCCTGAAAGCGAGATGAGTGCCTCACTCCATAGTTGCCTTTGACTGGACTTAACCATCCAGGGGTCATTTATCTTTACTTTTTTAACTTTTCAGGACCAAGTGAAAAAAAATGTGTTTGCCATAGATAAGCAGATATATATATATATATATATATATTTGCTTTCGTAGATTTTCACGGGTACAGGAATGCAACTCTTACACGGGAAGACACCCGAAGACACCAAAACCTGCATATATATATATATATATATATATATACACACACACACACACACACACACACACACACACACGAGAAAGAGAAAAGGAGAGAGAGATGGGGTAGCTTGTTCGCTCTTCATTGGTTTTATAGCTTTGCCGCAATCATTGATAACCTGACTTCAAGATCTATTGTGATGAAGGATGTGCTGTAGATAGTTATGTCTCATAAAATAAATAAAATATAGATGTGTATTTTGTAACTGCAGAAATGTACCTGAGTACAAAATAATGTGAGGAAGAGATTTGGATGTAAATGCAGTAAATGAAACGACACTAAGTAGAACAGAAATTGCATGGTCAATGAGGGCAAGAGGGCTAATCTTGCTATGTTTTATTCATCAAATTCTCAACAAATTTTCGCTCACAAGACACCAAAAACACCCCAGGATTATCTCACTGGAACAAAGCCCCATTGATTGATTGTGTCGTGTGACACAATTGTCATCTGCCTGCAGCTCTGCAGATATGAGCCATTTCATAAACGTCACTGCATGCAGCACAATTATTATATTTAGATTTGATCTATTTGTCCTTGTTGGCTGGGCTTTACCTACAGTCACTTTGACTGATGAGTGAGCTACACAGGCTATTTCCCTACGATTGTATGTAGCTTTGTAGAACGTTGGCCCCAACACCTAATTTCTCACTTCTGAGATAATACTGACTTGAATTTTCCATGCTATTTTGACACACCTTGGTGAAGACTAAATGTGTTTCCTCTAGCTACTGATATGCTTTGTCCTGACAGACTACAAATCACTTTACTGCTGCTGTATTCTGTTTGGCTGGTTCCAACTTCATTATTCCAGCCTTCCGTTGCCTATGCCGATCTGATATTGTCTTAAATGACTTGGAATATTTGAAGGCCTCACGCTGACTTCTTTGAGTATCATGGTCCAAAAATAAATCTAAAGACCACATTATTATTAGGAACATAGGATGCAAAATAAATCTAAAGGAGGAGTATGAGCTATAGCTCTTTGTCTTGGAAAAGAGGCAGATTTTGGGAAGCGTGCATGGTTCTGCTGCACTGGGCATTGAGCCTGGGGGGGGCGCTGCAGGGCATTGAAGCAATGACGTAGTGAATTGGGCAGAACGGAAGGTGAGAGGTGGGGGGGCACTGAATTTTGGCCTCACACAGAGCACTGTTGAAATGTGAAAGACCAGAGTCTGCCCCTGCTAGGAAAACCAGTGCAATTTGTTGAGCTTCCCAGCTTCCCACACCCCCTTGAAATTTAGGGTCTAGTCTGTGGAGGTTACTGCTCTTTCAGACTTTTAGAAGACATCTGAAGGCAGCCCTGTTTTGGGAAGTTTTTAATATTTGATGTTTTATTGTATTTTTAATATTTTATTGGAAGCCACCCAGAAAGAAAAGCACTGGATAGATAGATTATACAGTGGTACCTCGGGTTAAGAACTTAATTCATTCCGGAGGTCCGTTATTAACCTGAAACTGTTCTTAACCTGAAGCACCACTTTAGCTAATGGGGCCTCCTGCTGCCGCCGACCTCCGGAGCACGATTTCTGTTCTCATCCTGAAGCAAAGTTCTTAATCTGAGGTACTATTTTTGGGTTAGCGGACTCTGTAACCTGAAGCAAATGTAACCTGAAGTATATGTAACCCGAGGTTGTTGTTGTTTAGTCGTTTAGTTGTGTCCGACTCTTCGTGACCCCATAGACCAGAGCACGCCAGGCACTCCTGTCTTCCACTGCCTCCCGCAGTTTAGTCAAACTCATGTTGGTAGCTTCAAGAGGTACCACTGTATATATCCAGTAGAGGTACCACTGTATATATCCAGTAGAGTAGAGACATAAGTCATCATAATTTTCATTGCAGCAGATCTTTGTCACTCAAAAACTTCAGTTGATTTGGACTGTCTGGCTGTTTTTGTGTAGAATTGTGGCTGTGGTAAAAATAAATTGTTGTTGTTGTTGTTGTTGTTGTTGTTGTTGTTGTTGTTGTTGTTACTATTATTAGGCTGGGAGAGGCAGGAATTGGGACTTTGATGGAGCTATTCAGAATTCCATACAAGACTAGAGTTAAAATCTTAAATCAGGCTCCACAACGTAATGATCAACTTTCATTAGACACACTTTTTTTACAGATTAATTTTTGGTCTTTCTCATGTGGTACAGCTTTCTCTCTCTCTTTAAATGTAACCAATAGTGCTGGCAATTATAGCTGACACTGTGCTTTAATTATTGTCTTTGTTTTTATGTCATCTGTGTGCCTACCCACCTCACCCAGGAGGATGCCGCCTCTCTCGGAGAAACAGTGCCCATAATAAATAATCAAAGGCCTACAGAATTTCAAGTTCTCCTTGAACAAAGCACAAGACTCTCATCTCTTTTCCCCTTGACTTTTGGGGGAGCATACAAATACAGCACATAATCCTTTCCCTTGTAGTGAATTGTTTAAAGAAGGGTAAGGCAGAAATCCTAGAATTAGAGGCAGAGTTCAAAAGCCTCATACCGCCAGCTCCATGGTCCTTTACTGATGTGACCCCTAGGGAGCCAACCAAAGCAAAATTGCCCTCAATAATTTATTTAACTGCCAAGGACTTTAGGTTTGTTTAAGGCAATGTCAGAAATATTGTTAGCAGAGATTGGAGGGGAAGGGGGAAAAGGAGAAGAAGAAAAACAATGATACTTGCTGTTAAATTTGTTTCAGAACATTCCCACTAGGCAATCTGCGGGAGCAATGCCTCAGACATGGATTTGTGTATTCCTAGGTAATTGGATATTTCAGTTTGGATCTCTGTCTCTTTCCTCCCCCAACTCCATTTTGCCTCAGTAGTTCTGTCTATCGTGCTCTTGAAGCAGTAAATCACATAACTTCCATAACTGCCCTTCCTATCAGTTCAGAATTTAGATAGGAATATTTAGAAATGCCCATTTCCTTTGAGAAGAAACTTTTAAAGAACAATTTCTGGTAAATCACCAGGGAAAGACTTTTTTTTCTTTTTTGCTTTCTACCCCCACCTGATTTTTCTTCTCCCCACTACGTTGTATAACACCCACACACACACACGCTCTGGTTTTCAGAAAGCTTCCTTCTCTCTTTTTTACGTATGCTGGAGATAAAATGTTTTCTTAACACTTAATGAGATCAGAGAACCATGTTTAATGTGTTTAAAAGAACCTTGATCTGCAGACATGTTTCACCTAGTCTCATTGATTAGCCAGAACTGAAGATTTATCCAAAGATATAGATCTGGTGGCTTAAAAAAGACATACAACCTAATTCCACAGCTGCTTCGTTGCTGCCAGTCTAACTTTTCAAATGGTAACTCAGCAACACGCTCTGCTAGTGTGGAATGCAGGTGCCTACTTATTAGGCACTCTTTTCCTCATCGTTGCACCTTTGCTCCAGAACATTCTCTTATGTTTCATTCAGCTTCGGTATGACATGTTTTAAACCTGGAAACCTTAGAAACGATGCCTGCTTTGCTAACGATCAGCAGGATATGGCAGTGCAAGAATATTGCTTCAAAGAAAGAGAGAAGAAACAAGGGGGGGGAATTCCAAGGAATCCAACCCATCCCGATTGGTTTCATTTTAAGCACCGCAACATATGAGGTCATTGGAAGATGTTCACTGGAGCTTCTAACTCTGTGGTCTGTTTCTGAGAGCCACAACCCAACATGGCAGCGTTGTGTGTGTAGGCATTTTGTGTGAAGGGATATTCAGTCGCATGAGCCCTGACTTACTCTTACCCAGGTTCACCACATTAGAAGAACTAGACCGCTATTATAGACCTTCTTCCTCTGGAGCATCTCTCATCCAAAATATCCTACACCTGCAGTGACTGTTTTTTCAAGAATACACAGCTTGGAACACACCAATTCAAACATAGCCAATAGCCATGATTTGGGGCCCACTGGCTGCTGGTATCTACCTATCTATCTATCATCTATCATCTATCTATCTATCGTCTATCATCTATCATCTATCATCTATCATCTATCATCATCTATCATCTATCATCTATCTATCATCTATCTATCTATCTATCTATCTATCTATCTATCTATCTATCATCTATCATCTATCTATCATCTATATCTATCTATCTATCTATCATCTATCATCTATCATCTATCATCTATCATCTATCATCTATCATCTATCATCTATCATCTATCATCTATCATCTATCATCTATCATCTATCATCTATCATCTAATCTATCTATCTATCTATCATCTATCTATATCTATCATCTATCTATCATCATCTATCTATCTATCAATCAATCATCTCTCATCTATCTCTCATCTATCTATCTATCATCTATCTATCATCTATCTATCTATCATCATCATCTATCTCTCTATCTCTCTATCTCTCTATCTCTCTATCTCTCTATCTATCTCTCTATCTCTCTATCATCTCTCTATCTCTCTATCTCTCTATCTCTCTATCTCTCTATCTCTCTATCTCTCTATCTCTCTATCTCTCTATCTATCCATCCAACCACACACACACCCCTCTGCAGTTCAAAGCAGCACAATCCTGGAGATTTATTGGGACCCCAGCGGGCAACCGTTCTGTTGGATTTGGCTTGCTGTTCTCGTGATTTGCCAGCCTGTTTGATGGATATGAACAATGTCGAGTGAGATCTTCGAAACTGGATGGGGTGCTCAGTAAGATTTCTAGTTGTCTGAGGAGAGGCTCAGAAACGGAAACAATTATGCAAAGGATAGAGATTCAAATTTGCAGTGAGCAAATCCAGCTTTAAATTCTTTTTCCCTCTCTGTGTGTGGAGAGAGCACATAAAGCCCTAACTGTAGCTTATGGATTCATGTGCCTATGGAAGAATTCCAGACTGCCTTCTTGTCCTTTTCTGTCTGAAATGAGGAATCTGACCATTGGGGGGCAGGGGAGAAAATGAAGAATGTGTTGATTTATAGATTACACACACATGGACACACAGTTACAAAGGTATCTGTATGATAATCTCCCTGCATCGTTCTCCTTGTGATGGGGAAATATCCTTTCACTTATCTTTGACATCACAGCAGGGTTTATTTGCACTCTACTGAACCACTTTCTATGGGTCCAAGTGGGTGGCTATCAAATACAAATCATCTAGTGAGGGTGGACGCAATGAGAGAACACGGTGACTCAGAAGAAAGCAAATTAAAACATACAGGCTCCTTAATCAGGAAGGGTCAGGAAGAGAAAATGAAAATAGCAGAGCACTGTCTATTGAGGGGCTGGTTAACATTCACTCCTCATTTCACTCACTGGAATACAACAGCAAGTCACTCCTGTGGGGGAAAATGTATAATTCCCTCACACAATCTGTGTATGGGGCCAATTCTTTCTGTTTTCAAGTTCCTCACCAAAGCCCACCTTTTCTTTGGATTAACTATTTTGTTGCCCTACTAAAATGAAGCCTCAGTGAACATCAGTAGCACATCCAGTCCATAGGCATTAGAATGGCAGGACAGAAATTGCTATATTAGATACATGCAGTGCTTTTTTTTCTTTAAAAAAATGTTTAGGGGTACTCTCATTTTCCCACTTGTATTGAAATACTGCCCCTCAATGAGGCCAGACTTAGATTCATGAAATGTTTAGGGGTCTATGTACCCCTGTGTACCCCCAGGGGAAAAAGCACTGGATACATACATATATCATGGTCAGAAAGGTAATTTCTGCATGCAACTACATAGAGAGCCAGTGTGGTGTAGTGGTTAAGAGTGGTAGACTCGTAATCTGGTGAACAGGGTTCGCGTCTCCGCTCCTCCACATGCAGCTGCTGAGTGACTTTGGGCTAGTCACATTTCTCTGAAGTCTCTCAGCCCCACTCACCTCACAGAGTGTTTGTTGTGGCGGAGGAAGGGAAAGGAGATTGTTAGCCGCTTTGAGACTCCTTAGGGTAGTGATAAAGTGGGATATCAAATCCAAACTCTTAAACTCTCTCATGTGCCGAAGAGGGCAATGAGGAGCAGATGGGGCTCATCAACCTGGAAAACTCTGGTCTTAAAACCTCTGCTGCCTTGTGGCTATAATCATTTGTGAGAAAGCCTTTGGGAATAAATGGCAAAGAAAAATTCATACTTGCTGCTTTGCAGCACATCTTCTGGAGAAGGCTACAGAGTAAACCCTACAAAATCCGGAGTGGAATTCCTAAAACGGTTGGAATGCACCCTGGAGAGGTCGCTTTGGTGCTGCTGAGGCAGCAAAAACAATACAGGAAGCAGCAGTTACGAGTTACTGGCCTCTGAAGCTACAGCAGGTATTTTGATTCCCCACTGGTTTGACTTGACCTCCTGAAGCCCACTCCATTATGTCTTCAGACAGAGAAATGCCAACAACAAGAACCCGAACTAAGTTTGCACACATTCTTCCTCTGTTACTTTTGGCTCTGTTTCCCCCTTTCTGCTTCTCTTCTTCCTTTTCCATCTTTCATTATTTCAACATTTCAAGAAGTAAGATCTCCTTGCGGCAAAGACCTGACTTTATGTTCTGCAAAATAAAAAATTAAAAAAAAATGTTATGTACATCAATGCTGCTATATGTCTATTATGGTGATGACAACTACTACTGCTAAACCAAACTTGTGAGTAGAGTTGGGGGAGAACTTCAATTCAGTTTGCAGTTGAAGATGAACTTACGAAATTTACATTTTCCAAAAGAGAGAGAGACCTGAAACACAGCTACCTATTGAAATTTGCATCAATCTGAATTTTGCAATTTGTCTAGAACAGTATAACGAGGCAGAGGAAGCAGCAGAATTAAGCAAAACATCAGGCAGGGAGTGGAGACTTATTCTCCTTTTTTGGTGGTGTTCCTACATCACACCAGCTATTTAAATGGTAACACTTCTTCGCAAGATGGTTTGAATTGCAAGTTAAAAGCAAAATATTGTATTTCAGCTGCCTAATATCTTCAGCTTCATGTGTTTTTGCAAGTAAAACATGCACAGAAGCACCACCGAGTTCAGTGAACTTGCTCAGGTGATTATGCACAGGTTTGCATAACTGCTTGCTCTAATGCTTTACTCATTGGTGTGTGAATGTATTGATCAATACAGCTTTCCAATTAACTCTCTCTTTCTCATACACAGCATAGGTTGAGACAATATTGGAATAACAAAGAAATCAGACACTAAGAAGTGGGCAGGTCTATAACATGTCTTTCTACTATACAGTAGAAAGTTTATGTAATTCGGCTGGAACAATGGGAGAAATTATGGAAAGATATTAAATTCACAGCATGTTTAATTACAAATGATATTCCCGAAAATCAAAGGAAAGTATTCCTTTATGCAACAACAGCTGCCAGGATGCTTATAGCAAAAAACTGGAAAGGGAGAAAAATTCCATCAGTGAAAGACTGGCAAGTTAAATTTTGTGAATACATAAATCTGGCAAGACTCACAGCATACATAAGGGGACAAGTATATTGGTATGTAATGAATGATGCTTTACAGGGTTAAAGAAAAAGAAAAATGGTGTTTAAAAAAAAAGTACAAAGGTGGAAGCAATCTAATTAGACACAACAATATAGTAAGAGTAAATTTTTTGAGGTCTTAGAACAAAGGAAGGAAGTCAATATGTGTTTATGTATGTAATGATATGGTTTTTTTCTGCAGATGTGTACTTTTTCGTTTATGTTTAGTTTAGTTTTGTTTCCTTGTTTTTTTTCTCCTTTTTTTGGTATGTTCCTTTTTTTTTGTATAGTATTATTTTGGATTCAATGTTTGTAATTTTTGTTATGATTCTGCATTGAAAAATATATATGAAAAAAAAGAAAGTTTACAAACTTAATCCGTTAGAATCATAGAATCATAGAATCATAGAATCATAGAGTTGGAAGAGACCACAAGGGCCATCGAGTCCAACCCCCTGCCAAGCAGGAAACACCATCAGAGCACTCCTGACATATGGTTGTCAAGCCTCTGCTTAAAGACCTCCAAAGTAGGAGACTCCACCACACTCCTTGGCAGCAAATTCCACTGTCGAACAGCTCTTACTGTCAGGAAGTTCTTCCTAATGTTTAGGTGGAATCTTCTTTCTTGTAGTTTGGATCCATTGCTCCGTGTCCGCTTCTCTGGAGCAGCAGAAAACAACCTTTCTCCCTCCTCTATGTGACATCCTTTTATATATTTGAACATGGCTATCATATCACCCCTTAACCTCCTCTTCTCCAGGCTAAACATGCCCAGCTCCCTTAACCGTTCCTCATAAGGCATCGTTTCCAGGCCTTTGACCATTTTGGTTGCCCTCCTCTGGACACGTTCCAGTTTGTCAGTGTCCTTCTTGAATTGTGGTGCCCAGAACTGGACACAGTACTCCAGGTGTGGTCTGACCAGAGCAGAATACAGTGGCACGATTACTTCCCTTGATCTAGATGCTATACTCCTATTGATGCAGCCCAGAATTGCATTGGCTTTTTTAGCTGCCGCGTCACACTGTTGGCTCATGTCAAGTTTGTGGTCAACCAAGACTCCTAGATCCTTTTCACATGTACTGCTCTCAAGCCAGGTGTCACCCATCTTGTATTTGTGCCTCTCATTTTTTTTGCCCAAGTGTAATACTTTACATTTCTCCCTGTTAAAATTCATCTTGTTTGTTTTTGCCCAGTTCTCTAATCTGTCAAGGTCGTTTTGAAGTGTGATCCTGTCCTCTGGGGTGTTAGCCACCCCTCCCAGTTTGGTGTCATCTGCAAATTTGATCAGGATGCCCTTGAGTCCATCATCCAAGTCGTTGATAAAGATGTTGAATAAGACCGGGCCCAAGACAGAACCCTGTGGCACCCCACTAGTCACTCTTCTCCAGGATGAAGAGGAACCATTGATGAGCACCCTTTGGGTGCGGTCAGTCAGCCAGTTACAAATCCACTGAGTGGTAGCATAGTCAAGACCGCATTTTACCAGCTTCTTTACAAGAATATCATGGGGCACCTTGTCAAATGCCTTGCTGAAATCAAGGTAGGCTACATCCACTGCATTCCCTTCATCTACCAGGCTTGTAATTCTGTCAAAAAACGAGATCAGGTTAGTCTGACATGACTTATTTTTCAGAAATCCATGCTGACTATTGGTGATCACAGCATTCCTTTCTAGGTGCTCACAGACTGTTTGCTTAATGATCTGCTCCAGAATCTTCCCTGCTATTGATGTCAGACTGACTGGGCGGTAATTATTTGGGTCCTCTCTTTTCCCCTTTTTGAAAATAGGGACAACATTTGCCCTCCTCCAGTCTGCCGGGACTTCGCCTGTTCTCCAGGAATTCTCAAAGATGACTGCCAGTGGTTCTGAGATCACATCTGCCAGTTCTTTTAATACTCTTGGATGCAGTTCATCTGGCCCTGGAGACTTGAATACATCTAAACTAGCCAAATATTCTTGTACTATCTCCTTAGTTACTCTGGGCTGTGTTTCCTTTGCTGAATCATTTGCTCCAAATTCTTCAGGTTGGACATTGTTTTCTTTGTTGGAGAAGACTGAGGCAAAGAAGGCATTGAGGAGTTCAGCCCTTTCTGTGTCCCCTGTTTGCATTTCACCATCTTCTCCTCTGAGTGACCCCACTGTTTCTTTGTTCTTCCTTTTGCTACGAACATACCCATAAAAGCCTTTTTTGTTGCTTTTAACCTCTCTAGCAAGCCTGAGTTCATTCTGTGCTTTAGCTTTTCTGACTTTGTGTCTACACGTGCTGGCTATTTGTTTGAATTCCTCTTTGGTGGTTTCCCCCCTTTTCCATTTTTTGTACACATCCTTTTTTAATCTTAATTCAGTTAAAAGTTCTTTAGATAGCCACCCTGGCTGCTTTAGGCACCTTCCATGTTTCCGTCTCAATGGTATTGCCTGACGTTGTGCTTTTACTATCTCCCTCTTAACAAACTCCCAGCCATCATGAACTCCCTTTCCTTTTAGTATTGCTGTCCATGGGATCTCACCCAGCACTTCCCTAAGTTCCAGAAGTCTGTTCTTAAACCAAAGCATTCTTAAAACCAAGGCATGCTTTCCCATAGAAAGTAATGGAAAATGGATTAATCTGTTCCAGACAATGAAAAACAACTCCTAAAATAGCAATTTAACATGAATTTTCCTATCTAACGAGACCATTGATCCATACAATGAAGGCAATAATCAATGTACTGTACTATAAAATAAATAAAACAGTATTGTAGATGACAAAAATTAAAAATTATTATTTTCTCACGTGAACTGATGATAGTGATTGTTTGGATGGAGGGCTTTTATCCATTTCTGCAGTCACACAATCAACCAGTAGCTGAACTGGGTTCCACACAGTCACAAAAACAAGTCACAAAAACAAAGTCACAAGCCAGTCACAACTCAGTCCCATAAAACGAAGAACAAGTCACAGTTTAAAAAAACAAAAAAAGCCACACAAACAAAAATGCAAAAAAAAAATAGCAAAAGCAAAAGCTCCAAATATCACCTCTGCTTTGTGTGGGTGCTTGGGACTCAAAAGCGGACAGACTCAGCAGGAAGCCTCGATTAGCAGAGGGGGACTCAATTTATAATTGGAACACACTCAACAGGAAGCGGAACATGTTCAGCTTCCAAGGCAAAGTTCACAAACCAAAACACCTACTTTTGGGTTTGCAGCGTTCTTATTCCAAGTTGTTCATAAACTAAGCTGTTCTTAAACCAAGCTACCACTGTACTAGCTTTCTAGGTGCATGGAATGTGATATGTGAAGAAGCACTCTAATATGTGGCTTTCATCCACAGTAGAGGTTTGGTAGCCCATCCAAATGTCAACTCTTATCAAAACTCTTAAAGTTTCCTTCAAAATTCTCCAGAGGATTTACCTGAGAAAGATTATTTTGATTGGCCACCATTTTACCTCGCTTAATAGAATTTATTGGCTATCCAAAGATACTCAGGATTTATTTAATATATTTTAGGTCCTCTTCCAATTCTTATGATGCTTTGCCCATGCAGAAGCCTCCAAATGCATACTGAAGCTTTCCTTTAATTGAAATTTAATAGTATTTCTGACCTGCAGTCTGGAGTCCTTCAGCCCAGGAGAATGTCTACTCATACTGTAGCAAATTAAGAGGGAAAGGTTTCAACCATTTAACCCACTTCAGAATTGGATGAAATTGTTTTGTGGTAAGCATATCAGAGCTCCAACAGGAAAGCAGTCATTTCATTTTCCCTAGAAAGCCCCGTACTAACTTGTTTTTGGGATTTTGGAAAATTCAGAATTGGACTTCCCATAAAAAATGCTTACTGAAAATGAGTGATTCCTGGAGGCTGCCATTATACTAGACAGCAGTTGCAATTCATAAAATGGTTGAATTTCTGGAAAGCTGATGTTTCACACTTCAAAATTGGACTCACCATAAAAAATAGGAGTTTCATGGAGGTTGCCGTTATAGCACAGAGCAGCTGCAATTCATAAAATTGATAAAATGGTTGAATTAATGGGGAACTAATGTCTCACACGTCTGTAAATAATAACACACGATTAGAATGCTGTGAAGGAGGAGGAGGAGGAGCAAATTTTACCAGGATTAATCTATATCTTCCATCTGTTATTTCACAGAAGTGTTCTCTGTACATTTGCATTTTTGATGTTTTCATTTTAGTTTCAGAAGCAATGAGCTTGCATCATAAAAACAATAAATATTAAATTGGACATATCATTGTCATTCTACACACACACACACACACACACACACACACACACACACGGGTCGGCAAGGTTTACCGGCCATGGGCCAGATTACTCCCATGGAGATTGTCCGTGGGCTGGACTGGCACAGCGTGATGCCAGAAATCACGTCTGCGCATCTCCGTGGTGCCAGAAATCGCTTCTGTGCATGCCCAGACACCGAAAATCGCTTTTGTGCAGGCGCGTCTTTCGGCGTCTGGACATGCGCAGATGTGATTTCCTGTATCTGCATATGCACAGACACAATTTCTGCCTCCACTAGGCAAGTCCCCACACCACACTGCGCCAGTTTAGCGCAGCACGCGGGGGACTCGCCAAACGGGCGGCTCAGTTCAGGAGCGGCTCGGGGGCGGGTAAAACGGTCTTTGTGGGCCGCATCCGGCCATGGGCCACGCATTGCCGGCCCCTGTATTAAAAGGTAATTTGCCTCTTTTGGGGGAGTAGATAGATAATCTTATTGGATGCTTCTTTATAGGGCATGCTTCTTCTTTTAAAACTCCTTAATTATAAATATGGAAGGATACACATACAGGGAACAGGCAGTGTCCTAAAGCAATCATGGAAAGTTTCCCACTTTGCTTTCAACTTCCCATTTTACCCAACCTCAGCAAAAAGTGCCTTGCTCTGTACCCAAATCCAAACAGTAAAGGTAAAGGGACCCCTGACCATTAGGTCCAATCGTGGCCGACTCTGGGGTTGCAGTGCTCATCTCGCTTTATTGGTCGAGGGAGCCGGCGTACAGCTTCCGGGTCATGTGGCCAGCATGACTAAGCCGCTTCTGGCGAAGCACAGCAGCACACGGAAACGCCGTTTACCTTCCAGCTGGAGCAGTACCTATTTATCTACTTGCACTTTGACGTGCTTTTGAAGTGCTAAGTTGGCAGGAGCAGGGACCAAGCAACGGGAGCTCACCCCATCGCGGGGATTCAAAACGCCGACCTTCTGATCAGCAAGTCCTAGGCTCTGTGGTTTCATCCACAGCACCACCCGCATCCCAATTCAAACAGTATTTTCCCCCTTTTAACACCCTCCCCTTTCAAACTCAGTTGTGAAGACTGGCCATTCAGGAAACCATATCTTAATCAATGGCTCTGATTGACAGAGTATTAATGGATACTCCCTCAGCTAAATTTGGCCTAGCTTTTCTACACACATGAGTACAGTGGTACCTCTGATTAAGAACTTAATTCGTTCTGGAGGTCCGTTCTTAACCTGAAACCGTTTTTAACCTGAGGTACCATTTTAGCTAATGGGGCCTCCCGCTGCAGAAGCACCACCGCTGCACAATTTCTGTTCTAATCCTGAAGGAAAGTTCTTAACCTGAGGTACTACTTCCAGGCTAGCGGAGTCTGTAACCTGAAGCATTTGTAAGCCGAAGTGTTTGTAACCCAAGGCACTGTATAGCATTTCTATTGCAATAATAACCATACTCTGCTTCTCAATGGTCTTATTCTCTTATTATTCACAAAACAATGAAATCAGTGCCCGGTTATCTCCACTGGCTTCCAGTCCATTTCTGGGTACAATTCAAGTGTTGATTTTAACTATTAAAGCCAAGAATGGTTTGGGGCCAAGATAACTTCTCAACAGGCAATTCTTGAGGTGAGTTCATTAGGGCACTTTCTGTAATGTCCCCCCCAATGAGGCAAAGAGCAGAGAGAGCTGGCATTTTCAGCGTGGGCTGCTGCATATAGAATACTTTCCCCTGTTAGGGTATTTTTGGCTCCAGGTGAAGACCCTTCTTCTAGGTCTTTTGATGTTAAGCTTTGGTATGTCTTAGTTCAGAACTATTACATTTGTCCTGCTGATTTGTACACTTGTATGCTGGTTCTATGCTAATTTTTTTTTCTAGTGTTGCTTCTGTATTCTGTGGGGTTTTTTTTAGTTAATTTGATTCCATTTTATTGATTTTGGCAGAGGAAAATGGTTAATTCTGTGGCATATAAATGTCAAAAATGAATAAATGCCCCACACCTGCACGTACCACCCCCCAGGAGGTGTGTCTACCATTTTACAGTAGCTATAGCTATTTTTGTGCTATTCATAAAGACACTTCTAACTTTGTCATAATGAAATAATCTTATCCAAGTAACTATAGATGATTTTTTAGTGGCGCTCTTGTTATCAAATGCCCAATTATTTATTGTGTTTTATCAGTTGAGGGGGGAGGCACTTTCCCAAATTCCCTACTAAATAAGCAACATGTCATTGTTTACACCTCCAGCAATCTTCTTTTTTTTTCCTTTTTGAAGCAGAACGTATCAGTCCCCCCCCCCCATACGATTTCTTTGTCAATCAATAGCCTGACATTTGAAGACAAGCTTGATGGCAGGAAAATTAAGAGAGGTTTCACAGTAAACTGAAAGTTCTATGCACTCTTTGATATAATTCTGAAGCATGACCTCAGCACCCTATTTTTATTTTTATTTTTTGTAATATTCACGGCTGTATGGAAGGGACAGTATTCTTTGCTATTTTGTAAGTGATTAGACTTGACATTTGCTAAGCTACCAATTCAAAAACATAAGAAATATAGCATAAAGAGCAAATCAGGCAGTTGAAATGGTTACTTCTTCGTGCCCTTTACACACTGTCCAAGGATCATTTTGTAAAACCTTTTAGAGCATGTGATTTTCACACATTTAGTAAATGTATATTTAGGTTTGTTGGAATTCCTACAGCAGGCAGTCAATCAAGCATCCATTGAAGGAAATGAAAAGACTCCTGTAGAGCAGTGCAGTTCTTTCTGTGTTAACAATAACATGCTTTATCTATTATGTTGGAAATGTGTGGTTCGGAACATGAAGGAAAGGAATGTATTTTTATTCCAAGTCAGCCATGCTTTATACAGAAATGGCGAGGGAGTGTAAAAGAAAATAAATTGTCCATGGGGGGGGGGTATGAAGTGCACCAATAGGTGAAAATATATTGATATACCATATTTTTCCATCCATAGAATGCCCCCATGTATAAGACACCCCTTATTTGGGGGGACTCCGATTTAAAAAAATGGGGGGGAAATGACCCCCATGTATAAGACACCCCCAAAATTTGGACATTATTTTTAGGGGGGAAACCTAGTCTTATACACTGAAAAATACGGTATAAAATATCTATATACATAGCGATTGTTCATAGCTTTGGAGTGCAGATCAATACAGCACCTAGCTCTATTTTTCATCAAATCCAAGAGCAGCTGCTCTGTCCCTTAATTTGTTCCTGAATGTGTTTATTACAGGATAAATATTATGGTAGGGATGAGATCCAATTAAATGAAATTTAATCCGGACAAGACATGTCAATTCTACATGTCTTATGTAGGATTAAACCTTACCAGGAGGGAAGCATTGCCTCTGGGTTCTGCTCTGTTTTCAGGTGGCAGAAATTGCCCGGGGGGGGGGCAGTATTTGCTAGATCCATCTGGTTGGATGGTAGCCACTCAAGTGATCTGACCTCAGTCTGTTGCGAGCACAGCCTGTTTCTTTAAGAGACATGCCTGGTCTGTAGTAGGGACTCTTTTCCTAGTCTGGGCTTGGTTCCCTCTACAGTTCAGTAGGAACTAGTTGGAACCTTAGTCTGACCTAAGTGGTGAGTCGTGTACGACTCTTGAAGTTTTCCTGACTCCTGCTGCTTACCAATAATAGACCTGTTTTAAGACTTTGTGGTCCCTGGCTTCTCAGATTGCTGTCCATGGTACAATGCTGATGACACTCACATCTTCACTATTGCAATGTGAGTCTACCTTTGAAGGCTGTTCTGAAGTTGCAACTAATGCAAAATTATATGGCCCACAATTTGACAGAGAGGCATGCATCACTTACTGTACTTTTCTGTGTATAAGATGAAGTTTTTTCTTCTAAAATAAATAATGTTTAAAATTTGGAGTTGTCTTATACATGGATAGTGCACAGTGGGGTTGGAGGATTGGTTGCTGCCCCCCCCAAAAAAAAGCTCAGCAACTCTGGGCAATCCTCCCCCCCAAAAAAGTTCAACAAATATGGACAATCTCCCCCCCCCCCATTTTCTTAATTTTGAGTCCCTAAGAATAGAGGACCTCATACACGGGGGCGTGTTATATACAGAAAATTACAGTATATTATTGTTCAATTGCATTATCTATAGCAAGCATAGGCAAACTCGGCCCTCAAGATGTTTTGGGACTACAACTCCCATCATCCCTAGCTAACAGGACCAGTGGTCAGGGATGATGGGAGTTGTAGTCCCAAAACATCTGGAGGGCCGAGTTTGCCTATGCCTGATCTATAGGCTTCTAGGTTCCCTTCAACATATTAATGGTTTGGAGTCCTCCTTCCATTTATTTTTTCAAACTCCCCTAGATCTATAGCTGAGACATTGATCTGTGTTCTGGCTTTAAAAAAAAAATGCAACAACAACATAAGACTTACTACAGGAAAATAGAATCATATGTCACATCTATATTCCAAAAGACAAATCTACTAGTGCCTAACCAATTCCCTAATGATAGCATTTCAGTGGCTGGATAAAACTTGGTTGTTAACAAGGGATTTTCAAAATGCCTTTTTGGGGTTTGCCTTTAATTGTACTTCCGAGTCATTATTACCATTACTGTTATTAGTCTATTTCTCAGATACCTTTTTAAAAAAGACTCAATGCAACTTACAGTAACCCCTCAGGTGCCAGGTATTCTGTACCTGGTTGTTTTCCAGGGCGCACCTGGGTAATGTTAGGGATGTCAGGAACCTTGGAAATTACATATCGTAGGGCTTGTTGCACTTGTGAGCATGCTCTCAAGAGCCATGGAATATGTGCTTTCCAGAGTGTCCAACTTTCCTGCCAAGTGCAGAGTTGTTTGGGAAAATTGCATGTGCCATGGAAACGATGCACCTTATATGTCTTCAGAAATTTCTTTCCCATTTGAAACAAGGGAAGAACATTTCAGGTTTTGTTTTTTTTTTAAAAAAAAAAATATTAGAATTTCCAATTATTACAAACAAAAAGAAAAAAGCAAACATAAAAAACAAAAAAACATAAATTTCCCAACTTACGGTATTTTCTATAACATATTTCTCCGACCTCCTCATACCTCCCCTTCTTGTATACCCAGTTCAAGTTATTTATACAGCAAATCCTTGTCTCAAACCATTACAGCTTAAAAAAGAAAAAAAGAAAAAACACCTTATTTTCTCTTCCACATCTTAGATTAATATAACTTTAAATAAAAGAAACCATTTTATCAAATTCCTTTTGCCATTACAGCTAGAAACCACTTAATTTCAATCCAACATCATTCAGCATTCCTTAATTTTACAATATTTTTGTAAATAGTCCTGAACATTTCAGGTGTTTAGTTCATAGCACAACTGAGCAGTGCATGCTGGAGAAATTTGTATCTGAAATCCGATAAATGCAAACTGTGTCAGTGAGATCACTTTACTGGCGTGAAAAGGGTTCCTGAATATTTCTTTCTGTAGTGTACATCATTCTCATTCAGTAGGCATGGTACCCATTAACAGCTTTCCAATATCAAAAACATTGTGATAGATTTATGAGAAGTGAGAGAAAGGCCACTTCAGGCTATGTTATTCATATCCCAATGCCAAGTGATTTTGAAAAAGAGAGAGAGACTTTTTTTTTTAACCCAGCAGCAAAGATGAGGAACATGATTATATAATAACCTGTTTTGAAAAAAAGCCACTTTGTGCTCTGTGGGGGTCACTTAGCAAAGATTTTGAGTGAGAACAATTGAGTCAATGAAACGCAAAAACCATGCTTTCCCCCAACTTCTTTATTGGGGCAACAGGGGCCCCTTGGGTACAAAACTGGATCAAGTGAGATGATTCTCCTTTAAGTAGCATGGCAAAAGAAAAAACCACAATTGGAAGAAGTCGGAGGTCTTAAAAGCTTGTCCGCACAGTATGGGACTTCCTGCCCTGTAGGGTGATTCCTATTGAATTCAACTCACTGCTCCAAAGGAAGACTTTTCTTTTCACATGGTAGACAGTCTTTGAAAAGAGACACATAAGACATTGTTTCAAAGAGAGAGAAAATGTTTTTTGCTTGGATAGCTCTGAAAGATACAGGCTTACAAAGCCCAGCAAATGTCCCCGAGACCTCTGCAGAAAGCATGCGAGTAATGGAAATTGATCATGTGCTTTCTCTTCCGACCTATTTATTTGTACATTTTGGCTCATGCAAAAGAAATGACGCCTCATAGCACGCAATGTATTAAAGTTCATTAACTTCCAGTGGATATGCTCCATCAAAAAAAAAGCAAAAAAGCTTTTTCTCGGGCCGACTAGAGATTACATGCAATTGCTTGTATCTTTCCCCCTCTACACACACACACACACACACACACACACACACACATCACTCAAAAACAAAACCAGTTTGAGAGCCTCTGAGTTTGTGAAGAAATGATATAGTGGGAGGGCTCTCTAACTGATTCTTCTCTAGTTATTTTTCTTCTCAAAATTAACTCCAGCTGCTTCATACACTCAAAGTCAGGGAAATGAAATATATGTACCGTATTTTTTGCACTATAAGACTCACTTTTTCCCTCCTAAAAAAGTAAGGGGAAATGTGTGTGTGTGTCTTATGGAGTGAATGCAGGCTGCACAGCTATCCCAGAAGCCAGAACAGCAAGAGGGATTTTTTTCCTTGTTTTCCTCCTCCAAAAACTAGGTGCGTCTTATGGTCTGGTGCGTCTTATAGAGCGAAAAATACGGTAGCTATAATGCAGATATCTTTACTTCCCCCCTCCTCTTAATGCAAATTGCAAATCCAGGCCTTTCCCATATCCACTGTAGTGGGTTGGTCTCCAGAAAACACAATAGGGTTGAGAATGTTATTGCCGGTTCGTACGAGGAAGCTACCAAGAGATGGATGAACAAGTTGATGTGCATGTAAGCTAAAGGCATGCAAAATGTAGAAATATTCAGGTGTGCATCACATGCTGTGCTGAGAGGCATGTGATGTAAATGTCATGATGCACAATTAAGACAATTTCATGTCATGATACAAATTCAGTGCAAAAAAAAAAGAATAATTTGGCTCTCCAGTGCAAATACTGCATAGCCAGTTCTGTAGACAAACATCTGAAACATGTGTCAAAAGGAAGACTAAAAGGAAGAAGTTTGCCACACCCCTTTACTTTATTGTCACATGTCTTCATATGTTATACACTTTCATTATACACCTTTAGGCACCAGGCAAAAACAATCCTCTTTAACCATGCCTTTGGCTGATTGACATCAAATACCCTTTGGAGGATGGATGGTGGCTAACAGATTGAGGTTGAATCCTGACAAGACAGAAGTACTGTTTTGGGGGGGACAGGAGGCAGGCAGGTGTAGAGGACTCCCTGGTCCTGAATGGGGTAACTGTGCCCCTGAAGGACCAGGTGCACAGCCTGGGAGTCATTCTGGACTCACAGCTGTCCATGGAGGTGCAGGTCAATTCTGTGTCCAGGGCAGCTGTCTAACAGCTCCATCTGGTACACAGGATGAGAACCTATCTGCCTGCAGACTGTCTCGCCAGAGTGGTGCATGCTCTGGTTATCTCTCGCTTGGACTACTGCAATGCGCTCTATGTAGGGCTACCTTTGAAGGTGACCCGGAAACTACAACAAATCCAGAATGCGGCAGCTAGACTGGTGACTGGGAGCGGCCGCTGAGACCACATAACACTGGTCTTGAAAGACCTACACTGGCTCCCAGTATGTTTCCGAGCACAATTCAAAGTGTTGGTGCTGACCCTTAAAGCCCTAAACGGCCTCAGCCCAGTATACCTGAAAGAGCTTCTTCACCCCCATCATTCTGCCTGGACACTGAGGTCCAGTGCTGAGGGCCTTCTGGCGGTTCCCTCGCTGCGAGAAGCCAAGTTACAGGGAACCAGGCAGAGGGCCTTCTTGGTAGTGGCACCCGCCCTGTGGAACGTCTTCCCACCAGATGTCAAAGAGAAAAACATCTACCAGACTTTTAGAAGACATCTGAAGGCAGGCCTGTTTAGGGAAGTTTTTAATGTTTAATAGATTATTGTATTTTAATATTCTGTTGGAAG
The DNA here is from genome assembly GCF_965112155.1 of Podarcis liolepis. Taxonomy (NCBI): domain Eukaryota; kingdom Metazoa; phylum Chordata; class Lepidosauria; order Squamata; family Lacertidae; genus Podarcis; species Podarcis liolepis. The sequence continues at coordinate 64,414,729 of NC_139564.1, read as the reverse complement.
CCACCCAGAGTGGCTGGGGAAACCCAGTCAGATGGGCAGGGTATAAATAAATTTATTACTATTTATTTATTATTATTATTATTATTATTATTATTATTATTATTATTATTACTATTATTTATATTATTTTAAAACATCTTGGGGAGGTGGGGCTTTATTGGACTGTTCTTGTTTTTATTGTGTATTTTGTCTTTTTATATTGTGATTTTATGTTGAGAACTACCCTGAGGCCTGGGGGTATATGGCAGTATACTACTACTACTGCTGCTGCTACTAAAATGTTTAAGTGGAAGAACCATAATTCAGTGTATAGGCACATGCTTTGTGTGCAAATTGCCCCAAGTTCATTCCTTGGCATTTCCAGGTACATCTGGGTAAGCAGACGTCATATCATTGGGTCTCTAGAGCAGTATTTCCCAACCTTTTTCTGACCACGACCCTCTTCTTACTTTGTTTCCTTTCTGTGACACCCCACATGTTTTATTTATAGTTTAGGGATGTGTCCCGTGCCCTTGACAACAGATGCCAAAATGGCGTCGGCCACCCGCCTCATTCAGAAGATTCTCAACTGTCTCAGTCACCTCAAAGAAAGATTGCTAGAAGATTAATGCAATTATCTAGTGTTACTATCAAATTGCAACACTCAAATTTAATTTGGTGGTTGTTTCTCAAGCAAAACATCTGAGGAATTTTGAGAAAAAAATTCTCAAGTGGTGTGTGGGAGTAGATGGGGACAGTTCTTTAGGCTGCAGCTGAATTTTTCCTGAAGGGAAATTGAAAGTGACTTTCCTCCATCTCCCAGCCAAAACAGCTGGAGAATTTCAAAGGAACCCCAAAAGTGTTAATAAATGAGCAAAATTCAACGGAGCATTCTTCACATCCCTAAAATAATCCACTCTCAGTGTGCATTTTATATCCAACCAGAAATAATAGGCTTATTAGAAACTATTCAGCAAGACAGATGCTTGTTAGCATGTAATGGCTTCAGCACTACATTCACAAACATGTCCTGGGATTGTCATTTGGTAACAAGTATTTAATTTCCATTCCATTCTGTTTCCTCACTGACTCAAAAAACAACAACCCAAAAACAATGGCATGTGAAAATTCACATTCAAATATATAGTTAAATAATATTTTAAATGCATTTTCTCTCCAGCATTTCTAAATATATTTTGACATATATGGAACAGCAACATTTGGGAAAGTGTGAAATACAACGGATAACTATGTTCCAATGTGCACATTATGCTAGGAAATACAGATCAAGTCAGTATCAGGAGTCATAGACACCAAATTCCTCATGCTATATACAATATTTCACAAGATTGGCTGCCCAGGTGAGTTATATTGTTGATTTCGGCCATGTCACCTCAAAATTGCTGCATTATTAAAGAATCATAGGAAGATGCTATGCTACAGGCTTTAATACTGCTGAAAAATGTAAGAGCAGATCTTTACTTGGAGGTAGGAGTCAATTAACTTAATGGACTTAAGCCCCATCTGCACTACATATTTAAAGCAGTCTCACCATACCACTTTCAACAGTCATGGCTTTCCCCAAGGAATAATGGGAATTGTAGTTTGTTCGAAAAGTTGTTAGGCAACCCCCTATTTTCCTCACCAAACTTGAATTCATGGAGCTCCCTAGGAAGAGGGATTGACTGTTAAGCCGCTCTGTGAGCTGTATCTTTTATGAGGGAAATAGGGGTCTTCCATCAATCCTTAGCACCCTTAACACAGTAAAAGGTAAAAGGACCCCTGACTGTTAGGTCCAATCACGAATGACTCTGGGGTTGTGGCGCTCATCTCGCTTTACTGGCCGAGGGAGCCGGTATACAGCTTCCGGGTCATGTGGCCAGCATGACTAAGCTGCTTCTGGTGAACCAGAGCAGTGCATGGAAATGCCATTTACCTTCCTGCCAGAGCAGTACCTATTTATCTACTTGCACTTTGAAGTGCTTTTGAACTGCTAGGTGGGCAGGAGCAGGGACCGAGCAGCGGGAGCTCACCCCGTCGCAGGGATTTGAACCGCCGACCTTCTGATTGGCAAACCCTAGGCTCTGTGGTTTAGATCACAGCACCACCCACATCCCACAGTACAGTTTCCATTATTGTGTGGGGCAAGCAATGTCTATTTAAAGCAGCTTGATACCACTATAGATACCACTATGGTCTCTTCCAACTCTACAATTCTAGATCTATAGTGGTAAGAGACCATGAGGATCATTTAGCCCAACCCTGCTATGCAGGAATTTTTTGCCCAATGTGGGGCTCTAATCTATGACCCTGAGATTTGCAGTCTCATGCTCTACTGACTAGGCTAATGTTTAGTACAGTGGTACCTCAGGTTACATACGCTTCAGGTTACATACGCTTCAGGTTACAGACTCCGCTAACCCAGAAATAGTGCTTCAAGTTAAGAACTTTGCTTCAGGATGAGAACAGAAATCGTGCTCCGGTGGTGCGGCAGCAACAGGAGGCCCCATTAGCTAAAGTGGTGCTTCAGGTTAAGAACAGTTTCAGGTTAAGTAGGGAACTCCAGAACGAATTAAGTACTTAACCCGAGGTTCCACTGTATATAGAATTGTAGAATTAGAAAGGACTATGAGAGCCCCCTGCAATGCAAATGGGACCTTAATTCTGAGTAAATATGCATACGACCAGGTTGAAAAGGTATAATGTGTCATGAAATTCTACTCAGTATTGGTCCAAAGTAGATTCCAATGTATAGTTAGAAGAGTAACAACATAAACACATTGCAGGATTCCCCCAAAAACAGACCAGAGGCAATTAATATTTCATCCAGCAGAGCTTTACTGCAACAGAAGGCAAATGAGCATCATGGTCACAAATCCAATACATTCAGGACTGGCACTGTCCATAAGAAACTCACTTGCAGCAGACTTAGCTTAAACTTACAATACCTTATACTAAGTCTAAAACCTTAACACTAAGCATACTATGTACAGAACAGCACACCAGAAGGAAGAGCGATAGAAAGAGAAAGTGATACCCAGGCTCTTTCTAACCTTTTATAGTGAGCATGACCTTGACAGAAAAGAGATAAGAGAACCAGTTTAAGCCAGCTGTACTCAGCTTCTCTGAAGGAATAACCCAAACACCATGAACCTTCTGCTTGTTTCTTTCACACAGAGGAGCTTCCAGAAGCCTCTTGAATTAATTAGAATAGGAAAGATCTCTACACATCAGATCAATACTTTCTGCACTAAGAAATGCAAACTGACATAATGCACACATCAGTGGCGTAGCGTGGGTTGTCAGCACCCGGGGCAAGGCAAGTAATTTGCGCCCCCTAACCCGTGGATTTGCGCCCCCTAACCCGTGGATTTGCGCCCCCTAATCCTAACCCCCAGATGTTGCACCCGGTGCGGCCCGCCCCCCCTGCACCCCCCACGCTACGCCACTGGCACACATATATATAGATAGACATGGTAGGCAGTATCACCGAAACTAAATACTTGCAAGTCTCAATTTTAGTGAGAGAGTTGAACATGTACTTTAATATCTTCCATTGAAATCTCTGGCTTTTAAAAATGCTTAACTTGGGACACCCCATGTCTGGGGGTTCAAACAGCACACATACATACCTGCATTAATTTACTTGCATATCACCTTTCCACAGTTCAAACCATGTTCAAGATGGCTCACCACATGAAAAAGTAGAATGTAAATGACTAGAATGTAAATAAAATGTTTAAAATGCACAACCAAACTGAACAATTTCCATATAAGTCAAAATAAGAGCTAAAATAAAGATATAGAACAACACCTGTCTAAACGACACCCTGGCCTAAGAGTCTGTTCAGTAGTGACAACTTTTGTAGCTGGAGTCAGTCTGGTCCCCACCCTTCTGGTCAGGTGGAAAAAAAAGGTCTGTCAGGCAGGGAGCAGGATCCTGAGGACTCACAGCCATTACATTTCTTCAAAACCCACTTTTCTGAGGCTGCTTCTGGTGGTTTGCAAAGAGAATATAACAGTTTGGAACAATAAATCCTCCTTCTCCCACCTTTCGCATCTCGTGGCAAAAGTTTAAATGGAAGTATTGCAAAAGAAAATGACTAGTTATACTCTCCAGTGAATGGTAATAGTGATAAATGGAATACGATCTGACAGTTTAAATTTAATGAGCATGTCCCTGTTTTGTCTTAATAGAGGTAAATCATCCTAGGTTGAATAGTCAATTTACTCTCCCACACTAAGAATGGAGCAATGAAAGAAATCACTCACTAGTTGGGTGGAGAAGGGCTGACAGTTAAGTCTGCAAACAGCAGTTCAAATTAGGTGTGAGTTGCGGCAGACTTTTGAGGATTTAAGATAGGTATAGGGCTGAAAAGGATCAGAACCTCTGCATGGTGTACTTTAGCGTGAATTCATTAAAACACCAATTGTATTCATACACCTGAGACTTTTATTTACTCGCGGGAAAGATACTTTGTCGGCTTTGCAAGGTTTCACAGTGCTATCGAGGAAAATAAGAAGCTATTAAAGGTTATAGCTTTTGCCGGGCGTAGGCGGAATGGACACAAGGTTAACAAGCCTCTTAAATTTTTCACTTGTACCAGGGATGTTCACACACATATCTACATCACTCTGTGCATGTACATGTGTATGTACTTAAAGATTTTAGGTCACCCATCAGCAAACCCACCTGGGTAATAAAGCGTTGATACAAAACATTTAAAATGGCTTTTAAACAACACAGCAAAACAACAGCATAAACATACAGCATGACAGGAGGGGGGAACCCCCCCCAAACCTTTCTTGCAATTGATATTTGCCTGTTTAAATTCTGTAGAAAGAACACATAGTCTGTGCTGCTGGGATAGCATCACATTTGAGGCCAGGTGAGCCTCTGACTTAAAATGTGATTGACTGAAAAGGCCCTTTCTCCAGTCACAAGCCTAATTTCAGATGATGTGGCATATGGAGGACAGCCTCTGATGAGGAAGGCAACATTTCAGGAGGTTCATGTGGTATTTATTGTTATTTATTGCTTTGTTAGATAAGTACCAGTGCTTTAAGCTTTGGCTAGAAATAGGTGGGTAGCCTGTGTAGTGCTTTAAGAACTTGCAAGATATGTTGTATCTGTTGTATGCTGTAGATTTTTGCATACACTTCAGCCTATATGGACATTTTAATGTATACACAATCAATTTGTGATATGTAACCTCTCTCTCTCTCTCTCTCTCTCTCTCTCTCTCTCTTTCTCTGTGTGTGTGTGTGTATGTGTGTGTGTGTTTGTGTGTGTGTGTCCTGCTCTTTTTAAATGCTGCAGGGGCAATGTTCTTTGATTTTGTTCAGTAAACATTGTGTAATTCAGATGAGTTCTACTACACTGGTTATAATACACTGCAAGTATTCCCATATTAGTTATTTGTCTGCTTTCTTCATTACAGGAATCAGATGGCAATGGGTCAAAATAATGATGGTGATGATGATGATGATGATGGATACCAGCCAGACCATACGATTTTCTGCAGGCACTTCCCTTCCATGTGCCACGTTATTTATCTAAACAGTAAGATTATGCCAACTGTCACAAAAATATTGTGTTTCTTTTGTCTCCTTGCTACTTCCAACTGCTGAGATAATTTTTCTATTAATGGAGTTTGCAATACTATATTATGCTTTTGGTTTTCATACATTGTAAGCCATGGGTAGACAAACTAAGTCCCGGGGGCTCGATGAGGCCCAATGGCCTTCTAAATCCGGCCCATGGATGGTCCAGGAATCAGTGTGTTCTTATACGAGTAGAATGTGTGCTTTTATTTACAATGCATCTCTGGGTTATTTCTGGGGCATAGGAATTCGTTCACTTCTCCCCGCCCCCCTTCAAATATAGTCCGGTCGCCCACAAGGTCTGAGGGACAGTGGACCGGCCCCCTGCTGAAATAGTTTGCTGACCCCTGCTGTAAATGCTTGCACCAAAAGGTACCATACAATTCTCAAAATAAATAAAAGCAGTTTATCATTGGCTTCAATGTGGTACCGGCCATGCTACAAACCAGCAAATCAGATATCATATTTGTTACCTGTCTGAACCCACTAAACCAATCTGAATGGAATGCTACCTAGGAGTAATTGATGCATCTCTGCTTTTGTAGAACTGGGATTTGTCAAGTGAAGGTATAACATTGCCAGGAGATTTGCTTTCGTTTCATGTCATCTAATTCCACCTCATGTTATGGGAGTTAATTGCACAGACAAACACAGGATGTTTGCCATTAACTGGGTGTATTTTTAAACAATTAATTATTCCTGCAAATCTTAATCAGTATGCATGCGAAAAAGTAACACACAATTCTCTTTTCCCTATTATTTTCTGTTTGTCTAACATCTGCCTGCTCATAAGTGGCAGCGATAATGAATTCATCACTTTGGTATTTTATGGAGAAAATTAACAAGCCTCTCTTTTTTAAAAAAAAAATAAAGCACACTGTTCTTTAATGTTGTCCATTAAAAGCTCATTTAAAAATAACTATGGGCCTATCCGCACACTAAAGAAAGAGTATATTCTCACAGCTTTTATTTTCAAGTATATTCAGTGAGCACATTCCCAACACGAATTTTTCCCACAGACTTCAGGCCTATCGAGAGGTGAATCTTCTGTGCTGTGCCTGCACCCCACAAGGCAGAGGACTCCATCCTTGCTTCCATCTCTCCCTCCAAATGCAATCCTTTTGTAGCTCTTGTAGAACATGAACTACAAAGCAAAATGGTTAGGTACTATTCTGAGCATCTGCTTTGCGAGAAATAAGCCTGCTCTTGCCTTTCCATATTTTTAGCCAACGAGTGAGGTCACAGCTGTTGACTGATGTTTAGGAAAGCTTTTCTTTGGCTAAAGCAGCACTACTTGGTTAAATATTAGTGCCCGCTTTTAAGCATGCACATATATATTTCCCAAGCAGGCATAATTTTACTTCTGCTGTGTTTCCTACATTGCAAAGCTTTGGCTATTTTCAAAATGATTTCAGTCACAACCTCTGTGGAACACAAAAGATATGCAGATTTTATGCTTAATATGCTCGTAACTCCTTTCTTTGAAAAGCAATGACATCTTGGAAAAGAAAGTACTGTACAGTCTTTGTGCATTTGTGCCTTTATTCACAAAGGTGCCGTGCCCCAAAAGCATTCTGCCTGCAAATTGTGAAATCAGCTCCTTGGGATAATAAGTTCTTGGTAGAGCAGTCATCCATTGTATGGAGTAGTCATAAACTGTATACTCTATTACACAGTTAACCACATGGAAGTCAAAGAGCTAATTAGCAATTTGTATATATTAATGTAGGGGTTTTTAAATAATAAAAAAGTTTGAAATGTCCATTCTATGCAGATCTGTGTCTTCTTTTGTTCTCTGTTATGGCCATGAATTTTGCCAGGTTTCGGCTATGTATGATGATTCTAGTGCAGCCATATCAAGAACTTCTTGATGCTAAGTTTTGGGTTTCTCCTCGCCTTCCCTTGCTTCTGTCTACTGAAGATAGTTTATAAAGCTTGCCAAAACAATTACATGCTGTCAGAGGAGAAATGAAAAGTAAAGCAGTGAAGCAAAATACGGACCTATTGCAGCCTACAAACAAACACACACACACACACACACACACACACAGAGAGAGAGAGAGAGAGAGAGAGAGAGAGAGAGAGAGAGATTTGAAGGAAATGCTGCAATGCAGACAACCAAGGCTCAAGCATGGAGGATAAAAGGAATATGTTCTACCAATGCCATGGGATCTGGGAAGCCAAGGATTGGGCTGTAATGGCATTACTGTGAAGAGGGAGGGGAATAAGGTGAAATTGCTTTAGGATATTTAGGGGGGGGGATTTGTTGTAGAGATATTTTAAGATTTGCTAGAACCAATCAGAAGAAGTGTCAGAGCAAAAGGAAACAACCTTCTGTATAGTTGGCTCTGGCAGCAACTCTCTTTTGGAGAAGATGCCTGTGAAATTAAAGTAGAACTTTCAGTCAGAAACAGAAATTTGTGCTTTTCCTGTACTTTCTCAAAAACTACCAGTCCCAGAGTTCCTTGGGCAGAGGCAGAAAGGGGGTAGAGTTTGTGGGAGGGACAAACGCCATCACAATGGAGGACATTGAACCTAGGGGCAGCAGGAATATGTGTTGATTGTAGGATTTCCAGACAGTGTGCGTGTGTGAGAGAGAGAGGGAGAGAGGGAGAATGTCTATCTCACAGATATCCTACAGATCGTTCTAATGATTTCCCCAATGAAATATTGCACCTAAAATATATACTGTATATTCAGTGTCTAGAACACCAAAAATATTTCTTCTATTTCAGCAATTTGTTGGAATACTGCCTACAAGTGATGAGAAAGAAATTTGGTTTGGTTCATATTAAAATGTGAAATTACACCATAGTCCACACCCTGGTCCACTCTTTAAAGCTTTTGCGAAGTTGCACTCCCCAAACAATAATCAAACACTGCTATGCTTTGAAATTTGCACTTCTCTGAATTTTGCAATGCAGTTCTTCAGCCAAAAATGTGCATAATAACTGAAAGTGTGCACAAGGCATGTTGACATAAATAACATACAAAGCACATTAAATTAGGGGAAATGCGTGTTATTAGGCAAAACTGCACACAAAAAGCATTAAGAGAAAGGCAGATTAACATGTTGTTTGATTTTGACAAGGACTAAACATAAATCACCAACTAATGTGGAAATGTGGTGAATGCAGGTTGGAAAAATGAGAAACCAAGAGAAACTAAAATCGGCAAATTCATCCATCCCTGTTGTCTAATAATGCTTTCCCTTATAAATCTAGAATGTAGAAGGACTGGAACATTTATTCATATCTAGAGACAACAACTGATTTACATGGAATCATGCATGCAGGCACAGCACTGAACCCGGAAGTGACCTGAAAACATCACTAAAACACTTCAAAAATGGCACTAAAATGGCGGAACAGGGACATGTGCATGGAGGTTTGGAACGTAACCCTCACACGAAATGAGGATTGCCTGTATCCATCTATTATGACACCTGAAAATTCACATGGGGGGTGAAATCTCTCAGCAGGGGTAAGGGACAGGCACCTACAATCCCCATGTTGCTACAGCCAGGAAACTCACCTTGCAAGAGAAGTATCAAAATATTCCTTTTACTATAATCAAGGACCTCACACAGCATTTTTCAGCAACACAACTATCAGTTGAGATTTTGTCATTTCTCAGGAGACAGCTGCCTACTGAGAGTTTCAACTGCATTACTTCCTTCACTGTTCTATGGAACTTGGCTGCATTGGAACATACTATCCCATAGCCCGTTGGAAGTCTGCCCTGCTGATTTTTGACAGCTGATAAGGTGACATCCTTAAATTGTACTCCCGAGAGTTACGGATACAGGTATCTTACTTAAAATTCTGGTTCACTATAATTATTGGAACACTGTACATTGTGCGACAGCTCATGGGCTGCTAAAGATTTTTGAGAACTTTGAAAGAATTGATCATTGGGTTTCACTGAAGTTGTCTTATAGCTTTGATCATGTTAACTTGTCAAAGTATATAATTAAATCAATTAATTTTAATAGCAAAAAGCCTAGTACATATGGTTGCTGTCATTTGGCTCTTTTAAAAATGTCATATATATTATTACAAGAAACTATGGTTGGTTTTCAGTGGAGTAGTAAGCCTACAGCTGAGCTGAACTACTTCAGAATACGGGTGGGGATTCACATAAATAAATGCTGCAAAACAATAGATCTGTCGATCCATCTACGCAGGTAGAAAATTAGGATATGAGAGAAAAGATATACTATTACCCTTCTCTCTAATATCTCTCTAATATTACCCTTCTCTCTAACAGTTTTTCTTTGGATAAAGATCTCTTTGTATAGAGAGAATCCCATCTTGCAATATGGAGTGGACCAGTCAGAAGTTTACAAGTGAGCTAGTGTTGCTTGAAGAATGTGATCTTTTCATATTCTGATACCAACTGACCTGACCTGCACTTCCCATACTAATTCACAGATCATAGTTTAGTTATCCACTCATTTTGACAGGTCCTGAATGTTCCAATGCAGTTTTTGGCTCAAAACACATGGAGAGATGTTCTCTAATTAATTAATTAATATATAGACACTGCTCTTCTTCAAAGACCACGGGGCAATTTACATGGTGCAGCTGAAAGTTGAGACCCCAAAATCTGCACTGCTGTGATATAGCCAGACTTTCTCTTCCTAATTGTTGAGTTGGTACCTTACGCAGAATGGAAGTTAGCACTGTTTGATAGGGCGTGGAAGAAAATCCACCTGCAGCTGTGACTGGCTCTGCAACATGTTTAATTTTTCTTTTCTTTTTCTGCTTGCCTCATAGCAAAGCTGATAATTGTCATTTGCATGGTCATTGCACGGTCTATGGTTTGAACGGTCATTGGAATTTTCTTCACTTTATTGTCACAATTTTCTTCTGGCAGATAAGACACTGGGCCAGTCTACTTCAGCGTCTGTGTTCTTGCTCCCCACAAATAATAATAATAATAATAATAATAATAATAATAATAATAATAATAATAATAAATAATTTATTATTTATACCCTGCCCATCTGGCTGGGTTTCCCCAGCCACTCTGGGCGGCTTCCAACAAAACACTAAAATACAATAACAAAGACACAAAATGTTTCAGAACTTGTTTTCAGCATTGCTCCACGTCAACCCAGAAGACATGAAGAACAGAACAGAGGGAAAGCTAATTCCACCTGACTCTTGCTGCCTGCATGAAAGGGTGGCAGATGCAGCCATCACAATTGCCTTGATAGCTACAATGGCTTATCAAGTCACAGCAGCTACATATTGACATCCTTAAATGAGCATAGCCCAGCCACAGGTGCCTGCATCTCCAGAGACTTGTTGGGAGCTGCCAGCAAGCATGAGCCAATCCTTTGTGCGTTGACAATGGAGAATATGCCAGTAGTATTTTATAGAGATGTATATTTTTTGACATTTTGATTGAAAGCTACTGTCAAATAAAGAGTGACAGGAAATCCTATTTTTGAGATACCAGAAGAATGGTTGTCAATTTTATCCACTGCGGTCTTGAATGTTAGTAACAGTATTCTAATGTAGATGGGCAGTTGTTATAGCATTTGACTGTGGCGCTGTGGGTTAAACCACAGAGCCTAGAGCTTGCTGATCAGAAGGTCGGCGGTTCGAATCCCCGCAACGGGGTGAGCTCCTGTTGCTCGGTCCCTGCTCCTGCCAACCTAGCTGTTCGAAAGCACTTCAAAGTGCAAATAGATAAACAGGTACTGCTCTGGCGGGAAGGTAAACGGTGTTTCCGTGCGCTGCTCTGGTTCGCCAGAAGCGGCTTAGTCATGCTGGCCACATGACCCGGAAGCTGTACGCCGGCTCCCTTGGCCAATAAAGCAAGATGAGTGCCACAACGCCAGAGTCGTCCGCGACTGGACCTAATGGTCAGGGGTCCCTTTACCTTTACCTATATTCTTGAATGCCTACCATATACTCTATTTAGTTGAGATTTGAAGCTCACATTGTAGCTTAGAGTTCTGTTTGTTCGTTTTAAAAAGCATGGTCTTATAAATTTGTAGCACCAAAACAAGACAGCTATTTTGCCACTTAAGGTTGTGATCTGATGCAGACTTGCCTGGAAATAAGTCCCACTGAACACAATGGGCCCTACTTCTGAGTAGGTATCTACAGTGAAAGATTTGGTCCTTTACTGTGGCATGGGGAAATGTCAAAATTCTTGTCACTTTCCTCAAAATCCCAACAAGACCCTTTGGAGATTCATTTATAATTTCATTTACTGCAGCTTTTAATATGAACCTGTGGGCTGTTTGGTTGGGTTTGTCATATTTCACATGCCAGCAAGGCACAGTTATTAAATTTATTTTAATTTATTAAATTTGTATACCACCCTTAATCTATAGATCTCAGGGTGGTTCACAACATAAATATACAACATAGAAGCAGAAACTATATTATAAAATAATAATAATAATAATTTATTATTTATACCCCGCCCATCTGGCTGGGCCTCCCCAGCCACTCTGGGCAGCTTCCATAAAAACCAAAAATACAATAAAATATCACACGTTAAAACAAGAACAACAACAACAAAAAATCACACATTTGGGGTGTGAAAGTGCACAAGGGAATATTCTTGATTTTTGTTTTGTTTTTACAGTTCATATTAAAATAATTATTGTTCCTTTGTCATTCCTTTGGGGGATATCTCACACCTGGTTGTTCTTCAGGAAAGTATGGTCACATCCCCACCATTCATCTAGCTTCCCTCAAAGAATCATGGTAGCTGTAGTTTGTGAATTGTGCTGGGAATTGTAGCCATGGGACAGACAACCAAAGTATCCAGAATTCTTTGGGGTAAGCCATGACTGTTAGTATGGTATAAGAGTGTTTCGGATGAATTGTGTGGTTGTGACGTTCTTCACAAGAACAAACAAGTGGGAAATAGGAGATAAGGAGGGAAAGTTCCATTTGCAGAACCATAAGTACTTGTGCTAACTTCGCCCATAAGCATCCAACCCATAGGAGCCATTTATTAATCCGACCTTCACCAATAGAGTGTCTTCCAGATGTTTTTGATTACAGCCCAGCCAGAAGAGAGAACAGTCGTCCAAAACATCTGGTTGGTGAAAGCTGTCTTAATAATTCTGTCCTTAGAATAAAATCCTGGAGTATTTCAACACCATGAAATATATTTTTGACGTTTCCTTGGATCCAGAGACATCAGAAGAAGACAGGACAATTCCCCAAGGCATGTAAGAAGACATCCACTTCATTCTCATATTTCTATAAAGCAATTAGGTTTTACTAATTGATGGCAATATACTACCACAGTACACCATTAAGTCCTTTTATTTTACTACAACTTTCCAGCTATTGCAGTATTTCTACCTTATAAGCCTTTCGTATTTACTTTTTTATTTTTAAAAAACAAACAAACATGCTTTTAGGATTCTGTTTGTTCTGCTACTATATACTGAATTAATAGATTGGAGTGGTTTAGTTTGTTTTAACAAGCCCAGAAAGGGAAGCATCTTGCAAGATTTAAAAGGTCTCCTGTGGGGCATTTATAATTTTACTGAGAAAAAGAAAAAGAACATGAGTGGGGAAAGAAAACATGTATTATACATTGTTGTACAGCAAAAAATGCTAATTTCGGGTTCATCTTAAGCAAGCTGGAATGTATGATGGCTCTGAAGTTGCATTGTTGGGGCAACGAGAGGCATAATAAATTATGGTAGGTAAAAATAGAATAGCCACAAACCGGGGGGGGGGTGTTTCGATATTTGGGCCCCTTAATGCTAATCTTTCAATCTCAGTCAAAATAATAATGTGGTCAGGAAAGCACTGTCAACAGCAGAAATCAGATCAAATATTGTCTTAAATCAATAGTCACAAGTCACTCACGGTATTGTATTTCTAATGCTGGAAAGCAAAAGATAGTAAAACAGATAGAATGAGCAAAAAACAGCCAAAGTTATTAGCTTTTAAAAACATAGATTCTGATGCAGTAATTAACTACATGCTTCTGCTTGGGCTCAAGTTTACTTCTCGAGTTTATTTATAGAAAAGGAAATAAGAAGAACATTTTGCATACCCTTCAAACAATGGGACAAAATTACAATTTTGACAAGTCTGGAAGGTATCAAATGAATCTACCTATCAGTGGAGCTGAAACAAATTCAGTCTGGCATATTTTGGGCAACTGAATTTGTACTGCTGTTAACTGCTGGCAGTGCTGGTGTTAGCACCCTCACAATGTTGGAATTACATGTTGTTTATATCTTATTTTACTGATGCCACAGCCGGTTCTTCATTACTGGCACAGAAAGTCTTAGAATAGGATCATATGGACATTTTTCATGACATATTGAGTACACAAAAAAATGTATTGGGTCATTAATTGGTGGTACGGGGATATATTGCCAGATTTGAAATTACCGTATTTTTCGCTCTATAACACGCACCCGACCATAACACGCACGTAGTTTTTAGAGGAGGAAAATCCATAGGCATGCCACCCGTAGGCATTCCCTCCATAACACGCACAGACATTTTCCCTTACTTTTTAGGAGGAAAAAAGTGAGTGTTATGGTGCAAAAAATACGATAAGTTGCTCCCCAAAATTAATCCTATTCAAAAATTCCCCTAAGATTTTTTTTATATCAAATATTCTCCAGGTGTTCTCCAATGTTTGATATCTGTTGAATATTTCTGTTGTCAGCTTTTATATTATAGAATATACACAACATACACAACGTCACATATTTTGTAATTCTGTATTTGGACCACATAGCTACATTACCTGATGGCTGGAAAATATTGCATATAAAAAAGGTTGGATCTCTCACACACTAGGTGACAGAGCTTTTTTTAGATCTATCTCACATTTATTTCATAGATGCATTTGATACTCTATGCTAATTGACTTCTACATAGAATATTTGATAATTGATGGTAGCATTAAATACATGAAATGCAGTAGATTTTGCATCCAATGATGTTATATTTTACTAGAGATGCAATGATATTTCAAGTTGAGGCCCACAAGGAACTCATAGGAGCAAGGATAATACACAAAAGGAACCAGCTGCAGTGGTTGGTGGGGTGGCAATATTCCTCACTTGGCTTCCCAATGCCAGGCTTCACTGCTGGCTATTGAGAGGTGAAGGGGCAAGGCACTGGGGGCTCAGTATGGTGTGGGCACAACAGAAGAACAAATCTGATGCCTTCACTACTGCACCCGCACTGAACTCCCCACTGGCTCGCCTCTCTACCTCTCAGTAGTCAGTAACTGTGCTCAGCATTGGATAGTCAGGGGAGTAAAGGTAAAGGACGCCTGACAGTTAAGTCTAGTCGCAAACAACTCTGGGGTTGTGGCGCTCATCTCACTTTACTGGCCGAGGGAGCCGACATTTGTCAAGCAGACAGTATTCCAGGTCATGTGGCTATTAGGATTCTTGTTCTGTGCTTGCAGTCATGAGATTGTTGTCTATCACATGACGGTGTATGTTTTCATTCCACAGTGTGGGAAGTGATGGAGACAGGGTGTTTTGTACTACTGTGTTTGGTGAAGTGGGACTATTATCCTTTGTTCTTTCTCTTTGTTGTCTGATGAGAAAGAGGAAAGAGCTGAGGCAGAATGCTCTGAGTGTATTATATGTAAATAAAGTAGATTAGCCAAAATGCTGTGCTACTGAGTTTGTTACGCGAACTGCCAATACTCTGCAGGATCCATAACCGTGCTATTGCCACTTCATATCAGTCGCTGTGATGTTCGGGCTGGAAAAAGCTTTTGAAGCTACCGAATGATCAACCAGTAGGGAGAGAACATGCCAGTCAGGCATGTGTCTCTGCCAGGGTCCTACACACGAGTAGGACAATCCTAACAGTGGCCAGCATGACTAAGCCGCTTCTGGTGAAACCAGAGCAGCACATGGAAATGCCATTTATCTTCCCGCCAGAGCGGTACCTATTTATCTACTTGCACTTTGACGTGCTTTTGAACTGCTAGGTTGGCAGGAGCTGGGACTGAGCAACGGGAGCTCACTCCATCACAGGGATTCAAACCGCCGACCTTCCTATTGGCAAGCCCTAGGCTCAGTGGTTTAGACCACAGCACCACCCGTGTCCCACTAGTCAGGGGAGTAATGCTTGCCAACTTAGGCTAGTAACTGGTGGGTTGAAGTATACCCAATTGGTGGCTCTTGGTTGAGCAGGAAGCAAGTGTCATTCCCCATCTTCCCACTGGCTCAGCAATGGTGTCTTGTATTCTCTCTGCTTCAATTGGAATATGAAGTAAGGAAAGTCAGCAGGACCACTCCTTCTGTTTGGACAAGCAAACTCTGTGCAATTTCTCCCAGTTCCCTCTTCCCAAGGAAGCACGCTGCCACACAACCCAGGCTTCTCATCAGAAGAAGTTGTGGATGGGTTGCAGTGAAGTACATCTCCCTTGTACTAGTGTCCTTCTGCTGTCTTAGCATTTAATGCCACCCAATAAATGGTGGAAGATGCTGAAAGACCAATTTGCTCATAGACCTTCTGGTTGGGTTAGCATCTCTGGTGGTTTGTATTTCTAGCAGCATGTCTAGTGGCTAAATTTTGGTTTGGTTCTGTAATTCCTTTCTTCTTACCCTTCCTCTCCCACTGTTGCTACTTTCCTTGCTTCTGCCTCCCCTCCCTGATTGTATGCCTCTTGGGGCAGTGACTTGATTCCCCCCCATTACACTATTCCCCCTTCTATCCATATTATACTGTTATTAAAATTCTGAACATCTTCATGTACAATCAGTTGGATGAGTCTTTAATTTAAAGCAGCATGAGGAAGGGAAGCAGATAAACCTAGTCATACTGTTCTATCTGAATTTATGTCTCCCCA
This sequence comes from Podarcis liolepis, assembly GCF_965112155.1. Taxonomy (NCBI): domain Eukaryota; kingdom Metazoa; phylum Chordata; class Lepidosauria; order Squamata; family Lacertidae; genus Podarcis; species Podarcis liolepis. Next base: position 64,398,319 of record NC_139564.1, on the reverse strand, counting down.
CCAACACCTACGCGCCCCCCACCCCCCGCCCATGAGTGGATCTTTGTGCAAATTACTGTGAATGCACATTAGTCCCCTATTTTGCTTTCTGGTGAAAGCTGCTCTTTAAAAAAAAGCCATTATTGTTAGTATTTGCCAGCTAGGGCAAACAGTAACACTTAACTATAGAAAAGCTTTGGAATTCTTAAGTGGCAGAAAAATCTCAGACTACATGTTGGTACGTACCCTTCCTTATTGAACAGGGAAATGTGTGTCAACACACAGAAGATGGCAACCTTTTAAAATATTACCTCTCATCTGTTTGTCTGAATTAATGTCAAGTCCCTTTGTAAAACCAAAAGGTGGGGAGTGCACCAAACAAAGCTTTTACACCATTAATTAAAGGCACTCAGTTGCTCTCTCCTTGAAGAATGAGGGTTGTGTACGGAATGGATGCACATTTGCAGAACTCTATTTTTATCGCCAAGGAGAAAAACCACTGTTTTTTTAAAGGGCTGAACAAATAATACCCTATTAGTTTTCCACCCCTGTGCAAGGGGGAAAGAAGCTTGGAGGGAAAGAAGGAGATGTGATTGGAGAAAACAGAGGAGGAGAGATAGAAGCAAAAAAGTGGGGCTGGGACATCAGCAACTGCCCAAATGTTTTGCCTGGCAGTGCTTGCATGTGCCTCACTTCTTCTGTTGCTGCAGCCAGGTGGAATGTGGCTTAGAAAAGAATGATCCGTGGGAAGAGGAGCAAATTATTGAACTTACCAAACCGTAAATGATCTTATAGCCCCCTTCAACAACTCCAAAAGGATTTAGTAGCATCTAACTGTATTTAAACTTGAATAAAAGTGAAATCCTACATATATCTGCTCAGAAGTAGAGTTCAATGGGACTTATGCCCAGGTAAAAGCATGGGTTGCTAGCCTCAACCACCCACATCCTAGGGGCCTGATCTTGCTCCCAGGAAAATGTCTCTGACCTCCAACAATTTTAGACATAGAAGATAAAAGGGGAAAAAAATACACAGCACAAGGCTGGGCAGAGACATTTAAACTCCCCTGGTAGGGAGGAAAATTTCCCCCTTTCTAATCATCAGATTGATCAGTGGCGTAGCGTGGGTTGTCAGCACCCGGGGCAAGGCAAGTAATTTGCGCCCCCTAACCCGTGGATTTGCGGCCCCTAACCCGTGGATTTGCGGGCCCTAACCTGTGGATTTGCGCCCCCTAACCCTAACCCCCAGATGTTGCGCCCGGTGCGGCCGGCCCCCCCTGCACCCCCCACGCTACGCCACTGAGATTGATTACTGTCAAGAGCCAAAAAAATTTTATGCCCTCACTTCAGATACTGATTCTTGACCAGAGGAACAAGTACAGTAGTTGCAGACCTCAGAACACACTGAGGTGGCAGTGGAGGGTATGGTAAACAGAACAATTCCTGCAACTCTCAGAGAAGAAAAAGACATGTCCCCTATGGAAGAGGACAGAAGTAGCAGCGTGTGGAGGAATGACTAGTGGTTTCAGTTGTTTCTACATGAATGAACAGAGTATTGGAAACAATCAAGAAGAACTTGAACAGGATAGGTTTCCAAGTCAAAGAGACAAAAGTGAAAAGAAGGAAAACACCCTGTGAGGTTGAGAATCAGTGCTTTGCCCAGTGATATCTAGTAAGCCTGACTGGGGTTTTCCAGCTCCTCATTCAACACTTTATTAATATACTGGCTCAATTTTAGCTCCAAACCAGCACTGGTTTGGCACAGTGTATAAGTTATATCCAGACTTAGTTTTGCTGAAGGAAGATCCACTGAAATCACTAAGCCTTAACTTAGTAACAAAATAATTTAGGTGTCATTTATTTCAGTAGGTCTACTCTAAGATTGAGGGACGCAGGTGGCACGGTGGATTAAACCACAGAGCCTAGGACTTGCCGATCAGAAGGTCGGCGGTTCAAATCCCCGCAACGGGGTGAGCTCCCGTTGCTCAGTCCCTGCTCCTGCCAACCTAGCAGTTCTAAAGCATGTCAAAGTGCAAGTAGATAAATAAGTACCGCTCTGGCGGAAAGGTAAACGGCGTTTCCGTGCACTGCTCTGGTTCGCCAGAAGCGGCTTAGTCATGCTGGCCACATGACCCAGAAGCTGTACGCCGGCTCCCTCAGCCAGTAAAGCGAGATGAGCGCCGCAACCCCACAGTCGGCCACGACTGGACCTAATGGTCAGGGGTTCCTTTACCTTTTACTCTAAGACCGATAAGTCTGGATCTAATTTTGTGTGCTTGTAGAGCAGGGGGTGAGGAACCTTAGCTTTCCAGATGATGTAGCACTCCATCAGCTTCAGAAAGATGTCCAATGGCCAGGGATCTGGAGTCTAACATCATCAGGAGGACCACAGTTCCCCACTTCAGCTGCATATACATCAGAGATACGCCAGACCCTGACAAAAGGGTTGCCCCTCCACACTCCGTTCTCCTTGGCTTTTATCTACAGTACAGGCTGAGACTAGTTTAACAGTCTTAATTCAACTTTTCAAAGGTAGGCACAGTTCCAAATGGTATAAAGAAAAAAGGAAGAGAAAAGAGAACCTCAACAACCAACAGAAAAACAGTTCATGGTAACAAAATGCTGTAGGCCAGTGTATTCAGGTTAGATAGCCCTTCTTCCAAGGTAACTCAATTATGAGTAATTGAAACAGCAAAAATGTAGTATTGTCTGGTGACATAAATGAATGGATTGAGCTGTCCCTGAAGAAGGCTTTAAACTCAAAACCCATTTGGACTGCAGCATTTCTGAACAATATAAAATTTCATAGAATCTGTTGAGGCAATGTATTCACTCGTTTCCTCAACTCATTGTGTTGCCCTCATTTCTTCCCCCTCTTATCCAGCAGAGAGACAACATAAAGCTTTCCCTGTGTTGCAGTGGTTTGGTGGACTTGAGTATCTTAAATATTGAATAGGGGCTCTGAAAGTTGCTTTTGTTCTCTCTGCTCTTTCAACCATTGCGGTAACCACGCAAACTATGTAAAAGTGAGGGACGAAATTCAGAGATGAACAATTCCTGGAAACCTGTGCCTTTCAGAAACTAGAAAGACAAAGAAAAATGTCAGTCAGAAAGCTTCAGGCAATTACAGAAAGGAATGATGGTTTGAAAGAGGAGATGCCCTCACTTTGCTCTGTATCGCTGTTCAGCAGAAGCAAAAGTACGGGAAGAAAACTTCCCCACCTCCCCTTTTGCACTGCATTCAGCAAGTCTTGTTAAGTGCGGTTTCTGTTTTCTTTACATAATACGTAGTCTGTCAGGACAAGAAACGAACAGAGAGACGGATCATGAGACTCTTCATCTCTGAGGAACAATTGCTTTAATAAGAAATGTAAGAATCAGGCACTTCACTTTCAGTGCTTGAGTTTTCAGACGGCTACGCAACCAAGATGAGTGTTCCCTCACAAGTGCCATGGGTCCAATAAATGTTATTTAGGCTTTTTTTTTAAAAAAAGTAGAACCACAATCAATGTTTAACTGTTTCATTTTTGAGGCAGAAAGAGTGCCTCCACCAACATTTCTCAAACGCTCCACTCCCCAGTACTGATAATGTTTAATTTTTTTGCACCTGTTAGCTGATATCTGATCTACTGCTTTCTCTGATCAGTTGGTATTTTGGTGTCCTTTGCCCTGGGGGAAATCACATGGGAAGTCCCAACCTATAAGGGATCATGCATTGAATGGAACATCATGAAAATTGTTATGTGCTGCTGTCATCACTGAGGGAAATGAACCAAGTGAAACATGATAGCCTTCACTCTCAACACAGTGAACACTTTCTCTTCTGAAGAATCACCCATACTGAATACTGAATTGGGGGTGGTAGGTGCTCCCCCCCCCCTTCATGGATCACTGCCTTGTCATGGTGAAGGGGCTTCAATAACTCACAAAAGCTATGAGCTATGCCGTGCAGGGCCACCCAAGACGGACAGGTCATAGCCGAGAGTTTAGACTAAATGTGATCCACCTGGAGAAGGAACTGGCAATCCACTCCAGTATTTTGCCAAGAAAACTCCACGGACATCAAAAAGGAGAAGCTTTGAGAAGAAAGTGAGAGTTTCCAAGGCATGCTCTGGTTCATGGGGCCACGGAGAGTCGAACACGACTAAGATGACTAAACAACAAAAGGTGCTTTTTGCTGCTGCTTCAAACTTCCTTGAATAACACCCTCCTTCTAAGCTCAGCCCTATCTCTGATTATTTAATATATTGTCTTTTGCCTTCACTGAAGTATGCATCTCCACTCTTAGGTCCCAGCTATCTCACGTAGCAATTTGTGACTTCCACCAATGCAAACCACCAATGCAATGGGGAAGTCAATGTATGTGGACCACTAGATACATGGACAAACCTGCCAACTGGAACCTGCTTGCATGGAATTTCAGCTTGTGTACAAAACCTAGTAAATGTAAAGGGACCCCTGACTGTTAGGTCCAGTCACAGACAACTCTGGGGTTGTGGTGCTCATCTTGCTTTACTGGCCGAGGGAGCTGGTGTACAGCTTCTGGGTCATGTGGCCAGCATGACTAAGGCGCTTCTGGTGAACCAGAGCAGCGCACGGAAGCGCTGTTTACCTTCCTGCCAGAGCGGTACCTATTTATCTACTTGCACTTCATGCTTTCGAACTGCTAGGTTGGCAGGAGCTGGGACCGAGAAACGGGAGCTCACCCCGTTGTGGGGATTTGAACCCCCAACCTGCTGATTGGCAAGCCCTTGGCTCCGTGGGTTCCCTCTTCAGCTGGATAGACATCAGATGTCAGGGTAATGTGAGACTGTGGAGCCAAGCAATATTGATGATTGTGCCAGTGCTGTATAATGCATGATGTGAGCTATGGAATTAGACAGGTGTAACTGAGATGATGTGTCTGCACCAGAGGACTGACCACACCTGTGTCCCAAATCGGGCCTGCCAGTTTACTGCACCATCTTGCATTCCTATCAGAGTCATATGTAGAGACTGAGCTGATCTCATTTAAACTGCTGGATTCCAGCAGCGCCTGATTGGTAATTAAACAGCATTTGTGTTAAATGGTTATCTTCCAAGCTCAACTTTACATTCTTGAATATGTTATTGTAATGAAACTGCCAAACAAGGAAGCATCATAGATGCAGCAATGCATCAAATGGCACACAGCTGTAGGATGCTAAAAAAGCTCTCTTAATAGCATTAATTATAGCGGACAAGGAGGCTTTCTTTAGTGTCCAATGGCTCCGTTGCCATTCTGCTTAAATAAAAGCACAGCCACAACAGAAAAACAAATGCACAGGGGGCTTTGTGAGCCAAACCCTGAATTAAGCTACAGCTCTAGGAAATCTGTAATTTTGTAAATGGGCAGCTAGGCATGCAACATATGTTAGGAATCAGAGTCCATTGGACCAATTTGAGGATGCTGAGGAATTGGCCAACCTGGAAGCAAGGGAGGTATTTGGAGGGTGTGACAGCTTGCTGGTAGTCCACTTTGGACAGGGTTGTGTGCAATGTGAGGGAATCTTGTCTGTGTTTTATGTGCTTCTGATCAGCAGACTGTTTTGCACAAAGCTGAGGAGCTAGACCTGGAAGCAACTTGAAATATAGAGTTCTGGTAGTTTTTTCTCATCGTAATGTGTGTTAGAATCTAGCACCTTCTGAACATACTTTTTATAGTGCTATAGCTGCTGTTGCCTCCCCAGCATGCTTTTGTGTGATATTATTACCACCCACTGCTACTCAAGAACATTGCAATTGGATGAACAATTTTTCTTCTATTGCAACAATTCCAACATTTGTGAAAGAGCTGGAATCTTTTCACAGTATCCCCATTGTGGAGAAAGTGCTTTGCCTAACTTCCTGCTTTTACATGTGGTTGTGTGGTTTGAATGACTTCCATTTTGTACCTTACCTGCATCTCTTTGACTGGAGGCCTGAAACTGCAGTATCTGAAATGGTGGGTCATGCAGATTGACAGAGTGTACTCAATTAATTCCTGCTGTCTAGTTTCTTAACTCCCACTGGGTCAGAATTCCTGAAAATCAGGTTGTGTGTGTGTGTGTGTGTGTGTGTGTGTAAAGTATTTGTGTGCATGCTCAGAACTCCAACATTTACTGGCTGGTGAAATTATGGAATGGAAGGAGTATGACTCCAGGCACAGAACCTTTCTTAGTCTGAACACATCCTGTTGTTGGTGTAGACATTTAGAAAACCACAATTACACACCCTCCAACATTTCTCCAATGAAAATTAGGGACTTCCCATTCCATAATAATAATAATTCCCCCACACAACTTACTGGGTTGCCCCAGCCACTCTGGTCAGCTTCCAACATATATAAAAACATAATAAAATATTAAACATTTAAAAAAGCTTCCTTATACTGAATTGCCTTCAGATGGCTCAGAGGTCGGATATCTCCACACCATCCAACATTTCTGCAGTGAAAATAGGGACATCCTAAGGAAAAGCGGGACATTTGGGGTTCAAATCAGAAACAGGGGTGGCTTCTCTAGATCAGGTGCATCCCTGGAAAAGAGGGATACTTGGAGGGTCTGCAATTACCCTCTATAAAACAATCAGATGCAACTGACGGTGTGGACACAGTCTGCTACAATTTCACTTCAAAAAGTATAAGAACAAACAGCACCTATATTGCTGTAAAATTGTTTGATCTCTCATCCCCTGTACATCCTACAGGGGTGTGGCCCATGGACCACAGCTCTTTATCCTTTTCTCATAATGGCACTGCTACTAAATCTAGCTGCAGAAGAGAAGCATGCACCTATTGATTTCCATGAAACAACTATAATTTCTGCCATATATGTGTATTATTAAAGCAGCTGGAGGCAGCTGGAAGGTTCAGTAATCATCAATGAGGAACAAGACATAGGTCCTCCTCATATTCCTTTCTGACAAAGTGTCAAATATTTTCTGCCCCGTGTTGCATAAAGCACATGTGTGGTTTCCCTTTTATGCCTTACAAATGAGAAACCTTTCTATCTGTTACCCCCATTAATCTTCAATGTAAGAAAGAGGGATTTATGATCCTAACAGGAGGGGGAGTATCCAGACCCATGTTTCTGTATCAAAGGGTGAAATGAAATGGTCATTCCAGTTTTATTGCCACATCTTCAGGTGACAAAATTTCAAGGCCATTGTGGTGACTTTTGCATGGGATGATTTTGGACTTCTGAAATGGTCTTGCGAGGAAGGTGTCCTCAGTTCTAGCATGGAAACAGAGGGAATGATTGTTATATCTGAAGGAGAGTCTTGACCCCCATCGTTCTACCCGGACGCTGAGATCCAGCACCGAGGGCCTTATGGCAGTTCCCTTGCAGCGAGAAGACAAGTTACAGGGAACCAGGCAGAGGGTCTTCTCAGTAGTGGTGCCCTCCCTGTGGAACGCCCTCCCACCAGATGTCAAAGAGAACAACTACCAGACTTTTAGAAGACATCTGAAGGCAGCCCTGTTTAGGGAAGCTTTTAATGTTTGATGTATTGCAGTATTTTAATATTTTTTGGGAAGCCACCCAGAGTGGCTGGGGAAGCCCAGCCAGATGGGCAGGGTATAAATAATTGTTGTTGTTGTTGTTGTTGTTGTTTACTAGTCACCTTGTTTCATTTCTAACAATGCATGCTATTAGGTCAGTGGCTGGTACAGGGATGTGCATTCACAGAAATTACAGTTGATCCACATAGTTTCAGCCGGCAAGAAAACTGTGACAACTTTTCAGGGATGGCTAGTGAGAAATGCTATTTAAACATTATCACCTAAGAAATTATGAAACTAAAAGAGAGAAGTGGCTGAGGAAACAGCAAAGAAAAAGCACGAAAAAAATGGTAAGAGGAAAAATAGAGAAGGCAGGATAACACATTTTGGTGCAGAGCAGACAGAAATAGTAAGAATACATATTTTCCTGCAAATAAGCTCCACTGAAGTCACTGGGACTTACTTTTGAGTAGACATGTATAAGTGGTTTGGCACTTGAATCACAGCAACCCATGATGTTTCCCTATAATACAATGCATTATATTTGCTTGGATTTTAATCTGAATTTCTTGCTAGCACTTAACTGCCCATTGTAGCAGTTGCTGCTGCTGTAGCAACAAGGAGTTCTCTCCACTGTTTCCAGTACATAGAAGATGGCAATGACAAGTATCCCCGGCACTGTGAGCCATGGGAAGCAGAGCACTTGACATTTGAAGATGGGATGCAAAGGAAGACATCTAGATTTACTGCATATTATGGATTCATCTTGCTGAAAACAGAAACAAAAATGCTGGTCTCAAATCCACTGGAATAAATGCACAGGTTTGGTTTTATAAATTGTGTTTTAGCTTCTTATAATGTGGTTTCAGCTGCTGGCTAGCCACTGATTCGCTTAGAATCATTGCTTATTGTTGGATAATAGCCCAGAATGGTTGGCTGATGGGAGCTAATGGCTGGGGGTTATATGTATTTCTGAATGGGACACTACGCAGAGCTCAAAAAAGATGACCTTCAACTTCCAATGAAGAAGAGACATCTATGTTAATACACTTATGATCTGCTTACATATTTATAAATACTTATTTTTAAAAAAGGAAAACTTATCCAGGGTTCTCTTGCTGGAATGCAAGTATGAGTACTTCTGGAGCTGGGATTTCTCAGTTGAGCTAGTGGAAACCAGTGGGAGATGATAGAAAATGCAACCAGGTTCCCCTCACCCTCCTCCTCACTGATTCGCTGCATCTGCAGCAGCAGAACCGGATGGCTTCATCTGCCCCAGCTGCAACAAAACATGTCTCTCCTGCAGGCTCTGCAGCTTTCCATACACACACACACACACACACACACACACACACTTTTATTAATTTTTTTAACATATCAGTTCCAACAGTCATACAACATGACTTCTCATCTTATACAATATTTTGTATAATTATCCTTAATTAATAGTTCTCTTCATAGTCTTTCTTGCAATACTTCAAATAATCCACCTTACAAAACTTCTTGCAGTCCTACTAGCATAATCTGTTCATCACAGTTACTTTTCAAATAGTTCAGATATTTACTCCAGTCTTCTAAGAATCTCTGATCCCACCAGTTTCGAATCCTCCCTGTTAATTTATCTAATTCTGCGTAGTCCATCAACTTCATCCTCCATTCTTCATTCGTCGGTAATTCTTCTTGTTTCCATTTTTGTGCCAATAATATTCTTGCTGCTGTCATTGCATATAAAAACAACTTACAATCCTGTCTGTTAATATCATCTCCTACAATGCCAAATAAAAATGCTTCTGGTTTCTTAACAAATGTATATTTCAACATCTTTTTCATCTCATTATAAATCATTTCCCAGAGGTTTTTCACTTTTTTACATTCCCTTTATTTATTTTTTTATATATACATTGCTCTGCGTTTTTTCAGGTTGCGTCCCAGGCAACCCGGAGGTACCAGAAAGGGTTACTTCCGTGTTTCGCCACTCACGCATGTGCAGTAGCGCCAAATTGCACATGCACACCCATGCCAAATCATGCCACGCACCTGCGCAGAAATGGCACTTCAGGTTGTGGGCTTTTCACGTTGCGAATGGGCCTCCGGAATGGATCCCGTTCGCAACCAGAGGTACCACTGTACTCAGAATGGCTTTGTTTGCCATGAGTAATAAACTTTCCTTTATCCTCACCAGACTATTTTTTTTTCTACACTGCTGCAATACATTTAGCAAACTCCAGTAGGGAGCACATTGTTAACACAGCACATTGGGCACAAACTGGGAAAACATAAGTCAGTCCAAATATTCATTGCATGCATGCCAAACATTTCCAATGACTAAATGCAACTGCATGCTTTTTATGTGTTGATGCATCTTTTAAATCATCATCACCATCACAAATAAAATGTTAGAATATATAACTTTTGCATCACCACAAACCAAGGCTTTTTCAGTAGTTAGTTGACCCGTGCAGACGGTAATCAAGTGTATAGAAATCAGATGTTATATATGCATGCATGAACCAGGCTAAAATCACAATTAAGTTCCATTGAAATTGATGGCATCAAAGCACTTAACTGTGAACTTCCATTCCACTGATTTCAGTGGGACTGTGGGTCAAACTAGATATGACTTTTAATGTGTCTTGGTATTTTCCAGGCAAGGTTTATAAAAATAAAAAAAATATCAAAAAGCTTCAGCTGAAGGGAGGTTATAGCCAGATCACAACAGGTGTGGAGGGGAAATGTGAAATGTATATCCCTTGACACCAAATAGAGAAACAGTATTCCACCCGTCTCCTCAGGTTTGCAGCCATGTAGGAAAGGGTTAAAATCCCATTCCCCCATGAGTCCAATATTTTTAAGCCACCTCCCCCCAGCTGATTCTTTTTTAACCTACATGATTAATGAAAGGGCATATTTAACGTCACATCTCGTTTGACTCTAAATCGTGGCTTACTTTTGCTGGAGTCTGTCCACTAATTAGATGTTTTTAAAATGTTTTAATTTAATTTTTTTACGGGGGGAAAAAAGGTTCCAAATATTTTGCTTCATGCTAATGATTTTTTTCTTCCTCGTGGACTTTTGTTGCTATTTCTTGCTGCTGCTGCAAATTTTTTCCCTTCCTTTGAAGAGCATCAGTGACAAAATCCTGGAAGACCTGATGACAGCACTGCCAATTAGTTAATGTTCAGCAAAATTTGTAATACATTTCACAGAGAGTGAGTTCTTTGGCATCAAAAATGCTATTCTTATTGCTGTAGTCTTGCAGCTAAGCTTGTGCTTACTGTAGAATTGCCGCAGCACCAGCAGCAGTGAGTACAGAAGTCCAGGCTATCATGCCAGTCAATTGCCTGGTCAAATACTGGCCATCTGTTATTTGGCAGTAAGTGAGGACAGTCAAATAATCCATGAAGTGAAGTACAGCTATACATAGATGGTAGTCTCTCTGTTTGTTACAGGAATGAGGGCTCTTTTGTCCCCAAATCTGTGGAAGTTGCAGTTGACAATACACAAACATGCACTACACCAGGGGTGGCCAGCTCTCAAGGGACTGTGATCTACTCACAGAGTTAAGAACTGGCAGTAATCTACCATCTTTTGGGGGGTTCAGGTCCAAGTTGAGTTTTTTGGGGGAAGGAAGGCCCTTTTTTTGGGTTAAGGGCAACAACGTTGAGCTTTCTTTAGGGGAACCAAAGTTGTTGAGCTTCTTTGGGGGGAGCCAGTGATCTACCACAGACATCCAGTGATCTAATGGTAGATCACGATCTACCTGTTGGACGTGCCTGCACTACACTCTATCTGTAATCACTAGGCCCTATGAACAACTGATTGGTTCAAAATTGGGAAAGGAGTATGACAAGGCTGTATATTGTCTCCCTGCTTATTTAACTTATATGCAGAATTCATCATGTGATAGGCTGGACTGGATCAATCCCAAGCCGGAATTAAGATTACCGGAAGAAACATCAACAACCTCAGATACGCAGATGACACAAACTTGATGGCAGAAAGTGAGGAGGAATTAAAGAACCTTTTAATGAGAGTGAAAGAGCAGAGTTCAAAATATGGTCTGAAGCTCAACATCAAAAAAACGAAGATCATGGTCACTGGTCCCATCACCTCCTGGCAAATAGAAGCGGAAGAAATGGATGCAGTGAGAGATTTTACTTTCTTGGGCTCCATGATCACTGCAGATGGTGACATCAGTCATGAAATTAAAAGACGCCTGCTTCTTGGGAGAAAAGCAATGACAAACCTAGGCAGCATCTTAGAAAGCAGAGACATCACCTTGCCGACAAAGGTCCGCATAGTTAAAGCTATGGTTTCCCAGTAGTGATGTATGGAAGTGAGAGCTGGACCATAAAGAAGGCTGATCGCCAAAGAATTGATGCTTTTGAATTATGGTGCTGGAGGAGACTCTTGAGAGTCCCATGGACTACAAGAAGATCAAACCTATCCATTCTGAAGGAAATCAGCCCTGAGTGCTTACTGGAAGGACAGGTCGTGAAGCTGAGGCTCCAATACTTTGGCCACCTCATGAGAAGAGAAGACTTCCTGGAAAAGACCCTGATGTTGGGAAAGATGGAGGGCACAAGGAGAAGGGGACGACAGAGGACGAGATGGTTGGACAGTGTTCTCGAAGTTACAAATATGAGTTTGACCAAGCTGTGGGAGGCAGTGGAAGGCAGGAGTGCTTGGCGTGCTTTGGTCCATGGGGTCATGAAGAGTCGGATATGACTAAAGGACTAAACAACAACAAATATACTAATGGTTGGTTGGATGATTTGTAGTGTCTCTCAGCAGTTGAGATATCTATAATAACACCAGCAAAAGTTGAGTCTTTTTTCTTGGTAGACCTCATTTCAATATGTTGAATAACCACCAATAGCTGTAAATGTTTAAAAAATGCAGCCTCCCTTTTACAGCACTTTTAATGCAAACTTGCAAAATGTCTATTGTTTTTTCTGAGTTCCTCCTTGTCTCATTCTTTAATTTAGTATATTTGTCACTCTAAAACCAAAGTACCTTAACTGCTATCCAAAGCTGACTTGCCTTTGAAGATAGATACAGAGAATTGGATATGTATCAGGAACAATATAGCAATTATTAGCCAGGATAGGGAAAGCTGCAATCCCATGCTCACATTCCTGGAAGAAAGTCCCAGTCCATAGAACTAGCAAGGTGGAATAACACAATCCTGGGGTGGGAGATGGGCTCTACCATTTCATGCAGTGTTGGTAGAGGGGGCTGTACCACTCCAGACAGTGGGTGCCATTTTTGAACGATGCCCAGTGTAAATAACCACACAAAACTCTGGCAGATAAAAGCCATAAAAACCTAGCACTTCAAGAAGAACAGCTGTAGACCAGTCGTCTCACTACCCCATTAGATTTCTACTTGAAATAGGTTTTTGTTTACAGAACAGAGCATTCAAAAATTGATTCCCATTTGCAATATGAAATGTTACCAGTACAGTCTGTTCTTCCACCTAAGTACTCTACAGTTGAAGTCTTTTTTTTGTCCTTTTTCTCTTTGTGCAGACCACTAGACCTCGGTCCAACAAAGTGGAATTTGTTTATTCCAAGTAAAGTTGTTATGGATGCAATGTGGCAGAAATCCATGGGCAACATCCATTGCCCCACTTTAGATGTCCTTGTGTAAAGTTTGGGTGAGCTCTTTGGAATTTGTGACTGCCTCCTTCTTTGCACAACTCGAATGCACACGGAAAGGAAGATTGTGTATGAAGCTAGTGCAAGATTGATTTCTGGTTGTGAATCAAGGTCATTTCAAGCTTTCACAAAATACTCAGCATTTGTGTTGATTTATGCCAGCTTCTACCTTGTGTCTCTTACGACAACTGGACCAAAACACCAAACAATTCAAAGCATGAAAGAAAAAGACTTGGCTCAGTTAAACTTGAAATGCATGGATGATATAGTGCCCTTCCTTCTGCTCATCAAATATACTAGAGGTATATTAAAAGTACACTATTTTTCATAAGTCTTCCCAGGCATGAAATCGAATCATGCATTTTTCAAGCATGAGGCTTTCAACCAAATTCCTCTTGGAGAATCCACGTAATTAGAGTTGAAGCCCCACATAATGGGCTCTACAATGACATTATGTGCCAGGCTCTGTGCTGTAAACAAACAAGTTGTGCCACTGCAAGGTATGCAGCCTGCCTCAGTATTTTGCTACACACACACACACACACACACACACACACACACACACACACACACACACACATATTTGGGAGGAAGCAAAACATTTTACAGCTTAACATAGAAGGACAGACTCTACTATGTGTGTCCATTCTAATTTTGGCAGCATACAGCTTGATTAAACTACCCCAATTTTGGAAATAATTAGAAGTGTTGTAGTTCATGCCAGCAAAAAATGCTCTGTTTGTCTAATTCTGCTACTGCATTTTCCAGGAAGGTAGCCTATACATCATTTAAATAAATAAAAGATAAGTAAGTAATCACTAGGAAGATGGATGGGCGGATTGATAGTGGTTTTCACCAGATGGGATTTGAATAACATCCTTTTCCCCCCGTTGAAAACATGTGAGTTCTAATCAACAGGAGGGTTAAGAATGTTAAATCAGCCAGCCATAAGAAATGTGTCACACAGTTTGCTGTCATGCTAATTAATTAGATAGCATTATTTGGTGTCCCAAGTGAACCTTGATGAGTTCAGTGTCTGATAATAGCTTCATTCTTGTCAGTTTTTTTTTTTTAAATATATATTGACTTTTAAAAAACAAACAAACTATAATTTAACATTACATATTTAAAGTAAGGAGAGAGAGAGAAAGGCATATGGGGGTATCCAGCAATATAGTATGACTTCATAAGGTTGAGAAGATCTTTGACCCCACATTAAGGGCATTTTAATTTGAAATCTTCAAGGATAGTGCTTCATAAGTAATTATAGTCAGTAATTATCTTGCAGTATCCTATCAGATATCTGGCCATGTTTTGTTCCCGTCCTTCTAGTCGTTTAAAAGAATTTTGTAAAAATGACTTTAACATCATTAGTTTTCATCTCACACCATACATATGAAACAGTTCATAAGGGTTAATGTGATATGGCTGTCATCCAATCAATATTAACTTTCTCTCTCTCAAAAAATGAAATGTTAAGGTTCAGTTGTTGTCAGTTAAGGACATATAATTAAAAACTATCAGAGGACTTAATTCTCAAATATTTGCTGCATATGATAAGAGAACTAACTCGTGTCACATGAGATCAAATAGCAGTGAACATTTCAGCTGATGAAAAGAAGGTGTCCTCTATAACATTGACTGATTCTCTGAAATTATAAAGAAATCTAAGCAGGCTAAATAACAACAAGTAATGTTTCTACTTTGCTAAAAATAATAATTCTTGACATAATCATTTTTAATTAGATCCCACATCCTTCAGGAAGACCTGCTCCTTTAACTACATCCCTCTTAGTCCCCACTTGCTTGAGTCTTCTGCTCAGGAGGCTATGCTGCAGGTTTATACCTTCTCCTATGAGACTACTCCAGGCTTCTCCTCCCAACTTTTTAAGCCTTGGCTATATACTTTCTTCCTGCCTCTTCTCTGTGTTGGTTTATTTCAGGGCTTTAGTCAAGAAACTTAAGGGAACAAAAAGAGCAGATTGAAAGAGTTCCAAGAATCTCAACCTGAACTTCAGAAAAGTCTTCCATTTTCTTCCCATTCTCTGGAATTTGATTTTATTCCTTTCCTTTTTCTACCTCTTCATTTCCTAAATCTCACTATCTTTCTGCCCTTGAATGGCAAATCGTTAGTGTTTAATCACTGCCCTGGTGCATCCAGTAATCAGGTGCAGACCTTGGTAATATGGTGACCTGTGTGAAGTCAAAATTTGATGCCACCCCCAACCAAAGCCCCATTCCCAAAGCTGGGTAAGGGAGGTGCTGGGATTTGGGAAGGAGACATGAGGCTCTGGCAGGGTCCCAGAGCCCTTGTCTCTTTTCCAAAGCTGGACGGTGCTAAATAAGCTTTGGGAAGGAGGCAAGAAGACTCTTGGACCCCGTCAGAGCCCTCATGCATCCTTCCCAAAGCCCAGTGCTTACTAGGCTTTGGAAAGAAGAAAGTAAGGTACACCCTTGGCCCCTCTGCCCTGAGGGGGGGAACTGGTCACACTGCTGTCAGGCAGCAGAGGAACCAACTCCCATGGCAGGTTGCCAGGAATGGACAAGACAAGGGAAAGTCCTTACCATCTGCTTTTATTCAATATTCACAGAGAAAGTCTTAGAAATGCATCTACGTGGAGTAATGGCATTGCTCTGATTGAAACTAGACCCCCTCTGTCTCTCCCATCATCACTACAGTGGCTGAGTTGTGCCTCTGAGCTCTCTCGTCTCCTACTTTCAATGCCCATTGGGTTTGGGGAGAGTGGGGTCTGGAATGCTTTCTAAAGATACTGTGCACGTCAGCTGTCACCCCTGGTGCTCCTTCTTCTTCAACCTCCTCTCCCATAATTTCCCAGCTTTTCCCCTCATCTGCCTCTGAGCTGTAACCTCCCTCAAACCAACCCATGTTGTGATTCTGAACTGTCTCCTTCTCTGGAAGGGTCAGGCTGGGGAGGCAGTCTCCACCATTCCTCCTCTGCCCTGTTGTTGTTGTTGTTTAGTCGTTTAGTCCTGTCCGACTTTTCATGACTCCATGGACCAGAGCACGCCAGGCACTCCTGTCTTCCACTGCCTCCCGCAGTTTGGTCAAACTCATGCTGGTAGCTTTGAGGATACTGTCCAACCATCTCGTCCTCTGTCGTCCCCTTCTCCTTGCGCCCTCCATCTTTCCCAACATCAGGGTCTTTTCCAGAGAGTCTTCTCTTCTCATGAGGTGGCCATAGTATTGGAGCCTCAGCTTCAGGATCTGTCCTTCCAGTGAGCACTCAGAGCTGATTTCCTTCAGAATGGTTAGGTTTGATCTCCTTGCAGTCCATGAGACTCTCAAGAGTCTCCTCCAGCACCATAATTCAAAAGCATCAATTATTTGGCAATCAGCCTTCTTTATGGTCCAGCTCTCACTTCCATTCTACTGGGGAAACCATAGCTTTAACTATACGGACCTTGGTCGGCAAGGTGAGGTCTCTGCTTTTTAAGATGTCCCTGACAACTGCCTGCCTAGGGGCCGCAGCAAATGGCTGGGTGAGTTGCATTCGCTTTGGTGGGTCATAAGTTTTGCACAACCGCTCTAAAGACAATTCAGCTGATGCAATCTGCCCAGCAGGTGTGTGTGGAACAGAATGGAAGCAGGAACCAAATAATTTCTAAATAGATATCAGGAGCGCATGCTGCATACCTGGAATCTTCCACTGAGTTGGTCCCTGACCAAAAAAAGAGAAGCAAAATCCAAATCCAAATTGGCTGCTTGCCGGTTGTAGCTATGGAGCTTAGACTGCAATGCACATTGAATGTGTATGTCTGCTACAGTGCAATGCTGTTGGCTATTAGCATAATCACACAGCAGATTTGAGAATGTGTATGCAAATATTAAAACAGGACCTATCCAAATATCTTAAAATATAGCAATACACAGTCTTCTGAAGCCAGAAGAGGGTTGTACTTTTGCCTTAGATTATATGAGAACTCTTGGGAGACGCAGCACAAGCACATAAACAATTGAGCATGATTACTCAATAAAAGAGAATTTAGCATTAATACACACACCTCATTTTGCTATAATGGGTAAACAGCTCCCGAGAGGTCAGCATCTAAAGTGCTTTCCAGCTGATGTACTTCACTCTGTTGTAGCCAGTCAGTTTGGTGCATCCAATTAATGCCTCTGAGAAAGGTGGCAGCCCAAAAGCTGTACGTGTCGTAATTGACATTACGAAAATCATATTATCGCTTCATTTAATAGGTACTGAAGACTCCCGGGGAACGGAAAACACAAGCCCTCTGAAAGCTGAAAGAATGCATTTTGCTAGAATACATCTTCCTGAATTTGGTGGAGTTTACTCTCAGGTATAAAAGGTATGGTTCAAATTGAAGCCAATGTAACTGGGGTGGGGGGCTTTGTGGACAGAATTCCCAATTGCCATCTAGGCAGGAATACAAAACTAGCATCAAAGGTTCTGCAAATTACTTTTTTTAACAATGGATATTTCGTGAATGTTCATTTGTACATGAATGCTGGAATTTCGTGATGATCTGAAAACTAGATGTATACCAGTGGACGGTGCACACACTTCCTCCTTCCTCCTCGAGGGTTGTGGTGACATATTGTGGCTACACCATGCATTTGGCCTGTGATTCTATGTGGAAATCATGCTCATGCATTTTTGGCCACTAGTGGCAATTACTGGAATGGAGTTAGTGGTTTTAGCTGACAAAAAGCTTACTTGCCTGTGGAAGTGCTAGACACACTTCTGTACAGTGTAGTGTTAGAAAATGCTTCTTCAGTATCATCTACCTGATAACCTGTTGTCATAGGTGTGTCTACAGGGTTAGCATCCATCAGGTTTAGTTTGCTTAACAGGTAGACACTTGCCTCCACTGTGCGTGGGAGACATAGCTTCCCACTACCGAGGAGGAAAGAATTAGTTGCGACAAGACACAGTATTCACCTATGGCAAAAGGGCTGGACAGACATGGGAGGTAACTGCTGCAGTTATACATTATAACAAGTGTCTATGTGAGATGGTATGTCCAGACACCCAAAGATGTTAGAGTGGTGTTGGGTGTTGGTCTGGAGCCCAAATCAAGGGCCTGCCTCTGATACCGGTTGACTTATACATGTTGTGGCCAACTCCCAGGAGACTGTGATCTACTCACAGAGTTGAAAACTGGCAGTGATCTATCCCCTTTTGGGGGGTTCGGGTCAAAGTTGTTGAATTGTTTTCAGGGAGGAGGTAAAATGTTGAGCTTTGTTAAGGGGAGCCACAGTTGTTCAGCTTCTTTGGGGTGAGCCAATGATCTACCTGTGATCTACCACAGACGTACAGTGATCTACCGGTAGATCACGATCTACCTGCTGGATATGTCATACCATCTAAACATCCTGTTGGGACTGTCCGAACACGATTTCAGTTCACTGACGTTCCCATTCGAAATACTGCAATGAACATTTGGCTGTCCATCTCGTACTGAACGTTTTAATTGTTAAAATAGATTACTGCTGTCAGGTTCCAGAGGCAGATTGATAAACAAAGCAGTTCTTGAACGAATGGTGAATCACGTCTCTGCTTTCTAATGAGTCTCACACATTCCAAAATGGTGTTATTTGAAGATCCCTTGTGCCCATTAAAACTGTTGAATACTTTAAAACAGAAGTTTGTGATGCAAAAAGTTGTCGTAGTTCCCTCTCCCCTTTCTTTCTAAATAAGATATATCAAGAGTTTATTTCAAAAGTCCCAAGCATCCTCTTCTACTGAAGCTGTAACAGGTTCTGGAAACTTGCCTGGAATTTTGCAAATAAGACTGGCACTGCTTTCTACAGGTTTGGGATAGGATTTGAGTTTTTTGGGGGTTTTGGTAAGAATTACTAATGCATCCAAATGATTGGAGCATTGGAGTACTACAATATATCCAAAACAATGGGAGAAATTGGAAGGATCTCAAAAGAGAAGGCAGACAGGGACTGGAAGGTGTTTAAAAGATACTTGCAAAACTATATCGAAAAATCAGAACTCCTATTAGAATAAACAGGTTTCGTTTCAAATATTGGAATACTAAATAAGATGGATAACAATGTGTAATAGAAAAAGAATTATGAAATTAGGTTAAAGGTGTGTGAAAGAAAGTAACAGAAGTGGAAAGAAATTGCAATTGAGTAGATTGGAAGTCTAACACAAAGGGTGAGGGGTGGTGGATGGTGATGGGAATTATCTGTGGGATTGAGTGTAGGTATGTTGTAGGTATGTTGTATGTATGTAGGTATGGTGTATGAAATGTATGTTTGTATGTATGTGTATTAATGTTGAATTATTTTAACAATAAAAATTTATTTTAAAACACACACAAAAAACACAAAAAACAAATGATTGGAGCATTAACTTTCCCCAAGACATTTGGCAGATGTTAGATAACAGGAAATAATGTTTCGAAGAGAACACATACTGGGAAATGACAGAACCCAAGGGGGGAAGTGTAAGGGCTTATCGGTATGTACACACTGGAAAAGAATGCAAGTTGCTGCTGCACTGTTACCAAGGGTAGCAGATCATGGGTGAGCTTTCCAGAAAGGCCACCTGCAAAATAAGTGAGCAGACCCAGAAGATAAACAGCTGTGGACCATTTTCTATCTTTGAAGTGCCTCACTACAAATGCTCAGTCATTTGATTTACCACAAATTAACAAACAAATCATTGGGGTTGTTTTTTTTTTAATAGATCAGAGCAAACGTTTTGGGAAATGGTTTTCCCATTTGTTCTCCATACCTTTGGACAGCTCTGGATATCATTGTCAAAGTTGGCACGAGGGTGGTTTTCATTGGCATTGCCCAACCACAATATGTCAATGATCACAGGCTTCCAATCCCTCTCCTGGGAGATCTCGTCTGGGAGATCTATCAGATTCATTTCTATCACTTGAAGGTCAAACAGTCATTGTGTCACCAAGGATCTCGTATCAGTTGGGAATGATACGCTGACTCTGACCCCCTCCTGGACAGAAAAAGTCTTGCCACAGTTTTTTCTTTCTTCTTCTTTCATTTCTTTCTTTCATTTATTTATTATTAATGTTGCAATACATATATGAAATCTTTACATAATGATACATATACATTATATTCATAAATTCACATTTTCACATTTCATTATGTACCAACATTTATCCATTTATTTCTTGCCCTGTGTCTTCCCTCCACCCACGTGTGACAACCTTGTTATTATTTTGTAACTTTATTATTGAGAATGTAATTTTGTATCTTAATAATTAAACATCCAATCATATACCATATTTTGCACCCCATAGGACGCCCCGGCCCATAGGACGCACCTAGTTTTTTTGGGGGGAAATAAAGATTTTTCCCCCCCAGGTGCAGGGCTGGAAGAACCAGGTTGGGGAACAGTGGGAAGGCACGCTCTGCCTCCCCGCTGTCCCCCGAGCTTGTGGGGCTGGCGATGGGGAGAAGTGTGCTGATCCCGGGACTGCAGGCAGCTAAGCGCCGCTATCCGGAGCGGGGCGGGACTTAGCGCTCCGCTCCCGGTGGCCGCGCAGAGCTGCGCTGATCCCGGGACTGCAGGCAGCTCTGTGCGGCCATCGGGAGTGGGGCGGGGCTTCGCCCCCGGCTCCCGGTGGCCGCACAGAGCTGCGCTGATCCCAGGACTGCAGGCAGCTCTGCACAACCCTCGGAGCCGGTCTCCCGAGGGTTGCGCAGAGCTTCCTGAAGCCTGGAGAGCGAGAGGGGTCGGCGAAAGCCTGCATTCGCCCCATAGGACGCACACACATTTCCCCTTCATTTTTGGAGGGGGAAAAGTGCGTCCTATAGGGCGAAAAATACGGTATCTGCTTAGCTTAACTTAAATTTGTGAAATCAGTCTATACATATCAATAAATTCTTGTTAGAGCAACTTTTGGTTATGTATTCTTCTACACATTTCCATTCCTGAGATTTTGGTTAATAATCAAGTCTAGCCACAGTTTTCCTGGTAGCTTCTAGACTGGATTGGAGCAATGCATATTAGGTGGGGATGTCCCTGGATACAATTCAGAAGCTGTAACTAATCCAAAACACTCTAGATAGTCAGCAAACAGAGACCAAGTAAAGAAGTCATAGATCACTTGCATCCAAACAACTTCACTGAATCCCAATAGGATTTCATGCTCAATTCAAAGTGCTAGTCTTAACCTTCAAGGGCCTACATGGCTTCGGGTCGACATACCTCTCAGATCTGTTTCACTGAGAACTCCATTGCAACTGGATTTCTTGAAAGTCAACCCCCTTTCTCCTATTGCATTTATAGGCGGAATACAGTGGTACCTCTGGTTAAGTATTTAATTCGTTCCGGAGGTCTGTTCTTAACCTGAAACTGTTCTTAACCTGAAGCACCACTTTAGATAATGGGGCTGCCTGCTGCTGCTGCACTGCCAGAGCACGATTTCTGTTCTCATCCTGAAGCAAAGTTCTTAACCTGAAGCATTATTTCTGGGTTAGTGGAGTCTGTAACCTGAAGCGAATGTAACCTGAAGCATATGTAACCCGAGGTACCACTGTTCATATATTGCTACTGAGTTGGAGGCCCCAATGGATGCAGAAGGAGAAAGGGTTATTTTAGCTGGAAAGAAATCTAGCACACTTGCTTTGAAAAATTAGGCCACAAATTTCTTTAGATGTTGATATTCCTCAGTGATAGGTTCCTGGGGCAACAGAGTGGGTGAAAAGTACAGCTTTGCTGAGTCATCTGAAAACAGCTCAGATTCTGTTCCAAACACACAATTTTAGAATATTTAGATTTTCAATGAACTGTGAAGGATAACATCCAACCATAATTAAAAGTGATGTGTTCTCTTTGTACTCTGTACTTTAGAAATGTTCTAAGTTATTAGGAGTTTTTTCAGATTGGGCTAAACTGTCTTTTGTTTTTCTTCTGATCTCCTTCGTAATTTTTTACATAAACATGAGTCACATTTCCCTACATGAAAATTCAGTGCCACATTCAGAAACAATCTGCACTTTATAATGATGACACATACTAACAGGATACCCTTTCTATCATTGCCACCATTTTGCTCTCATTTTGTTCTGCAAAATCAACAGCTCTTTGCCCCCTCCCAGAATTTGCATATCTTAAGTTACCACAGCCTAATGAAAATAAGAAAGTTCAATGCTTTGATTATACCACAAAGGGAGAGCCAAAACAGTATTTTATGTTTCTGGAGATCAGTACAGTAAAACATATTGTTCGGCACATGCATCCTTCCACACACAATTCCCCAAGAAGTAAGGACAACCTATTTGGTCACCTGCCAAATGACTAAAGCCCACTGTGAGGCTTCACCACTTCCCTTCCCATAAGAACACCAACAAAGGAAGATCATCATGGTCCCAGCTGGATACAAATGCTTGTTTAAAACCCAACACAGCATCCAGGTACAGTGGTGCCTCGGGTTACAGACGCTTCAGGTTACAGACATTTCAGGTTACAGGCTCTGCTAACCCAGAAATAGTACCGCGGGTTAAGAACTTTGCTTCAGGATGAGAACAGAAACCGCGTGGTGGCGGTGTGGTGGCAGCGGGAGACCCCATTAGCTAAAGTGGTGCTTCAGGTTAAGAACAGTTTCAGGTTAAGAATGGACCTCCAGAACAAATTAAGTTCTTAACTCGAGGTACCAGTGTATTACCTATTATTGGTTTATATCCTCACCTTATGAAAAAGGCTCTCAGATCAGAATACAGAAATCAGTTGTAAGACGCTGTGTGCTCTGAGGCTCAAAGTCTAAAAAGAATGTGACACGTGAAGAAAAAGGAATGGAAGGGAGAATAGAAAAGCAACAGTTGGCAGAGTTGCTTACCATGTCAGTGATGGCTCCGTCTGTCCGGCCCTTGATAAACAGCAGTCCATCCCTGGAAGTGCTTATCCTGACCAGTGCATATCCAGTAGCAGAGCAGATGGCAAGTCAGGAGGACAGAGCAGCCCTTGCTACACAGTTCTTCCCTCAAACAGGTCCAAGATGGCTCTTGGAATCCCTGACGTGATGCTAGTTAGAACTGATACTATGGCCCAGCTTATCTCCCCATTGACAGTTTCCTTCCACTTCATCTAGTGAATAAAGCATCCCTGGTACCTCTTTGCTTTTCCTTCCTTGCTTGTTATCTTCACACAAGCTAAACAGATAAAATACATTCCTCACTCTCCCCGGTGCACTCACATGAAGCCAGGGATCCCTGTAGGCTCCTCTTTAATCTCTTTGATAAATTTGTGGGGTCAAGAAATAGCTGTTGGGGGCCAGGTGGAATCAGACCCCTTTTTTGTCTCTTGTCTTCTGGAGCAGAAAAGCAGTTTGTATTGCTCCTTTCCTATGAGTGGATGGATCAGCCCAAGTCAGGGTCATGTCCATTTCTTTTCTGGAGTAAAATGAGATCTGTCCTGTCCTGTTTCTGCAAGCAATGTGAGGATTCTCCTCCCCCCCCCCCATTGCACAAATATAACAACTGCAGTAACAAACACAATACTTGTGAGATGTTCTGAGGGCTTGTGAACCCCTCCTCTGTTTATTTAAGACATGTATTTGTTACACAGAGTAACTAGGAAGCACAACTGATTCTTTGCAGGCTGCAAACTCATTATTTCCCTCTATACCTCTACAATTAACAGAACTAATAGACAGAGATTTATTTAGTTCCATTCCTGCACTGGAAATTGTGTGTTTGCATTTGGGGTTTTAAATGAAGCTGGAAACAAATAAATATGTGAAAGTTTTCTGTGCTTTTAAAAATCTATTCAGTCAATTTGGATGAATAGCTTCTAATAGAGTTCCTTTATCATTAACATATTGTTTTTGTATAGAAAATCTGCACTGTTACTTTAATGTTACTTTGGTTTCCTTCATTGGCACACACACACCCTTGTCATTGGATGAAACAGAAAGCAATAGCAGGGATATTTTTGAAGTTCATTTGTCTCAATGTCATTTGTTCTACATTCCACCAACAAAGGATGTCACTATGTGAAAACAATGCTGTTCAGGTAACAGCAATGCTCTGCGAATGCGACTAGATGCAAACAGAGACATTTCGTCTTGTGATCCCATCCCTGTCTGATGCCGTGATTTGGATACAATTCAGAGCCAGTGCTGTTGCAAGTGCTGAAAGATTTTACAACACATCTGCAAATAAATGTTGATTTACACGACGTATACCACAGATGGGTAATGCATATAAATCAATGCCCACGACATTTATTTCATAATGTACCATAAAGCCTTACAGCTCTGCTGATTGCATTGTGTTGCTTAGCTTGACCAAATGAGCAAATCACTAAGAGAATTGATTTTATTTTCTGCCAAACAATGCTGCAGAATTTAAAAGCAAGCCTACATAAACAAGTCAGTGTTAACACTTCATGTGCAAGGCATAAAGTACATCAGGATTTCTGCAGCTTTAAACCCCCCTAAATGATGGTGGGGAGGCTAACTAGAAAACACGGTATGTTGTGGAGCAGAGATGAAATTTTTTTTCCTTTTAACATCCCTCCTTCCACGTTCTTCTGCACGGTTGGAGGCTTTGCAGTACTCCTCTGGAAAATATTTGGCAAAATATCCCAAATTTTGCCATCTGTTAATTTTGAATATTACTGTGAATCCAGTCTGGTACACATTTAATACTACACTGATATTGCTGAGGGAGACAGAGAGTCTGACTCCTTCTGCTTTCAGTCTTTCTTAGTCCATTGTTTCATTTATCCACTAATATGAACTAACAGTGTAGCACCCTGCTTGTGGTTAACGCTTAGCTGGAATGAAATATTCAACGCAGCAATAGAGAAATTAAAATAATTATTTATTTGTCAGACAAATAAATGAGAGGCACAGTGGTATATGGTTACCAAGCTCTGGCCTGGCCTCCTGCCATTATGGCCAGCACTTATATTCCCTTAATCCAGCCCCCTTTGCTCCTCCTTGGGCTGCCTCTGTCCAATCAGCCTGGTTGGATTTCCTATTGGCTGATTGCTATAACCAATCACAAAAAGATACACCCATATCCTTCTGTCCTTATATGGAGGACAAACAGCTATATATTGTTACATCTATAAATGACAAATAAGTAGTAATATATCTTACATGTGTCTCAACAAGGAATCTTAATTACCAGCTCACCTCTTGCCCTCCCTGCCCTATTGCCTTCTAAAACAAATGGTTAATCTTAAATTTTTATCTTAAACATATGTCAAGGATCTTGAGTTTCACATCAACATTGAAAGATATCCTTCATTTGAAGGTTTCTAAACAAATGTCTGACAGCTAATATATCAGGACAGCATTTGATGGCGTCTTCTTGTCTGGCAGGGGGCTGGACTGGTGGCTGACTTAATTCCAGGATAAATACAACTCTTCTAGCATTTGTTAAATCCTTTGCATAATTACATTTAAGCCAATATATTTAAGCTAATATATTTCATACATTATCATAGGTAACCTTTTAAAAGGAATAAGGCCTTTTTAAAGTAGAGAGAGAAAGAAAGAAAAGGACTCAGTTTAAAACAGTTTCAGAAGAAGCCTCCCCCCCTTCAGCAAGCTGCTTTTCCCATTATCTGTTTAAGGAAGAAACAGCTTTAAAAAGACTTCCCAGCTAGATGCTTTAAAAAGACTTCCCAGCTAGATGCTTTTTTCTCCCATTTGCCTCTGGCCTTAGAAAATACAGCTCAAGGTTTAAAAGAGGCCCATGGTATCATTTTACTATTTGCCCATTCCTAATTATGTTTATCTCTGCTTTTTTATCTTCTGTAACATGTAGGGTCAATGTCCTGCTTTTAGTCTGTAATTTCAGCTTTTACGACTTTGAGAATTGCTTTCTGCTATCAATCAAAAGGGGCCCCTTGTCTAGGAAAACAGTGCCAGTGTTTTCTTAAGCAGCTAGCCTTCTTGCCTGGCATGAATACTTTTGAAAATCTACTTTTGAAAATCTAAGCCCTCTTTAATATACAAGTCCTGATCAAACATTAATAAAATGCAGGCTTATGCCTGATGCCTCAACAGTAGAGTTCAATTCAGCATGAAGTCAGCCAACATTTTTCAGAAGAGAGTTTTCTGAGCGGGGTGGGGGGAGGGGTATCCCTGCTTGTGAATTTTACCTCCCCCACCCACCCAAGAATAGTTGACAAACTTTCCCTCCTCAATTTCACTGCCCACAAATAGTGCGGGCAATTCTGGGAGGACACTTTAGATTAGCTATATTATATTTTACCAAGTAACTATTAGTAAAGATGTTGGAAAGCTTTGGCCAGTTCTACAAGTACTTTTCGCAGCTTTGTGAACCAGACAACTATTTTATTCATTTGCATTGGACACATTATTTTCCATCAAATACGCTCGTAAGTGAAGTATAATGTGAAAAGTGAAAAATATTTGAACAGCAAACAAAAATGGCTGCTTCCTTACTGGTGTAGCTTTAAGCTGTTGAGATCAGTTATTGCGGTCGCTGTTTGCAATTCTATAACTTTTCCAGAAGCAGCTCAGTGGATGGGGCAGAGTCTCAGCACTAGAAGGTGTCTTGCTGCTGCTTACTGGGAGAAGAGGGAAGAGGTAGTAGGGAGTCTGAGAACCAATCTGGTTTTCCTGCTGTTCCACCTACATGGTGCCAGTCTCCCCTCTGCTGCACCCCTCCCAGCCTCATAAGCAAAAGTAACATACCTGCTGAGAAGCTAGAGTTGCAGCGTTGCTCCATCCACAACAACAAGCTGCTTCAGAACTTTTATTTCTGCTGTTTTGCACTGTTTTTTTAGTAATTTTTTTTGCAAGTTGTTCGAAATGACTAAGCTATTACAAAGAGTGCTTTTTTGCAGGGGTAAGCTGAGATTGGCTGAACATCTCCCAGGAGAAGTCCTCCTTTCTCCAGCCTACCAGTAGTGAATGATCCGGTGATCGAGTCACCATCAGCATAGCAGTTGAGTAGTCACAGGAAGCAAGGGAACAACAAACAAACTTTAAACAAAACAAACCATGGTTAGTTTGAACATCATGAGCTTGTTCAGCAAAATATAGTTAAAACATACAATATGGCTTGGTGCTATAATAGTACAGTGATACCTCGGGTTAAGTACTTAATTTGTTCCGGAGGTCCGTACTTAACCTGAAACTGTTCTTAACCTGAAGCACCACTTTAGCTAATAGGGCCTCCTGCTGCTGCCGCGCCGCAGGAGCCTGATTTCTGTTCTTATCCTGAAGCAAAGTTCTTAACCCGAAACACTATTTCTAGGTTAGCGGAATATATATAAAAAAGCGATAAAACATCAAATTGTGCTCGGAAACGTACTGGGAGCCAGTACGTCTTTTATTTTTACACTGTCCTTCCTCCCAAAGGAGCCCAGTGCTGGGATTACCACGATGCTTAAACAAGTCTTTAAGGACCGGTGTTATATGGTCTTGGCGACCACTCCCAGTCACCAGTCTGGCTGCCGCTTTCTGGTGCTCTGTTCAAACCGGGCCAATATTTATGATGAAGATGTGCAATCCAATGAATACAGACTCCTCCCTCTCCCCCATACATACATTTTGCTAGGTAAGGATCAAATGATATTGTCATGCCCTTAGGTAAAGGTAAAGGGACCCCTGACCATTAGGTCCAGTTGTGCCTGACTCTGGGGTTGCACGCTCATCTCGCTCTATAGGCTGAGGGAGCCGGCGTTTGTCCGCAGACAGCTTCCGGGTCATGTGGCCAGCATGACTAAGCCGCTTCTGGTGAACCAGAGCAGTGCACGGAAACGCCGTTTACCTTCCTGCCGGAGTGGTACCTATTTATCTACTTGCACTTTGACGTGCTTTTGAACTGCTAGGTTGGCAGGAGCAGGGACCGAGCAACGGGAACTCACCCCATCATGGGGATTTGAACCGCCAACCTTCTGATCAGCAAGTCCTAGGCTCTGTGGTTCAACCCACAGCACCACTCGTGTCCCGTTGTCATGCCCTTACTTAACTGAATTTAGGGACTTAAAGTTGGGTGTTTTATTCTCTCTCCCCCCACCAAAAAAGCACACACTGCAATTCAGAGAAAATACTCCAACACTTTCTATAAGAAGATATAAGAAGACTACTTTGCCAGCTTGAAGATTCACATGCCTAAAAAAATAAAGGTTGTTGTTCAGACTATGAACAATAAAGTGCCAGGACCAGATGGTGTTCCTCGAGAGATTGATAAGATTTGTTGCAGAGCACCTATTGAACATCTGCACCGGCTTTCTTTTCCTGAACTAGAGAGGGGAAATGATCCCACAGGAATCTAAAGGATGGGAACATTATTAAGATATAAGGAGAGAGGTGGAACATTTCAAACAAACCAGAACATTTTTCTATCTTTCCACAGCTTGGATAGATTCTGAGTCTGATCCATCTATGGTTGCCACAGAAAGCAATTGACATCATTCCTCATAGAGCAATTTGTTCTTGCTGATAAATGTCCTGAATATGCTGCAAGATAGAGAATGTGTTTGCTATTTTCAGAAGTTGTGTTAGAAGCGAAAAGTATCAGGTTCAAAAATTATCCATGCATTTTCTTTCCACTGGAGACATAAAGGCATTGGAGGGGCTGGTGATGTCCCGTGTTTTCTCCTATTCGGTTCTTTTATTCCATTCTATCGATTGGGGTGGTGGTTTGGATTTCTACAGATATCAAATGATATCTACCTGTTTCTCTGCTGGAAAGAACTCTTGCCTCCAACCAATCTGGAGGCAGATTGAATCGAGTTTAGATAAATGGCTTCTTCCAGGTACCTTTTCTTTCTTTTATTTTTACACTGTCCTTCCTCCCAAAGGAGCCCAGTGCTGGGAATACCACGATGCTTAAACAAGACAATCAAAAATAAAACATATTGAAAAATATTGACAAGCAAGCATGTACCCTCCTAGCTAACAGCTTTGAGGATGCTGGGAACAGTATTTTTCAGCCCTCAAATGCCTAGGTAAGCAAGAATCTTTTAAAATTCCTCCAGAAATGCATCTCACCAGAGAAATAATAATAATAATAATAATAATAATAATAATAATAATAATAATAATAATTTATTTATTATTTATACCCCACCCATCTGGCTGAGTTTCCCCAGCCACTCTGGGCGGCTCCCAATCAAATGTTAAAAACAGTACAGCATCCTCTGTCTGGTTCCCTGTAACCTCACTTCTCGCAATGAGGGAACTGCCAGAAGGCCCTCGGCACTGGATCTCAGTGTCCGGGCTGAACGATGGGGGTGGATGCAAACTAACCCCCCAAAAGCCCTGTCATCATCCTGATGATTATAGGGCATGAGATGACTGATATAAAGGGAGGTGCTTTTTATTTTTTTTGGTTTGGGACTCTGAAGCCATTTGGAGCTCTGAAGCTGAGCAGCCACCACCCTATTAAGGAAGTTGACCAATAAGGGGTTATTGGCAACCACACAAATAGTAATCAGAAACCTCTGAGTCCAAGGAGGACTTCTTGAGGAGGAGAAATACCATTGCCTCTCTATTGGCAGCTGGCACAATCCCCTCAGGCAAGGAAGTGTCCAACTGGAAGCGTCCAACTGGCACCAAAATTAGGGTTGCCATACAGTGGTGCCTCGGGTTACAGACGCTTCAGGTTACAGACTCTGCTAACCCAGAAAAAGTATCTCGGGTTAAGAACTTTGCTTCAGGATGAGAACAGAAATTGCATGGCAGTAGCGGGAGGCCCCATTAGCTAAAGTGGTGTCTCAGGTTAAGAACAGTTTCAGGTTAAGAACGGACCTTCAGAATGAATTAAGTTCTTAACCCGAGGTAGTACCACTGTATGGAGATCTCATAATGTAATTTCTTCCAACAGTCACTCCTGGAAGCATGTGAGTCTATGGAGATGCCGGAAAGATTTATTTTTACTACTGTTATTGTATTATTATTATTATTATTATTATTATTATTATTATTATTGAAGAATATCACTCAGCCACCACATGTCACAAAGAAAAACATCAAGGAAAAATGCCAGGCTTCCACTACTCAGCCACCCTCTTCACAATTTCCCAGAACCCTCCTGTTTCTGAAATGTGACAAAGAAACACCTGGGTAAATATTTTTTATGAAATGGAATGCTGGTTCAGCAATGCATAATACACACACACACACACACAGAGCAGTTTAATTTAATTTTAATAAATAGAACCTGACATGCTTAACTCTCCCAGTGAAATATTCATCGGGAGCAAAAGTGCTTAAGTGCTTGGATTATTCATACACCGTTTTAGTTTTAATGGCTTATTCTCATAGATGTCTTTATAATATTGCTATCCACACCAAACATGTGTGTTGGAACAGGGTGCAATCTGAATAAATTAAACAAGTGTAAACGATCTGCCTGTTTGCAACAAGGCTTGTTCGAGTGCAAATGCCTTTTGCTTAGAACCTGTGATATGTCCCTACCTCTTTTCCACAAATAAGAGTCTATTGCTGGAAATGACTGGAAGGGGTGGGGAGCAGATGGCAAGGAGCTCAGTGGCAGATTTAGGGCAGTGAAATGGGATTCTCCTTAATGAGGGTCCTGGTTGCACAAGGGCCCCTGATACACCCCCCCACTGGGTTGTGGGTGGGGGGCGTGCCCCAGGCCTTGTCTGTGGGGCCCCACAATCACGCCAGGCCATTTGAGCCAACCCGTTGCAGGTGGCGTGATGGGGGGGGCTATAAAAGTGGCTGCACAACGTGTCTGAGGCACATGGTTTGCACTGCCAAACCCCCACTCTCCCGTCCCTATTTGTTTGTGTTGCTGCTTCAGCCTTGCTTCGGATATTGGTTGGTCCCTGTTTTGAAACAGGGGCCAGGTAGGAATTTTTTTTCCATTTGGCAAATTGGCAGTGTCCACTTGGTTTTCGCCTACCCCCTTAGCAATCATCACAACTTCGTAAGTTTTGGCGGGTAGGCATTGGCTTAGTGAGGTGTGTGGGAGGGGAGGTGCGGCCATCACCTGCCCCTCCATGAATAAAGGTATTCTGGTCAAGGAATCTGGGGGTCCTTGATCTCGTCTGAAGTCCGCTTGAGGGGCTAGGGCCATGCCAGGACCACAGGAACCCCGGGGTGAGCTTTGGTTGATCTTCATTCTCCCTCATTCGGTGTTATAGTTATAGTCGGTTGCCAATGCCTAAGCCAATACCACTCACTTTGCTGTAGTCAATAAAGTGGTGGCCTAAATTTTGCCCAAAATCTTATACCAAAATTATGTGACAGTGTGAAGTTATTTACTTAGGGGTGGGCTTGGGGGCCTCGTAGCGCATACTGGTCCCCCTGTACAAGGCACTAAACTGAGGGGGCGTCTTCCCACATCCTTCCCAAAGCATGTTTTTAATAGGCTTTGGGAAGGATGTGTGAGAGCTCTGACAGGGTCCTAGAGTTGTCCCGCTTCCTTCCCAAAGCCTAGTTAAAACTTGCTCAGCTTTGGGAAGTAGACAGGAGGGCTCTAGGACCCTGCCAGAACCCTGTGACATCCTTCTCAAAGCCTGGTGCCTGCTTTGGGAAGATTGCACGATGGGTGTGTGTGTCGAATTTTGACATCACAGAGGGCGCCATATTGCCAAGGTCTGCCCCTGAGTAGCAGCAGAGGAAGTGGTCAGATTATGAGTTGGCCTTGGATTCAAAGAGGGGGGGGGGAATAAGTTTGATTTCTGAACACTAACTCCCCACATATTAGCATGTCTGGTAAGTTGGCAGTGGAGGAATTTGGCAAACCCAGAGGAAATTTGGGTGCTAAATCCAGATCTTACACCACAAACATCTATCCATTTCTTATGCCATGGCTTTCTCCCATGAATGCTGAGAATAATTGATGAAATATTGAGAATTCTCTGTTGAAAGTCCACAGCCCTCTTATTCTGAAAATGAAGAAATGCAAGAATATTGAATTTTCCGATCCACATATACCACCTAATTTAAGATGAATTTTACATAGATTCAGTAGATTCTTTGGAGCAGTCTGCTACTGACATTCTATCTCTCACTTAATGCATGCACAGGATACGATCTACTTAAGAACTTGGAAATCCCATTGTTTTCAATGTGAGAATTAAGCACATATTTAACTCTTCTGTGTTGAGTTGAATTGGATTTACATTTGCTTGTATTCGGCAGGATCCTGCATGCAAGCATTTGATCATAAATTCCTGTGCAGCTTGACTGTATAACAATACAAAAATGTGTTTTGTATCTGCAAAGTTATACTTTTTAGGATGACTTTTACACCCTGACTTTTCCATCTTAGAATATTACTTTAAAATGGGAGGGGGGGGGAGATGAAGTAGCTTTTGCACACTTTAAGTCCCCCCCCAATAACTTTCTCATGACATTTAAAAAGAATTTCTTTTTCTCTTTTCCCCTTCTCTTTTTCTTTTTATATCTTTTAGTCTTAATGGAAAAAGGTGAACCTTGGTCTTCTCTGGGTTTGTAAAAGGATTCATTGTGACACTTGAAACTTTTACTCAGAGTTCTTGGGGTTGTGTTCCATAGGCACAAGCATTAAATGTTTTAAAAGACGTTTCAAATTATTATTGTTTTTCTTCCATGCACCTTCACAGAGCAAATGTTAGGAAACATAGAAAAAGTGAATACATTAAGTGAAAACATAATTAAATATATGTGCATTCTCAATTATTGTCCTTGATCTGCAGATTTTCACAGACTACTTTGATTGAATCTTCAATGTCTAATATATTAGCATATGAAGCTTCCTGGTTGAACCCCCCCCCCCCATTGCTGACTCTGAATAGCAACGTCTCTCCAGGGTCTCAGCTATACAATCAGGAAACCAGTTCTGATACCTGACAGTATAAAGATAAAGGTCAAGGGACCCCTGACCATTAGGTCCAGTCGTGACCGACTCTGGCGTTGCGACACGTATCTCGCTTTATTGGCCAAGGGAGCCGGCGTACAGCTTCCAGGCCATGTGGCCAGCATGACTAAGCCACTTCTGGCGAACCAGAGCAGCACACGGAAATGCCGTTTACCTTCCCACCTATTTATCTACTTGCACTTTGATGCGCTTTTGAACTGCTAGATTGGCAGAAGTAGGGACCAAGCAACGGGAGCTCACCCCGTCGCGGGGATTCGAACTGCCGACCTTTTGATCGGCAAGCCCTAGGCTCAGTGGTTTAACCCACAGCGTCATACCTGATAGTATAGCTGTGTCTAAACTTTTCAGAAGGTCTTTCCTCCCCCCCCAGAGAAAATTGTTTTTTTTCTTTTTCTCATCACAATCCCTGCCCCAAGAAGGCTCTGCAGAATTATATCCAAATTTAATCCCAAATTCTGGAGTGTTGTTGAGGATGCAAAATTATGGCTAGACAGCCAACGAAGGGCAGAGACAGGGGGCAGTCTTTCATGACAGTCACTCTGGGACGGTAGGATGCTGTAGTCAAACAACAGCTGAAGAATCACAGGTACCACATTCGAGCACTAAAAAATAAATAAATAGAGCAAGCCACCCCACAATTTGCAAAGTCTAATAATACATTTCCTTCGTGCAATTTTTAGAACGAAACTGATGAGCTAAAGCTTGTTTGGGAAGAAAAGGTATTTTGAAGAAATGGGATGATGGGGAGCTTATCAACCCTGAATAAGCAATCAGAATGTTCTGAGTTAGTGAATTACTGAACATGGCATCTTGAACATGTCCACTTACTATGTTTTGTTCCTCTTTGCCACAAGTTTAATACCTAAGGGGATTATTATTTTTTTCTAGCCCTGGTTGGAAAGCCCTTTCTTGCATTTATGTGTTCCCAAGACAGCACGGTACATTGCTTAGTGGCAGTTGAGCAATAATAAAACTATTTGTTACCATAGGCAACGGGGATGTGTGTTTTTTTCCACACATTGTTAGCTGGATGATAACATTTGAATTTTGTTAGCTTGGTAAAACACACTCATATGACTGCCGTCATAGAGGTAGTAGAATGTGTTTTCATTGGTTAGCACATTGCAGGAGTCTCTAGTGGGATGCCCACAGCATTCACGTGTTCCACCAAGCTTGTAACTCCATCAAGAAAAGAAATGAGATTTGTCTGACATGACTTATTTTTCAGAAATCCATCCTGGGTCTTAGTAATCACCCATTTCTTGTTGTGTCAGGAGTAGGGTCATGCCCTCAACAGTGCATCAGCAACCTTCTGCATTGCCATCCCCCAATGTGTTAGATCCTATTTGTGTGGAAGAAATCCATGCAATTGTGGGCAAGTTTAGAAATGGTGCTGGGGGGGGGGCATGGCTAAAAGAATGCCCTGCTCCTGAATGAAGACTACATTTCTCCATCTGTGTTGTGCGATGTTTGTGTGAATGGGCTAAGATCCTGTGCGATCCAAATGGAGGTGCCATTTAGCCATATAAATGAAAGCCTCCTAAGTTACTGAGACAGAGATCATTGTGCTTTATTGATTCTGTTTGATAAGATGTGCTCCAAGCTAACAAGTCTATTAAAGCTTTTATATGTGCATGCATCCTGTTCATTTTCTCCTCTGCCAAAGGAGGAAAACCTCTGTGTTTCTTGCCATTTACAGTAATAGCAATTTTCCTCTAGACAAAACGATGTCAGGCTGAAGTTCACTGTTATACCAGCTGAGAATCAGGCTCGGCAGCTGTGCTGAGGAAACCATCAAGCGCAGCAATCAATACGCACATTCAAAACACAATATGCTGTGCCATTTATATTCGCTGAGCTTCACTTGTCTCTGCACCTCAGACTTTGTGTGGGGCATCACCCTCAGGACATTTGTGACAGTCTCGCACGCTGCTCGCACGCTGAAGGAAAGACCAGACATGTGGAACTTTCCATTCGAATGGATTATAATGTCTATTTCAGAAGAGAAGTGAGTTTTTAAAGGTCTCATGTGGGCAGTGCTGGCCTTGTAGCTGAAACTTTCTTCCTTAAGGCACACCCATTTTTGCACCACACACTCCGATTTTGCGGGAGGCCTTTTCTTTAAGGAAACATGCATGGAATGCAATAAAATGGTTCTCACCGTATGCAGAATTTCACCACACATAAAAGACAGATAGGAGTGATCCTATGCTGGGTATCTCTCCTCTACAGAGTGGCTGGGGCAAGTCAGCCAGGCGGGTGGGGTATAAATAATAAAATTATTATGTTGTTATTATAGAAACCAACTCTCGTTTTATGGACAGCATTTTGAGAACACAGTTGTTAAAAGAATAACACATTTTTTAAAAGGTTCCTGTATTGGTATCCTGTCATTTTCTCTCTCTTACTCTTAGCTTGGCATTTCTTCTCCAGAATTATTTCTGAGCATTTCCAGATCTGTCTTTTAATACAAAATGATAATGTTCATTCAGCTTTTACAGGGCATCCAATGGGTGAAATTCTGCATTAGCAATCCTCCCAATGTTGTGGGCCCAGTTTCCCCATCCCCACCTGGCTAAAGCACTTTAAACCACTTTGCTTCCTACTCCAGAAAATCCAGTAAGGAAGAAAATATATTGCATTCGTTTCTCAGAACCCCCTGACTTTGATTAAACATCAGACAGATGTTATCAACTCTCTACCCAGACACAAAGACGACTTCTGGATTCCTCCTATCCACAGAATGTTGAGTGTGGCCTGAGATATATGTATTTTTATGTAGGTAGGTCCTGCATGGGTTATCTGTTCACTACCAGATTACAAGGGTGTGGTCTACTCTTCTTTAACTTATGTGCCTAAGCCTATATCCACTCTAAGGGCAAATCCATATCAGTGAGGACATGGTGCCCACAACATGGGGCATTCATTGCATACTGCCCAAAAGAACTGCCTCCCCCCCCCCATTCTCTCAGAGCAACTAAATGCAGTGTGCACAGCAGTTATGGCTCCTGTAGCCTCTATCCAGTCCCCTCTCTTACTTTTTGAAATACTATCTACAGCTCAATGTTTAAGACATTTTAATGGAGCTGGAAGGGAGACTTAGATGGATATACAGTCATACCTCAGGTTACAGCCACTTCAGGTTGCGTTTTTCCGGCTTACGGACAGCCGGAATAGGTTACTTCTGGGTTTCACTGGTCATGCATGCACAGAAGCACTAAAACGCACTTTGCACATGCACAGAAGCGCCAAATCGCAACCCGCGCATGTGCAGACACGGGTTGCAAATGCTGCGGGTTGCAAACGTGCAGCCCGCATGGATCACGTTCGCCACCCAAGCATCCACTGTAAATGTAAAAAGGTAAAGGACCCCTGGACGGTTCAGTCAAAGGCGACTATGGGGTTGTGGCGCTCATCTCACTTTCAGGCCGAGGGAGCTGGTGTTTGTCCACAGCTTTCCGGGTCATGTGGCCAGCATGACTAAACCATTTTGGGCACACTGGAAACACCACGACAGAAACCAGAGCGGACAGAAACGCTTTTTACCTTCTACTTGCACTGGTGTGTATTAAACTGCTAGGTTGGCAGGAGCTGGGACAGAGCAATGGGAGATCACCCCGTCACGGTGATTCGAACCGCCGACCTTCTGATCGGCAAGCCCAAGAGGCTCACTGGTTTAGACCACAGTACCACCCGCTGTGGAACTGCACATGGGCACTCCAATCCCTATACACTCATCAAAGAGTTAGAAAGCACCTAATGTGTCTCAAAGCGAACACTTTCCAGAATTGGATCATGCTCACACTCTTTTTAGGGCAAATGCACATCCAAAGTTCATCTCTATACTCTACTGTGGGTTCTCCACATCTCAAGGCAATGTGAAGTAATCCTTTGAAACACCAATAATTAAGAGACACCAAATTTCCTATTGTGGCATTTAATGTTCCTATATGCCTGATTTTACACTCTGAAAGCCTGTAATTACTAAAGCAATGTGACAGACCTCCTCTGCCTGAGTCAGTAACAGTGAACGACTTAGGATCAAATAATCATAAATGCTCTGGAATGTCACCAAAACTTGAAGGGGATCCAAGCCAAAATTGACTTTCAAATGAGTTTAATTATTTCTAAAAATGTGTTTGTGTTACTAAGTAATTCCATTTTTCTTCCTGGCAACTAATCTAAGAAACTGATTTGGTGTAACCACCAATTAATTTTATATTGAGGATACTAGATCCTTGTTTTACGATAATAAGTTTAGACTGTACCTTTTTTTAATGCCAAGACTGCCATGAGCTCAGAATGTTTGGAAATATGTAATTAGTGGATAATGTGTTGTTTCCTCAAACATGAATAAATAGCCAGAAATGCAGGGTTAAGGAATTGCTCTGCTCCAATATACAAGTACAGACATTTCCTCCAGCTTAGCAATAACAAATAATGCAAGGGGGGGAGGGAAGGAACAGAAAAGAAAAGAAAAGCATATTGTCAAATCTCATTTTAGGACACACAGCCATCTTCTCAGCCACACTGACAGAATCAGCACTTCTGTCTCTTCTTTGTTCCAAACGCGTTTGAGTCCAGCTAACTGGCCTTGTCATGCTTGCAGAGTAGCTTGAGTACAGCTTCTCACATCCTGAACTGATATACTTGCTAACGCAAGCACAGGATATGTGCAACTTGTCTTTGTCCCCCCGCCCCCTACCAGCCCCCCTCAGGAAACAGTCTTATCAAAGGCTGCCTTAAAGCCCCTCAGATGGTTTGTCTGAGCAGCACTCACCAAATTCATCTTACATTTTCCTTCACAAAGCATTCAGTGGCAATCTGAGCATATATATTGGAAATATTTCAACTAAAGGAATTTCACTTGTCTTTTGGGTTCTTGAAAAATTCCTTTTGCCCAAGCAGGAACAACAACAACAACAACAACAACAACAACAACAACAACAACAACAACAACAAATTACTTATACCCTGCCCATTTGGCCGGGCCTTCCCAGCCACTCTGGACGGCTCCCAACAGAATATTAAAAGCATGATAAAATATCAAATATTTAAAACTTCCCTAAACAGGGCTACTTTCAGATGTCTTCTAAAAGTCAGATAATTGTTTATTTACTTGATATCTGATGGGAGCAGTGGCGTAGCGTGGATTGTCAGCACCCAGGGCAAGGCTAGTAATTTGTGCCCCCTAACCCGTGGATTTGTGCCCCCTAACCCTAACCCCCAGATGTTGCGCCCGGTGCGGCCGGCCCCCCCCTGCACCCCCCACGCTACGCCACTGGATGGGAGGGCCGTTCTACAGGGCAGGCACTACAAAGAAGGCCCTCTGCCTGGTTCCCTGTATCCTCACTTCTTATAGTGAGGGAACTACCAAAAAGCCCTTGGCCCTGGACCTCAGTGTCCGGCCCAATGATGGGGGTGCAGAATCTAAATACTTGATTTGGATTTGACTTTGTTTTTTTTTTCAAAATTTTTTTATTGGTTTTACAAATTTTTTAAGACAATACAAACATATATAAAGACATACAAACACATATAAATTCATAACCTTTTTTTCATAAACTATGTTTCTCGGACTTCCCCATACCTCCCCTTTCTGCATCCCAATATCCAAAAGTTTTTAGCAACTCTAAATATGTCTGTCAGTCCTCTGTCCTCTTAATCTTTCCTTCAATCTAGTCTTATATCGCTGTAACCCTTTCTTGCTCAAACCTCGACATTCTAACATTCAGCAAGTTTATAATAATCCTTAAGGTAGATTTTAAATTTCTTCCATTCTTCTTCCGCCGTCTCCTTTCCCTGATCGCGGATTCTGCCAGTCATCTCAGCTAATGTCATATAGTCCATCACTTTCATCTGCCATTCTTCCAGAGTGGGTAAATCTTGTGTCTTCCAATACTTTGCGATGAGTATTCTTGCTGCTGTTGTAGCATACATAAAGAAAGTTCTGTCCTGCTTTGACACCAATTGGCCGACAATGCCCAAGAGGAAGGCCTCTGGTTTTTAGGAAAAGTACATTTAAGTATCTTTTTCATTTCATTATATATCATTTCCCAGAAAGCCTTAATCTTCGGGCACGTCCACCAAAGGTGATAAAAAGTACCTTCAATTTCTTTACATTTCCAACACTTATTATCAGGCAAATGGTAAATTTTTGCTAGCTTGACTGGAGTCATGTACCACCTGTAAATCATTTTCATAATGTTTTCCTTTAAGGCATTACATGCGGTAAATTTAATACCGGTGTTCCACAACCATTCCCAGTCAGCAAACATAATGTTGTGACCGATATCCTGTGCCCATTTAATCATAGCAGATTTAACTGTTTCATCTTGTGTATTCCATTTCAGCAGCAAATTATACATTTTTGACAAATTCTTAGTATTGGGTTCTAACAATTCAGTTTCTAATTTTGATTTTTCCACCTGAAAGCCAATTTTCCTGTCCTGTTTGAAAATCTCCATTATTTGGTAATATTGAAACCAGTCTGGTACTTTAGGTTTCAATTTCTCATGACTTCGTAATTTCAGTTTATCTCCCTCCTGTTCCAAGATTTCCCAATACTTCGGCCACTGATTTGGATTTGACTTTGGTTGAAATCCAGACGCAAATCTGCATCCAACCTGATGTTCTTATGGTATGGTGAGTCTTAGGAGAATCTTTAAGTATTTCACTAGGCATGCAGGCAACTTTCACACTGCTGAGGTAACTGTTAAACCATTAAATGACCCTCTTGTCTATACAGGGATTGACTGCATGCATCAGTGCTAACCATTAACCTCTCTGCAATGGATCTACTCCCAGAAAAAATGGCATTTATGCAGCTGGGATAACAACTAAAGGGCACCATATCAGGTTGGTTCTAGAGTCTCATTCTCTCGTGGTTAAGCTTTTGGATGTGGTTATCCGTTGTTGTGAACATCTGGTTCCATGAAAGCCTCCGTTATGCAACTTCTTCACACTTTGTGAGGGGAAAATCATATCAACCAGACCGATACACATTTAAGCGTTCATGCAAATAGCTTGGTTCACACATATAGTGCTATTCCACACATATACATATGTGTGCTCTTGATGGGGTTACACTTCCCCTGAAGGATACTTGGGGATACTCCTGGATCCTTTGGGGTCACTCAAGGTTCAGGTGGCCTCAGTGGCCCAGAGTGCCTTCCATCAGCTTTGGCTGGTGGACCAGCTATGCCTCTATCTGGACAGGGATGGCCTAACTGCTGTTGCCTATGCTTTGGTAACCTCAAGGTTAGATTACTGCAATGCATTATACACAGGACTGCCTTTGAAGATGGTTCGGAAACTTCAGTTGGTGCAGAATTCAGCGGCCAGGTTGCTCACCAGAGCATATTACACTGATCCTGGTCCGACTGCACTGGCTGCCACATTAAACGGCTCAGGACCACAATACTTCAAGGACCGCCTCTTTCCATATGAATCTACCCAGACCCTGAGATCATCTTCTGAGGCCCTCCTTCATGTGCCCCCTCCTCAAGAGGTTCGAAGGGTGGAAACACGAGAACGGGCCTTCTCTGCAGTGGCAGAGTCTGTGAAATACTCTCCCCAGGGAAGTTCTACTGGCACCTTCATTATACACCTTTAGGCACCAGGCAAAAATGTTCCTTTTTAGTCAGGCCTTTTGGTGATCCAATTTACATCCTATGCCCTTTTAAAATGTGTTTTTTTGGGGGGAGGGGACTGTTGAGTTGTTGTTTTTATTAGGTCTTTTATGGTTTACATTTTGATTTTATTCTGTAAACTGCCCTGAGACCCCCAGGTATAGGGCAGTATATTAATAACAACAACAACAACAATAATAATAGTGTATATGCTCATAAATAACACCCATTGGTTCAATGGGACTTTCTTTCAGGTAAGCATGCAGACTGAGTCTATTTGATCTCCCATTCAACTATCTAAGTGCCACAATCAAGCTCAATGTATTAACTGGGCACTGTGGTCTAAACCACAGAGCCTAGGGCTTGCTGACCCGGAAGCTGTATGCCGGCTCCCTCAGCCAGTAAAGCGAGATGAGCACTGCAACCCCAGAGTCATCCATGACTGCACCTAACGGTCAGGAGTCCCTTTACCTTTACCTTTACTGTAGTTGGTGTAATAGTAAAGGTAAAGGGTCCCCTGACCATTAGGTCCAGTCGTGACCGACTCTGGGGTTGCGGCGCTCATCTCGCTTTATTGGCTGAGGGAGCCGGCGTTTGTCTGCAGACAGCTTCTGGGTCATGTGGCCAGCATGACTAAGCCGCATGTGGTGAACCAGAGCAGCACACGGAAACACCGTTTACCTTCCCGCTGGAGCGGTACCTATTTATCTACTTGCACTTTGACGTGCTTTCAAATTGCTAGGTGGGCAGGAGCAGGGACCGAACAACAGGAACTCACCCCGTCGCGGGGATTTGAACCGC
The DNA here is from genome assembly GCF_965112155.1 of Podarcis liolepis. Classification (NCBI taxonomy): domain Eukaryota; kingdom Metazoa; phylum Chordata; class Lepidosauria; order Squamata; family Lacertidae; genus Podarcis; species Podarcis liolepis. Next base: position 64,356,956 of record NC_139564.1, on the reverse strand, counting down.
CGACCTTCTGATCGGCAAGTCCTAGGCTCTGTGGTTTAACCCACATTGCCACCCGTGTCCCTTAGTTGGTGTAATACTTAACTATTTAATACTTAGATGTGTCACAGTTGGATAGCTCCCCAGATAAAAGTTCCTTGAATGTAGTGAAGTGGGGGGGGGTGTTAAGTGTGTCTCCTCTCCTTATATGTGGATCTACTATGAGGGAATAATTTTATCTGGAGAAACATGGGAAGGTCACCCCGTGCCAGCAAACATACCTGCAAAATGCACCACCTCTATCAAATCACATTATTCTGTCCTTGCAATGATTCCTATTCTCTACTATTCTGGTTTATTGTTTGTTTATTTGTTTTTTTATTAGAAAGAAAGGTAGTACAAACATGGATGAAGAATTAACACTGAAGAAAAATGGGGAGTCTTCAAGTTTCCTTGAAGTGTGATAATTTCATGTGGGGGGAAAAACTGGTAACAATTTACACTGGAGCCATAACCTAAGATGAGCCAATTTGAAATGATATGAATAGAAACATCACAACAGGGAAGCGTCAATGACATGACATTTTGAATTGCATTAATTTATAAATTATAAAATTTCCATATATAATGCATGCCTGACTACATGATCAGACCATGTTTCTTCCTAGTTGATGGAATAAGGAAAGCACTTTGAAAACCTGGCTGTTGTTAAATTGGTTTGTGTCCGTCTTACTTTCATTTCCACAAATTAAATGAAAGCAGTAAATGAATTAAATGAAGGTGAACTGAATTAAAGCAAATTACACAACCTGAACTCAGCAAAGGCGCATCCAATAAAAAGCAAATTGAACCATTATGAATCATAGGCAAGGCCCGTGAATCCAAATTTGCTATCTGTTAAAGGCAACAAAGGCTTGAATGGGACTTAAGTACTGCAATTTATTTGTATGCCAGCATCAACAAAATGAGAGAGCTGGCCCTAAGACGAAAGGAAATATAGCAGTGCACTGACTGTTGCCTGAAAGGCTCATCAAGGCAAGTTCTGGGTTTGAAGGGGGTCCAGGTCCAGGCCGGATTTAGGTTCGATGAGTCCCTAAGCTACTGAAGGTAACGGGGCCCTTTATATGTCCAGCTGTCCTTTGTCAACAACAAATTGTCACTGTTTTTTGTGTTGAATATATGCTATATGGTAATTTATGGACCTAATAGGTATCTAAAGCCATTTGCTTGTTTAGCTTATATGTAAATTTGTCACTGGTCCAGGAAAAAGAGATAGACTGTTCCCTCTTCAGTCATACTGGGCAATGGTGGATGACAGTGGTTGACTCCAGATCAGATGATGAAGAGTTCCACTTTAAGAGGACATGGGAACAGAAATTGCTGCAGACTGCATGACCATTTGTGGTCAGGAACATAAATCAGGCAAGTTAATGTGGTCAGTATTCACTTTTTTCTTCATCTTTTAATTAATAAAAAATGATAATGTTCTGGATATGTATTTTGTTTTTGTTATTTATTTATTTTTAAAAAAACACACAGATTAAAGTAAAAATGGAATGGAATAATGAAAAGCATGAAAAATCAACACATGCCACAAAGAAACAATTTTGCACTCTCCTGTAGTAAAAAGAAATTTTGACAATGACCAGATTTCCACTGTCACAAACAAATGACATGTCTGTCCTGCTTGCCATGTAGTAAATATTTTTTTTTAGTGAAGTGAATGATGACCATCTCTATTACAGATTAGAAATGAAGATTCAATAAGCAGATATAGGGATAATGTACAACTAAGTCATACTCAGAGTGGATCTGTGGAAATCAATGGTCTTGTTCATAGTCTACTCCAGTGCTTTTTTTCCCTTAAGAAAATGTTTAGGAGTACTCTCATTTTCCTACTCATATTGAAATACTGCCCCTTAATGAGGCCAAACTTAGATTCACAAAATGTTTAGGGGTATGTGTACCCCTGCGTCCCCCCAGAAAAAAGCACTGGTCTACTCTATTAATAATATTATATGACATCCAATGTTGCTGACATACTAATAAGGTTCTTGCTAGAGAACTCAGTATGAGAGAAAATAAGCCTGTTATGTTTTTTGTTTTGTTTTGTTTACAAAAGCAGATCTTCAGGACTTCATATTTAAGTTGTCGTTTTAGTTTTGTTTTAACCAACTGGTAGTTCATCTTTGTGAGTTTCATTAAGCACTTTCGTTAAGCAAACAGACTTACTCACAGAACAATATTAAACTCCAGAACTCCCATTTGTATTGATTAAAACCCCATTCTTCCTTGGCCATTCAAAACCAATTTAAATAAGACGGCTTTACACTGCTTTTCGTAAGTATCCAGAGCTAGTTACTGGTGTTCAAATGATTGTGTGTTGGTGGAAAGAGCAGAATCTTCAAATTTATTTTCTCATTTTTCCAGTCTTACATTCATCTCGACATTAGTGTGTGCGTGTATTCAAAAGACCTCATGAAAATTCACCAGCATCTTGGTACACATTCTTCCTAATAGATATTTTATTGTGTGCAATTTGAAAATCTGCACATTTTGCAAGCCGTGTCCCCAATATAATGCACTTTTATGTTATTTCCAGCTGTATATTCATCTCATACACACTTTCCCCTCATATATGTTTTTTGCAGAAAGCTCTTGAAAGAGCTGAGTCAAAATTAAGAGAAGTGTGAATTTTGAACTGTAGATGTGCTTTTCTCCCTAGCTTATTTATTTATTTGACTAGATAAATATATCTTAAAGGGTATGTGAATTGAATGGTTAATATGTATAACAACTGGCCATTGTGAACATTTCTGGAGAATGTGCACATTGCCCAGAGAATGTACAAAATACAGTAGATTTGTACCTTATGCAAGGCTGGTTGGAGATTTAAGTATATTGACCAGGAAATGTGCATAATTTCCTATTCAAGGAAGGATATTAATAATAAGTATGTGTAATAATAGGTCTAATGAATGTGCACATTTGCTAGTTGTTATGCATCACATTGACAACTCAATTTAAATTCCCCTTAACATATATACCACGTAATCAACCCAAACCTATAAGCTGTTTTGGTAACTCTGTTCTACATTTCCTGGTATTTGTGGGGAGGAAGCGCTGCCTATTCTTCCTGTGTTCAAAAAAGAACATACAGTTCAGAAGCAGCAGAACATACTTCTGTAACATCAACAACAATTTTATTATTTGTACCCCACCCATCTGACTGGGTTGCCCCAGCCACTCTGGACCTAAGTTACTCAATGGGCTTAAGTTACTCAAGTCTATTGATTTCAGTGGGACTGAGTATGCTGCGTTTGTGTAGCACATTTGAATGTTCAAAGTGCTTTACATACAATATCCTATTAGGACCATTGTGTATGAGTTATAACAAAAGAAACCTAGGCCTAGTAAATACTTTTTTATTCATCCAGTCTTATTAAACACATAGCATTTCAAACAAACCAAAAATAAGTTCTAATGGTTTAATATTAGATTTAGCTGCTAATCGCTTCCATTTTTCTCTGCCAAATAAAGTTTTATACTGTACTTTAATGTGAAGTTGCTGTTGTTTTTAATTAGTATCTTGCATTTTAATGTTTTATTTTATTCTTTGCTGGGAACAGGTGTTGAAGGGCAGTCATAGCAATCTGGTATAAATAAAAATAAGTAGACTAGTTCTAGTCTGATGCTATGAATCTTTACATGGAAGTAAGTTACCATTTTGTGCAGTGAGACCTACTTCCAAGTAAGTCTGCATAGGACTGACTCCCTCTCCAGCTTTTATTATTATTTTTTTAAAGTAATATTTATTAAAGTTTCATAAACAATCAAAAGCTTCAAAGTTTAAACATGGAATACACAAACCGAGAAAAGCTACAAAATTAAAAAATACAAAACAAAACACATAAAAAATACACAATAGAGAACAGTTAACAAAATAGAAGAAAAGAGAATAAAAAACGCCAATAAGCAAAACAGAAAAAATATTAGTATTTTCATATCTTATATTTCATTCACTACTTTCTTGACCTCCTCACACCTCCTTCTTTGTATTCCAATTCAGAAATTTAGAAATTTCCAATTCTCCAGCTTTTAAAAGAAAAAGGAAGAAAAGAGTAAACAAATGAACTCAACTGTTGCCTATGAACGCTAATGCCACAAATAAATTTGCCAAGCCCCATTCCAACCACAGAAATATGATTGAGATACAGATTTGAAACGTGATATCACTAAAAGGAAACAGAGTAGGGATCATTATTATAACAAACAAACAAACTTGCATACCACCCTACATCCATTGATCTAAGGACGGTTCACAACATAAAATTGCAATATAAAAAATGCAAAATACATAGTAAAGATAAGAACAAACCAAATTTTTACCCTCCTGCACATTTAAGAGGGCATCAAATGTCAATCAGCCAAGGTTCTGGTTGAACAACTGAAGTCCATCTTCTGCATGCAATATTGTGGTAAATATATAATGACATGCTTTTTTTTAAAAAAAAAGTCTCCTTAATTTGTTGCCTTTCTTTCACTGTGCTTTATTTCATTATTGGTTTAATCTAATTTGCTTTATCTTGCTTTCAAGAAAAGTTAACAACAAAGATGCATGACTTTTAATATTCATTACTCATCTAATTAAGTAATATGGCCTGCAGCAAATGATACATTCTCAGCGCACTACCAAGATGCAGGCAACAACATTGGTCTTCACGAGGATCCAGTCTGAAATATTTCAATCTTCTCCATTTCGTTTGTCTTTTCCTCCATTTTTTGTTGTCCGTAGAGGAATAACCAAACACCTTTCAGAAGCAAAGGCCGCACAATAATTCATATAGAGATTTTTCAGCAGGAGAACAAACAGGTACTCTAATCTGACTGTTCTCTGCTTGCCCTAAAACATGCACAGAAGGAATTGCACCATATGCAAGCTGACTACAATGTAAGTAACACCAGGAATGGGAGCAGGGCCTTGCATGCAAGCCCCGCCCTCAGCATTTCTAGGCCAATGAAATGCATTTCAGATACTCATTCTATTAGTGCAAAGGTATGAGAGGGGCTCTAAGTGCATTTGATGCCATTGGAAACCCTGAGAAGCCGTTGTTCACTATCATGAGCAGGTTTGAAACACCTTCACTCAAATGAACTTAAAATCTTGTGCTGATCACATGATGATCTGAAGAGCAGACCACATGCCCGAGGACATTGGGGCAGGCGGGCTTCAGTTTACTTTGTGGTCAGGCATTTGCCCCAAAACAATTAAATGAGATTTCTCATTCCTTTCTATGAAAAGTACAGAACCATTGCCCCATTAAGGCATTATGACTGACAGGAACAGTGAACACCAGTAGTAGTAGTAATAGTAATGTTAATTTATTATATATACCCCATCCATCTGGCTGGCTTTCCCTGGCCACTATGGGTGGCTCCAAACAGAATAATAGTAATAATAATAATAAAGTGATAAAACATCAAACATTAAAAACTTCCGTGAACTGCCTTCAGCACTTCCCTGACAGGAAGTTTCCAAATGTTCAGGGGATTTGTTTGTGCTCGTTTATAGAAGCATTAAGTAATCAACAACAACAACAATTTATACTCCGTCCATCTGTTTGGGTTTCTCCAGACACTCTAGGAAGCTTCCAGCAGAATATTAAAATACAATGATTCATCGAATATTATTAATAATAATAATAATAATAATAATAATAATAATAATAATAATAATATATTTATACCCCGGCTTCCATAAAAACCAAAAATACAGTAAAATATCACACGTTAAAAACTTCCCTGAACAGGGCTGCCTTAAGATGTCTTCTGAATGTCAGGTAGTTGTTTATCGTTTTGACATCTGCTGGAAGGGCGTTCCACAGGGCGGGCGCCACTACCGAGAAGGCCCTCTGCCTGGTTCCCTGTAGCTTTGCTTCTCGCAATGAGGGAACTGCCAGAAGGCCCTCGGCGCTGGACCTCAGCGTCCGGGCAGAATGATGGGGGTGGAGACGCTCCTTCAGGTATACTGGACCGAGGCCGTTTAGGGCTTTAAAGGTCAGCACCAACACTTTGAATTGTGCTCGGAAACGTACTGGGAGCCAATGTAGGTCTTTCAAGACCGGTGTTATATGGTCTCGGCGGCCACCCCCAGTCACCAGTCTAGCTGCCAGTCACCAGTCTAGCTATTAAAAGATTCCCTAAACAGGGCTGCCTTCAGATGTCTTCTAAAAGTCTGATGGTTGTTTATTTCTTTGACAACTGATGAGAGGGCATTCCACAGGGTGGGCGCCACCACCGAGACGGCCCTCTGCCTGGTTCCCTGTAACCTCACTTCTTGCAGAGAGGGAATCGCCAGAAGGCCCTTGGAGCTGGACCTCAGTGTCCGGGCTGAATGATGGGGGTGGAGATGCTCCTTCAGGTATACTGGGCCGAGGCCATCAGAAGAATGCTCTCAGCACCCTCTCCTTATGATTACATCCCCTGTTCAGGCATAACATCTAAAGAGGGGTTGTGCATCTGAAGAGATTTAAAACAAATATTATAATCTGATGCCTTGATCCTAAGAAGATCTGTTGGAAAGTAAGCCTTCTTGTTTCAAAGGACATATAGCCAAGGTGGTTCTTTATACCATGATCGATATGCTTTCTGTGGTAATAAATTCAACGGCTATACATTTTTTCTCTTTGATCACTTTCTGCATTGCAGCCTCCCATGTCCCCCACACCAGAGTAATATTGCTTACACTGGAGGGCTTTCTCACACTGAAATATGCAAAGCAAGATTTCTACTTCTGTGGGGAGAATACTCTGACCTCAGTTCAGCGTGACTTACTTCTTAGAAGACACGCTTTGGATTGCAGTTCACGGTCAACAGGCACAAAGCAGCCAAATCTGGACTCATTTTTAAAAGGCTCCACAATTTTCTGAACAACTGTTCCAGGGATATTTGGCTAGCTGAAAGGTGAGCTGTTCCTCATGTCTTATATGAGCTACCACAGAGCAATAGCACCTGTATTTATCAGGACCATCTGCTTGCTTAATAAATCATTGGTTACCCGGTGGAATCAGGGTCCCCCCTCTTGACTTTGGGGGTTTTTCCTCTCTTACATAAATACCTCCTAATGCATATATTCCAGTTAAAATTGATGCTCCATTTAAATCTTCCAGTGTTCCATTGCGGTCCATGGTGCTACATAAACTCTCCTAATCTGATGAATGAGATGTAACACTACATTAATATTCCTGTGTCTGGTCTGGACCTGTGTTCTATCACTCAGTTCTGCAACAGAGGGAAGCCCCAGCATATGTTATCTCTTCCTATCCAATGACCTTGGATCATTTGTCTTTCCTGTTATACACCTCTGTTCATTTCCTTTGATCAAACATAAGGGCATTGAGGACAAACTGTGTTTTTTCCCCAATAAGATGTTACTAACTTTGGCAATAGGCATTTACTGTGAATTAAACATCCCAAGGTAAGCTCTGTATGAACAAAAATTCTTTACAAACATGGCACAATGAATAGTTTTTAGAAGGCTTTTCCTCTGGCAAATGTAGGCATTGTTATATTCAGGTGGTAACATTTTAAATGGTATTTTTGGATTTTTACATGGATTTAACAATCATATCTCCAGTCCCATAGGGCAAATTTATAGCCCTTTAGAAAAGCTTAAATTCCCTTAATTAGTTGTTGTTGTTGTTGTTGTGGTGGTATGTTATCATCATCATCATCAACAACAACAACACTTTATTTATACCCCATTCTTCTGGTTGGGTTTCCCCAGCCACTCTGGGTAGCTCCCAACAGAATATTAAAAACATGATAAAACATCAAACATTAAAAACTTCCCTAAACAGGGCTGCCTTCAGATGTCTTCTAAAAGTCACATAGTTGCTTCTTTCCTTGACATCATAATGGGAGGGTGTTCCACAGGGCGGGCACCACTACTGAAAAGTGTCACAGTCCGGGTTACAGGCAGTCGGAGTCCTGGCTTGGTATGTCAGGACCGGGGTAGAGATCAGGAAGCAGGAATCAGCAGTCCAGGGGTCAGGAAGTCAAGAGTCCACGAATCAGGAAACCAGGAGTCAGGAAGCCAAGAGTCCAAGGGTCAGGATACCAGGAGTCAGAAAGCCAAGGGTCCAAGAGTCAGGATACCAGGAGTCAGGAAGCCAAGAGTCCAAGGGTCAGGAAACCAGGAGTCAGGAAGCCAAGGGTCCAAGAGTCAGGATACCAGGAGTCAGGAAGCCAAGAGTCCAAGGGTCAGGATACCAGGAGTCAGGAAGCCAAGGGTCCAAGAGTCAGGAAACCAGGAGTCAGGAAGCCAAACAACAGCTAAGTGGGTAGCATGTTGCTGTGGCAAAGAGCCAGAGGGAAATGCTGGTCTTATATACCCCTCCTGGCCCTTGCCACCAGGTGCTACAAGTCTTCTGTCAAGCCTCACCTGTTCGGCTGCACCTTGCCCTTCCAGGCCAAACTCAAGAAGGCCCCAGTCCTGTGAGGCCCTACCAGTCACAGGGCCTGGCTCCTGCATGCACTCCTGACACTGACAAGAAGGCCCTCTGCCTGGTTCCCTGCAACCTCACTTCTTGCATGGAGAGAACCGTCAGAAGGCCCACGGAGCTGGACCTCAGGCTCAACAATGGGGGTGGAGACGCTCCTTCAGGTATACTGAGCCGAGGCCCTTTAGGGCTTTCTCGGCAACCACTCCTAGTCACCAGTCTAGCTGCCACATTCTGGATTAGTTGCAGTTTCCGGGTCACCTTCAAAGGTAGCCCCACGTAGAGCACATTGCAGTACTCCAAGCAGGACATAACCGGAGCATGCACCACAGTCTGTTTGGTGATGAGGGGAAACTCTTAATCCTTCTGAACATCAAGGGCTATGAATGCCGTCCTAGAGAGCAAGGGTGTTCATTATATTATTAGGAACTATCCAACTAAGGCATACTCACAGTAGACCCATTAAAATCAATGGAGTCACATTGAATACAACTTAGATTGAATATCATCCATTGAATTTATACTGAAGATTGGGCATGCAACTTATACTTGCAATTTTCTGTCTTTGGAACACAAACTAATTTTCAGATGTAGATGGATGTCATAGCAACAGTTTCCAAATCATTACAGCACCCCTGAATAAACAGCAGCCATTATGTACAATAGCAAGTTTCTCAAGTCTTTAAATTTGAACCTAAAATGAGCACCAGAAACTTGGTCATATTTTTTAATGGGATATCAAGCCTCTTCTTCCAACCACCAGGAAGATATTTTTTTAAAAAAATCCAAACTATGTATTCCAGCAGCAACAACAACAACAACAGGTCTCTGTGAAGCAAAGTTTTTACCTTAGACTTTGAGTTCATCTCTCCTGATTTTTATAATATTGAAACATTTGCCATTTCCAGTGGATATTTTCTAGACTTTGTGTGGCTAAGCAAATCTGGAGGAAAGAAAAGTGGCGAGGCAATTACTGAATATTGTTGAAGTTGAAAAACAGAGGCTTTAATTGCACATTTTATCTGTTAAAATGCTCTACTGGATTGAATTAGATGGATGTTCAGAAGATCAGAACTTGCTATCCACCTGGGAGAGCTTACTATGAAATATTGCTTCACAAACCACACATGGATACAAGTTTTTAAATGTAGATACAACAAACATGGCATTTTTCCCCTTTCACAGGGGATTTGAGAAGCCAGACACTCAGAAAACATGCTTTGCTTCACTGGTAAAAAATTATACAAGTCATAGTCCTCTTAGCAACAAGAGTGTTTGAACTAAAAGCAATTTACTGTGGGGCTTTGTGACAAAAAGCTAGCACTGGCAATGTTGGAATTCTCCAGCTGGTATGATGCGTGACTGCAATAAATGGTCTTATAATAATTTTGTTAAGTGTTTTCATGACAATGCAGTGAAAACATTTTATGGATCCTATGAATTGCATAGGTGCAGAATGACTTTTGTTATATAGTCTATTTTATTGATATCCTGTCTTTCAAAATCAAGGGCGCCCCAAAGCATATTGCAATATCATCAAAACCATTATAAACCACTGTTAGCAAATTTAAACTAAAAGCAATTAGAAGCAGGAATTTAAAGGTGGGGGGGGGGGAACGATGATCTTAAGTCAACTAAAAACAAAAATAAGAGCAAATAGGACAAGAGGACAAGAGCAGATAAAATCTATTAGCGATAAACGTGCTATCCAACTCATCAAATGCTGACAGTCTCCAGGGAAGAAGCTGAGTTGGATTTTGCTCAGCAAAGAGTTCCACAATGACAGTGTAAGCACTAAAAAGTCCCTGCCTTATTTGCCCCTTTGCTTTTTAGTAGTTGGAGATCTCACAACTATTATTGATGGATTATTTGAAATATGTAACTTTTGTCACATGCCTCAAGACTCTTGAGAACAATGCCCAAAGAACGAATTTCGTCTTGAATTGCTCTATGCCAGGGATGTCCAACTGGTCAATTGTGATTCAAAAAAAGCTCAACAACAACGACTTTGGCTTGTCCCCTCTCCCCCCCCCCCTCCATGGGTAGATCACGGCCAGCGTTTTTATACTGGGAGTAGATCACAGTCTCTTAGAAGCTGGACGTGCCTGCTCTATGCCATCTAGATGAAATGTGGTCTTCAAGGTTAAGAAGGAGTTAGATGTTGTTCTAAAGTGGACTTTCAGCCAGGCATAATAAAACTAAAACTAAAACTAAAACTAAAACTAAAACTAAAACTAAAACTAAAACTAAAACTAAAACTAAAAATAAAAATAAAAATAAAAATAAAAATAAAAATAAATTATTACTTATACCCGACACATCTGGCTGGGTTTCCCCAGCCACTCTGGGCGGCTTCCAACAAAATATTAAAATACAATAGACCGTCAAACATTTAAAGCTTCCCTAAACAGGGCTGCCTTCAGATGTCTTCTAAAAGTCTGGTGGTAATTGTTCTCTTTGACATCTGGTGGGAGGGATACTTTCAATCATTGTTTTATGATAAGGAAGCCCAGTTTAACAAGCCAAGTGTTCAACCAGAGGCTTCACCTCCCTGGCCACCTGTAACCACAGAGGAGGTAGAGAATTTGATCACACAGCTAAAGAACAACAAGGCCCCTGGCATAGATTATATTCCCGTAGAACTTCTAAAGACCAACATTGGGTGGTGGCCCCCCCTGCTGGTGACAATATTATCCCACATTGATTCAACAGGCCTATTTCCTGAAGGGTGGGCCAAGGCAATAATTATCCCAATTTATAAAAAGGGCTCCATATCGGACGCAGCGAGTTATAGACCCATTAGTCTTTTACCTATACCTAGCAAATTATATGCAAAACACCTCTGGTGGGAGGGCATTCCACAGGGCAGGTGCCACTATCGTGAAGGCCCTCTGCCTGGTTCCCAGTAACTTGGCTTCTCGCAGCAAGGAAACCGCCAGATGCTCCTTCAGGTATACTGGGTCGAGGCCATTTAGGGCTTTAAAGGTCAGCACCAACACTTTGAATTGTGCTCAGAAATGTACTGGGAGCCAATGTAGGTCTTTCAAGACCAGTGTGATGTGGTCTTGGCGGCCTCTCCCTGTTACCAGTCTTGCTGCCACATTCTGGATTAGTTGTAGTTTCCAGGTCACCTTCAAAGGTAGCCCCACATAGAGCGTATTGCAGTAGTCCAAGCGGGAGATAACTAGAGCATGCACGACTCTGGTGAGACAGTCCATGGGCAGATAGGGTCTCAGCCTGCGGACCAGATGGAGATGATTGATTGTAGTGAGCCATGCTTTGTTTCCATCAGATGTTAACCAGTTTCAACACATAAGGTTAAGTAACTTATGCATTTAGGGGCACCAAGGATATAACAAAGAAAAGTCGCTTGAATTTGCTCAACTTCTATATTAAATGCTTGGTTCCAAATTGGAATGCCATAGAATAACTGAAAAAGGACCTTGGCATTAGAAAAAATTGTTGCAGCAGGGACCATCTGGTTGCCTCTGAGGAAGAAAAATTAGGAATTGCAGATACCCAATCAATCTCTCAGCTGGGATATTTAAATCTTTGAACAAGCCTGCTCTTAGGTCCTCATAGAATGGGTAAACCAGTAAGTAGTGGGAAAAATCTTCAGGCATATTAAATCCACATTGGCAAACTCTCTCTTCCTAAGAAATCCGGCAAGAGGGTCCATCAACTATGGTGGGTGCATGGAATGGAACCATGAGCTATAAAGGCTTTTCTCCATTTGACACTTGTGATGCTGATCACATAGTGAGGGTGAGGATTCTGAAATGGTAGTCTGACATAACAAGCAGCACAATTGGAAAGACATGCAGAAGTGTGATCAGCACAAAAAGGAAACTGTAAAATCGCATGCTGTCATCGTCTTCCCATTTCAAAAGCACAGATATCCTCCTAAATATTGTAATGACAATCCAGGCATATTCCTATCCACAATTAGCTTAAATAAGCAACATCTGGTTCTAGCCATTTGGGGTTTTTTTTTTCCAAATATGCTGCCTGTTTGGGAAACTTATCCACAATCCCAAACATGAAATTCTTGCACTGGGAATATAATAAAATAGACATTTTGTAATGCCTATTTTCTTCCACTGTCTGCAGCTCTATTTTCCCTTATCACCTTCTTTCCCTGTTCATGTTCACTTCACAATCCTTCACACACACACACACACACACACACACCATTATCTCTTCTGGTTGTTCATTCTTTCTTTGTCTTCTTTCTGAGAATTCTTGGGCACCAAGCAGCTGGGGAGAATCAGAATCTCACTTTGCTCTTCAACATCCTTCTTCCTTGCTGCCATCTCACCTTTGTGGGAAGAAACAAGGCATGAAATGTTTCTTCGAAGAAATCACTTCTATTCTCCCGAGTGCTTCCGACACTTCCTCAGTTCCCTCATCTGGTACAGAGAATTTTCTAGCTGCTGAACATTTAGTGCTTTCAGTTTTGCTTCCAGATGCCCAGATGTTATTAATTAAAGCAGAGGAAAAAGATGGGAGAGAAATCCAAGCCATTGTTGTGTGAATGTTAATTAGCATCTAAAAATGAAAACTTCACCGTGAGGATTTAGCTTTCTGCGCAAAGACATTCATTCTGCCTCTCTTACATTTTACTCTGACTCCTGATGTCCAGGTAGCTTCCGTGCTGGTCCTATCATTAGGTAGATTAAGACAGATGCTTCAGGCGACAGAGGCATGGGAGGCAGGAAGAAGCAAGCAAGGAGTTGAAGGAAACAGCTGTGTGTCATGCAATCTGCGCTGCACCCTGTTGCCCTCTAGGGATGGAAAATGAATCCATCTGAGTGGATTTATACATAGAATTTGGTGGTTTCGACTTGATCTAATGTTCCCTGTATAAGACCACTCACATTGGTGGTTGGGCTCAGTGTCGGATTTACGTATAAGCTAAACAAGTTATAGCTTAGGGCTCCACTCTCTTGCCCCCCCCCCCATTAAAGGAAATAAACTGAATGTATATTTCCAAAAATATAAGATAGAAAACAAATAAAATAAAACCTACATACAGCAACAGTGTTTTGTGTTATGCCGGCTCCCATGATGTAAATAATGGGCCCCGCCTGCTAGCCTGTTCCCTAAAATATCACTGGTTTGCTCATTTCTATATAAAGGGTGACTAAATTCTGCATGAGTTTGACCAAACTGGTCCATGGGGTCACGAAGAGTCAGACACGACTAAACGACTAAACAACAACAAATTCTGCATGGACTGGTTGCATGGCAACATTTAGCATGCAGCTGCAGACTGCAGTGCAGCACAGTTGAATGTAGGTAAAACTGTTGCATCTGTTATTTAATATTAAAGAGTGCTTGTAGACTATGATCAGGCAGCATAGACTAAGGGAATGAGCATATATTCAGCACAAAAAATGAAAATTTGTTGTTGACAAAGGACAGCTGGACATATAAAGGGCCCCATTACCTTCAGTAGCTTAGGGCCTCATCAAACCTAAATCCGGCCCTGGTTGGACTAGATGACCCTCATGGTCCCTTCTAACTGTGATTCTTTGTTTTTATGCACTACACATTGAGAACAGTGTGTGCTGCTTTAAACAGCCACGGCGTTCCCCAAATAATTCTGGGAACAGTAGTTAGTTAAGGGTGGTAAGAGCTGCTATTCCCATCACAGAGCTACTGATCCCCTCAGGGTGATTTAACAGTCAATCCCTCTTCCCAATGAACCCTAGGAATTGTAGTTCTATGGGGGGGGGTTCCTTGAAAACTTGAGTTGTTTTACTTCATTCCTGTAACAAGGCTTTTTCTGAAGTTTTCATGGTTGGCAAAAGCTAACGAACAATATTATCCCACAGAGAGTGGTTGGTAAATACAACGTTTAGGAAATTGTATTAATTCTCGGCACGATTCAGTAAAAATTAAATACTTCTAATATCCATTGAGTACTATTGAAAATAAAGCATTTGCTTAACTTTTTTTTTTTTTTTTTTAATCAATGGGACTTAACTTTGGCTAGATATTGCCCTTTGTATTTTTTTTCCAGCTAATTGCTCGTCTGTTGTGTTTTAATTGTGCATCATCAAAGTCACACTCTGGAAGCAAAAGCTGCCCTCAAAATTGTTCTTAATTTTTGCAGACTTTCACAATAGGATTGCTGATTTCCCCCAGGGTGTAACACCTATTCCTTTGACTGCAATTTGTTCTAACTGCCTTTAATATTGAATTTCAGATTGCTGTATCTTGCCCCCGGGGCTTGTGGGTGAAAGGAGGACAATAAATTATACAACAACAACTTGGAACTACTATTTCTATAAATGAATTAAAAAATTACAACTATGGTGTTATTAGGGTTGCCATATCTTAAGAGCAAAAAAGAGGACAGCCCAGCTCGGGCTGGCAGCAGCCGTAGCCTGCAGAGCAGACCAAGCCTGAACCCGAAAAACTCAGACATTTCCTTTAAAATGTAAAATCTTCCCAGATGGACATTGCCCCCCCCAGAAAGAGGACATGTCAGGGTTTTTCCAGAGGTATGGCAACCCTACAGTGTTATCAAAGCCACAGTAGCTAGTGGTCACACTGTTACTGTTTGTATGTTTGTTCGTTCCTGGAAGGGTTTACAATATAGTTAGCATCCAGCAATTTATCTGATTTCCTTGACATGTCACAACCCAAGATAGAGGAAAAATTTGTAGAAATCCATCCAAATGGGTAACAAAACCAACATCCATTCAAAATCTTAAGACAAAATCCACCCACTGGTTGGCAATAGAAACGTGTCTTCTCTGAGTCAGCCGAAGTTTGGAAATACATTTTTTCTTACTTTCCTGCCCGTATGAATACACTTTCCACTGAATCTGTTTCTAACTTTGCTAAATATTTAGCAATGGTTTTCAATTTCTCCCATTTGCATCTCTTGATCTATATTTCAACTCCGAATATACTTCTACTTAGTTTAGAATCTCAGCAATCTTTTTTTTTCTACGTGTTTTTTTTTTTTTTGCAAAGGATTTCTTTTTATTTGATTCTCTGTTTCCTTTCTCTGTAGTGCCAGTCCTAATTTTTCAAGCTGTCAAGCAGAAAACTCATTCATACCTTTATGAGATGATGACGCATTGTGAAGATACTGGCCTAACAATATATTCTGCATATCTGCTTGCATTCAAGCACACACACACACACACACACACACACAAGAGGGGGCTTATATTCCACTTTTATCCCATGCTTTATTAAGTTTCAAGGTAGAAATGGCATCTCTGCATACATGTCAGTGAGATCTGTGTAATGGGAGACAGTGGGGCACCGTGCTGAACTTGTGTGCTTAAATCTTCAGTGGAATAGTAATGAGATAAATGATGAATAGTTAGGAACATCCTTTGGATTTCCATAAATGAGTAAGTGCTTTCAAGAGTCTTATAAAAGGGTAGCCACTTGACTCGGTGAGGTGCAAAATGCCTTTATCTGTTGTAGTGACATGGAAACAAGAGGACAACAGCCAAATCAGCTCCAATCTTCAGAGCACCCTAGATTAAAAGCAAGAGAATGTGCCGGAAGAAACCAGGGAGAAAGCTGATGTGAAACATGTATCGAGTTAACTGCTTATGTTATCACAGAGTGTTGTCTTTGGCAATTTATCGAAGTAGTTCTTGGCACACTGGTATCAAGGGAAGAAGGCAAAATTCAAGCCCATCCCTTTCCTTGTCATTATTGGCAGCGGTGTTTGTGAATATGTAATATACTCTCCCTGGTCTCTGACGCACCAGAGCCCTGAAGTCATCTATACCACTTCTTCCCCAGAACACATCTATTATGTTTACATGCCTCTTAAATCAAGCAAATGCAGAGTGGAAAAACTCTCAGTTCCTTTCAGTCACTATATCACACAAGGCGTCCTTACCCCTATCGGCAGTGAACATGTGAAGGAATAAAATAATTAGGTTACGACTTTAGGATGACAATTATAATTGACTTGAAAGGGGAACAGGCCTGGATTTATCATCCTCATCCTCATCATCAAATGAAAAGTAAACTGAATGTAAAGAAACAGGCAAAGTAAACTAGGTCGACAGAGCCGGAGAATTTTTATCCTCTAAATCAAGGCACCGAATCACCTTGCCTTAATTCTCAAAGGCCTCATTATTTTCTTCACAAGTTAACAAAAAGCAGCCGCATAAATCATAAGCAGAACTCCAGGTTGCATCATTACAAATGTTTGCTGACACTCCTAACTAGGATTTTAGGAAGAAACATAGGCAAACAGGCCACGATTTGCTATAGCTTTAGGGGACAAAAAAATAAATCTGTTCATCATTACTTTGTTGATTCGCATGAGGTAGCAAACACCCATCCCAAAGAATTCATTTATCATCTACAGCAGGCCCTGCTTTCAAAATGGAAGCTGCTAATCCCTGCTGGGCACATAGCGCCTACAGAAATTATGATCTCTTTCTGCCTTCCTTAGCTTTGTGTGTCATGAGTTTGAGTGCTGACCCCACTGTGCAACATGACTGGATCTGTGGCAGAGAAGCATAGAACCCTTTCTTCTGAGATATTCACTTGGTTTGGGCTTCTTTCCAAATTCTCAGAAATTTGTAAAGGTAAAGGGACCCCTGACCATTAGGTCCAGTCGTGGCCAACTCTGGGGTTGCAGCGCTCATCTCGCTTTATTGGCTAGGGGAGCCAGTGTACAGCTTCCGGGTCATGTGGCCAGCATGACTAAGCCGCTTCTGGCGAACTAGAGCAGCGCACGGAAACGCCGTTTACCTTCCCACCAGAGCACTACCTATTTATCTACTTGCACTTTGATATGCTTTCGAACTGCTAGGTTGGCAGGAACAGGGACCAAGCAATGGGAACTGACCCCATCGCGGGGATTCGACCGCCAACTTTCTGATTGGCAAGTCCTAGGCTCTGTGGTTTAACCCACAGTGCCACCCGTGTCCCACACGCCTAAAGAGTACCCTCAAAATTCACACTGAGGTTATGCATGTACTCCTGTTTCTCTGCATCCACCACAGATTTTGGAAGTGGCATTCCGAACTCATAATATTAGCCCCAATTCATATCCATCATGTATCTATCCCGTAGTTTCTTATGAAACACTGCCTTTTGCTGCCTTTTTACCTTCGCCAACTTTGGTCTGAGTGGAGAAAAAGATCAGCCTAGCTGTGTTTCAAGCTTGTAATGTGTACATCACCTGAGTTTTCTTTCTAGCATCCTCTAAATTCAGACTGAGTTTTGCATCTAGATAAAAACCTGAGGTCAGCCATGGGCTGTGCAGAGGCCCTCCCATCATCCCCAGAAACTGTGCTATAATCTTACTGAAATTCCTTGGACTTCTGTGAGAGTCCTCTGGTGTTTCACCCAGCAGAGTGTTGTGTTCGACTTTTTAAAGAACCAGCCCCCAGAGCAGGCTGTGTGAAAGAAATGGGCAGAACGGTTACACTTTTCTCACAGAGGCTTTTCCTGTGCCTGCAAAATCTCTCCAGGGAGCTGAACAATCATGAACCCAAATGGAGCAGGAACAAGAGCTGTAACTACACTCCACATTTTCTAGTCTGCCCCCCACCTCCGGTAAGTTGAATATAAAAAAAGAAACCTAGTGTATGCTGCTGTTCTCAAATATCCAACATAGTCACTCTGCAAATTTTCAAACTATGCTACAGGAAGCTCTCACTTCTGGCATCTGCAGAGGGCCATCCAACAGATTTTTTCTTGGGTTGGAGATGACAATGTAAGCACTCCAAATCAATAAATGAGTCAGTGATGGTAAGGCCCAGGAACATGGAAATGCCATTTACCTTACTGCCGGAGCAGTACCTATTTATCTACTTGCACTTTGATGTACTTTCGAACTGTTAGGTAGGCAGGAGCAGGGACCGAGCAACGGGAGCTCACATCGTCGTGGGGATTCGAACCACCGACCTTCTGATCGGCAAGTCCTAAGCTCTGTGGTTTATTAGTTATATTTTCAGCAGTGCATTCAATTCCTTCTCTGCTCCATCATGCCAAGTTTTATTTACATTTTGAGTTGTACTTTCATACTGCCTACCGTGCTCCCCTGAGAGACACCACCCAGTAGAGACTCTGGCTCAAATGAAATGGCATGAAATCCATAAATACAATGAAAACAAAACAGATTCGACTACATCATGATGCCAATGGAGATTTTTAACAAGAGCAAAGTGATGACATTTCAGAACAGATTAGTCAACTTTTGGGGGTGGGGCGAAATTAGTGAAAGAGACAGGCAGTCTTTAACAATTGAAATAGTTAAGCAAGATTCAGGGCATATTTTTGGCTCAGTCCTAATTCCAATTCACCTTCTTGAATGGTAGAGATGTTAAACCTACTGCCCATGATTTTCAGTGTGTCGTCTCCCAGTTTCATTCATGATCATGATTCAGTCTGTTGAATCAATTGAGGTGCACAGTTTACACCCATCTACACCAAGAGGCCAGTCTTGTATACAATGATTTAACTAACCTATTTGTTCCTCTAATACTCTCCACAGAGTCTGATGGGAGGGGTGGGGGTGAAAGCCACTTCCGACGTAGAAGGAGGTGGGGTTGCGGGCTTCACCCTCCCACCATGCACGTAGGGGCTGGCTCTCAGCCTCCGCCAGGAAGCTTTTGGTACATTTGGTGGTGTGTAGAGTGGCAGCTCTAGGGGGTTGGGTCATTGACCACCCCAACATCCAGTTCAGCTAAGTGGCCCTCTACCAAGAAGATGGCGTACATCTTTCCGATGTGGGAAACGATGTGTGGTTGGGATATGATGGCTGGGATTAGGGATTGGTTGCAGGTTTGAGGGTATTGGTGGCGAGCTTTTGCTCGAGTGGCGGTGAAGCATTGGTATTGGTATTGTTATGTAGATGGAAGGGGGGAGGAAGCGCCATCACCTCCCCCGCATATTGAAGGGTAGTCCGATAAAGGATTCCGGGGGGCATGGCCCTGTCCGAAGCCTATGGAGGTGAGGGCCTAAGGCACGCCCTCGAGCGGTGACCCTGGGGGAGTTCCTAGTTGATGTGCATCAGCAGGACTCCCCCTACAGGTGGTTAACCCTTCCCGGACTTCAACCGAACAGGCTGAAGCCGGATAGTCGGTTAGGACCAATGCCTGAGCCAATACAGCTCATCAACTGTAACCAATAAAGTTGTGGCCATATTTAGCCCATTAACCTTAAATATCTGTGTCATGTGTCTTTATTTCTACTGGGGGGAGGCGGGAACTCGCCATGCAAACCCATAGCCAGGAGCAAAATCTCTGCTTGTTTAAGCGCATCAGCCCTTTTATGACATCTCACAACTTGTCATCCAGTGCTGTCTGTGAAATTGCCAACTGGTTCTGACTGTGATGAGAGGTTAAGTAGCATTGCAAACGAGTGGGACACTGAGCTAGTAGAGTCCTCACCTTTGACATGTCCATCATCAGCACATCTCTGCATACTAAGTGCCTGCTGAGAATGCTATGAATGGCAGGATACCTTGGTTTTCCACAAATGCTGTCATTTATTTTTATTTTATTAAAAAAAATGACAAGACTGGTTATGCAGAGGCAGTTAACATTTCAATTGCTGTGTTAAAAGAGAAATTCGGAGAGCCCTTTCCCCCAGATTAATGCTTTCAGCAGAAACACTTTGCTTTATCTAATGTCCTGTGGTGATGATAAATCAGTTTAACACAGTTTCAATAACAGCCTTCATTCAAACTGTTCCAAAGTTCAGTGGACATGACAGAAATTGTCATTAGTTCCAAAACTGTGGCCTACATACCCAGCATCAAGTCTCTGGTACAGCATGACACCGTTATGCTATAGTATGTTATTAGCAACCCTTACGATGCTTTGTGTGTTGATAAGGGGAACACTACAAGCACCTTAGGCAAAGTCAATCTGCTCCTGCCATAAGGTAGAATGAAAAAAGACAGCTGAGGTCAGCATTTCGGGCTGGCATTCTATATGTTACCTGTATGTTTCTCACTGATGTCAGGGAATAGCATTTCTCCCATTTTGTCTGATCCTCATTATAGAACCATGTTTAAAAACAAGTCAGAGCAAGATACTCCCAAGTTGTGACCATTTTTCCATGTTTCATGAGTGCTAGAAAACAGCGTAGACGGCCTGTGAATTGGTGGTTCATGATGATTTGTAAACATTCCCTAAACGGCCTCGGTCCAGCATACCTGAAGGAACGTTTTCACCCCCATCGTTCTGCCTGGACACTGAAGTCCAGCGCCGAGGGCCTTCTGGTGGTTCCCTCACTGTGAGAAGCAAAGCTACAGGGAACCAGGCAGAGGGCCTTCTTGGTAGCGGCACCCGACCTTTGGGACGCCCTCCCAACAGATGTCAAAGAGAAAAACAACTACCAGACTTTTAGAAGACATCTGAAGGCAGCCCTGTTTAGGAAAGCTTTTAGTGTTTGGCAGACTACTGTGTTTTAATATTTTGTTGGAAGCCACCCAGAGTGGCTGGGGAAACCCAGCCAGACGGGCAGGGTATAAATTATTATTATTATTATTATTATTATTATTATTATTATTATTATTATTATTATTATTTCTTGAGGAAAACCAGAGTAGATATAAAGCAAAAATAAATGTGCACTCTAATTGGGAATGTATGTCACATATATTCTTGAAAAACATCACTAATTGAATTTTAAAATTATTTTTGAAATACTGCACCCAAAGAATCCTTCCAGTTTTGGCTGCATACCCATCTCCATTTAAAACACTTCCTTGAAAGAATCATTGGAATCGTAGTACTGGCAATTGTAGTTCTGTGAGAGGTGAACTACAATTCCCGGGATTCTTTGGAGGAAGCAATGTGCTTTAAATGTATGGTGTATATACAACCATTTTTTAAAAAAATTACATCTGGCAACAACGAAATGATGTGCGTAACCCCTCTGAGAAGTTTCAGTAGTGCTTTGGAAACTTCAGAGTTACCTTGAAATCTCTCAGCTGTTGTTCCTGAGGAGGAATCTCTTTGAATTTTGCTTTAGGTATATTTTAGCTTCTCCTGCAATGCAGTTTCAGTACCTGATGATCATTCTACCCCCACTCAAGTTTTCTTAAGTGATGAAGAGCCCTTCCCTGGCATTCACTGCACTGCAAAATTGATTGGCACACCTTGAAATGAGAGCAGCAGCAATCCATGATATAAAGAAGAGGAAAATGTATAAAGGTGATGCAGAAATCCAATTGTTCTTTTAAAATGCAAAGGTGGTAGAATTCCACTTTGGCCTACTGGTGAGGGGTTGTTGTTTTCTACCACATAAAAAGCACACACACGCACACACACACACACACACACACACACTTAGAAACCTAGCATGTAAGGTAAGGGGGGAAGTGTTGGTGCATTCCTGTCCCTGATATGCTAGTTTACTGCATGCAAGGAAATTTTGGCTGTTTTCATTCACCTTTCATTCGTATTCCTTCCCACCCCAAACACTTTGGAATAATATGCTTCCTTTTTGCAAGTGGAATAAAAAGAAAGCCTCTTCCTTTCTTCGAGAAACTGAAAAAGGGAAATACAGTGGTACCTCGGGTTACATTCGCTTCAGGTTACAGACTCCACTAACCCAGAAATAGTGCTTCAGGTTAAGAACTTTGCTTCAGGATGAGAACAGAAATCGGGCTCCGGCGGCATGGCAGCAGCAGGAGGCCCCATTAGCTAAAGTGGTGCTTCAGGTTAAGAACAGTTTCAGGTTAAGTATGGACCTCTGGAATGAATTAAGTACTTAACCTGAGGTACCACTGTATCATTGAAGAAGACCTGCGAAACTTGGAAATGCAAGAACAAAAAGAGTGAAGCAGAATTTATGCAGCTCCATTGGATATCTCCCTCTTCTTCTGTACCAACAGGCAGGAGTTTCTAGAAGTTTCCAGGAGTCACTGATCCAGCATTCACACACTTGATTGTGTCTCTTGTGTAAGCACCTACAAGCAGCCTGAAGACTGAGCGGTGTCTTGGCATCTATACAACCTGGCATCTCTGTGTGAGGCAGATCAACCTGGCCGTTTCCTTGCCACTAAAAGATTTAGCAAAGTGTTACCTGAGAAACAAGTTTTGCTGTTTCTTACATTTGGGGTGGTGGCTTCTGAGGCCCCCTTTCTCCCAATCAATTGACCAATCTCTCTAGTACTTTAGACTCAATTTTTCTTGTTCGGCTGTGACCTTGATGGATTCCATTTATTTTCACCATCCTTCTCCCAGACCAATTGTTCAGCAGCAGGGCTTAAAAAAACACACCCTCAAAGCAGATTTTACATGGTTCACCTGTCACATAGACATGTACTGGATCAATTTACAGTGTGGGGCAAATATTAAAACTTCTCAGGGGAAAGGGTTGGTTGGGAGAAACTATTCCTGTGAGAGTGTTTTTGTCCCTTTGAGATGAAAATCTGGCACTATATAAAGAATACATACAGAAGCTGGCCAGTTTTGTGTATTTATCAGTGTTTTGTCATTTGAGACAGCATTGAATTCTGGAATTCTGTTCCATTATGTATCTCAAAATGGGGCATGGTTGTCCTAAGCTTTTTATTTTGCCATATCTGTCTGCAAATAAACTTGGTGCAACTGTTAAATACTTCTGTTTGTTTGTTTGTTTGTTTGTTTGTTTGTTTGTCTTTCTTTCCCTCTTACATGTATTATATAGGCCCTGCTGACACTTACATGTTCAGCATTTTTAATTAAATTTGTATACCACTCTGCATGTGAAGATCTTCATGTGGTTCGCAACATAAACATTTTATCACTTCAATACTGCTGTATCAAATGAACAGTTACATGTGTGAAAGAGCCTTTGGATCAAATACAACAAGGGCTTTTTTCTGGGAGCAATGCAGGGGTACGCATACCCCTAAACATTTTGTGAATCTTTGTACTTTTGTCCATTTACTGTATTTACTGTATTTATTTTCCCCAATTTGAACTATGAAATGGTGATTTTGAGAGTTATGTAAATAATCTTGTCCTTTTTATTTCTTTGTTTCTTATCTTTGTCACTTTATTTCTTCTTTCTTTATAATTTTATATATTTTCTGTTTGTTATTGGTTAAGAGATAGTATACAACATTTGTATAGACATGTAATTTTTTTAAAATCAATAAAGAACAATATTAAAAAATTAAATTAAAATAAATGAGAGTACCCCCTAAACATTTTTTTCCGTAAAAAAGCACTGGATACAACCTTACTATTACCTCAGACACAATCTTTCTAATGGAGCAGTTCATCTCTTCAGTTGACAGTCTTCAAGGTGTGAAAAATGAGGCAGAAGCATGAACTCATATGTGTGCATATGTAAACTTATAAATCGTTACTGCACATACCTCCACTGGGAAATGTATCATGGGGCTGCAAAAGTTTCCTGTCTGCATCTGCGTGTGTCAACAGGATTCTGAATTCAGAGTTATGAGGTAGTAGAATTCTGAACTCCAAATATTCAATGCTATTCCTTCCTAGAGAAGACTCACTGAATTTAATGTATCCTGAAGCGCAATCTCCATGCTAGTGGTTGGTGTGTTGAAAACCAGGATAAAACCTTGAAACCTCTCTCTCTCTCTCTCTCTCTCTCTCTCTCTCTCTCTCTGTGTGTGTGTGTGTGTTGATGATGCAGAGCGGGAAAAGCAAGTCAAAATGATAACATTTGTCCTTCTTTTATTCCTTTTCCATAATTCCTAGCCACGCTTTGTAGTTTTGGAGTGTTCACCATCCTGCATGAACATACTGTCTCCCTCAAGGATGCTGAGATCACATTAAGGGTAGCCAAATTCTGTGTGATTGCCATAAAACTTAGGGAACAAGCTGTGCTATCGTAATGATTAAGGCCTTAAATGATAATTTTAGGTTATATGTTAGTGACTAAGTTTTAATTTATATATTTTTTAACTGTTGCTATATCTGAATTGTCCCTGTTATACCTAATTGAAAATTCAAATGTATCCCTTTCATGTTTTATGACTTCCTTGATATTGTATGTGGGCTGGAACTGGTCTGTGACCGAAATAATAAAATTCATTCATACTGTCTACCTGGGCTCCCACACTCAAGGGCCAACCTAGATATGATGTTTAGCACATGTTGTTGTTGTTGTTTGTTTGTTTGTTTGTTTGTTTTATTTTTTAAATAGAAGTTGAGTGGGGAGAGAGGCGGACCATCCAAATTGGGACTATGGTATATAAGAAAGGGAATTTAATCCCATGTTTCCATGGCAGTCTCTTTCCTGAGTGGTAGCCAGTGCAACTCAACCAATAAAAAAGGTAAAGGGACCCCTGACCATTAGGTCCAGTCGTGACCGACTCTGGGGTTGCAGCGCTCATCTTGCTTTATTGGCCGAGGGAGCCGGCGTACAGCTTCTGGGTCATGTGGCCAGCATGACTAAGCTGCTACTGGCGAACCAGAGCAGCGCACTGAACCAATAGTGCACCCCTAAACTCACTTCTGCTGCCTGTCACTAGTGCCAATTACATCTTTCTCCAGGAGCAATAGCAACCTGGTTAGAGGATGATGTAGAATGGGATCATGACATGGAAAAGATGAAATCACTTTTATTTTTCTGGGCCACCCCCTTGCAATACTGATTTGAATTGTCCCTTAAACTCTGGGCTACATGTGGTTGTTGTTAACATTGCATTGATTTTTCTTTCTCTCTTTCTCCACACACACAGAAAATTCCCAGTTTTCATTCATTCATATATGTGTATATATTTCCATGCCACAACTCTGAAATATACTCCATGGGATTGTACCAAACATTCAAGGCCCAACCTCATACTTAGGTGCACCTCTATCGATATGCATATTAATTGCCCAGAATGAGGTGCTAAACTGCCTTTTTATATATAAAACACACACACGCTTTAAAAGTTGCAATCAGCTGGCAAATAGACCAATGCTCTTCGGACATCCTAAATGATTCACAAAGACTAACCATCTTAGGCTTGTGTCAGCCAAACACCTGCATAATAAAACTCCTATTGAACACAATTGGTGAAAGAGCAAAACACTTTCTTTCTTTTCTTTTTTCTTTTTGCCCTACATTTTTCAAAGACACAAAAACCATTTCTCACAGGGAGCGAAAGAGGGGACGGACGGACTGGAACACTCTGGCATTTTGCCACTCAGAGCTGTTTTCCAAGTGCAAAGGATTCTTTTCCACTTGTGCTGAGATCACGGAAGTGGTATGCGTTAGAGAGGCAGTGTTTGCGCACAGAATAATTCCCCCATAAGATTAAACTTGTGAATTTGCAGGAAAACATCCTTGTCACTTTCCCAGTGACAAAAGGGCTAAATGTAAAGAAATCTTACTTAAGCTAGTGCAGTAGTGTTTTTTTGGCTATGAGCCAAAGTTTTGTGTTCTCTCGTATGAAAAGATTTCCTCACTAGATGGTTTGCACACTGGTTTGCTGCTGAGCTATGACCCAAGCAGAATTCTGTAAGAGATGCAACTTTCCATTTGCTGGAGCAAAACTGAACTGGTTTTGAACTAGCTGGAGTTCTGTGTTGTCCACTCTAGGCCCTGAAGAAGACCAAATGGATACTTTGAAATGCAAGTCCAGGCAAAGATTTGCCCCTGAAATGAGAACTAGGTCTTAGCTGGTCCTTGTGAAATACTTTTCCTCTTGCCATTGAAGTGTTAAGAGTCTTCTCTGCAACAATGCAGGGGTTCAGATGGATGAGGCCTGTTAACATCCAAACGATGAAGCATCAGTGTCCATGCCTGTTTCTCATTCAGCAAATCCAGACTGTGAGCTTGCACAGTCCTTTGAAAAGACTTACTGCAGAGCCGCCTACAGTATTTCAAAGCTGGCACCATTCTGATCAATATCTTATTTGACTGTCACAGAGGCCCTTATCCTCCCCCCGCCTTACCTCACTGAGACAGCAGATATAATAAATGTCAGCTGAAGATTGCTTTGGAACCACAACACTTTTTTATTTGATCCCCTTCCCACTCACCGTGTTACTAACTTCTTCAAGCTTGAAGAACTTCGAACTAAAAGTTCTTCTATGTAGACATTTGCTTCAATTTGCTTCTCCCTGGTTACTTTTTTTAATGCTCCTCCTGTCCTCTGTTAAGAGCAGGTCTCACCAAGCTGAACATGGCTGGTTCTTGAAAATACTCCTATTTGCTCACTTGACTCAACAGGAACACAGTCATAAATGGGCCATGGGCTACATTCACCTTTCCAAACCATAGGTTGCATAGACTCAGTAGAAAAGATAATGATGGGCAGACCACAAATAAAAATATTGTTGTTTAGTCGTTTAGTCGTGACCCCATGGCCCAGAGCACGTTAGGCACTCCTGTCTTCCACTACCTCCCGCAGTTTGGTCAAACTCATGCTGGTAGCTTCAAGAACACTGTCCAACCATCTCATCCTCTGTCATCCCCTTCTCCTTGTGCCCTCCATCTTTCCCAGCATCAGGGTCTTTTCCAGGGAGTCTTCTCTTCTCATGAAATGGCCAACGTATTGGAGCCTTCAGGATCTGTCCTTCCAGTGAGCACTCAGGGCTGATTTCCTTAAGAATGGATAGGTTTGAACTTCTTGCAGTCCATGGGACTTTCAAGAGTCTTCTCCAGCACCATAATTCAAAAGCATCAATTCTTTGGTGATCAGCCTTCTTTATGGTCCAGGTCTCACTTCCATACATCACTACTGGGAAAACCATAGCTTTAACTATACAGACCTTTGTTGTCAAGTTGATGTCTCTGCTTTTTAAGATGCTGTCTAGGTTTGTCATTGCTTTTCTCCCACAAATAAAAATAGCAATTACCATTACATGCAGGCCCTGCTTACCAGACACGTGTTCCCTAGAAATTGTTAGTTAGGCAAATGTCCACAATTTCCATTGATTCCAGTGGGAACATTTCTAATCTAGCATTTGTCTATCTTCCTCCTCTCTCCATGGTTTCTTCCTGAAATGGCTGGTGCCAACCAGCAAAAGGAAGACAAAGGAAATACTTATTTGTCCGACCTTTCCCGATGCCCGATCTGTCCAATATCTCCTGTTCTCTGATTTGTCTGATCTCCCTCCATCCTTTCTTGCATGGTTTCTGCTCAAAAAAGGCAGCAAAGTACAAATAAGGAAGTAACGAAGCTGGCTGTTCAGATACCTGAATCTGTGAAGTATATAGCAAGGTTTGGGCATAATGGTTTGTGTTCAGATAAGTGAATTTTCACACAGTGAGCTGGCATATAGCTGGACCTGCGTGCATTATTGAATTCAGCATGTGACCTAAGCAAACAGCAGGCCACCAGCCATGTAGAGTGGCTCAACGGGGTTTGATAAACTTCTTGTCTTTGTTGCTTATAGAGATGTACAGGCAAATGAATAGAAAAATGGTGTGGCTCATAGTCTGAGTAGGGCTACCATACGTTGAGATTTTTCAGTACATTACTGGGATTTCAAAGGCAGAATTGACATCCAGTGGTGGGGGTGGGGTGGGATTTCCTTAGCAAGTCAATCGAAAAATCACATGGGGGGGGAGTTCCTAATAAAGGCTCAACAACTTTTGGGATGTCCTGGTTTTTTGGTTTGAAGTATGCCAACCCTAGTGTGAGTCAATCCAATTTGGAAACACCTCCCTCCTGGAGATTGTGAAGATAGAAACTAGAAGACCAGGAAGTCAGCATGTCTTCTATGAATGGCTTTAACCTTGCTCATACCCTCGATTGCTCCATTGGATTGAATGTGGATGTACAAAGATGCTACAGAGCAAGAACAAGGTAGAGGAGGGAGCCTATTCATGAGAGAGAATCTCTATTCCCAAGGGTTCTTTGCAGTGGCTGGGCTTCCTTCACATCTTCCAGCTTTGCCAGTGCAGCACTCAAGGGCACCCTGAGATCATTGGCAGATTGCAAACATCTCATAGTTCTTGAATGGCAGATCTGTGTGCCAAGGGCAAGCTAGATAGCAATTTAACCCAAGCTGGACAAGAATTCAAGAGCTTGAAATACTCACAGAACCCTTGATGAGAACAAGCCTCCAAAGTTCTTCTCCAAAGCCCTAGCTTGGATAAGTTTTCTGGTATCCATAGCTGCATGTTTGGAGCTGCAAAAATTGGGGTGTAAAATTCCTGATAGGACAAAATAGATGGCTCTCTTTGATGGGTCACAACTCACAGATTTGGAGACTGAAAACAGGAAATGAAGAGAATTTCACTGGGCCCTCATTTTTAAATGAATTGGCCTAATTCTCATCTCTTGGACTAATAAAATGGATCAGAATGTAATTAGCCTTTGAATTTTTGTATTGTCAAATTTTGTGAAATAGTCCTCAATTCTAGGTTGAAAATGCATAACTGTATTTTTGGATAAAATACATGTAGAAATGTGCACCTTGAGAGACTGTTAAGTACACATTTTAAATACAGATTTTTGTATGCCTTCTCTTTAAAAAAAACCAAAAAACAAACCACATATTAATGAGGCATAAGTCTCACGCAAAATTGGCTTGTCAGATCTCTCTTTCTCTGTAGCCTGAGGTGGAGCAACTGATATTCACTCTTCATGTTGAAATGTTCTTCAGCTTGGGAGCAAAGTAATACAGCTTTAGACAAAGTTGTGCTGTTTTCTCTAAACTGAAATGACAGCATAGATTTTTTGTGCTATACCACTACACCTACCAACTGAATCTTCAGTGAAAGAAATGAAAAAGAAAGAAAGATCAAGACCAATATTCTTATCCCAGAACTGATTTTATTTCAATTGTTTATTTAGCTTTTTATGTGGTTAATAATAAAAAGTAATGCCAATCTTCATTCCAAAAAGAAGTAAGATCTGGAGAGAAAGTGATTTACTACGTGGAGAGGGACAAAGGTCATGATCCAATCAAAGTTAACAATTTCTGAAAGACCCATCATTTCAAAGGGAAATGTTTCAGAATGGTCTTCTTCCCTTTTACAGTGGTACCTTGGGTTAAGAACTTAATTTGTTCTGGAGGTTCGTTCTTAACCTGAAACCATTCTTAAGCTGATGCACCACTTTATCTAATGGGACCTCCCGCTGCTGCCGCACCGCCACCCCGTGATTTCTGTTCTCCTCCTGAAGCAAAGTTCTTAACCCGAGGTACTATTTCTGGGTTAGCGGAGTCTGTAACCTGAAGCGTCTGTAACCCGAGGTACCACTGTATAAGCATAGGTAGTAGTTTGGCTTTTTGACTTAGGACTTAAGCACTTTTAAATTGTTTACTATGGTTGACTTTACTTATGAAATGTTTGCTTATAAAAAAAGAAAGAGGCCTAGGATATTAAGCCAGAATTAGAGAGGAATGCAATATATTTCTCATTTTCTGACCCCAGAACAAGCACCACACATTGGTTACTGCAATAAATAAATAACATCAAAATTTCCTAAAGAATCAGCAGGTCTGCAAATGTTTTCAGTAGATTAATGAAAAGTAAGAGGTGTTCTCAAAGCTACCAGCATGAGTTTGACCAAACTGCGGGAGGCAGTAGAAGACAGGAGTGCCTGGCGTGCTCTGGTCCATGGGGTCACGAAGAGTCGGACTCGACTAAACGACTAAACAACAAGAGGTGATTTGAGTTCTGTCTACCACCTTTGTTATGCTACTGTGATTCAAATTCATATCTAGTCTTAGCTTCTGAGTGAGAAAAAAGTCACCATCATCATCAAACCTTTATTAGCATCACTTACAAACATTCAGAATAAATAGGCCAGTGCAAACTCATTGCCATTTCAACAGTACAGTCATTTGCCAAAGGGAAGAAGAGGCAAGCAATCTATTTCACCTCTCTGGGACTCCAGCAAGGGGAGGGTCCTGTAGCGTACTTCGGCGGCAGAAAATCAAATAGAGGAACTTAGTTACTGTCTTGATGAGCTCTTGGTCTCTCCCCTGTAATAAGAAGCATATGACCTCTGTCTCTGGTCTCCATATTGGGATACATAGTTGGTCTAAGAATTGTTGGTGGAGATCATCATACATTTTACATTTAAGGACCATGTGAGCTAGAGTTTCCACCAGATGGGCATCACATGGGCAGATCCTATCTCCCTCGGCCATTCCCGCGAACCTACCCTGAAGGAGGTTCGAAGGATTAGAATCGAACCTAGCCAGCGAAAAAGCCCTTCTTTCTTGCGGGTTAAACCAAAATTGTAGATAATTGAGGTTAAATTCCTGCACCCTAGAGAGTTGAAAATAAAGAGGGGGACATGTTTTTTCCTCAGCTGAAATTAGTTCCTGGTGATCTATGTCCCACAGCCTAGTTTTATAACATGGCCTTGGTGACTGGAAAAGCCACAGCACCCAGGAGATCCTCTGAAAGCCCAAGTTGCCGTATCTTTGTACAAAACAGGTGTAGCTCTGGGGAAGGGAAGGAGTCTGACAGACCTTCGCTGAGTAAAGTATCTTTGTCTACTGAAAAACAAATGTGTAGCCAGCATAAAAGAGAAAAAAGTGGTTGGTGGTGATGGCAGTGGCAGCAGTGGCAGAGCACTTCCTGTCTTCCTGCTTGTGCTTCCCCATATGAACCGACCCAGACCCTGCAATCATCATCTGAGGCCTTTCTTTGTGTGCCCCCTCCATGAGAGGTCTGGAAGGTGGTGACCCGAGAACAGGCTTTTTCTGCAGTGGCTCCCCATTTGTGGAATGCTCTCCCCAGGGAGACTCGCCTGGTGCCTTGGTCACATGTCTTAGGTGTCATGCAAAAACTTTCCCCTTCCTCCAGGCCTTGGGCTCATTAAACAATCTAGGACCTTTTAAACTGGGGGGGGGGAGGGTGTTGTTGTTTTGTTTGCTACTATTTTGTGTGTTCATATTGTATTTTTAAAAAAAATAATATTTTATTAGGTTTTGACAATAAAAGGGTTTAGAAAAGATAGGGAAGACGAAAAAGGTACAAAATTATAAAATACAAAAATACCGACATTAAACACACAAGAAAAAAAAGGGAAAAAACACATATAAAAAAGACAAAAATTCCCTCTTTCTTAATTTCTCCTCTTTAGTTAACTTATTTTCCTGACTCCCTCACGTCTCCCATTTTTGTTTCCCTTTAAAAAATTGGTTCAGCAAATTCATATTGTGTGTTCATATTGTAAACCACGCTGTGATCCTCAGATGAAGGGCTGCATTCAAATTTTAACAACAACAAGAACAGTGGGAGAATGTGTGCCCCCTTTTTAGGACCCGCATTATGGCAAAAATGATTTTTCACTTGAAAGTTGGGCAAATTCTATTCCTGGAAGCCCTATGTGGCCTAGGACCCACATACCTAGGGGACGGTATGCCCCATGGAGGACCTTAAGGCCGACAAATGACAACATTTTGGAGGTCCCAGGTCGCAAGGTGGTTAGATTGGTCTCAACTAGAGCCAGGGCCTTTTCAGTACTGGCCCCGACTTGGTGGAACGCTCTGTCACAAGGGACGAGGACCCTGCGGGACTTGACATCTTTCCGCAGGGCCTGCAAGACAGAGCTGTTCCGCCTGGCCTTTGGTTTGGACTCAGTGTGACCCTTATGTTTCCCTCCTCTTATGGTTTTGATCTATGGGCTACTTTTAAAATGAGGCTGCATTTGAAATTGCATTTTCACCTGTATTTTAAATGGGTCCCCCCCCATTATGTTTTTACTGTAATTTTACTGGTGTTAGCCACCCCAAGCCCAGCTCTGGCCGGGGAGGGCGGGGTATAAATAAAATTTATCATCATCATCATCATCATCATCATCATTATTATTATGGCTTCATGTCTTTGAAAGACACACAAAGCAGATTCTTGGGGGGGGCTGTTCCTTGCTATCTCTTAGCCCCAAAATCTGCTGGTTACTTTGGTCCACTGGACAGCATCAGACTATTTTCCATGCCACGCAATGGGGTACCTTTTCCTCCTGCCTATACACCTCATTTCTTTGTCTTGTTATGGTTAGAGATGCTTTTCCTTGAAAAACTGACCTTCCCATGTTGCAGGGTGAACTATGAGAAGTTTCAAAAGCATTTTAACATACACACACAAGCACACAAACCTAATGACAGGTGTTCAAAGGGGGGGGGACCTTCATAATTATATTGGGATGCCACAAGACTCTTGGATGAGCCCCAATAGATCTTGGATCCCAGCCATTTCTGGGAACAAGGGTGTTGCTTGCTTTTTGTTTTGGAGTCGATTCATTTCTTCAACTGGCTACAGACAATCCTTTCCTTGCTTCACCCGTCACTGATCAGCAGTCTATTTTGAACATAAAATGAATTCTACCACCTGTCATACGGGCTGAATTGCCTATCAATAATGCTGGTCCTTCTGGCTACCAAATGTTCTAATTTATTAATTAAAGCCCCAAGAAAGTATTAAAATATATGTACGTGTGTGTTTGTGTGTTCCTTTTAAATTGCATTCTGGTTTCCGCATTTCCTTGTTAATATTCTCTGTTTTATGCTCTTTCCACACAGTGATGAGGACTAGAAAGTTGCTTTTCTTTGCAGACATTGGTGCTCCTTCTCTCTGCTTATAGGGAGGCTACTATTTGAATGACCCCCCCTCCCTGCTGACAAGTAATGGGCTGGATAAAGTCTGAGTTTCTTCTATTCATTGGCCTCCTGTTTCAGCACTTTAGATTGCCTTCATTAGATTCCATTTTGTTGCATCTTCCCCACAGTTTACAATATTGGAATATCTTGGCATATTGGTGTTTGCAATCATTTTGTTTTACATCATCCACAAACGGAATGTATGAGCAAAACAGATAATTAAGGGGGGGAGACCATCCTTATGAGGTGTATGAAGAGAGAATACTTATTAAATCTATAAAGAAAAAGGTGGGATATCAATTTAGCAAATAGTAAGTATTCTCTGCTGAACTGGGAAGAGGTTAGGAAATTGCTACATAATAATCAGCAATATGGGTAGGGGCAGTGGGGAGAGAAAGAAATCAATAAGCTGTTTTTTTATGCTGACTGAAGAGAAAATAAATCACATGGGTTATAATCATTGCTTATAGACCTGAGCAGGCAGCTCTCACAGTACTATATCATGGGCAAGGATTACCCTTTTGTGACTTTGACTCACCCAGTTGAGTCTAAGTACTGCAGGAGCTTCAGATGTCTGGGGTTATATTACATTGTGTACATCATTCATGTCAAGTTCCCCCATCTGGCCGCCAACATCTCACAGCTTGCTGCTTCAAGAATTTAATCTTTTGCATCTCCTACCTGCAAAGCAAAGTTAGACAGCAAGTTGGGAGCGTGCAGATTAGTACAAGACCTTAACTGCAGCAAACAGCTGAAATCCGGGGCTGAGATAAAATTGCTTGCTTGCTTTTATGTTTATTTTTGTGAGTGTCAGAGAGCATCTCCCAGCGCTTTAGAAAGGCATGCTGTATTTCTAAATGTCCATGTTTATTGCAATTTATTGCCTCCGGAATAAGCCTAGACCCACTTCTGCCCCTCAGATTCAAACACATACCCTTCTCACCTCTTCACCCACAAGGAGGAGTTTAAAAGTTTTCCTTTTTTTCTCTTTCTCTTTTCTTTTAATAAACAGTTTGCTAGGTTATCCAGACCTGGACTAATTGTGGTTAATCTTAATTATGGTTTGCTTGAAACAAGCCAACTTCAACCCATGGTTTGTGAAGCTGGTTTGTTTCAAGCAAACAATAATTTAGCTTTACCACACACTTTGGGGTGGGGACTTAACTCTGACCTTCTGTTAATCAAAATTGGAAGTAAAAATTCCGGTGGTCGCACTGGAGGAAAAGAGGAAAGGGGAACATGTGAGTCTGGAGGAGGCTAGTTTCATTCACATCACAGTAAATAATAGTTTTTCAGGATATGCAAATGCAGGCATTCTTAGTTTCAATCAGTTGTATTCCTATGTTCTCCCTGATCCCAATGTGCTCAGGCTTATTTTCCCTCACTCACATTCAGTCTGATTGACTGGAGTGGCTTACCTTATTTAGTGATAATGCTGCGGTCCAAAATTTCACCAAACACAATCATGGGAATTATCATCACAAATCAAATGGCAATATTTCTCAAGCATGACTTAGGACATGGCTCTTCAGCCTTGGGTCTGTAGAAGGACTGCAGTTCCCATCATTCCCAGTTGGTTTAGCCAGTGGTCAGGGATGGTGAGCATTGTAATCCCAACATCCACAGATTTAAGGCCGAAGAACACTGGTTTAGGATAAGAAGTACAAAAAGAAAAAAAGGAAAGAAAAGAATGACACTATAGAGGAGCAGCAACTTAGAATGTGGTCTGGGAATCTAATTAAACACTACTGAAATGCAGGATTCAGCAGCATAAGTACAATTTTTAGTAATTGGGATGACTACTTTATATATCCTAACTGCAAGTTTTATTTTTAACTTTTTATATATTTTGTTATTGAAACAGAATCATCATCATGGACAGTAGAGTCTAAAAGCAAGCAGGGAATCATTTCCTGGAAACTCTCAGTGTTAAAATTAGCAAAAACATTCTGGTCTCCACCTTGAAATATTTCCCACTTATACAGAACAGGAAATGTCCCAATTACCTAGCATGGTGCCTCTTTTGAAAGCCTTCATAATAAGCTAGCTTGCTGCAAGGGGGTGGGGTGGAGAGACACATTGTGACTATACTCTTTGTGAAACTGCCGGAATCCACAACAAATTCCATCCTTCCAGCCCTGAACTTCATTTGAAGGTGTGGCTTTCAGCACCTCCGTGGCCCCATCCTTTTGGTCCAGACAAGGCAGAGTAGCCTAGGTGGTTGCAATAAGGCTTCCTATAATGGCCTGCATGGCCACCAGTGGTCAAGGTCTTGTTGCGTTTTTCGCCCTTCAAGCATGGCCTCACCCCCAGGGTGACTTTCTCAGTGAAGTACACCTCCTTCTGGCACGTGGGCCACTAGGGCATCCCAATGGAAGGCTGTGGCAGAAGCCACCAGGGGAGAGCCATGCCCCTGCCTGCTTGCTTGTGGAGGTTGCAAGTTTTATCATGACCCTACTGAAGAATGAAGACCCAGAGGAGTTATGAGAAAATGAAACAGTGGTCAACTTGTTCGTACTTCACTTTGCATCATGCCCAGATATCCTGTGATATATGAGTACAGCTTCTGCAATGGGAATCCTCCAGGGATGCACTATTGCACAAGGGAGCAATAAACAAATGACTGTGGGGATGATGTATATGAATATTCTAAAGCAGTCTTCCCCAAACTGGTACCCTCCCAATGCCCATCAAACCCAGCTTTCATGGCCAATAGTCAGGGTCCAGCAGTAATGGCTGATGTAGTCTAGCATCACCTTGAAAGCACCAGCTTAGG
This sequence comes from Podarcis liolepis, assembly GCF_965112155.1. Classification (NCBI taxonomy): domain Eukaryota; kingdom Metazoa; phylum Chordata; class Lepidosauria; order Squamata; family Lacertidae; genus Podarcis; species Podarcis liolepis. The sequence goes on along the minus strand of NC_139564.1, from coordinate 64,321,224 downwards.
GATGGATAGTCTAAAGCAGGGGTCAGCAAACTTTTTCAGCAGGGGTCCGGTCCACTGTCCCTCAGACCTTGTGGGGGGCTGGATTATATTTTGGAAAATAATAATAAGGAACGAATCCCTATGCCCGACAAATAACCCAGAAATGCATTTTAAATAAAAGGACACAGTCTACTCATGTAAAAACACATTGATTCCCAGCCCGTCTGCGGGCCGGATTTAGAAAGCGATTGGGCCAGATCCGGATCCGGCCCCCGGGCCTTAGTTTGCCTACTCATCTTCTAAAGTGTTGCATTAACCCCAAAACTAGAATTCTTTCCCCACAGAAAACCTTTGCTGAAAACCTTTAGGTGAATACAGTCGTACCTTGGTTTTTGAACAGAATGCGTTCCAGAAGTCTGTTTGACTTCTGAAATGTTCAGAAACCAAGGTGCGGCTTCCGATTGGCTGCAGGAGTGTCCTGCAGCCAATTGGAAGCTGTGGAAGCCACGCTGGATGTTCAGCTTCCGAGGCAAACTTTGCAAACCGGAACACCTACTTCCAGGTTTGCGCCCTTCAAGTTCTGAGTTGTTTGTGAACTAAGCTGTTTGGAAATCAAAGTACGACTGTGTGTGTGTCTTTCTCTTTTTGTACTTTAAGAGAGCTTTCTTAGAATGACAAGAATTTTGAAATCTTTGCTGAGATTTATGGAGTTTTAAAAATCTTTGTGTTTTTCATCCTTGAACCTGCACTTTGTTTTTAGGATGAGTGGACTATGTCCCAAAGATGGCCTATAAATAGGTTTGTAAATAAAGTAAATAAGCAACAACTTACTTTATTTGGAGTTGTGTGGTGATCAATTGTCAAGACATTAAGCAAGGACTGTTTCATAACTGTGTATTTGAGATTTTCCTGTTTTAGCGGGAAAGATACACTTTCTGGCAATTTTATATTGTCTTTCAGGAAATGTAGATACTTTAATGGAGAGCGCTATATATGACTAACAAGGAAACATGTCTTTCTGTTGGAGAAATAATAATAAGGGGAATTAATCCCTACTATCCCAGAATGACAGTACTTGTGAAGAGAAGAGAAAGGGGAGACTATTGTTCTTTTATCAACAAGCTCCTACTCATTCTGCTTTTCATTGTAACTATACCATTTCATTTTTTATGCGTGTTATTAAATATACAAATGTCTCTTAGCCCATTTTAAAACCTGAGAGTTCATAATGTTCTTGACGTTAAGTTTCAGCTTCCTATTTTTCACAGCCAGTGTGGGATGTAAATTGCGTGTGTGTGTGTGTGTGTGTGCTATTAAAACAAATAAATCTTGTACTTACCTCATATTTATTTAAGGATGTAATGCATAAAGAAAAGTTAAGAGATACTGCATGCAGCATACTATCAGGATATAAAAGGTAAAGGTAAAAGTAAAGGACCCCTGGATGGTTAAGGCCAGTCAAAGGTGACTATGGGGTTGTGGCACTCATCTCGCTTTCAGGCCGAGGGAGCTGGCGTTTGTCCACAGACAGCTTTCTGGGTCATGTGGCCAGCATGACTAAACCACTTCTGGCACGATGGGACACCGTGGCGGGAACCAGAGTGCACAGAAACACCATTTCAGGATGTACTCCACCGCAGTCATATGCATTTGTGTGTGTGCACACGTGAGTGTACATACATACATCATCACAAAGAAGAAAAGAGAAGACAAAGAAAAGGCAGTATAATTGTAGGCTAAAAGCACAAATACTTTGAGAGAAGTTTCAGGTAACACTTCTTTGTGCTGATTAGAGGCATATAGTGCTCTGAGATGAGAGAGAGGAGTCCGCTTAAATTGACAATTCCGTATATAGTCAATCAAGGTGGTTGTTAGCCACTTACTATAGAAACAGCATGGAATCTGGCTTTCAAATCCAATTCCCTCAAAAGCATTTTGTTGACGACTTTCTACCAGACTTTTGCTTAAAGCAACAATTGATGTGAATACAGGGGTTTATTCCATGGTGCCGGGAGAAGATAAAGGGCCTTCAGTTAAGAGTGGCAGAATATTTCGTGGGCATTACCTTTAGCCTTAGGCTGCCCCAAGATGCATATTCATGTATTTGCCTCAGGAAACCAATGGTCATCTCTACCTCTCAACATACTTATTGTGTCCTCCCTTCAGACCCCATTTTTGTGTTGAGTGGTTAAGGACTGTATGGGATAGGAAAGGGCAAATTTGTCAATTTTTGTTTTATTAGTGTCTCATTTTTCCAACCTTAAATTCAGTCATCCATATTTCCATATCAGCTTGGGGGTTTTTTAAGTTCCCATGAAAATTCACCACCCTTTTTTGTGCCAATTTTTTTCTGGTACATATGGCTTCCACAAGCATTTCCCCCCTAATAGAATGCATTTTGTATGCTTTTTCACACATACATGCATTTGTATGCACACTTCGTCCGACTATGTGCATTTTTGTACATATTGCTTGGTTGCAAAACTGCTTTGAAAAATTCAGGAAAGTGTGAATTTCAAAGAACAGCTGTGCCTCATTTCACACATTGTCTCAGAAAGCGCAGATTAGGTAGATTCACCATTTCTTCCCCATATCTAATATGATGCTTCTAGTTGTGCTGGGATGACCTTTACAGAGAGCATACAAGGGGAGTGTGGCCTTGCTCCTGCTTCTCAGTCTCTTTGCAACTTTTGATACCATTGATCAGCTTCTTCCTGTACTTGCTCTGTGGAATAGGAATTCGGGACACTTTGTTCTTGTAATTCCAGCCCTGGCTATGGAACCGGGTCCAGAAAGCATGACTAGGAGAATGCTTTACGGGGGGCTTCAGTAGTTATGCTTTGCTATGGGGTGCCACTGGGCACTATTTTTCCCCCTCCATAAATACCTACAACTTCCTAAGTAGACACCCGTTTATAGCCCATATTTTGAGAGAATGTATCATTGAATTCAGTGGGACTTAATTCTAAATAAGTGTGATAGCATTGCAGCCTAAATATTTATGAAGTCTTGAGATAATGCATTTGAAATTTTCTTCCTTTTATATGGTTTTTCATAAAGGAGTTATGATGTGCCTAAAGATTTATGAATGAGACATGTGATCCCAAAAGCTCTCATATTAGTTTTTGAACTAAGCTATCATTTAGTGTGAATTTGTTGCATCTGTGTGATGGATTGCACAGATAGATCTTGGCTGATTTATCACCCATGGTGGAATTATGCACTTCTATCAAAGGCAGAAGCATCCCATTTTGGATTTAGCAGTATGAATATGTATGCTGCTCAATATGGTCTTGAGCATATCTTCTGAAAAAATAAACAGACATCATGATTGCAGATAGATTTTAAACAGAAAGGTGTAGCACACATTTAGCAAGGATTCTGCTTTTGATTTTCATCCGAAACGAATTTATCATTCAGACTGCACCATTTTCTCATTGCTGCTACAATAATCTGAAACAAAATATTTGAGTTAGCACAAGCAGTTGTGCCACTGGGACTGGACAAGCATTGAGATTTTTGTTACCAATGATGTCGAGCACCCACAGAACCTCAAGACCTTTGTAAGCATTCAGTAACAGTGCTTCCCATAGCCTTGTGAGTATGCAAAGTTGACAATCCAGAATGGCGGTGCTTCCAATTAAGGCTTACACCCCTTCAGTCCCTATTGATCTATTTCACTCCTATGTATTGTAATCTGAGCTTGTACCCTCTGTGCTTTCTGTACTGAGACTTTCTGCACACTTCTCTTTTTTAAAAAAATGATATTTATTAAAAACTTTCTGCGCACTTCTCGACCTTGGGCTGAGCGGAGAAATGCTATCCAGAGACTGTGAATCTGTTAACCCTCTCTCCCCCAGTGTTCCTTCTCCTAGCTGTTCTCCATCCAGTATTTCCCAGCTTCTGCCTTCTGAACTATGCCCCTCTGCAAGCCATTCAGGAGCAAGAGAAGGGGGAGGCTGCCACCATTCCTCTACAGTGCAGCCCTCCTCAGCACAGTCCCTGACAAAAGAGAAGTGTGTGGCAAGTGGGGAGAGGCCCTCCTCAGTTGCAATACCCCAATTATGGAATTTTATTCCAAGGAAGCTTACTGCTCACTCCTGGCCTACACTGACTTGCAGTAGCTCTCTGAGGATTCAGTCAGAGACACCTCACCACTCATATCTGGAAATTCTGCCACAGAGATTAGACCCCAGCCCTAAATAAAGGAACAGCTAACCTTCAGTACACAGGCTGCATACAACTCCCCCAATGTTTTTCTGTGCCACCTGGACTCCTTGTTAGTGGTGTTCCAAATAAAGTGAGGTGGCAAGCCAGATAACCTATTTTACCTTTAACAGAACTGAAACAGTACTTTAATTTGGCCACAAAGAAAGAGGGTAGGGATAGGGAGGCAGGAGGCATCGCCCCTCTTAAGGAATTGGTTCCAAGGTTAGCAGAAACTTCCCTCCATACTTTTCCAAAGGTACCATATTCCCCCCCTGAAAAAAGGGGACTAATTTTCTCCTGCTTTCAGGGGAAGGGGTGTCTTCAAAACTTTTGAGGAAAGCAAGCTGTCCAGAACAATTCAAAGCAATTTCTTTTGCTCATCCAATCTATGACTGATCAAATAATAATAATAATAATAATAACAACAACAACAACAACAACAACAACAACAACAATAACAACAACAATAATAACAACAACAACAAATAACAACAACAACACACTTCTAATTAGTACAGTTAAAGGTAGAATCTGGTATTCTATAGTGTTTCACTACCATCAAATAACAATAGATGCATTAAATTCTCTTTGTCTTTCTCTCTCACCCTCAGACACACTCTAGATAACCAACACTGACTGTCTCTAAACATATATCAGAAGTATCTATGTATTTTGTTGGTTTTGTTTCCTTAATTGCTGTCTATTTGTTCACATAATTCAATGAAGCCACTGTACTTATTTTTTTTCTGACCTATTGAGCACCTATAGCCTTATAATACATTTATGAAAAACATTCCAGTTTCATTGATAGCAAAAACAAACAAACGCAAACTAACAAACACCCCACCCCCAAAAAATCTTAGCACTAATGGATTTTATGGAAATACAAGTGTTCTGTTTGTTTGTTTGTTTTTTAACAAGAAATACTTGACCTATTTCAATAAAAAATGTCACTGGCAATTTTGAAGAGAAAGTGTGTCTGTTCACAGAAACATGCATAGACACAAGTCTACCTAATTCAATAGTACAAGGTCAAAGTCTTTCATCCACTGACATTTAAGGTTACAGGATAATCTAGACTTTGCTGTAAACAACATTTATTATTATTTTTTGTTGCCAAAGGCAAATTGCTGAGATGCACACTATTAAAAGGGTATCCAAACAAGCTGCCACATAAAATAGTTCCGTATTTCTTATGCAAATCTATGAGCAGTTTCAGCTTAATAAGGTAATAGGCAAGTCAACCTTGCTTGGACAGGAACAATTTCTGTTAAAGGTAATGACATATACAAATGTGTGTTTGGTAATTTGTGTTTATACATTTGCTTCAAAGGGATCTCTACCCCACCCAGGACAACCTGCACACCATGTTTCAGAAAGCAGGGAAGTGTCTTCTGGGCAATTTTCCAGTCAGATATTTAATTTGATAGCATTGTGGTAACCCTTTGCCAGCTGTCCAAGAATGTCACATCTTGCACAAAATCTGGTGCCTGTTAAGGATCAAATCAAGTCAGTCAGTCAAATTGATTAGCTGAAAATCATTGGTCATCGCAAAAAGAGTAGCCCACCATCTTTGCTCTCGCTGCCATACATTTAATTACTTGATAACAGAATTTAACCACTTTCAGTTGTGCTGCCTTTTGATTTATTTGCTGTCCTTTTATTTTCGATCAGTGTGTGGTGTATCACACAAACACAATCCTCAGCTGAATTAAAACTATAAATGTTTTTATGAGCAAAATATTTGCACTTTTAAAATTAAAAAAAATTATTAAAGGTCCAAATTTAATTTGTGTGAGATGAGCTATTCATGTCTCTCCAAAGTGTAGCATCAAAATATTTCTTTTTTCCTAGTGACAAATTCCTAACAAGGCCATTATTTCTGAGTTTATTGAAATCTCTAAATCAAATCAACTTCCATTATGTTTTTTCACAGTACCACAAAAAAATTCTATTAGAATTTTATTTTCTCTGAATTTACTTCATTGTCGCTGCATGCATTTTACTTGCTGAGTTAATTAAATTCCTTACCTCTTTCCCACTAGCGAAGAATTTCAGTGCCATATTCACTAATGAATAAAAGGGTTTTGCTGTTAAGAGAGACCGGATGCGACACATGTAATCAAAATAGAATTATATATGTGTATAACTATAATTGGCAGACTAACAGACTACTGGCTATCCTAGTAAGTGTGTCATAAGCCGAGACCTAAGAATCAGACACCACCATTTTAGTAGAGTTTAGGGGATGGGGCATAGCCGAATGGTAGAGCATCTGTTTTGCATGAGTAAGATTCTAGGTTCAATCCCTGGCTTCTTCAGTTATGTCCCATTCTCAAATCTTGGAGAGCTGCCGCCAGCCACCAGTTCTGAGCTAGGTGGTTGAATGGACTGATGTCATAAGAGGCATCATATGTTCTGTTCTGGCTGGATGAAGAAGACTGCTGGGAGCCTCTCTCCCAAGAACCCCTAAGAGAAGGCTCCAAAGATGATACTTTAGGGCCCAGAGCCTGGAACACTGAGGAGCAGTCAGCAGAACAGACAAGCTAGGAGATGATAGAAACAGGAGACCTGAGCAATCAAGGGGAGTCAGGAGAAGGAGGGCCCTCCAGGACAGGATTAGAAGCCAAGAATTACAGCATGTGTGCAGATACAGGGGCATAGGAAGGGGGTGTGGGGGGTACGGTCCGCCCCGGGTGTCATCCCTGAGGGGGTGACAAAATGTCACACCGTCGGGGACGGCATTTACAGCAGGGCCTGGCCTGCAGCATGCCCGAGCCACTCATCTCTCTTAGGAGTTGTGCTGGGACCAGGGGTAACCCGAGTAACGCGGTCCAGGTCTGGTCCCGAATCCAAGGGTTCCACAAGGAGTCAGTCCAACAGGGCCAAGGTAGGAAACCAGGCAAGGTCAGGCACAGGATCACAGGCAAGTTCTGGCAAACAGCAACGTTGCTCCCGCAACCTGGGGCAGGGTCCAGCAGCCTTTTATCTCTGTTGGGGTAATGGCCAGTCCTGATCCCCCGGTGACTCACCTCCCTGTCTTACCCGAAGGGGAGCACTCCTCCTGCGAGTACTCAGGTCTCTCCTTCTCTCAGACCTCAGTCTCTGCAGCTTGGGAAATGTCGGTGGGTTACTAGACCCAGAGGCCGCCTCAGCCTCTCCTGACCCAACTGGTAGTGGAGCAGCTGTAAGTGATCGCCCAGCTGAAGACAATGAAGTAATCCCAGCATCTGGAGCCAGGGCAAACTCAGGCCCCTGACTCGGCCCAGCTGGTGCTTGTTGCAGGGAAAACTGTACAGATGGGGGCTCTTCAGAATCAGGCCCCAGACTAGATTCAGATGTTGCCTGAGGCAAAGGAGCCAGTGCAGACTGGCTCTGAGTCTGAGCCCGAATCCCAGGCCATCACAGGAGTGATGCCCGAAACAGCAGCGTGGGGCTTGCGTCCATCAGCGGACTCTGTGGGCAGATTGCCGTGGTGCCCCCCTGGACAGATTGCTGCGGTGGATCACCGTAGCATCCCCGGGGCAGCTCATCCTGCCCCCGCCGCTCCGGGTGCCGTGGCAATCTGCCCCTGTGCAGATAGTCTCAGTCCTGCTGACTCTCCTCCCTCTCTGACCCCCTGCTCCAGGAGGGTCCTGCATGTCTTTGAGCAACACACAAGACAGGCCTAGAGAATGAGCCTGCACCCTCAATGCAGCCTTCATCTGCTTGGGACGGATCCAGAGTGAGAGGCTAGAGGGGAGGGGCATGACTAGAGCTTTATTTTAGCAATGCCTTCATTAAGTTGAACCAGGAATATTGCTGTGCTGTTATTTTTCTGCTAATAAAAAGCTAATTGCATTCCATGCCTTCCATGCGTGTGCCTAACCCTGTGGGTGACCTGGCTGGTTGACAGCTTGTTGACATGTTCATAGATAGAGTGAATATGTAGTTCTTCTTAGCACCCTGTTATATTTTTGCTTGTTGTTTGTTGAATGGATGAGTAGTAAGGTAAAAAAAAAAAACAACACAAAAAACCTGGCATGCCATATATATATGTATGTAGAGGTAGATGTGTCTGTATGTGTGTATATTCTTCTAAGCAGCCAGGGTATTTTAACCACCTGTAAGCCTTATTAGTTAATGCTAAATATATGGACTGAAGTCAAGTTAATCTGATAGAGGCAGTGTAATGTGTATTTAGGGATGTCAGGGAATGCTGATTAAAAACAGAAAAGGAAGCCAAAATTGGTGCAGTTTGTGTGTCCATCTATGGTCAGGAATGGAAATCCGTAAATATTATTAGTATTTCTTCACATCATTGTTGTTGTTGTCAAGTTTGCAAATTATACCTAATCAATAGCAGGGTTGTTTTATACCAGGGGTCAGCAAACTTTTTCAACAGGGGGCCAGTCCACTGTCCTTCAGACCTTGTGGGGGGCTGGACTATATTTTGAAGAGGGGGGGATAATGAACGAATTCCTATGCCCCACAAATAACTCAAGAGATGCATTTTAATAAAAGGACACATTCTACTCATGTAAAAACATGCTAATTCCCGGACCGTCCATGGGCCGGATTTAGAAGGTGATTGGGCCGGATCCAGCCCCTGAGCCTTAGTTTGCCTACCCATGTTTTGTACATTGCTTTGATGTTTCCTTCACATTCAAATGAATGCTAGTTACATAAATAGTTATGTAATTTACCTTAAATAGTGAACAGTAAGATGAATAATGTAGGATTTGGCAGAAACCAAACTGCAGTGAAACAGAAACAGTGCTGATTGTCGCCAAAGCAGGTCAAAATGGAATTCTCTGCCTTCCTACATCCTTGTTTTCACTTCATCCCTAAACCCCACAGTAAGGCCATCTGTTTTCAGTGGGATTTACTCCTGTGTAAGTGTGCATAGAATTGCAGCCTATATCAGTTTACAATTTAAGTCTGTTGGTTTAACTGGCTTGCAGATATGACTGTTTCCTGAAACGACAACTATTTCAGTAACCCCAAACCATCTTATCACCCACAAAGAGGAAGAAATTGTGTTTTTCCCTCCCTGAGGTTTTAGAATGGCTGTTGACCATGTGCACAAGGCCAGGGAAGCAGAGAACTAAGCTAACGTGACATAAGAAAGAATCCTATAAATCCTCAACTGAGATATGCCGGCAGCAGAACACCTGCTACTGACTATATCCCATGGATAACTGTGCTGACTCACCGCTTGTAGGTAATAACCCACTGGCAATGAGTGTTCAAAAATAGCTTCAGATCTGATTGCTTTGTACAACTTGACCTGATGCAGTCAGGTGTGCATTTGCCACACTGTGTTGAGCATCTTACTTTTGTCCTTTATTCCTCTTCTTTTTTAAATGAATCAACCTTTGCTTCAGACAAATGTAGGCTTGCATATTCTGAGCAATACTTACTATGCATCAATAGGTAGAGGAACAAGTTAAGATGGACCTTCCCTTTATCACACACAAATATATAATCTAAGATAGGGAACATGTTTTCCTAGAGGTGGGGAAGAAATTCATTTATTTTACATTTTTATGTGGATTTTCCAGGTTCACACTTTTGTGAAACAGGACATGAACTAAAACACAACTCTTTTTGGAATTTCTTATATTTTTCAGATATTTTAGTGTTAGGCTTCCACCAAGGAATGCATACAGAACTATGTAAATTAGCAGAAATGGTATACAAAATGTATTATATTACTGGGAAATCTAATTAAGCCTTTGTTTTGCTATCAGATGGCATGGATGTGATAAGATGAATAGACCACCAGAGCATTCTTGGGTTCATTCAATATTTGCAGCATCTGACTAATATAAAATAATATTGGAGATACCTATATGGTCACTTGATCTTTATCACAACCATGTCTATCTGCATGAAAGGAATTGTCCAGAATGTAAAATGTGAACAGTATCTTGCTATATTTGGGAAAGCTTTTATTTTTTGGGGAAAATCTGATTGCTGCTTGATGCAAGTTGCTATTCTCATAGTTGGGTGTGATCATCCTTATTTCTGCACACAACATAAGAAGTTATTGTGCATACAAAAACCGAATGTATCCACTTCATAAAATAGTGAAGGTGATCTCAAAGACATGTAAGAGCACCCAAAAGGTAAATAGATTTCTCTGAGTAAGTGAAAGCAAAATTTTTAGTAAAATGGGCAAAAGGAGCCTTCCACAAGTCGCTGAATTATGAGCTCCATTCTACTGAAATGTTCTAGGGACATAAACTTTGAGTGAAACTGAAGTGCTTTATGGGGTCCTCGGAATCTCCAGATGGAATTATAGCCTCATAAATACAATCTTTCCCCATTTGATTATATAAAATATGCCTCCTGAGTTTGCAGGAGCTGCAAACGAAATACTCCTTCTCAGTTGAGTTCCCATTTATTTCCCCTAACATGAGTAAATGGTAAGGTTAGAAAGAGCATCAAGGTCATTTATTTCAACCTTGTCCATTGTGAAGACTTAGATTCAATCTCCACTGGCTATTGCTTTCCCTTTTATTAAGAGCATGGCAAACACCCAGTGAAATTTTGCTGGTCTTACTGGAACTCTGCTTGCTTCCCTCAAGATTCCTCAGGTGTTTCTTCCAAACAGAAGACTCACATTTTGCTTCCATTCAAACAAATCAAAACAACCAAAGTGGTACATCAACAATGGTGGACTTTGGGGTCTCAAATTTCAGCGATGTCCTCTGTAATGCCAAAATTCAGTGTCCTTCCACCTGCCATGGACTGGCTGGATGAAGAGGAGTGGTGGCAGGCACCAGATGGGGAAGAAGGCTCAGAGCCAGGGATTGGTGGTGGGACGATGATGACTGGTAAGATGGAGAAGGGAGCAGACTGGGAGGAAGGTATGTCAGAAGCTGAAGAGGTAACAGAGTTTGGTAAGCAGGAAGAGTCTGTGGCAGAGAGCAGTGTAGAATCAGAGCGGAAAAGGAGGCTAAAGAGGGTGGGAGAAGCAGGCTGCTAAAGAAGCCCCTGTCTCCCAGAACCAGAAGAGGTATGAAGATGGTGGAGCAAAGACAGGCAAGACAAAGTCTCAGATTACTTGGGAAGGACCCAGGGAAGGAGAAGACTTAGGCAACTGTGGGATGGCGGGGACCTTCAGTCCTCACGACTACCTCAATGGGGCAAGATCTACTGGCAATAGTTCAGGGCTCACTAGGCCTTGCCTCCTGAGTCAACCTTGTTCCATTGAATAAAGAGTTAGCTTCACTGATGCCATGTGATTTATTCCAACCTGCTCCTGACTCCCACTCTGGACCCCGCCTCTCGTGCTCCATTGTAAATCATAGTTGTGGCATCTCTGGGAGCGTGCCCAAGACTCGGCGCCCAATGCAACCAAACTGGTCATCATCCCCTAAAGTCGCCCCTGCCATCAGTAAACTTCATCACCTTACAAATACAAGAAAGCAGAACTTGACAGTAGCAACATATTGAGGAATTCTACAAAAGCTTTCTAGTGTAAATAAGGGCCAATTTTTAAGGAGTCTCTAAAACACAAGAGCCAGAACAGTAAGTGAAGTTTTCTCCTGCAAGATAATCAAATGCCTTTTCCTGAGGAGACAATTTGAAAAGAATAACACAAAGTGTGACACCATAAGAAAAGGACAAATTAACTCTACAGCTTTAATAATAAATGTTCCAAGCTTCAACAGAATCAAAGGGCAACTTACAGGGAATGCAGAGAGAGAACGAAAATGACACATTCTTCCTTCCTGGACAACAACAACAATTTCACCGAAAATTTTGCAGCTGTCTCAGGCTACAGTTTTGTTAACAGCTCGTGAGCAATAGATTTACAACTGCTGCTAAGGAACAATAGTAAGGTTTGCCTCGGAAACATTTTATTCTGAATCCAATTGACCATGAACTAATTATTTTGAATGGGCTTTGCATACTGTCTGAATGGGGCATGCTATTTTGGTGTGCTGACAAAAAATAAATTCATGCCGTGTGCCTTTTTCATCAGTCACATTGGGTGTTCACTGTGTGCAATAGTAGCAGTAATGGTTGTAGTGAAAAAATGCTATTATGTGCAATACTACTTTTGTGACTACAGCCGCTAATATTTTTATGCTACTGATAGTACGGCTAGTTCCTGTTAACTTACTGGTGCAATTAAAGTATTTGATGCACTACCAAATGTTGTGAGGGTGGTGGCTTGTTTCTAAAAGGGGCAGATGAATTCATAGAAGGCAGAGTTGTCAAAGATTGCAAACTGTTATAACTAAATAAAACTTCTGGATGCTGGGAACAGACCATCACATTTAGGTACAAACCTACAACCATCTGCTTAGCCATTATATTAAAATTAAAACTACACAGGGCTAGGTAGGAGTATATGAATCAGCCTTTTTATGTTGAATGACACTTGCATTTAATTTTGTTCTATTCAGTCTCTGCAACTACCTATTTTTTTTTAAAAAAAAACACCCTTCAAATTTCATATTAACTTCTCTCAAAATTCATGCTAAATAATTGCACATTTTAGTAATTTTTGAAATGCATGTTTTCCTTCAAACATCTTTTAAAAATGGCCACATGACCCGGAAGCTGTCTGCGGACAAACGCCAGCTCCCTTGGTCAATAAAGCGAGATGAGATCCGCAACCCCAGAGTTGGTCATGACTGGACCTAATGGTCAGGGCTCCTTTTACCTTTACCTTTACTACCTTCTAAGCCTTCCAGGAAACCCATCCATGTTACCAAATTTATTGTTGAAAGAAGCACCTTCACTGAACCAAGTTTTGCTTTTTCTGCAAATGAAGTCATGCGACTGAAAGCAAAGAATAAGTTTTATTTAAATTCTGCAGGGGAAATGTTCTAGTCCTGAGGAAGGAGAGCCTGGCAGCAAAGAGGACAGTGAGTCTGTTTTTATTACTGCGGCAAAACTATCTTTGCTCCCAATGAAAGCAAATGTGTTCACTGCAACACAAGTAGCTAATTTCCTTTACATTCGCTAATTCCAAAGCAACGTCTTTGCTAAGCAGAGAGGACCATAAAAGAGGATACAAAACGTATAAAATATGCCGTGTTTATGTCACTAAACACAGAGCAGGGGGGGAAAGAAATTAGGTTTGCGGAGAATAGCTTGGAATAGATTTAAACAATGCTAAACATGAGCACTGCCATGTGGGAGCTGCAGCCGTAAAGCTTTTGGCTCAAAAGCATTACAACATAATGACACTGGGCTATGTTTTCAGAGAATGATGTTTGGAGACTTTGGAGTAAAATAGGAGAGATAAAACCGTGCATACGAATAAGCAGGGGTTTTCATCTCTCCCTTTGTTTTTATTAACTCCAACAACAGATGTATTTAAAGTACCTTTATTCCACAAAAATCTCTGCCTTTGCTCTACAGATATCTCTGGTAGCATTGTACCTTTGGATTTGAAAAGGCATATCTAAATCACTTTTTTCACTTTGCATTTATACGGCTACCCACACTGCGCTTAATTGTACATCCTGTTTCTGATTCAAAAACACAGATACTTCTCCAAACAGTGCAATGCAGGTATGAGTCATTGAGGCACATCCAGTTTGCAAGAAACTGATTTGTGCATCATGTTTCCCATTCAAAAGGGCAGGCATTTGTGTCCCGATAAGCAAATAAAGAGGCATACACATAAGCTGGGGTTGAACTGGGTCACTTAAATTAAGATGGGGAAGATTATGGGGCGGGAACGAATCTCACTGTATAACTACAGTCATTGGGTGACCCACCCTTGCCTAAGGAGTTAGGGTATGGCTCCCTATCCTGCCCCAATTCCAGGGCCACATCCTGAAGGTGGGAAAGGAGTTCTTGTTTTGTCACCTTCCCCTGCGACTGCAGAACCACAGGTGAATGAGAAAGTTTGGCCTCAAAGGATGCCCCTATCTTACCCCCTAAACTGCAGAGTCCAAGAAGTGAACCTCTGGACCAATCCATCACCTAAAAGGTGCCTAAAGGGTGTCACCAGGCTAAACCAAATAATTTATTTCCCTGCACCTAAACTGCCCAAGGGATGCAGGTGGCACTGTGGGTTAAACCACAGAGCCTAGGACTTGCCGATCAGAAGGTCGGCAGTTCGAATCCCCATGATGGGGTGAGCTCCCATTGCTTGGTCTCAGCTCCTGCCAACCTAGCAGTTTGAAAGCACATCAAAGTGCAAGTAGATAAATAGGTACCGCTCCAGCGGGAAGGTAAACGACATTTCCGTGTGCGGCTTAGTTTGCCAGAAGCAGCTTAGTCATGCTGGCCACATGACCCGGAAGCTGTACGCTGGCTCCCTTGAGATGAGCACCGCAATCGAGATGAGCACCGCAACCCCAGAGTCGGTCACAACTGGATCTAATGGTCAGGGGTCCTTTTACCTTTAAACTGCCCAAAGTGACAAAGTTCAGAAGATTAACTGATTTAAACAACACGGCAGACCATCTGGCACTCCATCCCACTATTCAGTGTGAAGTAGGTGGGAAAGAAACAATATGACTAGCCTGCCACCCCCACCCCCAACAAACACTTAGGTGCATCAGAAAACATGTAGTTTTCAATTTGCAAGTGGAAAACAATGGATGTCGGCAGCACCCTAGCTCCAGGCAGATCAAACGCTATACCTGTGCCTGTCATTTGAATCCCATCAATTTCACTCAAGCCAAACCTGTCATTCTTTCCTACAAATGCAGCCATTCAGCATCTGAAAGCTCTGATGTTAGAGCTTGCCATTCTTTCTGCGGGTTTTAAGGCACCAGAACCAAGGCAGCCATCTCCTTTAAGGAGGGTCTGTATCCCACAGACTTTTCATTTCCTTGAAATGTTTTTTTTTTTTTTTGTATCAAAGGAAGCAGGCAGTCCCAAAGCTGTGAGTCTACTCTCTCTTTCTCTTAGTCACCCAGCCTTATTCTTTATAAAGGGCAATGACATGTATTCAGATAAGTTTGGCACTAATTATTTTTTGCATATGCATCTTCCTTTGAGGGATGATTTATAACGCGCTCTCTCTTGGTGATAAATTGTCAGTCCAGAGACTCCTTGCACCCCCAAGTCACCTTTTCTTCCTGGCAACATGCCTCTTCAAAATCGCTTTCCCAGCAGAAGGTCAGAATGCTGTACGTCCTCCTTTACAAAGGAACTTGTTCTTTGGAACACTGAAATGAAAATGTGGTTTCTTCTTCTTTTCACTTCAGTGCACCTCATGACTCAGAGGAATTAGTCCTGCATCTTCAAACTATATATATATATATCCAAAGTCCAAGGAAGGATACTTAATGGAGGAATAAAACATTTGGTAGTTGCTGCTCAATGATCACCAGCAGATTCAATAAAGCCCTCGACAGAAGCATCTTATTTGTCCTCAGGGATGAGGCAAATGGCATGTTACCATGAAACACCCACAGATCTGTGCTTGTTACTGTCCCTGAACATTCTCTTACCCTTGACACATTTCGCTGGAACTAGGCTGAAGCTGTAAATATAAAGATGGATGCACCTGGGCAAGTAATGACCTTGAGACCTTAACAGGTTATTGGTCTGTCTTTCTGAAGGTCATCCGATGTTGCTCTTTCTAAAAATGCAGGCGTCACTGCTTCTTAGGCTGTTGCCCAGCACAAGGGAACAAAATTTCAGGAGCTTATATGTGCAAACTGTTTCTATTAAGAAGAATGTTAACAATGCCTAAAAAATGCCCCCACCCCTGTAAAAAACCCTAGGCCTTAGTAGTAAAGACGTCTGGCACAACTGTACCCTGGGGAAAAACAAACAAACAAATATTAGCCTTACAGAAACTCTTTTTGCCTGTCTTGCAATTTCTCAGATTCCCAAACAGTCACTTTTAAGTTCATCTTGAAGTTTCATTTTAGGTGAAGTGTGATGGCTAGGCAAGTGCAGAAATACACACATGTGCTCCAAAAAAAATTCCCTTGATTCCCCCCACCCCAGCTTTTTCCTCAACCTGGAATCTTCTAGTATGTGCTTAAATTATGATTTTTTTTGGTTGCATTTGCCAGCAATTCTACTTGTTGTTCCTACATGGTCATCATCTCCTATCATGGCTTATGCACAAACTAGAAATTGACACATGTGCACAAAGGCTCTGGTGCATCTGTGAATGAAGACCAGCTGTGAAGACTTCCGCCAGATGTTCAGAGAGGGAATAGCAAAGGCCAAGGCAGGTCTGAAATCCATGGGCCCATAGACAGATCCCAGCTTCACCTTTGATTCCAGTGTGGAAGGAAGATACCAGAAATCTGGCATATAAATTTGGCTCAAACCAAATTTCATTGACACCTCTAAAAGTAACTACTTAAACTCAGAAATGTTCTGGAAGTGAAAGATACTGTTGGAAGAAAATCCCATGTGCTATGTTTCTAAAGGGTAGAATGTTGGCTTAACGTGTCTGTGTAAATGTGGTTTCGTTTTGTTTTCGTTTCATAACTGCACAGCAAATCCAACTTAATGATGGATTAACAAGCCGTTTGAAGATGGATGCACAATAATACTTTAGCAACCACTTCAGGAATTAAGGAAGGAATAAACAACCTACCACATTTTGCCCATTTTGGGAGTACAGCCGTTACAGAAGATATTACATCCACATGAATGTTCCTTGGGCCGCCTGCAGTCACATCCATCTGGAAGAATGGCTAGGTGCCCACTCAAAAGTCAGTAGGATTCATGCCATTAGCCAGGGGTGCCAGGTAACAAAAGGCTTAGATGGGTAGCCCTGCAGAAACTGCCTAGGACATCTGTTCAGTAGAAACAGGAGAAGGGAGTCCATCTTCTCTCACATCTTATCCCAGCAGTCCAGCATGCCATATTGTGCTTGCTGACACCTGTACGTAATTAAATGCCAAAAAAAGAAAGTATCCAGGCATTTATTTTTTTATTTGTGAACAATGGAGAGGGTAACATGGTTTATAGCCACTTCTGGTTGCCAGAAAATAATAGATTGTTCTGTGGCATCCATCTAGGAATGCCTTGCAGGTAATACAAGGAATGAGACTAATGACCACAGTCATTTTGTCCATACTTGCAATCTCCTGGCATGGAGCATGGCTGGGAAATAGGCTGAACGGCAAAACAAATCAGCCAAAGAATTCTACGGACAGCTCCTTCAACATGATGGTAGAACTGCTGAAGAAGGAAGCAGAACTGATTGGTCACCAAGGGAGTTCACAATTCCTATTCATTCAGGGCAAAAGAAATTGCTTAACTTGTAACTGTTTCCCTCTGCATGAAAATTATGGGTTGTACGGTGGAAAACAAACAAAAGCTATGAAAACCGTCTGTTGCATTGGCATTGTTTGGTGGAGAGCATTATTTTAGCTGAATGCATGACCAGGCTGATCTAGTATTTGTGTCTCCTTCCAGCATAAATTGCAGCTTGAACCAAACATAAATAACACATACATTTCCCTCTAAGACAGTTTTGTAAACTTTGTTGGAAGACCTGAGCATGCAGCTGTGTTTAATTTCCTTCCCCCTCTTTAAAGTCCTTCAGGCACATACATAGAGTTGATGCCAACATTCATTTTTCCTATGGGACTCTAGTGCCAAAAGTGGCATTCGCAAAAATCTGTGCCCATGAGAGTTAGCCCAATACGGTATAGCCTAACAGGGGAAATGATCTGGTTTGTTTTCTCCTTGATGGGCTAGATTTCTCTATTCACAATATATTTCTCCCTTCTTTCTTAATGATGGAGCATTCAAATGCAATCCTCTGTCTACAGTCTGAAGTGGAACAGTCCCAGTCCCAGGACCCCTGCCTACTCCTCTTGTGTAGGATGGCTCTTCCTTCCTATTAAGCAACTCACCCTGAGAATTTGTTAATATGGTAGCATTAAAACAATTAAAATAATAAAAAAGGAAATAAATATACTTATGATCACATCAGGAGATAGCCATAACCTGCCATGTGTGCTGGATCTCTCCATCCCCCTACCCAAGATGCAGTACTCAGCTTGAGGAAACCAAAAAGGTTTTAAGAAACCAGCGCACAGTCTCAGAATTAGTTCAAAGTACAAGATACCTGTACTAGGTGGAATAAAAATACCAAAGAATAATGCAAATCAAAGCTGATAAATTTTGATTATTTTTTTTAACTAGTGGTTTTTAAACTGTGTTTGAATAATCCCTAGGATTACTCAGAAGTCTATCAAGGGGTTCCTCAGTGAGAAGATCAGTAATGGAGAAGAATCATAGAATCATAGAGTTGGAAGAGACCACAAGGGCCATTGAGTCCAACCCCCTGCCAAGCAGGAAACACCATCAGAGCACTCCTGACATATGGTTGTCAAGCCTCTGCTTAAAGACCTCCAAAGAAGGAGACTCCACCACACTCCTTGGCAGCAAATTCCACTGTCGAACAGCTCTTACTGTCAGGAAGTTCTTCCTAATGTTTAGGTGGAATCTTCTTTCTTGTAGTTTGGATCCATTGCTCCGTGTCCACTTTGCTGAGAGACAAATTCTTCACCATTACTAAATTTTCCCTGCTAGAAGGCTGCTGCAGGGCATGTACCCAGTTAATATGGGGCAACGCTGAAGCCTGTCTAGTGAATTGTGTAGTCTATGTGCCCCATAATCTCCTGCAACTCACAGAGCTTCTATAAGAGGCAACTGCAGAATAGCAGATGGCATGATGGGGCACCAGAGATCACACTTTGCCTCACAAACTGACTTCTTGAAAGTGGTTTTGCTCCATAAAAATCCTGGTGCCATCTACAAATTAGCAGTGACCAACTATAATTTTATTGTCTGCTGTTTTTCAAGTCTGCTGTTACTGCTCTTTTCGATTATGTTATACTACTATGTAACCTGCTTTGCGCAGGACATGTGTGGTGCTGTGGTCTAAACCACAGAGCCTAGGGCTTGCTGATCAGAAGGTTTGCGGTTCAAATCCCTGCGATGGGGTGAGCTCCCGTTGCTCGGTTCCAGCTCCTGCCAACCTAGCAGTTTGAAAGCATGTCAAAGTGCAAGTAGATAAATAGGTACTGCTCCTGCGGGAAGGTAAACAGTGTTTCCATGCACTGCTCTGGTTCGCCAAAAGCAGCTTAGTCATGCTGGCCACATGACCTGGAAAAACTGTCTGCGGACAAATGCTGGCTCCCTCGGCCAATAAAGCGAGATGAGTGCCGCAACCCCAGTGTCATCCGCGACTGGACTTAATGGTCAGGGGTCCCTTTACCTTTACCCTGCTTTGAGATTTTTGTTTTTTGTTTAATCTGCTTATAAATCCAAAAGAAGACTGTGTCTGAATCTTAAAAGTTGAACTCGTTTTTGCTTTTCCTTATGAAGGAAGAGATGTGTAATATTTTGCTTTGATTAAGCTCTTGAAGCAAAATCTGGAATCTGCATTGAAGTACCTTAGGTCAATTTGAGGTTGTGGGATGGTGGATACTTGCATCTAACCATTGAGAAGACAATTAACCCTCCCTTCTCTGGGCAATCGCCCCAACCCAGCTCTCCTGTTAGTTTTGTCCTTGAAGAGAAGTGTTTGTTAGTGCTGTAAATAATTGAGGAGGCAGAATGATGGAGGAAAACAACACAGACCACTTCTACGTGGTGAAAGAAAGTACCACACAGCAATAAATATCAAAGTCTTTGCAGAGCTAGGACTTGAAGCCCGTATGCCGCGAAAATCATTAGCGTTCCAAACAAAAATAGCTGAGCCAATTAATAGAATAAATGTTTTCCTCATTATATTTCCAAACATGGGCAGAAAATGTTAGATTGAGCCTTGGGGAACAAAATTTATTATGAGCATGAAAAATGTTGCTGTTTTGATGCTGTTTTTTAAATGACAACATAATATGTTATGGATCATTTGATTTTTGAATTATTATTATTTTTTTCTGTATGAGAACCCTATTCAGAGCCCAAAAAGGCATATGTTGCTACCGGCATGTGTTGCAGTCCTTGCCTTATGACAGTTGGCAACAAACAAAAGTCAGTCAAACACAAAATGTCAAGCAGAAACTTTTCTAATAAAGGTATTAGATTGGTTAATAACACAAGCAGGAAAAGGAAAAGGAAAAGGAAATCGTTACCCAAAGTCCCAGGACTTAAGGAAACAATCTGCAGTATGAAACCCCAGACATAAACAGAGCACAAAAGACCCAGAATTCAAATAAAGCAAACAGAGAAAATCATTGATGGGTAATTGTGACATTAGATTCAAATTCAGTTTTTCATATGGAGTCCAAATTACATTAATGCAGTGGGGGCTGCCGAGCTGCTTTCTAATTGGGTCCTTGTTATTATAGAGCCAAGTGTCCCTTTGATCTAACAGCCAATGTCATTCTCTGACTCTTGGGTCTGACAGAGCCAGGAGATTTGTTCTTGTTTCTGGTTCTGTATTTTGTACTTGGTTCCACCCTTGTGGATTTTTTAATCCTAGAGGCTGTTGTGTGCCGGCCTTGCTCCTTCCTCCATCCTCCCTTTCACCAACACAAAGGAACTATGGAGAAGTATATATCAATTTTAAAATCAAGATTGGTTCAGAGAGATAGACTTATCTTTTCTATCACTATTTTTGGCAAGGCTATAATTCAGTTATTCAGATATTCGTTCTGCCTGAGTCTAACAGTCTGCATGGATGCTAGCAGAGAAGAGAGGAGGTTCAAGATATCAAAAAGGAGAACATAAAAAGGAAATAAAAATGCTCAGTGGAAAGGCTTTTCAGTGAACCAGAAAACTGAATATGTGTTGGTGTGGGTGTATATATAAGAAGTTGAAATATCCATTAACTACACCACAAGCACAATGAGAAATGGGGAAATCAAATTGGGATTTATTTTCTAATGTCCTTGAAGATGCATAGACTTGAAACTTGGAGCTGAAGTTTTGGATGGTTACTTCAAATCAGGGTCTGATATATTCGGCCGCATCATGACTGTTTCTTGGTCATTATTTCTTCCTTCAGTGATAGCAGCACCAGAACTAACACAAATCCCTTTTCCGTTTCAAAACTCTAGACCCAACTACTGTCCCATCTTGATGAAAAGTAGAGCACGGGCTGCGGAAAAGTGTTCTACTCTTTCTGCCCTCTCTCTATCCCCTTACTTCTTTCTGAATTGTAAGAGCTCACTTTCTTTTCCTTTTCCTAGTGTCGTTCAGCTGTTTTGTAGTCAGCTCCCATAATCCTTGTCTAATGGCCATGATAGCTGGGGTTTACTCAGAAGTAAGTCCTGTTAAAGGTACAAGCTTTCAGATAACTGTGTAACGCTGCAATTCTATTTACCTGAGAGTAAACTCCACTGAATTCAGCAGGATCTGTTTCTGAGTAGATGTGCTTAGACAAGGAATTCACAAAGGAATTTTATTTGAGGAGAAAATGTGAAGGAAAAGAGGTGTGTTGTCACCATCATGGAGAGCATTTTTAAGGGTGAGTGGGGCAGTCATTTAAAGGAAGAAGAGGAAACACATCAATACCAAATTATTTTAATTATTTTGTGAAATTTATACACTACTTGTTATAAAACAACAACCACATCAAACGTTTTTCGAAGAGATAAAGTAAATTAGGAAGGTTTCTTCTCCCCAAGTGTTGGAATGTTAAGCATGAGCTTAAAGTTTGTAATTCAAGATTGAGTTTTTGGGAGGAAAAGTGTCCGTTTCACATTTGGATTTACCAGAGATTTCTGCGAATATTGTACGTAACATATGATAATATAATTGATTCGGGATTTTGTTTCATGCATTGGCTTCAATCACCTTCTAAATCGCACTGTCCTGTTGAATCGCATCATGCTCCTTTCTCCCATCTCCCATCTCCCATGCTCGCTCCATCATTTGCTTCTCTCACACTGGCATTTTTTACTGGTATGTGTAGCAGTCCTTCTAATAGTGTGCCAGATTCCTGGTTTGAATATGCAGATGAACTGAACAGCTGCCACTGCATTTCTCTCTGGGCCACTTCTGAATAGGACACACCAGGAATATCTTGTTCCATTTGGCTGGAAATGAAGAGAGCAAAAATGGAAGAGTTTAAGATATAAATTTCCACTGATGTTATGAAGGCAAAAACAAAACAAAACACAGCATGTAACAATATTTTTTTGTTGGTAGCGGTATACTTAAGGTGAATATACACATCTCTGTGCATCATCTGGTCAGGTCCTGTAGGCACATCCCCAGTGATGTGCCAAGCAGCTATTTCCCCCTTCCTTCCATGTGCTTGATGTAAAAGGTAAAAGGTAAAGGACCCCTGGATGGTTAAGTCCAGTCAACGGCAACTATGGGGTTGTGGCACTCATCTCACTTTCAGGCCGAGGGAGCTGGCATTTGTCCACAGACAGCTTTCCAGGTCGTGTGGCCAGCAGGACTAAACTGCTTCTGGCGCAACAGAACACCGTGATGGAAACCAGAGCACACGGAAATGCCGTTTACATTCCCGCCACAGTGGTACGTATTTATCTACTGGTACTGGCTGCTTTCGAACTGTTAGGTTGGCAGAAGCTGGGACAGAGCAAAGGGAGTTCACCCCATTGAGGGGATTCGAACCGCTGACCTTCCGATCAGCAAGCCCAAGAGGCTCAGTGGTTTAGACCACAGCACCACCCGTGTCCCCTATGTCTCAATGTACATTCAAGGAGCACACCAGTGGTAGACAGCCCTAGTCTATTTATCCCAGAATACTCATTGTAAGTTCTCTGAACACATATGGGAACATCTGCAACCCCAAGTGTCACTCTACAGTTGATAATTTACAACTATTGAAACACACTTCGTTTATGAGGTACTATAAAAGTTCATTGTGCAACATTTGATATGCCATGGCCCATTCACAGGTGCAAGTCTCTATTTTACATGACAGCAGCATACTGCAGAAATGTTTCAGGGTGGTTACGGACAGCTATTCCTTTCATCATAAAGACATTTCCGCATTGAGGTCCTCATGAAATGCCATAGAAGCAAAACATATTGTCTTCTCCCAGGATACATTTTCTGTTTAATTTCACCATGGTTTGACTAAATCTTCTCAGAAAACAACATTTTCAACAAACCTTCAAAGTGCACATTTTTAGCCTGGTCCGTATCTGTATTTGATTTGAAATAGTTTGCATGTGAAGCAATTGTTTTGTGTTTTTATTTTATTTTATGGTGGAATTACTTTGAGATGCTTCATAAGGAGTGATTCATAAATGAAATAAACAAACAAACTAATAACTAATATTGTGTCCCTATCACCAGGAGGAAGGGGGGGAAGGTATTTTCCAGTGCAAACAGCGACAAGCAGCAAAATAAAACTATGAGTTTGTTTGTTTGTTTGTTTGTTTGTTTAAATATATGTATAAACTGCACTTTCGTAAAAATACAACAAGGTAGGTGTACACGGAACAAAATTAGCAATAGCAATAAAACTCCATTAAAGACACCAGTAACAGCATTCATAAAACCTTACTGGTAACAAACAAAAAAATCCAGATTTCAAAGGCATGTCTAAATAATAACATTGTTAGGAACTATCCACAAGAAGACAGAAGTAACTCCTGCCAAACCTGGCAAGGAGTTTCACAAGGCAGGGCTTGTCTTGGTCCCTACGGCCGACCAAACTTCAATGGTTAGAAACTGCAAGGAGATTTCTGTGGAATTATGGGAAACAAGAAATGCTACACTTTCTATTTCCATTCATTCTTTTCAACACGGTTACATTAGAATGCAGAAGTAGTTGGGTTTTAATTTTAATTTTCCACAGTTTCTAACATGTGGTGGCTTGCAACAACGCCCCCCCCATGATAACATTAGTAACACAATGGTGTCTCAAAACAACAGGCTGGCGGTTTACCTTGCTCATCCTGTGAGTTGTACTCCATTAAACAGCTGGATTATTTCTCCTTTCTTTGGATAAATTTTGTGAAACTCCTCCGCCCACCCCATTAATTTGCAAAAGATAGAGTGGTAAATTTCAAGATTAAGATCTGTGGATCTAGACCCCTACCTGGACAGTATTGTACATTATTGCTATTTATCAAAGTAAGTTTTCGTTAAACTAGATATTCCTTCATTCTACCATGAATGCAGCAAAAACGATACATACAGGAGGACAGTGGGAGACAGATGGGTAAACTGTATGAGAAAGGGAATGAATAGATGAATTCTGAGGTTTAAAAGACAGGGAAGACAAAAATATGCATAGTATCATGGGAGAGAAGTCATTTGCTCAGAGGACAAACGGCTGTATTCGTGACAGGGAGTATATAATAAAGTCCAACCTCAAACTGTAAATCAGCTGCATATGTCTCACAGGTCTATCTCACAGCAAGCAATGCTATTTCTTTCAACATCAACCATGGAAGCAGCTTGTATGACAGGCAGGACTGCAAGGCAGCGATAAATCCTCCAAAATGGTGAGGACAGAAAAATAGGAGGATCCAGTCCTTTGCCCTCTTTTCCCAAACATCTTGGAAAAAAGAAGTAGGGAATGAGGACAGTAATTATTTCCAGAGGCAAAGGCCTGGTAGAGATGACAGAAGAAGTTTAGGGAGGGAAAGGTCTCATCCAAGGGGAAAGTTAAAGACTAACATAATGAAGTATTCGTAATGAATACTTCATAGTACATGTTTCCTTTTTTTTTTAAAAAAAAAAAATGCTCTCTTCACAGTGAACTTAGAACTGAGGGGGCAATGTTGTAGAATAAATGTATTCAAAACCTAACAATTCAGCCACTAGTTAATTTGATGGCTAGGTTTCCTTTTTTTGAATTGTTAGCCGTGTTCTCTGCTGCAAGAACTCTCGAGGCATGCAACAAAACCTTCCATTAAAAGCCAATCAATGGGACAACTAATTTCATTAGCTTTTTCAAAACATGAAGGAAACAAACAGCAAAAACATGCCATTGCTGATGGCAACTCACAAATAGAGCAATCTTATCAAGACTTCCAGCTTTGACAGAAATGGAAATGACCAAGTATATAATTTTCATATTGGTACTGTAATTAGCTTCCGAGGAGCTCTATAGCATGGTGTGTGTCCTCGTGGTCTGACAGGAGGTGCACTGCAGAGAATCAAATTGTGCTTAACTACACCTCTTATTACTTTACTGTGAAAAGTCAAGGGTAACAAGAGAGCTATTTGTGACACTTTGGCCCACCGCCCTTCCTCCATCTTTGGCCCATGGCCACCTCCATCTGAGCAGCTGAGAGCAAAAATGGCACACCCAGGGGTTCTGTTTGCTTTCAGCCAAGTCCAATGCCAACATGGAGTCTGGGACCAAAAGCTGGCTAATTAAACCAGAGCCTGATTCAAATACTTAAGCCTAGAATTGGCTTATTCTGACACATTCCCACTACATGTGAAGAACGTTCCCCTTTCCCCCCATCCATGCCAGCAGGGTGTGGAAAAGGTCCTCTTCATACAGAAGAACTCCACCAGTGTACAGTACAACTGAAGGAGCAATTTGAGGGTTGACTCCTGAATTCAGTCCCAAAGGGGATTTCACCCAGATTTTCTCCTGTATTGATTGACGTAGCTGGACCCTAAAATCCCCCTCCCCTTCAAGCCCTCATACTATGCATAACTTTACTAATAGACTGAAGCTGAATCCTGAAAAAGTATTATTAGATATTACAGTATGTGTCCCAGGTTCTCACATCCGAGGAGCAGGCTTGCAGTCTGGGTTTGCTTCTGGATTCATATCTGTCACTGGAGGCTCAGGTGACCTTGATGGAACGGAGTGCCTTTTTTCAGCTCCAGCTGGTTCACCATCAACGCCTCTTTTTGGACCGAGATGACTTGACCACTGTACGTCATGCAGAAGGTCTAATTGGGTGTCCATAAGGATGCAATTGCCACCTGGAGCTCCAAAGCTACCACAGCATATTATTATTATTATTATTATTATTATTATTATTATTATTATTATTATTGATTTATACCCCATCCATCTGGCTGGATTTCCCCAGCCACTCTGGGTGACTTCCAACAGAACACAAAAATACAATAACCTATTAAACATTAAAAGTTTCCCTAAACAGGGCTGCCTTCAGATGTCTTCTAAAAGTCAGGTAGTTGTTGTTCTCTTTGACATCTTATGGGAGGGCATTCCACAGGGCGGGTGCCACTACCGAGAAGGCCCTCTGCCTGGTTCCCTGTAACTTGGCTTCTCGCAGCAAGGGAACCACCAGAAGGCCCTCGGCGCTGGACCTCAGTGTCCGGGCAGAACGATGGAGGTGGGGACGCTCCTTCAGGTATACTGGACCAAGGCCGTTTAGGGCTTTAAAGGTCAGCACCAACACTTTGAATTGTGCTCGGAAACGTACTGGGAGCCAGTGTAGATCTTTCAAGACCAGTGTTATATGGTCTTGGCAGCCGCTCCCAATCACCAGTCTAGCTGCTGCATTCTGGATTAGTTGTAGTAGCATGGTCAGAAACTGAGATTACCCTGAGTTTAACCTGATACACATAGCCACAACTCTCTGGACACACACACACTCTATAACCAAGTGCCAAACAAGAGTTCTGTTTGTGCTATAATGGTGTTTTGTTTCCCTTGTTTGGCAGACTGACACATTTTCTTATATAAAGGGTGGCATGAGGAAATCTGCCTGAAAATCTGCATTAAAGCTCAATTGATATTACAGTGGTACCTTGGTTTAAGAACAGCTTACTTTATGAACAACTTGGATTAAGAACGCAGCAAACCTGGAAGTAGGTGTTTTGCTTTGTGAACTTTGCCTTGGAAGCAGAACATGTTGAGTGCATTCCATTTGTAAATTGAGTCCCCAACTGCTATGGGAAAGCACACCTTGGTTTAAGAACGCTTTGGTTTAAGAACGGACTTTCGGAATGGATTAAGTTTGCACACCAAGGTACCACTGTATACTTCGATGCAACCAGAGAATATTTGCTGTGGCTCAACAGTAAGAAGTCAAAAGGAGTCTCAAACAAGGCTTGGACTCAGGCCACTCTCTTTTTAAAAAATGAGGGAGAATTAAGCTCCACATCAATTTATTCTCCAAGCTCGCTGGCCTCCTCTGAAGTACATCTAAATGGTACTTGATGGCTTAATGAAGGGAGATGCTGGGAGAGGACGGCGGCTGGCACATGTCCTCCAGAAGGATTTGTGTACTCGTTCTCCACAGGCCTGGGGAGTCCTCTTTGCACAACACAGATCACCTCCTGCACCGCAGACTGCATTAGCATTCAGCAGCTGAGCCAAAAGGCTGGCCCTTCTCCTTTATTAATTTAAACATTTTAATATTCTCTATATGCAAAACATAATTAGAATTAATGGACTTTAGTGCTAATGCAGTGCTTGAAGCTAGTTAGTGCATTAATCTTCCCGCATATGATAAACATGAATTTTGAATCTCTACACCACCAGCGAGGCTAGGAGCTCAGCGCTCTTTGCTGATGTAGTGTGTGTCCAGATAATGATCATATCATCTGACAGAAAGAGAGAGAAGGAGAATCACCCTCCTTTTGATGAGATAAGCAATTGGTCCTCCGGGGAGGAAATAAAACATGACTGATTTGGACTGATTATTAAACAAGATCCCATTATTAATCTATGAAGACAGAGTGTTGCCAGGAGTGGGCTACTGAAGCCTGCACTGCACGCAATGGGGAGGAAGAAGCTGAACATGCCACCACCAATTTCTCTGCTATTGCCAGAGCCATCGTCTAACAAAGAAACAGATCCTTTTTAAGGTGCATCTTGAAGACATTTTAGAAACGCAAATAGCAGCAACGGAGTGGGGTTTGGGGAAATCAATCTCAGGATTCTTTAACCTTTCCTCATCCTGCTGTGATCCCAAAGAAAAAGGCCCTGCCAAACAGTTTATTTGAACCAGTGCTTTCCCTTCACAGGACATTTCTTTACTTACGATCTTGAAAAGATGCTCTCTAGCAGGGATAGCTGATGTGGTACCCTTCATATGTTGCTGATTCTCCCTGATTACTGGTCATGTTGGGTTGGGGGCTGATAATATTTGGACATGACTTGGTCATGCTCCTTTATTTCAATGAGCCTACTCTAAGTACAACTTAGCTGAATGCCACCCATGATGAGAATGGGGCTAAAAGTGCAGCCCTGACCCAAGAAAACATGGGGATGTCTTATGCATGAAACTGTGAACAGGGCTACTCTCTCTGTCTAAGTAAGGTTGTACTTAGCATAATAGGTCAAGCAGATAACTAGTTGAAGCAGCTAGTTGATCCTCCAGTTACAAAGACAGACCACTGAGCATCCCCAGACTGCAAACCTGATCCTTTAGGGCAGGCATCCCCAAACTCAGCCCTCCAGATGTTTTGGGACTACAGTTCCCATCATCCCTGACCACTGGTCCTGTTAGCTAGGGATGATGGGAGTCCTGTTAGCTAAGGATGATGGGAGTTGTAGTCCCAAAACATCTGGAGGGCTGAGTTTGAGGATGCCTGCTTTAGGCGTTGAACAGATTGAAACCACCTACCCAGGCAAATGAACTAGCAGGATCTCTGTTGTCCAGACAGATCTTCAGTTTATTGGTCCTCTTCTGACCCAATACTGCTTCCACACAGTACCTGAGCACTCCCTCCACTTCCATTAGATGAAAAGAAGCAGAGCTGGGTGTCTTTCACATATCTACGACATCGCACTCATAATAACCAGGTGGCCTTGCTCAGAATTCGCATGGAGTTGCCAAAGAACAAATTTTGGAGATGAAACAGAACCTTATGGGGTATTTATGCAAAGTAGTCACCTAGAAATCATCCTGCAAATAAGCAGTAGAATGGTCTGCAATGGGTGAAGGTTGCTGAAAGCTTAGAATTCAAGAGAAATATCTGACCAAAGCAAGGAAGCAGATGTAAAAAACAACCCACTTTCAAGCCACCGTCTTCCTGGCCACTTGAGGTCCTGTTACGATGTGCTGGGTCACCAACATGCTTGGAGAGCCGTTTTGGTTATTATGGTAGTCCTGAGCTGCCTGGGCTGGGTCATCTAGTTTTGGCCTTGGTCCTGCAGATTCCTGGAACAACCATCCTGGAGGTCTTCAACAGTAAATCTGAGACTGATGGTACACTGGCTGGATCGCTAATGTATCCCGAGTGCTTAACACAAGGCACAAGCCCTCCGCACTGGCAGTCAAATTGCAGCATCATGGCCCCCCACTTGCTCGAGGAAGGGAGATCTGGGAGGGACCAATCCACATCTTAGTAATACAGGCCATAGTAGCTGGGGGAGGGGCAGGACACAGTAGAAAAAAGAAAGGGTTAAAATGTGCCTCTACACCCCACAGGGTCCTGATCCTAGAGAGAAAACCATGTATCTGGTATAGCGTGTTCTCCTTCATGGAGAGCACGTGTTGCGGTGGGGGCTGCCAGGACACTCCAAACTTGCGGGGGCAGGCTAATTGATCGTTGGCCACTGATACGATTGGGGCTTCCCTTGTTGTTGGGAAGAAGTTAATGTTGCCATTTTTTTGATTGACAGCCAGAAATAGTAAAACTCCTTGCACGAGGCTAGAGCTTCCTCTTTTCGCCTGTGCATCAGATTGCCCATCCCTCCCTCCCTAGAATAGGGTTGTTCGCTTTGACCTTGCTATGCCTGTCATGGGGTCGTCTGCTTTGGAGCGGGGGCCTGGTAGGAATTTTGTCCATCTGGCTGATTGGCTGGGGCCATTTGGTTTTTTCCTACTGCGTAGCAAATCGTCACAACTTGTAAGGTTCGCGGTTAGGCATTGGTTTATGGTTTGGTTGGTTGAGGGGCATGGATTGGCTGTGCCTGCCCCTCTAATGCTGCTGCTGCAAGGGATTCCGTTAAAGGAATTGGGGGCTAACTATTGCTTGTCCACTCTGTCAAGGGGGCTAGGGCCATAGCAATGAGCTCCTGGTTGCATTTGGGGTGAGGGCAGATTCCCTGCTCTGCGTAACCCCCAAGTGTATTCCCCCATTCTGACTTTCGCATCGTGCGGAATGTCAGTCTGTCCCCCATGGTGGGGGCAGATAGTCGCAACCAATGCCTACGCAACCACTCACAAATTTGTATTTTAATAAAGTTGTGGCCAAAATTATGCCAAAAATCTTAAACAAAAACTTCTGTGTGATGTGTGAGTTATTGGGGTGGCCCTGGGGACCTTGACACGCAATTGCATTTTAAAAAAGATTTATGCAACTTAAAGAGATGCATTTATTATCACGATTAATAGCTTCATAGTTCTAAATGTTGTAAAAGCTTTATTGTTTAAACACCATGTGAAAAATATGTGCATTAAATGTTTCCTATCTTCAATCTTGCTTCCTTTTGAAAGAAACAGACCAATTAACGCTGGTATAATCTACTGTATTACTCCACCATATCTTTATAAAGTTACAGCTGCAGAGATTGGCCAGAAGTATCAGAAAAAGGCTTTGGGTGCCTGATTTCGTTCACAGAAGACTACAGTGGTACCTCGGGTTAAGAACATAATTCGTTCGGGAGGTCTGTTCTTAACCTGATACTGTTTTTAACCTGAAGTACCACTTTAGTTAATGGGGCCTCCTGCTCCTGCTGTGCCCCCACCGTGCGATTTCTGTTCTCATCCTGAAGTAAAGTTCTTAACTCGAGGTACTATTTCTGGGTTAGCGGAGTCTGTAACCTGAAGCATCTGTAATCCGAGACACCACTGTAATGTGTTCCAGTTCAGTTTGGAAACTGGGGTTTTCTTCTGCTTATATCCTCACCGAACTGAGCAAACTATTGGAAAACAAAAACAATTTGCTCTGGTTATCTACTTCTGTATCATCACACTTGCAAAACAGATCTGAGCTGCATTTGTATAATGCATCGCTCTGCAAGAGACATTATGCGTTTTGTATGTAAGTCACATAATATTTTACCCATGAATGCTTCTTAAAAGTGGATTTTTTTGTGTGCATCAATTCAATTTGATCATTTCTGTACAGCCAACTTGTGTGCTCCTGATGAATTCTGAAGCTCCTTGTTCTTTAACTTGCTGATATTCAGCCATGATTGAGATGCTAATTTTCCCCCCATTTGACAATTTCCTTTCAGGGACAGGTTCAAGTACAATTATAAAATGCAAAGTATGTGCTTTTCCCAGTAAATTGGGGCAGTTTGCATTTACCAACAGGACCATACGGCCACTGAAGATGAAGGCAAAGAACAATTTAAGATCCACAAACTCCCTACAGTGAGCCAATTATTCTCTCTGAAGCTGATGTTTCTCTCATCGTCTCCGGAGTTCTATTTGCATTAACAATGAAATTGCCAGTGTGCGCTGCTTTTTTTGCACTGCACTCAGCCATTTGTAGACAAAAGTATGAGAAGGGAAATGTGGGCATCTAACAATTTGCCAAATAAGTGAATGTTGTTCTATGACCCCTGGTGTGAGAACCATCTGCCACAACTGGACTTATAACATAATACTTTGGAAAGCAGGGCTAGAGGCTGTTCCATGAGTCACTGCATGGTGTTGTCAGATGTGCAAGAAATACGGAGGGGTATGCAGATCAACTTTACATGTCTGGATAGACAAGTTCATTGCAAGCAGTCAAGGAGGGCATTTACCTTTATCATATTCGATTCTTCTTCCAAGGAATTTAAAGGGGTTATCCACTTTTATCCTGCCAACATAAAGCAGATACGGTGAGACACAAAGACAAGTCAAGGCTAGTGAGTTTCATGGCTCTGCAAACATTGGAACATGGCTGTGCGCAGTGCAGGATTAAAGCAGAAAAGTAAAAGCTTTTATATCCAGTGTTTTACAATAAGGGCTCCCCCACCCTCCAATTCTGTTTTAAAGCATACACCATTAAAAGATATAAATTAGTATCGCAAGATACAGCACATGGGGTTGGAGATTATCTCATGCGTGGTAAATTGTGAAACCACATCCCAGTCCAGTCAGTCGAAACATATTTCTTTCTAAGTTTCTCGGTGGCCCATGGCTTTTAGCAAATAAAGTTTGCCCAAGCTATGTTGGCAGTCCTATGGCTATCAGTGGGTAGCCGGACTGACCATCGATGGATTAGGCAGCCAGTGCTTGTGATATATGCCCGGTTAGGAACAGGAGGGCCTGCGGGTCTTACTTTGGCGCAGAGTCAGGTCTGCACTCCCGCCTGTTTGCCCAGCAGTGCTGAGTGCTGTGTGACCTATTAGTCGGAATTAATTCAATAGAACTATTTGTTGATTCCTCTGTTTTGAAGAGAGAGGAAAGCTACACTGAAAGCACTGTTTTGCTTTTTAAATGAAAGGAATGCATTTTGCGCTTCTGGCATTTTTTTCTGATCTGCCGAAGAGACAGGTCCGCTGGTATTGTACCAAGAACTACCGCTGAAAATATGACACATTGCTGCATTCAGATTATTAAAAATGTTGTTGTTGTTGTTTAATAAAATCAGGATAGAATAGGACTAAAAGGCACCCAAGCACAGGTCTGTTAGGGGCCAAATGAGACATAACAATAATAATAATGATGATGATGATGATGATGATGATAATAATAATAATAATAATAATAATAATAATAATAATAATAATAATAATAATAATAATATATTATTTATACCCCGCCCATCTGGCTGAGTTTCCCCAGCCACTCTGGGCGGCTCCAAATCAAGTGTTAAAAACAGTATAGCGTTAGATATTAAAAACTTCCCTGAACAGGGCTGCCTTAAGATGTCTTCTGAATGTCAGGTAGTTGTTTATCTCTTTGACATCTGATGGGAGGGCGTTCCACTGGGCGGGTGCCACTACTGAGAAGGCTCTCTGTCCGGTTCCCTGTAGCCTCACTTCTCGCAATGAGGGAACCGCCAGAAGGCCCTCAGCGCTGGATCTCAGTGTCCGGGCTGAGCGATGGGGGTGGAGATGCTCCTTCAGGTTAATATGTTAATATGTTGTTTGTCTTTGAATGTAGAATTTATTTGTGTGTGTTTAAAGAAACAGCCAGAATGGGTGAGGGGCGGGCAATTTTGATTGTGACCCAGCAGGGCTTTTATCAGCCAGAACTCACTGGAACTCAGTTCCAGCACCCGACAGTGTTGCATCCTTCACTGTCCATTAAAATAGTTGTTTATCGCCTTGACATCTGCTGGGAGGGCGTTCCACAGGGCAGGCGCCACTACCGAGAAGGCCCTCTGCCTGGTTCCCTGTAATCTCACTTCTCTCAGTGAGTGAACTGCCAGAAAGCCTTTGGCACTGGGCATCAGTGTTCTGCAAGTAAATGAAAACCTTCTGCGGTCATGTGCATTTTTCTCCTTGGGATGAAACGTTTAAAACAGTTTAATTATTTTAATTGGTTGGTTAACTGACAGAAGAGGCAAGTTTTGCTTGATAGGATTAAGCATTAAGGAAATAATTTGGGGTGACTGTTGTGCCCCAAAGTGGAAATACAGAAGTGAGAGATGGGCGAGGCTTAGTAGGAGCAGCTGGCCAGGCAGAGTGGCATCACTGTCTGCAGGCAGACACAGCAAAACCAGTAAACACTGATGACAGCAGAAGGAAAGGTGCCCCTGGCCATCAATTGTCACTGTTTTGCCCAGCATCTTTTGAGAAAACTCATTGTATAACAAAGACTGCTGAAGTTCCTAATCCTTTCACAATTCACCTGGATTTAGTAGTCACTAAAGGTAACTTCTAGTGATGTATGGAAGTGAGAGCTGGACCATAAAGAAGGCTGATCGCCGAAGAATTGATGCTTTTGAATTAAGGTGCTGGAGGAGACTCTTGAGAGTCCCATGGACTGCAAGAAGATCAAACCTATCCATTCTTAAGGAAATCAGCCCTGAGTGCTCACTGGAAGGACAGATCCTGGAGCTGAGGCTCCAGTACTTTGGCTACCTCATGAGAAGAGATGACTCTCTGGAAAAGACCCTGATGTTGGGAAAGATGGAGGGCACAAAGAGAAGGGGACGAGAGAGGACGAGATG
Source organism: Podarcis liolepis (assembly GCF_965112155.1). NCBI lineage: Eukaryota > Metazoa > Chordata > Lepidosauria > Squamata > Lacertidae > Podarcis > Podarcis liolepis. The sequence goes on along the minus strand of NC_139564.1, from coordinate 64,287,207 downwards.
TTTGGATAGTGTTCTCGAAGCTACGAGCATAAGTTTAACCAAACTGCGGGAGGCAGTGGAAGACAGAAGTGCCTGGCTTGCTCTGGTCCATGGGGTCACGAAGAGTCAGACACGACTAAATGACTAAACAACAACAACAACAAAGGTAACTTCTGCACTGTAGTATTACGTATAATATAACAGGTGACTTTAAAAAAACAACAACCACAGAAAAGCAAAAACACGTTATTTTGTGCCAGGCACTGACAGAGACATGAGTAGAATTGGAATCTGTCCAGAAATGACTAATTAGTGTACCACTCAACTCCCATCACCTGTCTGGCCCAATTCAGCTGAATGCCACAATTGAATATTTACATTCTCAAAAGCCAATGACATCACTCTGCCAGCTTACATCCCCCACCCCTACAAAATTCTGATATCTGCATTCAAGAGCATAAATTCTCTATATATTAAAAAAAAAACACTTAAGAACTGTGTGTGTGTAAAATTAATGCTGCTTGGTAATGAAAATGGCAATACAATTTATTAAATAGCTGGTACTTAAATTATTCAATTTTCTCATTAATTCTGCGGTATGTGCCTAGCTTCAGCAATTACTTGTTCATTAATAAGGGACATTCCTTGCAATATATTTATAGCAAGCCGACCGCAGAAGAAGCAGTCATGATTGAAGTACTCATAGAAATCAATGCATGCATGACAGGAAAATCAAGGAAGGGAAAGTGGTAGTATTCTCTGCATGGAAAAGGTTCCAGATCCAATCCCTGGAACACTTGAGACCTGCCATCAATCAGAGCCAACAGTATTGAACTAAGTGGACCAGTGTTCTGGCTTGGTATAAGACATCTTCCTATGTCCCCAAGATTCCAATAGTCTTCTGCAGAGAGAACAAAATGTATTGTTTGCCTTCTCCTCCCATCTGTATTTATGAAAGATTGTTTGCAAAATTCCATCCCACTCCCCAAACAACCTGTTACATCCAAGCCTTGTTTTCACTAAGCTGCTCAACTTGCATCTGGTAGTGTGGAATAAAAATGGCTTCTCAAATTTTTCCAGAGTATTTGAGGGCATTGGAATCCTCCCCCCATATTCTGATGCCCTCAAATACTCTGGAAAAATTTGAGAAGCCGTTTTTATTATTGGGAAAGAGATATTTGCCAAATGGTTTATTAACCCCCTCAGAAAATTTCAGCTCACTTTGTGTTGAATAAAAATCTGTTGTTAGTCTGTATTGGTCTGTGAAGGAAGCAGGGATCTAAGGGAGGAACAGAAAGAGGACCCAATCCTGTACTTCCTGTTAAGTTGTGGGTGAACATATCAGACGACACAGCGATTCTTCAAACAGCTCTTGTTTATTCACAGGCCAGAACAGAACTGAACTGAAGGGTTCAGCCAGCCTGCTTATATAGAGCTCCACTACAACGCAACTGTAACCACTTTCTGTAACTATCCAATCACTGAACGTCACTTTCAATACCTTATTTGCATATGTGGACCTGAGTGAAAACTATTTACAGTATCCCCCTGCTGGCCCAGGGTGAGAACTTCAGTACATAACACTTGCTTCAATGATATTAAGATAATAATTATATTTACTGATTGGTTGGTTGGTTGGTTGGTTACAGTTATATACCACCTTTTTGCTAAGGCACCTAAAATTATTTACAATTTCAAAGGACTAAAATAACAGGAGAGGAGGAACCAGCTGGAGCAGGCCCTCTTGTTACCTGTGTCTCCATCCCTCATCCTCTTCTAAAAAATATATATTAAACAACATTAGAACTGGATCACAATCACACCCAAAATTCATGGAAATGAGGGAGACCATTTGGTCTGGGAGAACTGAATTCTTCAATAGTTCAGAAAGGGCTGAAGAGGGTTGGGGGAATGCCAGAAAACTATTTTCTGACAAATTTAAACTCCATCCTAGGTATGTGCAACCACATATGCCTGAAAGTTCCACCAAGGAGCAACCAATCACCACCCCTCACAAACTAGACATCAGGGGGAAAGTTTGTCACCAACCTTCTTTCAAATATGCTAATTTTCTGTGGGCAAGATTGTGTTGCCCCAGTCCAGGCACATGTTTACCACCTCAGCAAAGACCTCCATTCTTTGGAGAAAGCATTTGTTTTAAATGTGGTTTGAATCCCCGTGACGGAATGAGCTCCCATTGCTCTGTCCCAGCTCCTGCCAACCTAGCAGTTCAAAAACACACCAGTGCAAGTAGATAAATAGGTACCACTGAGGCGGGAAGGTAAACGGCATTTCCATGTGTTCTGGTTTCCATCCCATTGTGCCAGAAGCAGTTTAGTCATGCTGGTCACATGACCCAGAAAGCTGTCTGTGGACAAACGCCAGCTCCCTGGGCCTGAAAGCGAGATGAGTGTCACAACCCCATAGTTGCCTTTGACGGGATTTAACCGTCCAGGGGTCCTTTACCTTTTTTACCTAGTATCTTTTCTCCAGGTATTCATGCTAAAGTGCAAATAAGTCTGGGTGGCTGCTACATCCACAACCTGGAAACAGTTTCAGCCAATATCTCCTTGGCAACTTTGTTGAACAGTTCCAATCTGAAAACTAGACTACCTTTTCCAGTCCTTTTTGCTCAGACTAGATTAAATGCAGCTGTTCCCAATCTCCTTGTCCATGGACACTTTCTCACCTTCCAAGGTGCTCCAAAATGACCCTGTTTGCAGCTGCAATGATCTGCTTTACAGATCCCATAATAATTACCCCCCTTAGTGACCAAGTCACATCCACAGTAACGGGAAGCTTTGAATAATAGGTCATCCTGGCTAATAACCCCATTATATTAGCAATTCCATAGTGCACTCGGTGACGGAAGTCAGAGTTTTCTTTGGGGAATCTAACCCACATAGAATACTGAGACAACAGGGTGCCCAGAATGGTTATAAAAAGCCATTTCTCTAATAAAATAATTGCACCATTTGAAGTGTTTTGTCGCTTCAAGATATCGCTCTGTCCTCTTGGATTTGACTGTGTCAGAGGCTTTTGAAGCAATTTACAAGATAGTTTGGGTGGAAGTCGATTGTGAGCTAAATAGGTTATTATACTAAGGAAAGGACTACATGACAGAGGGTGAAGTAATTTTTAAAATGGGCCTGCTAGCGGTTGGCTGAGATGTCAGGTGTTATCTATAAACGTAAAGATACAAGGACAAAGCTGGCACTGAATAACACTTTGCTCCACCCCACTGACATTAATAGGGCATGTTCAGGACACACATCACTGAAGGATAGATCCCTAAGGGCATAGTCCATAAATCACTTGCTCTAATGTTGTCTCACTGATGTTGGTAGACCTTTACAGGAACAAAAGGTTTGTAGACTGTAGGGACTTTTCAATTTGAACCTTTTAAATCTCTGTTTTGTTAGCAAACTGCACCGTGCCCCAAATCAAATCACATCTATAGTGCAGTAATACTGATAGACTAGATTCTAAGCCGGAAAAAGCCACAATGCAGTAGAATTTTTTTTAACTGCGGCCGGTTAAAGATGATAGTCTATAGCAGAAAGTTGGCTTTGCAATTATGAAATTATCAAATTTCAGATGAAAATATTAACACTTTGCTTGTTCCAAGGAGCTTTCAGTCTAAAATAGATAATGGGTGAAACAAAAAAAGGGAGAGGCGAGACATTCATGCTAGGGTTTCTGTGCTGGATTCTAGCATTCCTTTAATACAGTCGACTCGCAACTTGCTACATTTAACTTGCATGAGTTCAACTTTACATGGTTGAGGGCTAGCCAGTTGAAATCACATAACTGAAATGCACATGAGTTGCAGAGCTTAAAAGCTCTTTTTGCTCTGCCTTGCCTACTGGGCTCTGGTAATTTTGCACAAGATCTAAGATGGTCCCCTGAGATCTTACAAAAGCCTCCCAGAGCCCAGTAGGCAAGGCAGAGAACTTAAAAGATATCTGCCTTGCTTGGGAAGTGAGACTTGTTCAGTGTGCCAGCTCTGAAAGGTAAGAAGGGTTTTGTGCAGCCACTTCCAATGGGTTGGTTTGTGTATACACGTTGAGTATACGTTTTTTGCATATATGCACCATCTCCGGAATGAAATCCCCATGCAAGATGTGTATCGACCGTACAGTCCTACATTACCTGTTGCATTATGGAACTGTGGCTTGCTACAGCTATACTGCCATGTCTTGCTAGTTTTCAAATTACAGTGGTACCTCGGGTTAAGGACTTAATTCATTCTGGTGGTCTGCTCTTAACCTGAAACTGTTCTTAACCTGAGGTACCACTTTAGCTAATGGGGCCTCCCGCTGCCGCTGCGCCGCCACCACTCAATTTCTGTTCTCATCCTGAAGCAAAGTTCTTAATCCGAGGTACTATTCTGGGTTAGCGGAGTCTGTAACCTGAAGCATTTGTAACCTGAAGCGTCTGTAACCTGAAGCATCTGTAACCTGAAGCGTCTGTAACCCGAGGTCTCACTGTACAGGAAAGAACTGTATGCCAGAATGCCACCCCAAATTTTGTCACGTGAAATGATGGCGTAGAAAATGCCATAGTTTTCTATGTTGACATGGTGGCAAGCAGAATTTTACTGGAAGCAGATAACACGGAAATGAACACTAAACTTCCTTTAGATTCTGGTAGTTTTCAAGAAGCGGGTTTGTGCGTCGAGCCCCAAAACCCCTACCCATGGAAATAAAGACACCAAGGAGATGGAATTTAGTTTAAAGGTTAATGGGCAAATTTAGGCCTCGACTTTATTGAATACACAAGTGTGACTGGTATTGGCTTAGGCATTGGTATCTAATGACTGTAACTGGCTCCTGCCCACCTAGCAGGGAGCCTGCAAAGGATAAACTACCAGCAGAGGGAGCGCCATCAATGTATATTGACTGGAGCTCGCCCCTAGGGTTCCCGGGGGTCCTGGCATGGCCCTAGCCCCTCCCCAGGCTTCGTACGAGATCCAGGCCCCCGAATTCCTTTAACGGAATACCCTATCAAATGGAGGGGCAGGTGATGGCCGCATCTCCCCTCCTCACATTCCCCTAAACCAATGCCTAACTGCCAAACCTTGTGACGATTGCTGAGAGGTAGCAAAAACCAAGTGGCCACTGCCAATTTGCCACATTGGACAAAATTCCTACCCGGCCCCTGTCCCAAAACAGGCAACCAACCAAATTCCAAAGCAAGGCCAGACACCATCCTAACAACAGGGCGGGTGGGTGGGTGTTCGGTAGCACGAAGCAAGTGGGGTTCCTCACATCGTGCTGCCACTTAACAACAAAGCCCCAAATCATGCCACCAAGCCGACTGGCCAAAAAGCGGTGGCACAATTATAATACCACCAGCCCAGGTCGGGGGGGGGGGAGTCCCGGGGCCACGCGCAACATGGACCCTCTGTGAGGAGGATCCAACTTATGTCACGTGAAAGAGAATATAAAATATGGAAATTATCCAGTCACGAAACATCATGAAAATGGGCTAAAATGGTGTCTGAATGTAGCCCAACTCTTAGATTCCAGAATTCGTTCACAACACATTAATATTCTGGATTCTCACTCACGAGGAGAGATACCTAGATGTTGTTGCCATCTACAGTCATATGCCAAAGCATGCATATTTCCGTGATGCATGCGTCTGGCAGCGACATATACTTTCCAAGCTCAGGAATATTGGCAGGCCTCTCCTGCTGATTCTGCAGTACAATCGAGCACTTCTGCACTCTCAGAGATGCCTGTTTCTCTTTGGCTTGTCTCTCACAGAAGAGGTTTTAATCCCTGGAGACCTTTTGAAAAGATTAGTGGGCAGGCAAGGGTTTCTGATCAATATTCCCTTTTCCCTTAGCAGACACAAGCGTGCAAGGCTGGGCTGTGGGTGAGGTATGGCTGAGTGTTTAATGGCACAAGTAGTTGGCTATGCAATTGCTCGCATTACAGGCTTCTAATTCATTACTTAAGAAAGGGTCTCTAAGAAACAGAACCCAGAAAAGAAAAGAGCATCTTTCTGTTCTTTTCTTGACGCATCTTTACCTCAAAGAAAACACATCTTACTGCAGGTCAGAAAATATATGTGCCCATGCAGATTTCAGGTATTCAGGTTTATTAGTCTGCTGACGTTTCCTGTAATCGTGAATTTAATTGCTTTTGTGTGGCACTTCTTGAGTGTTTGAAGTGCTTCACATATATTTCATTGTCATGGAAATCCTTATAATTGCCCTGTAAATACACCAGTATTATTATCTCAAAGATGTACGGTAGGTGTAGAGGTTAGCTGAGGAAGCCAAGACTGAGAGACAATACTGTTGCATCATGCTACAATAAGAATAAAAATAGTGCAGTATTGGGGGGGGGCACAAGAAGGCTGTAATTTCAAATGCTCTGGGTGTTCTATCCTTTAATAATTTTTCAACACAGACCTGAAAAATCTTCCGAGAACAAAATGGACTGCTTCCATCTCCTGAGAGGTTCATTATTGTCTGTCTCTTTTGAAGGCCACAACAAAATTTAACCTAAGAACCTCCATCTCTCTTGATGCAGCCAATCAACAGTTGCTTTATTCTTCCATTCTTTGCTGAGTGAGCAGCTGACGTCTGGAATCCTACCAGCTATGTTGGATACAGTCCTGAATTTACTTCCCACCAGACAATCTTCATTGTCTCCTACAAAACTGGCTGCTAGCCTGAATGAAAAGAAAGATGGGGCTTTATAAGTGCTGTGAAATCACTGGAGCTTGAACCTTTCAGAAATGTTAATGGAGGTGTTTACTGGGGAGCACAGAGATGTTGCTAGCTGCCGTCCTAAGGACTGTGTTGTGCTGCTACTATTGCCTCTACTGTCAGTTGGAACGAGCGGGATTTCATTCCTCTGAAATTTAGAGTGAACCTACCTGATTTCTAAAAGCTATGGTTTTCCCAGTAGTGATGTATGGAAGTGAAACCTGGACCATAAAGAAGGCTGATCGCCGAAGAATTGATGCTTTTGAATTATGGTGCTGGAGGAGACTCTTGAGAGTCCCATGGACTGCAAGAAGATCAAACCGATCCATTCTTAAGGAAATCAGCCCTGAGTGCTCACTGGAAGGACAGATCCTGAAGCTGAGACTCCAATACTTTGGCCACCTCACGAGAAGAGAAGACTCCCTGGAAAAGACCCTGATGTTGGGAAAGATGGAGGGTACAAGGAGAAGGGAACGACAGAGGACAAGATGGTTGGATAGTGTTCTCGAAGCTACCAACATGAGTTTGACCAAACTGTGGGAGGCAGTGGAAGACAGAAGTGCCTGGCGTGCTCTGGTCCATGGGGTCACGAAGAGTCGGACACGACTAAATGACTAAACAACAACAACCTGATATCTAACTCCGGGACTGGAATACAGATCTGGATTTAGTTCACAGGTTGACAAACCCTCACCTGGCATGGTTGGAGGGCTGCTGCTACAAGCATAGCTGCAAAGCAGCCAATAGGCCTTGTATCACATGCACTGTCCCAATAGGAATAATGATACCTCATGAGTAGGTAGTGGGGGTAGCCATTTAGCCCCTCCCTGTGACAGTGCCCCTAGGAATGATGCTGTGTCTTGGTGGAGCCCTAGTCCCATTGGCCAATGGAACACAAATAACGTCCATGTACTCATAAGCAGCCTATTTGCTGCAGTTTCAGAAACAAAGAAAAAATGAGCAAAAATCCTTTGCTGCATTGTATCCCAATTGTAAGTCTCCATCCTGCCCTCCCACTCCAATAAATAGAAATTCCCCATTTGCCACTCAGATGGTTGCAAATCAGCCAGTCGGCAGGCTTCCATGCTATTGGATTAAGTTCAGAGTACTTCCTCAGATCAATCTGATATTGATTTTATTACTTTATTTGATTTTACTTTAGGGTTCTACTTAGGGTTGCCATACTTCAAACGTTTTGCCCCAAAAACTTGTTGAACTTTTTTTTTTTGAAAAATCTCAAGAAAAATGAAGATGTTTAGCTATTTTTAAGGGGAATCGCCAAAAACCACACTACTGGCAGACGTTGCCATACGTCTGGATTTTTCCGGACATTTCAGCAATTTCCACCTGGACACAGTTTTCGATGGCTGATTGTTGGCTATGTCCAGGTGTATGGCAACCCTAACTTTATTCTTAATCAAAATGGGTGGCATTACTATACTCTTGTGCCTTAGAAGTGTCTTGTTTGTCAGTTTAGATGGAATGAATAGTGCCTCTGATTTTAGTTTAGAAACAGTCGCTTGCCTCAATATCAAAAGTTTGAGAAGCGTTGCTCTAGGTATTGACTGATAATGGATTAACAATGGATCACTTCATCTTCTGCGGGGAAGCTTATGTAAACAGTGCTGCTGATTGAATTCACCCTCAAGTTTGCCTTCCCAGAAGCTGAAGGAAGTAGTGTGTGGGGTGAAAACAAATCTCTTTCCTTAAGTGATATAATAATTTCAAAAATCAAGTATCAGCATTGGCCATTAAAAATAAAAAAGCTCTGGTGTTGCAGAGGTCATTTCTACAGACATAGTAAATCAATATGTAATAAGCCAAACTAGACATTATGTATTCTAACACATTCCAAAAGGATGGCTAGATAAAGTGGCAGTTACCAATTTAAAAGCTTTCTGCCTTCAGGGAATCCTATCTACACCTGCCTGCCTCCTGAGAAATACCTCACAGTGGTGGGGGGGGGGCAGAGTCACAGAGTGGCCCAATGTCAGGGACCGTCCTAAGGAGGGCTGCACAGGTGAGGAATGGTGGAGCCTTCCCCTGCTCCTTATCAGGATCCTGAATCTTCCCAGGAGCAGTGGGACAGTATAGATTTGGAACAGTGGTTCACAGAGGGACAAAGTGGCTGAGAGATCAGGTTGCAAGATGAGGAAATGATGAGGGTGACTTGGAGGGGGTAGTGGGTGTGCACCTTAATTGGGAGCACCTTCACTCCGAGAATGGACTCTTCATTCTTTTGCTGTGATCATTAAAAATCTCTCTCAATGGTAAGAGACTATTTTTGCTTTGTTCTGCTTATCCACGGGCAAAGGGAGGGAGGAAGCCACTTCCCCGAAGCCTGACACCCTCCCAATACCAGCATCTAGAACTCCTCTTGGTACAAATGTGTGGTTCCAACCATGCCCCCACTCTACCTGCTCTAGCCAGGTAAACAGCAGCAATGCAGGTATCTGGAGGAAAGCTCTACAACACTTCCCTCACCACTAGTGGGATCTCCCACAGAATCTATGCATGCTCCAGAGGATTGCAGAACATAGACTGGGGCAAATGCTCAGGCCATTCAAGGTGTTAGCCAGGCATGCAGAGCTCGGCCTCACCGTTATTACCATGAATAAACTGACAATGCAAAGAAGAACACACCCATTGCCACAGGACAAGGACCCAGTACTATAAAATCATCATCATCATCATCATCATCATCATCATCTACCCCCACCCCACCTCACCCAGTGTGTTTGAATATACGTGATTTCTGTTTTATGCACTAATCCCAGAACGCAACCCCCATGTAAGCTGAGTGTCGCCCGTATGCCAGTTTTCAGTTATCTTGTACTATAAATCAGGGGTTGTGCCTGCAGGCGCCCACTAGTAGCAAGCACTACACTCCCAAAAGCTCTCAGTAAATGTCCCTCCAGCCCACCATGCTGTTCATCTTTCATGTTCGGTTGTGGTTTTGTTTTGTTTGGCCTGTCCAGAACAGAAGGGAGAGTGAGTGCCCAGTTCTGCTATCAAATGAACTGTAGCTATGTTGTAATAATAATAATAATAATAATAATAATAATAATAATAATAATAATAGAATTTATATACCAGCCTATACCCAGAGGTTTTGGGGCAGTTATGAAGGAACTACTCAATGTCCAGATATAGTCTGAAAATGCTCCTGTGTAGAATGTTGATGGATGTGTGGAGATGATGGAAAGAAACCCCAGGTATTGATACATGTTGTGCTGTGACTTCAAGTGATAAATTAAAATCACTCCCGGTATTACGCGTCATCCCACATTCTAATTAAGCAACTTCTGATGTGTGAACAGTTAGTCCAGAGCCAAAATATTATAGTTTTGTGAATTGGATGAAATCGCGTTTCTATTCTCTCTTTTTTCTTATGACAGTGTTCTTGCTGTTTATACCCCTGCCATTCTAATCCGAGGAAGCCACATTTTCTCATTTTGGATTGTCTGACAATGCTCTCTAGAAAGCCCCATGTCTGGTTGGGTAAACACAGTGACTTGTGGTGCAATGCAACCGGCAACCATATGTTCATCTGCAGTTGACAACTAGGCGAGCTCACATTATTCTAACTGCTCCTACAGATGGTTATAGCAGGGCTTCTCCTGTCCCCCCCCCACTCTCTGTTTTTGTTACTTTGGGATGTTCCCAGACATTTGCAATCTGGTTCATGATGTGCACTTAACTTCCTGAGATCTGAAGGAAGGAGGAGGTAGAGAATGGCATGGCCCAAAGCATTTTTATTTATGACAACATCTTTTCAATGTTCTTTGTCTGCATGAGAGGAAGCACAGTTTCAATTATTCCCTTGAAATGCGGATCAAGCACTCTTGCCAACACACATTCTGTCCTTTCAAACATTTCCCTGTCGCTGAAGTCTATAGACAGCTTAAAAGCTAGGCCTTCTGCCAGGGTTAGTTCAGCTCTGTGCCTTGTAGCTTTCAGATTCAGTTTGTGTTTGTTCAAAGCTGATGTGCAGATACTTCCTAATTGACAGCTCCTGAATTTAACCTGCAACATCAGCGTGGATTCTTTGTTGAGAAATGGGGCTGAGGTAGGAATCAACAAAAAATAATTTTATTTATTTATTACTCAAAATATTTGTTGTTCTGATTGCTTGTCTGATTTCATAGTAAACAAAGAACCTGATTCTTAGCTTGATAGTTTCTCATGAAGACTTCCAAAGTTTGTACATATCACACATGGAGAATCAATATAATGCAACCCTCTGGGCTAGGCAAAATTGTCAAAGAATTTCACCTAATTCAAAATACAGAACTAATCTGGAGGTCCCTACTCAGCCTAACATATACAAGGGATTTTGAGGAATACCGAAGAGTTTCTCTGCCTAATGAAATACTTGGGTCCACACGCAGTAAATATATAGATAATTATTGGCATGGTGCTGGTAAAATAAAATGCTAGAATGCTTCCTTGCATCAAATTCAGTCTGCATGTCAAAAACTCCATGTGTGTATATAGGCATCTCTGAAATGATAGTTTTCTAAGCTCAGGAGGAGAATAGTGTTAGAGTTGTTCACTGGGATCCCTGATCTGGACCTTGTATAGAAATAAATTAGCTTTCCACCCCAAGAACGAGTTTCACAACTTTACTGCAGAACAGTCTTGAATACTAGTTACAAAAGATAAATGTTAAAAAGTTCAGTGCTTTAAGTCCTTTACACAGTTCAGTAAACTGTCCTCTCTCTAATCCCAGAGAGAGATCCTAATATAGTACAGTGGTACCTTGGGTTAGAGATGCTTCAGGTTACAGACTCTGCTAACCCAGAAATAGTACCTCGGGTCAAGAACTGTGCTTCAGGGTGAGAACAGAAATCATGCGGTGTTGGCATGGCGGCAGCGGGAGGACCCATTAGCTAAAGTGGTACCTCAGGTTAAGAACGGACCTCCAGAACGAATTAAGTTCTTAACCCGAGGTACCACTGTACCTCATAACAGAGTCTAGCTTCATCTGCCACTGCTGCTGCTAATTTCCTCTCTATCTGTGAGAAATCTGCAGCTTGGATTTCCATTGTTGAGTTATCACATAGCCTAACCCTGTGAAATGGAAAGCACCAGCCTTCTGTTAATACCTAGATGAGAGCAAATAAACTGAAGCTAAATCCACAGGAGGCACTGTTAGTGGGTGGTTCCCAAGACCGGATGGATAGGAGATTGCCGGCTCTTGGTGGGGTTACACCCTTTCTGAAGGTACTTCTGGAACCATTCTTGTTTCTTGAGGCTCAAGTGGCCTCAGTGGCAAACAGTGCCTTCCATTAATTTCACCTGGTGGCCCTGTCTAATTTATGTCATCTATGCTCTGATAACCTTTATAATAGATTACTGCAATGCATTCTATGTGTGCCTGCCTCTGAAGATGGTTCAGATACTTCAACTAGTGCAGAATTCAATGGCCAGGTTGCTCACTGGTTTGAACTTGTAACATCAATCCTGGTCTGAGTGCACTGGCTGCCAATTAGTTTCTGGGTCCAATTTAAAGTGCTGCAATCATCACCCGAGAAACTTCTTCAACTGCCTCTTCCACAAGAGGTCCACAGGGTGGCAATATGAAAACAGGCCTTTTCTGTGGCGCCTCCCACTTATCCCCATTACTCTTGGGGATGCTCTCCCCAAGAATAATTGTCTAGTGCTTTCCTTACATATCTTTAGGCAACAAGCATAAACATTCCTCTTCTCCCAGGCCTTTGCCCAATTAAACCATCTATTAAATGGGGTGGAGGGTATTGCTTTATTTGCTACTATGTTATGTATTTTTATGTTTTTACAATGTAAACAACCTTATGCTCCTCCAGTAACAGGCAGTGCAGAAATTTAATAAATAAGCAAAATAAAATATAGAGTGGAACTGCTCTCTTAATGTAAACTACTCTGCTTTGTAAATGGAAACCTTTACTTAAATTGTAACTTTGATGCATACAGGTGTTTGCATTTTATGCATATTAAACTTATAACTTCAACAAATTTCAACAAACTTCAACAAATACATCCACTGAAATCAAGTTCGGTCCATTGCATTCAATAGGTCTATTCTGATTAATACTAATGTTTTACATTACCCAGGGAATCTTTGATGGCATACGAGAACAGTCCAACAGAGGACCACTGAGATTTTTGTCATCTGATGCTGGAAATTCTTGTATTCTGAGGCTGGTGTGGCATCCTGTAGTCTTAGAACTTTGTCGGCTCAGGCCATTGCCTATATTTCTTGTTTTGTGATGTCAAGTTAGGATACATCTGTTTCCTCATGCATCTGGAGATGGATGATTTAAATAATTAGTTACTTCTTCTTCTGGACTATTGTTTTATGATATTCATTGGTTTTATGGTTTGTATGAAATATTGCTATGCTGTATTTTCATTAATTGTGTGCATTCAGGTGGAAGGGTGGGTTACAAATTCTTCAACTACTACTCTTAATGATGATAATGATATCTGAATGATAATGAAGTGGCGCTCTGTAGTTTGGATTTATCACAGAGGTAAACCAATTGTTCTGGACTTGTGGATTTAGGTGATCTACCTCCATATTCTCTAATGAGTTTTTGCTATATTTCAAGGCACATATATTTTTATTCAGAAAATTGCTTATTCCAAAACTTGGTTATAATTGTTCTTGTGATTTCTAAGCTACGGTAAACACATATATTAAGTGGTTATGTGTCAAACTTCATCAATATCATTTTCTGGTAGGAAGTTATTGATGACTAAAATTAAGTTGTGCAAGCACCACTGACATCATCTTATGTCAAGCAAATAATCTTTGAATCATTTTCTACCCTGATGAACATGGAAGACAGTCAAAATCATTATGAATCTATGTACTTGCCAGTATGCTTTGCTGAAACAAAAAAAGGGGAACTATTCATTTTGAAGCACCAAATGTTCTGTATTAAACTGTTTCCTTTAGTGTTCCAAATATTATGGTAGCTGACTGAAGGGAAAAGGAAGAATGTGTAATGCTGTTGCTAATATATCAGCCAGACGTCAATCACTAAGAAAGGTCATACGCAGTTAATTTAAAACAAAGGCTGTAGTGTACATTTGGTTGTGAAATTTTTAGTAGGGGCGGGGGATGTTTTCAGTCTCCTGAAGTATACACATAAAGCACACCAATCTTCACTCATCATTTTGGTTCCTAGTCAAAAGCTCTTTGTTGCATTCAGGTCCTGATCGTGAGTTTCCCTACGCTGGACTAGATGGGCCTTTGGTCCAATGCAGTAGGACCTTTCTCATGTTCTTAGATTGGGTACTGCCTCTGTGCAATTAAAAAAAGAGAGGACTATTTCACTTACTGTCCTTTCTACATGATCTCAACCAATCTGTGATCACATAGTTCACTCTTAAAAATAGTGCATTTTAGAGCCAGCTACCTGTCTAAACCTCAGCAAGCTTCATTAAGTAAGCTGCATTTCCAAGTAATGCCTTCTGCTGCCCTAAACAGGCATTCTTCTTCTTCTTCTTCTTCTTCTTCTTCTTCTTCTTCTTCTTCTTCTTCTTCTTCTTCTATCACTCGTAGCTGAGTAAGATTGCCTTCTGTAAACACGGTTTTAACAATGAGTCTGTAAGTGACTGGATCCACACATCCTTCCAAAGTGGGGACATAGGTTTCCAAGCAGGGGTTGATCATGGTGAAGGTTTGCCAAACGTGCCTTCCTCTTAGCATGTTTCTCCCTTGCATCCTGAGTTCGAGTGTCTTCAAAGCCCATGATACCTTTGGTAAAGGCTGTTCTCCAACTGGAGCGCTCGCAGGCAAGTGTTTCCCAATTGTTGGTGTTTATACTACATTTTTTAAAAAAAAAATTGCCTTGAGATAGTCTTTAAACCTCTTTTGTTGACCACCAGCATTACGCTTTCCATTTTTAAGTTTGGATTAGAGTTGTTGCTTTGGAAGACGATAATCAGGCATCCGCACCACATGACCATTCCAATGAAGTTGATGTTGAAGAATCATTGCTTTGACACTGGTGATCGTTGCTTCTTCTAGTACACTAGTTCACCTGTCTTCCCAAGTGATGTGTAAAATTATAGGGTTCCGTACACATTATTATAGGGTTCCATACTCAGACAGACTTTGTATTTGTAGTTTTGTCATGACCTTTGACTACTACAATAAAGCTTACAGTGGTACCTCGCAAGACGAATGCCTCACAAGACAAAAAACTCGCTAGACGAAAGGTTTTTCCATTTTCGATTTGCCTCGCAAGACGAATTTCCCTATGGGCTTGCTTCGCAAGACGAAAACGTCTTGCGACTTTGTTTTCTTTGTCTAAAAACAAAGACATGTTTTGTTTATAAAGTTAATTTATTTTCCCTTCAATTTTTGAACTGCTCTTTACAGTATGTGTGACTTTAAAGAGCAGTTAATAAACTGTTGTTGTACCAAATTTGGCTTTGTTTGGACTTTTTTTGACCATAGGAACGCATTAATTGATTTTCAATGCATTCCTGTGGGATTTTGTGCTTCGCAAGACGAAAAATTCGCTAGACGACAAAAATTGCGGAACGAATTAATTTCGTCTTGCGGGGTACCACTGTACTTACTTCCTAGTTAATGTGATGGAGCCAATTCTGAGTGATGACAATGAATTCTGCCTTATTGGGTGGCTATTTTTACCTGTCTATATATTCCAAACTTTCAAAGTAGTAGAAGGAGGGGCCACTTTTCATAAGTGGTAACAACTTCCATACAAAAGAAAAAGAACTCAGGTCAGATACAATGAATCAATAAATGCCTAATAGGAGAGCAGTATCACATAACTATTTCTGAGGCCAAGTACTGAATTAGATCAAATTGAATGACATCATAATATTTAATAGTCAATGAGATCTGGCTGTGTAATGACATCATTGAGGTCAAGCAAAGTCAGCTGAGAGAACAAGTGTCAGCAAACTTTTTTTTTACAAAAAGGGACAAAAATCATCAACAAAAGGCTCCCCATCCCACCCCCAAATATGTCAGGAACACTTCTGCACATATATGTGTGTATGTGATTAAATCGATAGATACATAAATATATAGGAGGAAACTCCTAAGAGCCAAGGTCTCTTTGTCAAATGTAGTGTGAAAAAGCATATCAACCATTATGTTCTTGAATAATCATAATGTTAGGCATTATCTATCTAATACATCTGACTGGTGTACAAATATGTACACATTGGAAGATCTGATAATGCAATCCCTGCTTGGGGTTGGAAAAGGCATAATATTGTGCTAAATCAGTTTGTGAGCAAAAGGGCAAAGGGGATTTGTGCCGAAGTTTTGCTGTTAGAAGCATTTGAATATAAGTGTAGTGCTCTGCATTTAACAACCCAGCAAGAGTGCCCACCAGGTCACAGGCCAGGGTGAAATATTGTAAATGTTTATGACTTTGCGCTGCTCTTCACCAGCTCTTTTAATAACCCTTCCGGAAAGGTTAAGTCAAGTAATCTACTCCGGGATCATAGCAGGCTTCATGAATGCCCGAATCTATAGTGTGACCTCCAACATGGCATAAGTGATGAGGTCCCAGCACTTCAAGCGCATTAATTTTAGACATCTCCTTTTTTCTACATCACTTTCCCCCAAATATTTTTGAAATTGAAAGTATCTGAGAATAGACTGCACCCAGTACATGTTGCTGGGTGGATAAACTGATTGATGGATGGACTCCTGGGTTTATTTCTGTATTGATATATTTTAAATCAATTGTTCTTAATATAAAAAAATCACTCTTGAGATGACAAAGCATTGCATATGTGAATGAGCTTCACCAAATATTGCCTCTGTTTTCATTTAGACTAATATAGGTATTAGTGGTTCAGCTAGTAATATTTTTGGACCAGCTTGCAAAGTTAATGGAAAGCTGAATAATTTTACTGAACACATACGAGACTGTGCCTTAAACTTCATGAGAGACTCAGCAGTTCTCGATCTTCTTGCTGGGTAACATGAGAAGCTGTGGACAACATGGAAGGAAGTCTTCCACTATGCCAGTGTGAACTCAGTTTTATGAGGGTTAATGCTGGTGATGAGTGTGACTGAGGAGTTCTGCCTTGCTGTTATTGTATCCTCCCAGCTGTGACTCCAGAAAACTCCATTCTATCCAAGATATGTGCAAAGCAAGGGCTCAGGCAAGGAAGGCAAATGAAGTACCACTTTGCTTATGCTCATCTTGGTTAAAGGAGCCAAGGAAATAGTCCCTGCCCCAGAGTGTATTAGGAGCTTGTCCTACACTCAAGTAGGACCCTGGCAGAGACACATGCCCGACTGGCATGTTCTCTCCCTCCTGGTTGATCGTTCAGGAGCTTCAAAAGATTTCTTCAGCCTGAACATCACAGTGACCGATGCCAACAGACATCGACACACTTAGGGATCTGCAGAGCTTTCACAGCTTGCGTGACAGACCTCAGCAACTCAGCATTTTGGCTAATCTACTTTATTTACATATAAACACACACAGAGCACTGCAACATCTCTCTCTCTCTCTCTCTCTCTCTCTAGCATCAGACAGCAAAGAGAAAGAACAAAGAACAATAGCCCCACTTCATGGAACACAGTAATACAAATATCCTGTCTCCATCACTTCCCACTCTGTGGAGTCAAAACATATACCATCATGTGAAAGACAACAACCCCATGGCTGTAATCATGGAGCAGGAATTCTAACACAAATGCCTTTTTGTCTGAACTCTAAACTAATGAACAAATCCCAGGCATTTCCTAGTTTGGTCATCTCAGAGCCCTGTTGGAGGAAGCTGCAAGCCTGGAAGCATCACCCAAGAGAGGTAGACAAACTGGCCCTCATTGGAATGGCTTTAGGATTAGGAGTCTATTGCAGGGATTTTCACATTGTACTTCCCTTTGCACATAACATTCCTTCATTCCTTTAACTGCTTGACCTGAAAGTCCAGGGCGGGACCACTTCAGCACCTTGGCCAGCACCCTAGAACATTCCCTTTGATCAGTTTCCCTTTTGTTCTGGGTAGACTTCTCCCTATAGCACACAGCCTTTAAGAATTCTTTCTCCTTTTAGTTCATCACAGAAAAAGACCTGGGGTGGGCTCAAGATAGGAGAGGGTTATGAGTGCATATGTACATCTGGCACGAGGTGTAGGGTGGCAAAAGTGAGCAGAGACCATGAGGAGCAGTTCCTGGGTGGCCTTTGGAGACTGGAGTGCTATGAGACAGGAGTCTGGACTGAAGGAAGAAGTTGAGTGGAGACCAGATGGAGTATTGCAGGTGAAAGCAGGTGGGGTTGTGGACTGCCAGAGAGGCAGAAGAAAACGAAACGCTGGATTGGGAAGGTCCCAATCACATTCTAGGGTTTTCCCCTTCTGCTTCCAGGGCTGTCTCCCCCACCCCTCCCCATTTGCCGCCCCCTGAAATAATCCAATTGGGAAGCCTAGGAATGGACATAAGCAATTTCTTTGGATATGGAAAATAGCAGAGTGATGAAAGGATGGGTGTTTAAGAAAAAATGGAGAATTTTTCCAGTCTGAAATATGGATTGAAGACAGAGCTATACTGATTCACATAGGGGCCTCTGCTAACTCAACAGAATCCCCTACCCCACTGTCACACCTGAAATGGGAATAAATTGTGTAAAGCAAAGGCTTGGAAAGGTCTGTTCTGGGTGTGAAAAGAGGATCGTTGCAATTTTTTACTTTGGTGGGCTACAATTGCCATCACATCACATTCCAGATCTTGATCTTTCTCTCTGTGTGAGAAAGAGAGAGACAGTATGCGTCTCTGTCAGAGGCTGGGAAAGTTAATCTGTTTTGTGCTAGTGGCTCTACTCCCCATTTTTGTGAGATTGCCTTATATGTCAGACAGGTAGATCTGCACAGGTGATCTTGTATTTTGATGTTAATGTTTTGTTTTGGAACAAGCAACTATGTTTTGTCGCGCCTTAAAGAATGACTGTTTCATGGCATAAGTGTTGGCGAGTGGGACATGTAGATAGTGAGATTAGAAGGAAATTAAACACATGTAGTACTGACTGGCAATTGCATTATTAATACCAGATGCCCACAAGAGCAGTTCACAACAAGCATAGATTACATGGTCCTCTGTTGTTCCTTTTGAGGTGTTAATGGCCAGGACACATGTGCTGTAACATCACTGGACCTACCCCTAGATCTCAGGTTTGGCCCATGAAATCTCATGGTCAGGGATGCTCCTGACATAACAGTCCAAGACATGGTTCTTGAGAATTATGTATCAAATGTATATTTTGAGATAAAAACCAAAGATAAAGGAATGTGCTGAGAAAAATATATATGTTTAAAGGGTAAAGGGTCATTAGGTCCAGTCGTGGCTGACTCTGAGGTTGCGGCACTCATCTCGCTTTATTGGCCGAGGGAGCTGGCATACAGCTTCCGGGTCATGTGGCCAGCATGACTAAGCCGCTTCTGGCGAACCAGAGCAGCGCACGGAAACGCCGCTTACCTTTCCGCCGGAGCAGTACCTATTTATCTACTTGCACTTTTGACGTGCTTTCGAACTGATCGGCAAGTCCTAGGCTCTGTGTCCCCTTATATATATTTAGGAATGGATATATTCAGGAGAAAATATGTTTTAAAATCATATTTAAGTTGCTATTTAATTGCAAACGTTCATGTGAATCTTTTTGAAAAACAACTGCAGGTTTATGTGGAGCATGATTGCAACACAGACTCAAAATAAATTGATTTGCCCATCCCTAGGCATGCATGCTAACCATACATATCCCACTGCTATAGGTATTAAAAATAACCAAAATGAATGTCTTTATTTCTTTTAATATTTTAAATATAAATTTAAATTTATCCAAGAGCATCTCATGTTGAAGATCAGCCCTTGCTGCCACCACCCACTAAAATCTGACACAATGTCTCAGTGGTTCTTCCAATTTATAGGGCAAGAAGCAATCATTGCAGGACTTCCCCCTGGAATGTATTTTCCAGCTCATGTTGCTTTCCTCAGACAGTAATATTCCATTCCACAGCCCCTATTTATAGAAAAAGCCTGTTGCAACACTCTTCAGCATCAATATCATTTAATTTCAAGTTTGGGGGTGAACAGAGGGAAGCATTACCAATTAAAATTGCCAACCAGAAATATTATATGACGACCCAATATAGGCCCGCCACCTATTCAAAATGGATGTGCTTAGGGCAGTCTGGAAAAAATCAAGCTTCCGCCTCTGGGGAAAATGTAAAAGAGTTTAGTTTGTGGCTAAATAAGAAAAGAGAGAGAGTCCCAAATCCTATAAGGGCCCAGCATATTTCTTGAGGAAATAATGAGGCGTATTGCCTCAAGCAAGTATTGCTCCCAAATGGCTATTAATTCATTAATCCCCAGGAAATGCCTTAGGCAGCCAGCACAAGCATGTCTCTGTACAAGACTTATAGGCATCTTTTCTGGAGCCTGAAAGAAAAGTCTCACTTCTTGAGATGTGTGCAACCTCTCCCCTTATATCTATGGCCATACCTTTACCACCTTCCCACAAACTGGCTTCCAATATCTCCGGTGGTTTGGATCTCCATGCAGATGCAAATGTTCATTGCATATGCAAATCATCATTGCATTTGCTTGTGCATCCATTTACCACTAAATGAAAAAGCAAAACGAAAAAAGCCCAAAGATACACTTGTGTAATTGCTCATTGGTTTAAAGCTCCATCGTTTATCCCGCGAGTCATATCACGACCTAGGACCCTCATACCTACGGGACCACCTCTCCAGGTATGCCCCACGGAGAGCCTCAGGGTCCATAAATAGCAACACCCTAGTGGCCCCGGGCCCTAAGGAATTTAGATTAGCTTCAACCAGAGCCAGGGCCTTTTCAACACCGGCTCCAGCCTGGTGGAACACTCTGCCTCATGAGACCAGGGCCCTGCAGGATCTGATTTCTTTCCGCAGGGCCTGTAAGACAGAGTTGTTCTGCCTGGCCTTTGCCTTGGAGCCAGTTTGAATCCCTCCCCCTCTTTCTTTTTTCTTTTTCTTTTCTCCTGTGATGAGGCTGCATTTTAATATTTTAATTATTTTAATGCTGTATTTTAATCTTGTTTTTAAGTTGTATTCATTCAACTTGTTTTTATTATTGCTTATTAGCCGCCCTGAGCCCAGCCTTGGCTGGGGAGGGCAGGGTATAAATAAAAAATATTATTATTGTTAATATTAAACAGTACAATATGCCCCATTTTGGCAACACGGTTTCAAAATCCATTACTGAGGATGAAGCAAAGATCTGTATACAACCAGTTACTCAGATCAGCAAGCTATATAAGGGCCAAGGTCTATCATCTGAAGCACTCTGTCCTAATGGTACAAGGAGAATTCCCTGACCGGTGTGACTGGTCTACTTTCAGTTTACTCTTTGAATGGTGGGAGGCAGCCCCCACATCCTTGGGCAACTGCCAGGGCCCAAGCTCCACAGAAAGGACCACCAGTGATTATACTTGTATACTGGGTTCCATGGCCACATATTTGATGGCAGTGGCTGGCACTGAAAAGTTGCCTGCTAGATTGATTTTCCAGGCAGGTAAGATTCGTGGTTAGGAAAACAGACAGGTGAGCCCACCATCATAGGAAAGGGAGGCAGCAAAGGGTACTTTGCTGAGAGATCCTCTTACCTGTTCCTTTGGTCAGAGATAGGTGGTGGTGTAGTAGCTAAATTCCTGCCTGACATCTCTCTGATACAACTCAAGACCTGAGACCTGATGTGCACCGTGATCTGAAATTAGCTTTGAGTGGCAATACCCTCCTGTCAATTAAAGCCAACACTTATAGCATACACTCCAACATTTTTCTGATGAAAATAGGGACATCCTATTCAACAACAATAATAATATTACCCCACCCATCTGACTGGGTTGCCCCAGCCACTCTGGGAGGCTTCCAGTATAAAAACATAAGACCACATTAAACATTTAAGAAAACTTCCCTATACAGGGCTGCCTTCAAATGTCTTCTAAAGGTTGTATAGTTACTTATCTGCTTGACTTGGAGATCACATAACTCCATACTTTCCAACATTTCTCCTATGAAAATAGGGACATCCTACCATACCCGTCAACATTTCTCCGATGAAAATGTCCTAAGATGTCCTAAGAAAAAGCAGGACATTCTGGGATCAAATCAGAAATCCTGAACTGTCCCTGGAAAATAGGGACACTCGGAGGGTCTGAAGTAGTATATGCTCTATTGCAATACATGTATTCTTCCTTCCTTCCTTCCTTCCTTCCTTCCTTCCTTCCTTCTATATATTCTTCCTTCCTTCTTTTCATGCAGAAACTTCAAATGAGGAAAGAAAAAAGTTTTAATATTTATGTCTTACATCTCTTTGCCTGATTGTGTGCTACATTTTGAATGTAGAATGCCTTTTTTCATTCTATGCATGATGAAAATGTGAATCAAAGATCTAAAATTAAGCCAGTGTCAAAGATCAAACTCGTTCCCTGTGGCAGAAATGCTCAGGGATGACTTAATGTTGGGATTAAAACTGCAACATTGTCAGGAACTGAATGGAAGCATTCAGGAAAAATGCTATCCCATTACAAAGACAAGAGTTCAGTTCTCCCATACAAAAATATTTCAACAAACCACCTGCTTTCATCTTGGTCCATTTAGGTCATTCATTTATATTATTAATTGTCCCTTTTACACTCTTTAACACAATTGGCCTGTTGGAATCAGTCTCAAACTGGACCAGACAATAAGATCTGTGGCTGTTTTCTCATCTCATCTCATCTCATTTAAATTTTTATTTTTAAGCAGTCACAGTGGTGTAGGGATTGATTCAGAACATATTTGTAGTATGGGAAAAGAGAAGTTTAACTCTTCACACTACACTGGTTTTGTGATGAAACACTCATTGCTATTTGCTCCATTAGGTAAAACATATATACAATGCAAGCAAATAACTATTATAGGGAGATGATTTTCACTGAGGTGAAATGGCACTGGAGGAAAGGGTCTATCATTTTCCCACAATGCTGTAGTCTAAGTATGAGTCACGATCACTTCTGAGGGCCCTGTGGCAGCTGTTTACCAAAATGTAATGTTGGAATGGAAATGGAAATCCAGTCAATGATCCATCATCTCATCTAGTTGTTGTTGTTGTTGTCGTTTAGTTGTTTAGTCGTGTCCGACTCTTCGTGACCCCATGGACCAGAGCACGCCAGGCACTTCTGTCTTCCACTGCCTCCCACAGTTTGATCAAACTCATGCTGGTAGCCTCGAGAACACTATCCAACCATCTCGTCCTCTGTTGTCCCCTTCTCCTTGTGTCCTCCATCTTTCCCAACATCAGGGTCTTTTCCAGGGAGTCTTCTCTTCTCATGAGGTGGCCAAAGTATTGGAGCCTTAGCTCCAGGATCTGTCCTTCCAGTGAGCACTCAGGGCTGATTTCCTTAAGAATGGATAGATTTGATCTTCTTGCAGTCCATGGGACTCTCAAGAGTCTCCTCCAGCACCTTAATTCAAAAGCATCAATTCTTCGGCCATCAGCCTTCTTTATGGTCCAGCTCTCACTTTCATACATCACTAGAAGTTACCTTTAGTGACTACTAAATCCAGGTGAATTGTGAAAGGATTAGGAACTTCAGCAGTCTTTGTTATACAATGAGTTTTCTCAAAAGATGCTGGGCATCTTGTTAGAAACATATAATCATAACACTGGAAGAAATTTTGGAGGTCATCAAGTGCAACCCTCAAATAGCCAATGAATTGAACTGTTCATAGTGTCTCTTGGGGGTTTTCCTCAGAAAACAGCTATAACTCATATGTCTGAAAGGCTTGCACATATGTGAGAGAGAAAGAGGAAGAGAGGCAACCCAAATTCAGTTCACTTTTAAAGGTGAGCTCACCTAATCACCACTTTATGAAACAATACATGAACTGAAACATAGCCATTCCTTGATATTCACACTCCTGCAACCTTTTCAGTGCAGTTTTCCAGGTACGCCACCTGTAGAAAAATGCATATACCAGGATAACATGTGCATGAACATGCATTATATTATGCAAAATTGCAAACAAACATTTGGAAGAAATTTCACTAAAATGCAAATGAATTTTCATGTGGACTTTTTTATAAATATAAAAAAATTGTAAACAGATGTGGATATGAGGAGAACATAAATTAAGATGGGGGGGAAATGAGAAATGTAGATAAACTGAAACTGACATATGAACCTATCCCTACCTAGGAACATCATTTCTTCTATAGGGTGTTCAACTGAGCATATGCATCAGAACACCTTCCTTGACTCATTCTTAATTATTCTGCTTATTATTTTATAATCAATGAATGAATGTGATGGCTTCCCTTGAAGATTTTTGCTTGGCTTTCTACAATTGCTTTGGTGTTCTGCCTCTACAGGAACTTTCATGTTTTGAATGTTGTTTTAGGTGAATTTTAGGTTGCAGCTATCCTGGAAAAAAAAAAAGTGCATGAACCAAAAGTTCTGCTAATTCACTGAAAAATCCAGCCAGGCTTTCCCTCTGTGCTACCAGGCTACTGGCCAAACCTGGGCCTTTAGCCTGTACATGATCTCGCCATTCTGCCTTCAGCCTGCCTGATTCTTGACTCTGAATCTTCAGTTTCCTTCTGTGTCTGCCTGTTGCTGCAAGCACTTGTCCATCTTTGAACATAAGCAGTTGACAGAAATTTTGTCAGCCTTATTGAACATATTTCCTTTCCCTCAAGGAATCAAATTAGCACTGAATTTGGTTTTAGGAAATTTTTGTTCTTATTTTTTGGCAACAGCAGGCCACGGGCAGCGTTAATACTTACTAATAGCATATGATTCATAATTCAACTTTCAGAATGGAGCCAGTGCACACACATTTGCATAAGCTCATTGGGATGCCAAATGTTTACAGTGATTAATATATTCAAATTGTCTCTTTTCCCACAATTGCAGCTAGCCTACATATGCTTGATAAACAACAGGACTTTACTTTAAAATTGCGTTAGATGCCAGTTCAAATTCCTTCAATTGTTTCCCCATTGGATTGTCAAACTTGTCGGTTCTCCCATTTGTTTTCTCCCCCATCCACCCACTTCACGCCGAAAACTTCTGAATCGCTGCCAAATTGCAATTCTGCTCTCTTTGCTTCTCATGCAAACAGTAGAAAGAAATGACATAATCTTCTTCCTCAAAGCCTGGATTCCAAATTTATGGCTCTCGACAAATAAAAGACAGTGGGCTGGGAGCAAGATCTTGAGGAAGAAAGCCGAAGAGCTGCATTGTACAGGGATCTCAAGAGCTGGATTGTCATATACACCATTGTTTAATAAAACACATCATTTATCAAGTGAAAGAGCCTAATAGGACTTGTGTATGCATGGATTTCCCCATGAGTTGTTTTCATGGTAGCTGTTTCTCTCCCAAAAATAATAAAGGTGGATAGAGGACACTCATACATATATTTTGCTCTTCAATCACCATCAATATACCACTCTGTATATTGTAGCTCTGCAGGGGAAGGAGGGGGTCTAACAACTCTTCGGAGGCATTAACAAACTACAGTTCCCAGAATTCTTTGTGGGAAGCCATGGCTGTTTAAAATGGGTATTATGCTGCTTTGAATGTACAGTGTAGGCGGGGACAAAGATCCTACCTACAGAGAGGGGATTCAAGACATTATTGTGCATAGAGATTGCTCAGGTACCTGCAGCGGTACAAGCCTTCTGTCCACACACCCTATGCATCAAAACAATGGTCAATTTGCCACTCCTCATATTATGTGGAGTACATCTTCTCTAGCATTTGCATAACATTGCAAACATGTACAAACTGCCCCTTGTGGATTTGCATTGGCCTCATTAATAACACCCCAAATCTCTTTTAGCCACTTCTGTTAATATTTGCTGTGAATTAGGGACACGGTTTTGTTGTGTGAGGTGAACAAAAAAATAAGTCACATTTGTTATACGCAAACTCAAATGGCAAGGCTCCACCGATGTCATCACTCAGTTCTGTTTCTGTAAACCCAGCTGAATAAAGACTGAAATTGGCTCAAACCAACATCCTGGAGGAGCTGCTAATTTGACAAGTTCAAGTTTATTTAAAGGAAGGCATTATATTTCCACACGATCCTCCTTTCCTCACTACTAAATGACACTTTGTGTCATAAATGAAATTGCATGCTTAAAGTTTCACAATAAAATAAATAAAAGAGACAATTCCAAAGGCTTTCCTTTCATTTCGTTTGAGCCATTAACCAAGTATAGCTGCTATCTTCACTGGCAGAAGCCTTGCAGTTTCATGTGTTTGTGATGAATAGATAGCTTATATTTGTTACTATTATTACTTATTTACTATTCATTATATCTGTTATTTGCTTTCCTTACAAAGTGACTCAATGTGACTTACAATACAACAATTTTAAAAGAACTATAAAAACATAAAAGCTTGTAAAGAACATATCACAAAAAGCAAAATTCAAAGTTAATGTGAGAAAGTGGATTCTTCTTAGGCAAAACAGTTGAGGGGGAAAAGCTGACTTTCCTCGGGAGAAAAACAGTGCCTCAGTGTTGAATGAGAACCAAGCGAGGCTCAAATCTTCAGTCAGCCATGACATATACTGGATGATCTTTGGCCAGCCACTCTTTTTCATAGTCTGATATTCATCACAAGGTTGTTATTAAGATAAAATGGAAGAAGGTTTGAATAAAAATAAAATAAAATTCAGTAAAGTTTCTCAGGTTAATTTCTTGCTACGATAGGTTGTCCCTGGATTTTGTTTACATCACTATTCCTGCCCTACCTTACCTGTGATGATCAAGTTCAGCTTCATGGCTGAAGGATCAGAGATAGAAAGCTTGGTGGGGGAGATACATATCCTTTGAATTCTTCCATTATTTCTTAAAACAATTATATTGCAGCACTTTAAAGACTAAGTTATGTATTATGGCATAGGCTAGTCCTCCAGTTGTTTTGCACTACAACTTCCATCAGCCCCAGGGAGCATTGTCCATGGTTAGGGCTGGTGAGAGTCCAAAACATATGGAGAGTATCAGTTGGGGAAGGCTGGCATAGGGTTTTGAAATGAAAGCTTATGCTACCATATGTTTCTTGATTCTTAAAGCGGTACAGGATTTTGTGTTGGTTTTGCTTCAGCAAACTAGTGTGGTTACCCCTTTGGAAATTGTTCCCCCTCTTTTCTGAAACCAAGGGAGGTACAGAAGTATTTCTCTCTGTCTCTGGAGCATTTTGTGGAAGCTTTGTTTTTTATTATTATTTTTATTAATTTTCTTGTTTTACAGAAGTACCGTATTTTTCGCCCCATTAGACGCACCGCCCCATAGGACGCACCTAGTTTTTATGAGGGGGAAATAAAGGGGGGGAAATTATTTTTCCCCCAGGTGCAGGGCTGGCACGGGGGAAGCCCGAGCTTCCCCCGACCCCAGCCCCCAGAACAGCCTGCTATCCGCAAGCCTATGGAGCTGTGCCGTCTCCCCAGGCTTGCGGAGAGCTGTGTGAAGCCCGGGCGCACTCTTCAGCGCACCCCAGGCTTCGGAATGCAGGCAGCTCTGCACAACCCTTCGGAGCCCACGCATCTTCGAGCCGGTCTCCCAAGGGTTGTGCAGAGCTTCCTGAAGCCTGGAGAGCGAGAGGGGTCGGTGGGCACCGACCACTCTCACTCTCCAGGCTTCAGCGAAAGCCTGCATTCGCCCCATAGGACGCACAAACATTTCCCCTTCATTTTTGGAGGGGGAAAAGTGCGTCCTATAGGGCGAAAAATACGGTAAATGTAATGTCTCTTGTATTTTTTCCATGTAACATTTTTACAAATTCGTTTCATTTGCTGAGACATTAGGGGGAGAGAAAAAAAGGGGTGGAGGGAGGGAAGATGGGTGGGGGTGGGGACTGGTGGAGATGTTTCTATCATGCTCGATGTATGTAGGGTTTGGTGTCAGCATTGCTTGTGCTGTTCACTTGTGTTCCTTTGGTGGTGAGAGAGGTTGGGGTTGGCCTAGGGTGTGGTTGTTTGTTTGTGATTGGCTGTGGTGATCTTTGTTTTCGTGTGTGAGCAGGGTGGGTGGGTGTTTTGGATCAGGTTAGCCATATTGATTTGTATGCTGTTGGTGGATTATTGTCATTGTCTTGTTGGAGTGTTTATGTGATAAAGGGGAGCCATACTGGGGTAAAGGCATCTTCTGTTTGTCCCCGTGTCAGTTTCAGTTTGTTGGTTAATTTTTCTAGTAGGGCTGTTTCCCAAACTATTTGGTACCATTGGTCCATGCTTACTCCTGACAGGTCTCTCTAGTGTCTGGTTATGGTGTTTCTGGCTGCTGAAAGTAGGTGGGTTATGAGTTCTTTGTGGTGTAAATGGGCATTGTTGTCTTGGAAGATGTTTAGTAGGGCCAATTCAGGGGTGATGTCTAATACTTGCTTAGTTATTTTACATATTTCTCGTGTGGCTGTTCTGGAGGCTTTGTTTAGACCAAACACATAGGATGTAAGCCTGAGTTCTCTCCACCACGTGCACCAGCCAAGAACAACAAAATCCCCTCCCAATGTTTTGCAGGAACTACACAGCCTCTGGAACTATCTGAAGGCTACAGACATGGGCTGCCATGTCATGCAGAAGCTGCTGAACTGCTGCCAGCTCAGTGATGACCCTGTGAACTCCACACTGCATTTCTAAGACTTGGAGCGCACAGACTCATGACAGAGCCAGCCACAGGGCAGTGGCGTTTGCATGAAGCCATCACTCATTCCTGCCACCACAGGGCTCCTACTCTGGTAGCAGAGACTGCTCTCGTGACACTACAGACCTCCCAGACCACCTATCTGGCTTACACTTCTAAAGCTATTATAAATAAATAAGATCCAGGTTACTCCCTCGCCTCCCAGGCACACACTGAAATCCAATTCAGGGATGTTGCTTCTTTCTGTCATGTCACTGTGCCTCCTTTCTGTACATATTTTCTTGGAAATTTCACAATGAATTATGTCAAATCATCTGCATGGCTTCATCCCAGCAGTTTATTACTTCGAACGGTGACGTATTGGATCATATAAAAGAGTAATTGGTGAAAATGCACTATGCTATCTAGAGAATCTGCTTATCTGTTGGAGCGACTGCGGCCGTTTGAATATCTTCTTCTTAAATCACCTTTAAGCCAATGTGTTTGGGTTAGCTGGCCAACAAAATATGTAGATTGCAATCCCCAGTCTTGCATATAGACATGAGATTTGCATTGCCAGCACAGAATTTTCTGAGTACAAAGGGCTCTTTCTCATTCTTTAGAGAACAGGAGGGAAATCTTGCCTATCTTCGCAATCAGAATGAGAACAGTAGAGAAAACAGTTTACCAACAAGGGACATGGTAGTATATGAAAATAGAGTTATCAGCTTACGCATGTGATCTTAACGTATATGGTGCCTTCATACATTTAAACTTGAACTTAGATAGGGCAATAATATAGGGCATATCATACTGTTTGAAATGATGAAACAATTGTGGAACCAGAAATAAAATCCCTATTGTGTAAGATGGGGATATAAATTAAGAGACACCGTAATAACGTCAAAATAATGTAAGATGTGCATAGATAAGAGCTGGCAGGTAAAAGAATAATTGCTATCCTATGTGTTGTGGGCATGTTTAATTGCATGATGCATTTCAATTCAGCCCAATAATTCTGTGGTTCTTGAGGAGGAAAGGTGTAATTTATATAATAAATGCAGCACTACGTAAGATATGAGTTGTGGTGTGTGTTTGATCCAAGAAGCACAATACCAGAGCTTATAAAAATGATTTGCTGAGGATTGGGTGTGTTGTGGTGAGAGGGACTGAGAGGGAAGGGAGCAATCCCTGAGAATTGGGTAGATGCAACCTTTGCAAGCAGAGCTCACACTCATAATGGTTGCCTCCAACTGATTTGCTTGGAAAATCCCCTCACCCATCTTTGATGCCTGAGATGCGTGTTTTCAGGGCTCACCTTATTCATGTGGTTGCAAACTGTTTTGTTTCTGAAGTTTCAATGGTTGTAACCCACCCTGGGACCTGCTGGTGAAGGGCTGCTAATACATTTAATTTTAGTAATAGTAGTAATAATGTGATTTACAATGAGCCTTTAAAAAAAAAAAGTAGACAAAATCATAGAGTATGGATGGGGAAGCTGTGGCCCTTCCAATTTTGTTGAACTACAGCAGCCATGACCATTGAACATACTGACATGGACCAATGGGAGTTGGACTTCAGCAATGTCAGGAGGACAATACCTCTCACAGATTTATCAAGGACTTGCAGATCAGAAGGTCAGCGGTTCGAATCCCTGCGATGGGGTGAGCTCCCATTGCTTGGTCCCTGCTCCTGCCAACCTAGCAGTTCGAAGGCACTTCAAAGTGCAAGTAGATCAATAGGTACCGCTCCGGCGGGAAGGTAAACGGCGTTTCCGTGCACTGCTCTGGTTCATCAGAAGCAGCTTAGTCATGCTGGCCGCATGACCCAGAAGCTGTACGCCAGCTCCCTCAGCCAGTAAAGTGAGATGAGAGCCGCAACCCCAGAGTCAGTCAGGACTGGACCTAGTGGTCAGGGGTCCCTTTACCTTTACTATTAGCCATATAAGCTAAATGGAAACTGCATGAATATAGGATTCAAATGCTGGGTTCAAAGAGACAAAGAAAATCAACCTGCCTGAGAACATGTCAAAGCCACATGTTTGGCTACTTCTGACAGAAAGCTCAATTAAATGGACAGTTGCCCTTCACACTTCGTATTTTCATATATGTTATGCCTTTTTCAATTTCCCTCCCTAATTTTATGGGGCTGTGACAGAAAATATATATCAACCCAACATAGGCATCCCACATACAAACACTCCCTTTCCTAACAGTGGCTTATAGGAGGGCTGGCATGTGATTACATACTTGAGAACAAGCTAGAGGAAAGCACTGTGGTCATTGAAAGAGGGATTAACTAATTCATTAAGTCTGGTTTCAGGGAATGAATGTCTAATTTCATAATCTTCTTAAGTGTAAAGGAACGAAAGTCCAGTTTTAGGAATGGTTGCTTTAGTGGATAAAATGTGTTCTCCGTCTTCTACGTATTTACTCTCCAGTCAGTCAGCGAGGCCAGCAGGATTCATTACTACAGAATTACAAAGAAAATAGCTAAAACATGGGAAATCTTAGCTGGATTCTTTATTTTATTTTATTGAAAATTCAGCTCCACACTGTATGTGGACAAGAAGCCATTAATAATGATACAGGAATAAGAACAAAAAACAACAAAGAAAGAGGTCTATTGATTTTTGCTCAGCAAATGATTAACTTGCACTATGGTGAAAGTCATAGCATTCTTAAGAAGAAGGATTTTACTTTAATGGGTTTCTCTTTCATGAGATCTCTCTCAATAATCTTTACATTTAGTAAAATGTCCAAATAAAGAAACAGAGATTACCTATATCAGTGGTTTCCAAATTTCCTGCTCTGAGTAAATCCTGCCCACGTTGCCTTGCCTACTAATGTATCCCTGCATCTCTGCTTGTGGACTGCAGACGATCCCAGACAATAGTTTAAGGGGCATACTCAGGTCAGCTGAGACACAAAGAGACTTCATTGTCACCTTGGAAAAAATCTCTTCCTTAAAACACCTCCAATTCATCCCTGTGGTTCTGTGTTGTAGAAGAAAATTGATATTGTATACAAGTTGTTTTAATTAGATTTCCTTGTCATCACACAAGGACACTGCTGAATTTCTGTGGACTTCCGAAGTTACCTGTTTGAAAACCAGTGGCGTAAATAATGACATTCATTACATAATACTTTGTTGAACGCCTCAAGCTAATTCTGATGTGTTGTACCACATTTCTACTGAGCCTAGACAGCATCTTAAAAAGTAGAGACATCACCTTGCTAACAAAGGTCCGTACAGTAAAAGCTATGGTTTTCCCAGTAGTGATGTATGGAAGTGAAAGCTGGACCATAAAGAAGGCTGATGGCCAAAGAATTGATGCTTTTGAATTATGGTGCTGGAGGAGACTCTTGAGAGTCCCATGGACTGCAAGAAGATCAAATCAATCCATTCTTAAGGAAATCAGCCCTGAGTGCTCACTGGAAGGACAGATCGTGAAGCTGA
The DNA here is from genome assembly GCF_965112155.1 of Podarcis liolepis. Lineage (NCBI taxonomy): Eukaryota > Metazoa > Chordata > Lepidosauria > Squamata > Lacertidae > Podarcis > Podarcis liolepis. The sequence goes on along the minus strand of NC_139564.1, from coordinate 64,255,405 downwards.
GGCTCCAATACTTTGGCCACCTCATGAGAAGAGAAGACTCCCTGGAAAAGACCCTGATGTTGGGAAAGATGGGAGGCACAAGCAGAAGGGGACAACAGAGGACGAGATGGTTGGATAGTGTTATCGAAGCTACCAGCATGAGTTTGACCAAACTGCAGGAGGCAGTGGAAGACAGGAGTGCCTGGCGTGCTCTGGTCCATGGGGTTACGGAGAGTCGGACACAACTAAATGACTAAACAACAACAAATGTCCATTCTTGCTCCAGGCCACAGCCAAGTAACTCCAAATTCTCCAGGTTTCCCATTGGGGTATTCATTGTCCATACTCCAAGCACATGCAGAACATTCACAAGGAGGAGGAAATTCCACACAATGGTGTTTGCACATCTCACCGCTTCCACGTTAGGAATGGAAAAAGCATCCAGGAAGCAAAATGAGAGTAGGGAGAAGTAAACATGAAGTGTTCTGCTCACTGGGGTATTCAGCTGACAGTGAAAGTGGCAGGAGTCAAACTAAGTCTCATATGGACAGGCCAGGTTGTGACAGGTGCTGATACACAAGAGATCAGGGAAATCAGAACTATGGACAGCTACCAGTACTGGTGGAGCTGTCCCTCCCATTAGAGATATAGAGACATCTCTGAACAGAAGTACTTCCTAGCACAATACTTTGTTGTAGGTCATAATAAACTAATGGCCAACTACTACTACTACCAGTAGTAATTTTCTTATTTGTACTCTGCCCATCTGACTAGGGTGGCCCAGCCACTCTGGTTTCCAGCATGTACAAAAATATAATAAAATATTAAACATTCAAAACTTCCCTACACAGGGCTGCCTCCAGATGTCTTCTAAAGGTTATCTCCTTGACATCTGATGGGAGGGCGTTCCACAGAATGGGTGCCGCTACTGAGAAGGCCCTCTCCCTGATTCCTGTAACCTCACTTCTCGCAGTGAGGGAACTGCCAGAAGGCCCTCAGAGCTAGATCTCAGTGTCCAGGCTGAACAATGGGGATGGAGACGCCCCTTTGCAACAGTTAGTTTCATGCACTAATTATGCACATCATGAAATAAGTGCTTAATTGATCTTTGTCCAGAACTGCCAACCAATTCTACTGCATAATCCCAAGTTCTAGAGGGGAACAAAATGAAACTTTTAACAACTTTCTCCATGTTATTTATTATGTCATGCCCTACTCCCCTTAGCAATCTTTCTACTAAATTTAAAAGCCCCAAGTTCTTTACCTTCCCTCCCCATACCAATAAAGATAAGGATGATCCAATCCTTTCATCATGCTCCTTTACCAGCTCTGTGATATTCTTTTGAAATGGGGCCACCAGAATTGTACACAGCATTCCAAATTTGGCCATGCCATAATTTTATAATAGTATCGGGATGCTCACCTTATCACTACTGTACATTGATTCTGCAAAGTCTCCCTGCATTGAGAGAATCCTTGAAGTATAAGCTTTATGCTCCAGTGTCTATCCTGTTGTGCTCCAGTAATGCACATAATTAAAAGGAGTCACCCAACTCTGTCGCATCTGCTGTGTTAAAATTCATAATCCTATAGTGCCTGTAGGCACACAGCAGGGATTTCTTTTTCTTCCCAACCCCATGCCCTTGGTGTTATTGCTTAGCTAAGTAGCATCGAGGCAGGAAGGCTGCTCCAGGCTGCTTTACATCAGACTTGACATTTGCAATATACAGAGTGGCATCTTTTGAGTTAACAGTAGAGATTTCAAAATAATGGGACGATTCCCCACTTTCCTTCCAACACAAACAACAGTATGCACGCAACTCCATCACTGTAATTACTGGCAGCAGTTGGAAGTTGTTGTTTTTAAAAAGAAGCAACCCTGAATCTGTAAGTAAAATGCGAGGAGAGTCTTTCAGCGATGTTCTTTTCTGAGCATCATGTAAAAACTGAAGCACAGCTTGTAAAATCTAGCAAAGCAACAACAGAGACCTTGTTAAGAGCCCCACTCAACTCTTCTGTAATTTTAATTAATTTAAAAAGTAATTGTCTCCCTAGGCAATTGTATAGGTACAGAAGAAGAGCCTTGCAGGATTATGCAAAACAACAACAACAAAACAACAACAACCTGGTTCATCACCCTGTTCTCAGATTGGCCAACCAAGTGGTTGAGGGAAGACCTTATGCAGGATATGAGGGTAATGGTATTCAGAGGCATAATACCTCTGACAGAGAACACAGCAACATGGCTAGTAGAACTGATAGCCTTATCCTCCATGGTGAGGCTATTCACCTGTCATTGCACAGCCATCATGGCTAACAGCCATTTATTGCCCCATCATTCATGATAAGGCTGTCCAGTTGGCCTGCCTTTATTCTCCCAAATTCACTTTCCATCTGGAGGCAAGGATCGGGTCAACTGATATCAGAAATCAGAAATATCAAATTGCTCCAGCATTCCTAAAATATATACATCAATAAAAATAAACTGCATAGAATAGAAATAACACAACTAGAAGAATTTATAGAAGTCATTCAGCATAAACAGATTTAAAAACTAAAAATAAAAGGCCTTCTTGGTTTTTCTTTTCTTTTCTGAAGAAGCATGATCATAGCACGATGCACTTAAAAGTAGAGAGTTGCTTGGCTGGATTTTCTCCAGGGAGGGCATTTTATAATGAAGGTCCCACGTAGGGCTGGATTAAGGTTTAATGAGGCCCTAAGCTACTGAAGGTAATGGGGCCCTTTATATGTCCAGCTGTCCTTTGTCAACAACAAATTGTCATCGTTTTTTTGTGTTGAAAACATGGTATATGGTAATTTATGCACCTAACAGGTATCTAAAGCCATTTGCACATAACAAAATATGTATTTTATCAAAGTAATTGTTGAACTTTAAATTTTTTGGAGGGCCCCAAGAGAGTGAGCCCTAAGCTATAGCTTTTTTAGCTTATACATAAATCTGGCACTGGTCCCACTGCAGAAAATACCCTGTGAGTCAAATGAGTTTGCTGTAAATTTACCACATTTAAGGAGGTGCACTTCCAGTCTGAGAACATCACCAGGAGAAACATTTGAGGAGAAATAAGAAATAGTTTCTGGCTAAAGAATTGGTGATAGCTGAGTTCTAACACACAGTTCTCTTGCTCTCCTGTCTAGTTTGAAAAATGACATAAATTTGGAGGGTCTTGCTGAGAGAAGACACTTGAGGAGTTTCAAGTGGAAACCAAAAGGCTATTAAAAGTAGTCAAATATTTCAGGGGGTTCCATCCTCCTTTAGGTGGCGATTTTACTGAAATGATTTCCATGAGAAATTTGGAGTTTCCTGTTTGACTAAAGATACCTGTTTTTGTTTTGTAGGGTTTTGAGGGCAACTAATCAAATTACAATAGAACAAACAAAACTACTCAATGGTGTATCACACATACTAGAAAATCAACCAGAATTATTTTGAGAATGGAAATAATTCAGGAAATCATACATTTTCTAATACAAGTATAGACATCCTTCACAGAGTTAACTTCTTATCAAACGATTGTACCACACATTTTACCAGAAGTGTGTACCTAATGCATACTGAAAGCAGAAAGGCAGACAGAAAAGCATCCTGGAGCAAGAAAGTTCATTCTGAGGTTGGTGTGGCCATCTGTATAGGCTTTATAAGCTCCCATGATGGGTTGGGATACACTGAGTGGTGGGAAATTGTGACTCACAAGCCAGGCAAATGATGCCACCAAATATGGAAACCCAGGGCAGTGTGGTTTAATGGTTAATGTGTTGAGCTTTGATTGGAGAGACCTGGTCAAAATTTGCAATTAGCCACAAAGCATAATGGGTGGCCTTGGGCCAATCACTGTCTCAGCTTATCTACAGAGTTGTTGTTTCCTGATAAAAGGTAAGAGAGCTACAAATGCTTTCCTGAATTCTTTGGAGGAAGAATAAGGGGTGGAGGGAGAGAATTAATAGATAAAACTATCAGGTTCTGGGGCTGACCACCATGGTATCTGAAGCAGGCTGCCCCCAGAAGTTATGCTGAGTGACACAAACTAAAAAGTCAAACATGTGGTTAAATGTTATAAAATGATGTCTTTAGTCTCGGCATTCAGCACTGGATCCAAACTTTGTGACTCAGTTGTCTTATTAACGCACTTGGAAGTTGAGCTTTCAGGGTAACACGAGTCTAATGCTTGAGGGGGTGGGTGGAATCCCATTAAAATGCAACCAGTTCTAATTGCAGGAGAAAGTTATGGACAGTTTTGGAACCTCAGCAGCACATTTTGAATGATGCATGAAATGGAGCAGGCCTGCTGAGCAGACTGCTGTGTTGTTTGTTACGTCCTGTAGACACTCAGGCACACAATATTCAGCCTACAGACATACCAGCAAATATATCCATGGTAACCCGGTCTGTTAAAAAAGAAAATAAAAATGCAATGCAATGCACACACAAAAAACATTTTAAATGAAAAAGGTTGTAATATAGTTATGCTCTGTTTCCTCCTCCCATTTCCCCTCTAAACATTGAATTATCTTGCCTTTGAAAGGGTTGTGGGCATGGAAACACTTAGAAAGCAGACATTAATGTGTTAGCCCTTCTTTTAAAATAGAATTTGTTTTGTGTGTTTTTATTTCATTTGTCCTCAGATGTAATTGTTTGACTCATCCAGGCATAATGCAAAATGGAAACTACAATAGCTGAGGAAACACCAAAAGTTGTATACTATGTAAAACCAGTCAGTTTTCCCCTCTGTATGATCTGCATCAAAACTGCGTCAAATTCCCACCCATCCCTTTCTGGTGTTGGTTCATCCAAGCAGGCACACCATCAGGTCAGTCAACACTTCACCTCAGTTCAGATGTTGTTTCCACCTTGTGTCAAAGCAAGAAACTTGGTACTTATAACTGATAGATGACACAATTGTACACAAATGGAATAGCACAATGAGTTTAAACGGGATCTGCCACTATCATGGCAAAACAGCCATGTTCTAGTTTTCAAGTGAGCTAGTCCCTTCTGTCCGATGGATGTGATTCCCATGATCTTAGATGAGGTGATTGGAAAGACTAGGCCCACAGTGACAATTTGTTAATCAACACCAATTTTTGATAGCTGGAGAGTGATATTGGGTGGGGATTGGTGTATCTAAAACAGCATTGTTGGTTTCAGATAAGGATGTCCATGTCTTTATCCTGGCAGACCAAACATCAGTAGGTAGCATGTTTGGACAAATGCTGGACCTAAGGGACCTTAAGAGATGCCAGCACCCTTTCCATTCATTTTTTTGCAGCCTTATTCCCTACAATGCCTCTCCACGACACCTATGATGTAGCACTTTGATGTAGCACTGTGATGCTACATCAGGCCCAACCTGGGGGATCTCCTCTGAGCACCAGGTAACAGGTGAAATGGAGAGGAATACTAGGTAGCTGACACCCCCACTCCCTTTCATGGCTGCCATCCATTCCCATTGCCTCTTCTTGCTGCACAACCCTGCTGCCTGTTTGCTATGGAGTGACAGAAGATACTGTTGCTAGGGCCTCCAAAGACCTGGTATTGGCCTTCCTTGATCAATCTGCCCTCAGAATCCATTAACAAGTCACTATCCCTAAATACAGATCTAGATAAATCTAGCAAGGAAAGGTAGATAGAGTAGTGCAGTGCTTTTTTCTGGGGGGACGCAGGGGTACACATACCCCTAAACATTTTGTGAATCTAAGTTTGGCCTCATTGAGGGGCAGTATTTCAATATGAGTAGGAAAATGAAAAAAAGAAAGAAAGAAAAAACACTGGAGTGGTGCATCTCCCTGTCAGGCATTTTCCTAATGTTCAGAGACTTTGTTTGTGGTCATTTATAGAAGCGTTCAGTAATTTTTATTTATTGTTGTTGTTGTTGTTAATACCATGTCCGTGTGGCTAGGTTTCTCCAGACGCTCTGGGCGGCTTCCAGCAGAATATTAAAATACAATGATTTATCAAATATTAAAGGCTTCCCTAAAGAGGGCTGCCTTCAGATGTCTTCTAAAAGTCAGATGGTTGTTTATTTCTTTGACATCTAATGAGAGGGCATTCCACAGGGTGGGCGCTACCACCAAAAAGACCCTCTGCCTGGTTCTCTGTAACCTCACTTCTCACAGTGAATCACCAGAAGGCCCTCGAAGCTGGGCCTCAGTGAATGATGGGGATGGAGATGCTCCTTCAGGTGTACTGGACCGAGGCCGTTTAGGGCTTTAAAGGTCAGCACCAACACTTTGAATTGTGCTCGGAAATGTCCTGGGAATTCACATCTGCAGGATGAATTTATACAGGCCAGGTATAGTGAAAGCTAGGCCAACATCTCAGATGTTGCACAAGAAGCAGAAAATGGACAGCTGAAGCCTTGTCTCAGGTTTGAGAAGCGACTGTGTGGATTCCACACAAAAAACAGATTCCCTGCCCATCTTACAGTTGTCCACTGCACAAACCGGCCTCTGCCCATTAAAAAAAGCAACACCATGGCTTTGGTACATCTGTATTGCAATATGTGAAAACCAATAAAAAAATAAAAAATAAAATAAAAAGAGCAACACCAAGTCTTGCAGCTCAGAGCTTCTGACCTCTCTTTCGCATTGCATGACAGTTGCTCAACCTCAGTCCCTTATCTATACTTGGAGAATAGCAGAGACTTAACTCGTGGAGATGTTTTGAGGATGCACGCAATACAAATTACGGAGCACTTTGCAAACTAGTGCTAAATTAATGTGCAATAATAATGTAGTGTTTGAAGGACATTTTCTCTGAGCATTGCCCACTGCCTAGCGTATCAGTTGTGACAAAATACTCCCACCTGCAGTTTGCATAGTGCACTCAGTTATGCTTTTTAACATTTATATTTCCTGTAGTCTTGCTCCTGCAACCTTAGCATTGGTTGCTACACTACTTAGTCATTTCAAATTAGGGAGGACTGCATGTCTTTAGAACTGTCACCGTCCATGCTAATATTAGAAAGTCCCCAAATGCATTAGTTAAGTTACAAATCCAGAGCACTTGGCACAATTACTCGAATCCTCTTATTATCAGAGGTCAGTGCCAGCACTTTCCATCAGTGCAAGTCATTTTTTAATAAGGACATATGATGCAAATTCTTCCTGAAGCAGTGCATGTAAAAATTAAACTAAATGTGAATGATGTTGACACATTTTAACCTGGAATGTAGAACACCAGCTTTTAAAAGCACCATTCATAACACCTAAGGTGGTAATAGAGCTTTCCACAGATGATCTCCACAGACAATGGACGTAATATATGTTAATATGGTGTGTAAGAAGCAATTTTCTCACTCAAAGGATGGCCTTATTAATCATTTGGTGTTTGTTAAATACCATTTATTCATGTGGTACTGAAAGTCAGGTGCATCCCAAGTCAGATGCTTTGTGGGGATGGAAGACCCCAATGAAATGAAATGTATCTAACAATGACTTGAATTTAATGTGAAAACATGGCCTTGTATTCAGGAATGGGGGCGGCTGTTATGACCCGCTTCCCATGTGATTTCATATGGGATTTCAGTTTCCTGCTATCTTATTAATGAACTTTCCCTTCAACACAAAACTTCTTATACTTTTTTTAAAGAAACAAACACAACCCAAATAGTTAGCACATATACAGGTTACCCTATTTGCTGTATAAAACAATGTCAAATGGGAGTTTTCACTATTAAGACAGAGTTTTTCTGCCTGGCCTTTGACTTGGAGCCAATTTGATTCCCTCCCCCTCTTTCTTTTTCCTTTTCCTTTCTCCTTCTGCGATGAGGCTACATTTTAACATTTTAATAATGTTGCATTTTAATTTTGTTTTTAAGTTGTATTCATTCAACTTGTTTTTATTATTGCTTGTTAGCTGCCCTGAGCCCGGCCTTGGCTGGGGAGGGCGGGGTATAAATAAAAATTATTATTATTATTAGTAGTAGTAGTAATAGTAGTATATAAACAGAGATAAGCAGGGATTTATTGGATTTTTTTTTCTGAGAATGCTTCTGAGACTTCTCCCCCTGCCACACAGCTTAGAAAAAAAAGAGGGCCATATTACAGAATTTTCTCTGAATATTCTCCACCTCCCCCCCCCCAATGCCTTGAAACAGTGTTACATCCAGGACATTATAGAGGATGTAGAATGGCAGCCAGGCTGCTGAGAGTTGCTGCTGTTGTCCCTAGCAATGGCAGCATTGGGGGAAATAAGTTGTACTACTATTGCCACTCCTAATGGTGAGCCCCACCCTCAGATATCGGTGCAGAATTTCTCCTTCTCCAAATTTTGTAAAATGCCCAGCTCCTGATTTCTATGTCCACGATTAGAGAGGAGAATTTCGAGAGATCGTTTGCACACAGCTTTACATCAAGGTGTGCTAAACTATACTGAGGCATCAAGTGGTCCTGCCAGTGAAAGTCTCATTTTTGTGACAAAGAAGAAGTGCTTTCCAGATGTCGTTAGACTGCAACTGCAATAATCACAGGCCATTGATCATGCTGGTGGGAGTTGTGGTTCCCCTGGAGAGCACCATGTTGGCTATTGCTGCTGTAGCCTTGTGCAGATTTTCAGGATATACAATAATGATAAAGCAGAGAGCATGACCACACTCATTCAGTCGCTCATTCACCCCATGCCCACTGTAACATCCAACACCAGCTCCTCCCATAACACTGCCTGTGTTTTTCAGAGTATTATTAATTAAATCTATGTGCTGGGCCCAGTGGTAACCCGAGTAATGCGGTCCAGGTCTGATCCCGAACCCAAGGGTTCCGGCAGGAGTCAGTCCAACAGGGCCAAGGCAGAACACAAGGCAGGAAACCAGGCACGGTCAGGCACAGGATCACAGGCAGGTTCTGGCAAACAGCAATGTTGCTCCCGCAACCTGGAGTGGGGTCCTGCAGCCTTTTATCTCTGTCAGGGTAACGGCCGGTCTTGATCCCCTGATGACTCACCTCCCTGTCTCGCCCGAAGGCAAGCACTCCTCTTGCAAGTACTCAGGTCTCTCCTTCTCTCAGACCTCAGTCTCTGCAGCTTGGGAGATGTCGGTGGGTTACTAGACCCAGAGGCCGCCTCAGCCTCTCCTGACCCAATTGGCAGTGGAGCAGCTGTAAGTGATTGCCCAGCTGAAGGCAACGAGGTAATCCCCACATCTGGAGCTAGGGCAGGCTCAGGCCCCTGACTCAGCCCAGCTGGTGCTTGTTGCAGGGGAACCTGTGCAGACTGGGACTCTTCAGGATCAGGCCCCAGACTAGGTTCAGATGCTGCCTGAGGCAAATGATCCGGTGCGGACTGAGACTCCTCTGACTCCGAGCCTGAGTCCGAGTCCCAGGCCATCACAATCTATATACCACCCTTTCTCTAAAGAACACAGGATGATTTGCAAATCGGATCCTCTTAATTGAGGGGCCAGGTTGTGTGCTGGGAGCAAGACTCTTTAGTGTGGAGTGGTGCTCTGCGCCGCACTGGCGTATGGCACCACGGTCACCCCAGGGAGGTGCTCCAATGGGAGCGCGTGGGGTGTGGTCGTGGGGCCAATTTATACTGCGGCCCGATGCTGGGAGCCTTCTTGGCCTCGAGCCGTGGAACACCCGCCCACCCACCCTCTATTTTAGATATGGCTTGGGCTTTGCTATGGACTTTGGTTGGTCGCCCGTTTTGGATCAAGGGCCTGGTAAGAATTTTTTTTTCCATTTGGTAGATTAGCACTGGCCTCTTGGTTTTTGCCTACCTGTAGCAATCGTCACAACTTTGTAAGGTTTGGCGGTTAGGCATTGGATTAGTGATGTGGTGGGGAGGGGAGGTGTGGTGTGGTGTGGTCCTCACCTGCCCTTCCACGATCAAGGGTATTCCATTAAAGCAATCCAGGGGTCTGGATTTTGTCTGAAGCCCACGGACGGGTGAGGGGCATGCCATGACCCACCGGGAGCCCCAGGGTAGAGCTTGAGTTGATTGCCATCAACCAAGCTTCCTCTTCGGGTGGTTATACTTACCAGACTCCCTGCAAGGCGGGCAGGAGTCTGTTATAGTTTTGGATTCCAGTGCCTAAGCCAATACCGCTCACATTCTGTATTCATTAAAGTTGTGGCCAAAATTTGCCCATTAACATTTAAACTTAATTCATGTGTCATTGTGTCTTTATTACCTGGAGGGTGGACTGTGGCCTTGACACACAACATAGAAAATAACAAATATCATATGTCAATACATACCACAGAGTCTATATGATACAAAAAAATAAAACAATTATTTAAATACAATTATACTAAAAAAAATGCAGCATAAAAATACAGATTCTTTATAGAACTGTGTAGCAGTAGGTTCAGGACAAAAGAAAGCATGTATTCAAAAAAAAAGCATAATTACCTTAATGAAAATCACCACCAGAAGGTATCTTAAGAGTAGGTTAGAAAAATTCCCAGTTATATCAACAGTTATTAGCCATGATAGTTTAGTAGAACTACCACATTCAGTTCACCTCTGAATATCAAGTAGGTGAGACATCATCAGAGATTTTTATAGCAGAGGTTAGATGGCCACCTATCAAGGATTCTGTAACTGCAAGATTCTTACATTGATAGGGGCTGGCTTGAGGGCCTTTTAAGTTACGTGATTATGTAATGATAGTTGTTCCTCTAACCCTCCTTGCCTTGCACATCCCCCAGGGTTATCAGATAAGACACTATTAGAAACAATTTGCTGGAATGAATAGACCTTTGGTCTATTTCTGGCAGAGTTCTTCTTATGTTCCTCTGATCCCATGGCCAACTCCCAAAGTCTTAATTCAGTTCAGAGAGAGCTTGATGAATGTCTGCACCAGCTTGTTGTCTCTTTGTGGATCCTGCATTTGCAGTGAGGGGACTATTATATTGTTCATACGTGTCAAGTGATATCTGTCGAATTCCAAACATCAGACATTGAACCAGTTGATCCTTTCACTACAGGCATCCCTGTATTTCAGAATGATCCACAAGCATCTCACCCAGGAGGCAGAGAGAAACACACACCAATCTGAGATACCTTTCCCCCTTCGAAGTACATTTAAATGACTATTTATTCTCCATCAGAATCAGAATTTGGGGTTTGTGTAATTCAGGGTTTAGGCTGCCACCAAGACTGCTGCTGCTGTTATCAGTCAGAACAGATGCTCCAAGTTCTTAAGCTCCTGTTATTTCAACAGCCGCTCTTCTTTTAACAATTTGTACCGTTTTTTAACCAATTTGCTCAGTGGAGTGCAGGGAGGGTAGGATAACAAATCAGCTTTTGACTTTGGCAGATTTACTTAGCTAGGAAGCCACTTCGATCGATTTCTGGGAAAAGTTCTTAATTATATGTTGAACTTTGTCCTGGGAATGCATGGAGCCACCCAGGATCTGGGTAGCACATGCTTTGTGCAGTGTGTGTGTGTGTGTGTGTGTGTGTGTGTGTGTGTGTATACAGGTTTTCCAAGACAACAAACTTCCTTTCAACCATCCATGTTGATCGGAAAAGTCAACAAATTTTAAATTGGTCAAACACATTTAAAGAATAGCAGGACAGTACCAAAAAGTCACGACTAACCCGAACAAGATTTCAGCCACTCTCGCTGAAATTCATGGAATTAAGCCAAAAGCACAATTAGCATTTATGAATACTTCTGGCACTGCTTATATAATATCTCACAGAGATTTTTCAGTTTTGTTTGCAAACATGTTCCATTATTCATATATAGTGCCTTAAGTGGTCCTTTGTTACCTCCATTTCTATTGCCCTCAGTGATATCATCATGAGATCAAACCCAATTGATTGTAAACTTCCAGCACCATCCCACTGGTTTTGTTATCCCTGACTGGGTGACATTACCCCATATGTTTAATTGAGGAAGGCGTCAGAAGCAGGAACCGATGAAAACAATGGCACAAAACAAGTTGAAAAACTGGTTGGTTCTTCAGCTTCTTCTTTAGATGGGTCTATTACTCCTGGATGGGATTTAGATAACTATATCAAAAGATGCTTTAGGGCTGTTTTACAGTCTTGAAAAAATATACAGTCATACCTTGGAAGTCGAACGGAATCTGTTCCGGAAGTCCGTTCGACTTCCAAAACATTCGGAAACCAAAGCGCGGCTTCTGATTGGCTGAAGGAAGCTCCTGCAGCCAATAGGAAGCCACAGAAGCCCCGTCTGACATTCGGCTTCCAAAAGAACGTTCAAAAACTGGAACACTCACTTCCGGGTTTTGATCATTCAGGAGACGATTTGTTTAGGAGCCAAGGCATTCGAGATCCAAGGTACTTGGATTAACTACATTGGGGAACACAGAGAATGGACAAAGTACATTCTTGCGGGTAGAGAAGTGTGTGGAAAAGGTTAGATCAGAAGGGTTTAACAATGAAGGTGGTTTGCAAGAGCCTAGCTACTTGTGAAGCTCTTTGGGACCACCATATTACACTCATGCCAGTGTGGTGTAGTGGTTAAGAGCGGTAGTCTTGTAATCTGGTGAACTGGGTTCGATTCCCCGCTCCTCCACATGCAGCTGCTGGGTGACCTTGGGCTAGTCACACTTCTCTCTGAAGTCTCTCAGCCTCACTCACCTCACAGAGTGTTTGTTGTGGGGTAGGAAGGGAAAGGAGAATGTCAGCTGCTTTGAGACTCCTTAGGGTAGTGACAAAGCGGGATATCAAATCCAAACTACTACTACTACTACTACTACTACTACTACTACTACTCTTCTTCTTCTTCTTCTTCTTCTTCTTCTTCTTCTTCTTCTTCTTCTTCTTCTTCTTCTTCTTGTATTATGCTTAACTTCTACAGCAACTTGACAGGTGGATTCTCCCGCCTGCATGAATGGCTTCTATATCAACAACACATGCATTCAGTACTGGTGTGGACTGTTCCACGTGGTGTATAGAATAACTCACCATGCAAACAGGTGGATCCAAGTGCAAAGTCACTACATCTAGACCATGCAAGAGTTGCTGTATTAGTGCTATGTGAAGAAGGTAGTATATGAGCTGCTCTTCACTCCAATATTGCCTTTAACTGAAATAAAAAGTCAGGTGAGTAGAAGCAGACTACTTTTTACCGTGCTAGCTGGCAAGTCAACCACACTAGAAACATGAGAAAACAAAATAATGACATCAGTCATGGGGAGGAACTGAATATTCACTAGAATCCTGGCAAACAAAAGGGAAAGATAACAAGTGACAACAGGAGCAGCAGATGGAGGCAGACTTCAGTGCCATTAACTAAATTATGATTGGGAACTAGTGCAGCAATTAAAATAATTGTTTCTGTGATCTTTTAAGAAGAGCATTGCTAAAGTTCTTCTCAGATACAGATGATAAACAAGGGCACTATGTTTATGATAGCCTTGTTTGTTTTTCTTCAACCCAGCCAGCCCAATTGCACACCCAAATGTTGATGGAAAACATGCAGACATGAATGAAATAAGTAATGCAGTCTTTAGGAAAGCATGTTTTTGAGAAGCTACAGATTATAGTAGAGGGATAGTTGAAAAGAGCATTCCTACGCCCCGCCCCCCCAAAATAAAGCTGTCATTGGATGCCTTTATGAATCCAGATGATTGACATGTTGTTTGTGCCACCCACCTGTCAAAGTCCCTTGTGGCCTGAGAACCAATGTGTAGAACATTTCATATTATTTTTTCACATGTTCTGCAGATATTTACACACACACACAGAGTGTTTTTTTCTTTAAAAAATGTTTAGGGGTATTCTCATTCTGACTCAAGAAAATCACAATTTTACAGTTCAAATCAGGAAAAATAAATACAGTAAATGGACAAAAGTACAAAGATTCCCAAAATGTTTAGGGGTATATATACCCCTGCATACCCTCAGAAAAAGCACTGTGTGTGTATGTATGCACACACACACACACACAAATGTTGCATTGTGTCCAGGATACTTTTCTGCATAAGAGGATATGCAATATTTGCAAGGGCAAAAATTCTTGGAATAGTTATTTTATTCACATGATCCAAGCATTATTGAAGATTTTGTTCCATTAAAAGACATGGAGACACTGATTTAATTGTGATTGAAAAGCACAGGGACTGGATAAACATTGTTGATTATAACTCTCCATATCATTGATACAATTTATCTTCAAAAATAGCGAAGGTTCATTGTTACCATAATGACACTTTCAGAATATCAGTAATTAATCTCATAGTTTTCTGCTTTGCACCCATCCCCACCTCCCCTTAATCTCCAGTTTAAATATCTTAAGGGACAACTTGCAACCATTTTCTCTTGTACTCCAACACCTATTTCTCTATCACACTGTATAAAATCTCTGGTGTATTTGCAGAGCACAGTTTAATCCCATCTCATCCTCATTTTTTGCAATTTGAAATAGTGAATCTGTAACCCCAATAAGAAAGGGGTTACGGGTTTTGTACTCAGTGTTCGAATGTCAGACTAGCTTCAAAAATGCTGCTAAACAGCAGGAGCAAATAGCATAAGAAAATGTCATGAAATCACTTAAGATAACTTCCCACTTAGCTTGCACATGTATTTGAAGTTCCCACTGAATGAGAATTTCCATGCCATTCTCATGCGTCTGATGTAGATGTGATATCTGTGGATTGCTGAGCTCTTTAGACTTGAGCAATCTGGGAGAAAATAATCTATTTTCTGGAATAGTAAATATTGGTGCAAAGGAACACCAATCCACCATTTGCCTGACATTGCAACAGAGAGGCTGATGAAATGTATTTGTTTTGGAGAGTAAGAAAGTGGAATAATCTACCATTCAGTTATTTCTTTGAAAAACATATAGGCATTACGGAAACCTGGTGGGATGAGACTCATGAATGGAACATAGAAAATGAAGGGTATAACCTATTGAAAAGGAAAAGACCAAACAGGAAGGGAGGAGGAATAGCATTATATGTAAATGATATGTACACTTGTGAAAACATCCACAATTTGGACAATGGAAGGCAAATTGAGAGTATATAGATAAAAAATAACAGCAGAGGAAACAACTGTTTGACTTGAATACTGCCTCTCAAAAATGAGAGATGTAGAAGTCATGGGATACTTCAAATACCATATACAGTGGTACCTCGAATTACATACGCTTCAGGTTACATACACTTCAGGTTACAGACTCCGCTAACCCAGAAATAGTACCCCGGGTTAAGAACTTTGTTTCAGGATGAGAACAGAAATCGTGCTCTGGCGGCGCAGCGGCAGCAGGAGGCCCGGTTAGCTAAAGTGGTGCTTCAGGTTAAGAACAGTTTCAGGTTAAGAACGGACCTCCGGAATGAATTAATTTCTTAACCCGAGGTACCACTGTACCTGCTGGTGGATAAAGGGAATGCAGTGGACACAGTGTATCTAAATTTCAGTAAAGCTTTTGACAGAGTGCTCCATGATATTCTTGCAGAGAAGCTGTTAGGTGGATTTGCAGATGACTGACTCACCAAACCAAAAGACTGTTCATTAGTAGTTCCTCATCTTCCTGAAAAAATTGACTAATGGATGCCCCAGAGTTCTGTCCTGGGCCCAATGTTGTTCAGCGTCTTTATAAACAACTTGGTACTGAGGGGATGCTAGTCAAATTTGAGACCAGAGTGGGAAGGGTAGCTAATGCCACAGAAGATAGAATTAGGATTCAAGATGACTTTAACAGATTGGAGAACTGGGCCCAGACTAACAAAATAAATTTCAATAGGGACAAATGTGAAAGTTAGGCAGGAAGAACTAGCTGCACAAATATAAGATGGAGGACACCTGGCTTGTCAGTAGTACAGGTGAGAAAAATCTAGGGGTAAGTGTCTGGAACCCCTGGAATCTCACATTACTCAGAGATTAGGGTCATGTGCAACAATATATGTAAAAATGAAACCAAGGTGCCTTCTTGAAGCGGAAAAATGATACAGGCTCTTTTTTTCTTCTCTCTACAAGGCTTTTGAGGGGGACACAATATTTCTGGCAACCTGGGAGGGGGAAATTCCTGAAGATAGGTAGAGACGCATGCACAAAATCACAAATCTAACACACTAAGGAACATAGGAACTGTGCAGGAAGTGATTTCTTTTTGGGGGGATTTATTGAAAATCCATTCCTTCCCATCTATGTAGCTGCAAGCATAGGAATGGCTCTTCATACAGAGCCTTCTATTTTTGTCAGCCTCCCAGCTTTTAGTGAAGCAGCTGTAATGCTAGGACTAGCACAAGACACCAAGCCATTGTTATGCTCTTAGTGCGCTACTGCAAGAAAATGAGTGATCCTAGTATAGCCAACCGAGATAGCAGTGGAAGTGCTGGGTATCATTTTATGATGCATGGATGGAACTTTATTCATGGTGATGGCAGGGGAAGGAGGAAAGTCACTAATCTTCCTTTGGAGATGTTTCTGCATGTGTGGGAAGAGAGGAATCAAGAGAACAATGTGATTCATGCACAAAACCTGGCAATTATTGGGGGAAAAAATATGCCTCATGTTAGTTAGTTATTGAATTTGTTAGTCACTGACAATCAGGAAAGGGTTAAATGAGATTCATTCAGCCATTTCCTGCCATTTGTAGCACCACTTTAGCCTGAATAATGGTGAATAATGCAGAAGTGCAACTCAAATTGAGTTGGTAGTTAACCATTTCTGTTGTGTTGCTTTAATTCTGATCATGCCTGGGAGCCTGTGTAGTGTAGTAACACACCTCTCCAGCCAGGATACATCTCTAAGTCTGCTCCAGTGATGAAGTACCCTGGATCTTGGGTTGTGAAATATTCCTCTTGGGTCTGTATTTGAGTGTGGCCATGTCTGGCCTTATTGTGACTCTTAACATAACTATGTAATTACCTAGGAATATTGGAATGGATTAATTGGTGCAATTCAAAGTCAAATTCTAGTCATCTTGTCTATGAGACCAGAGTAAATGTTCTTGACAAACAGCAAAAAGATGAACAGTGTAGGTCGAAGCTCCTTTTTCTGATCAGGAGTCTTTTATTCATTTATTTACTTACAAAATTTACAGCCTTTTGCCAGAAGATCACAAGGCAATTTACAATATACAATGGAAATGCTACTACATAACATAATATACAGTATGTATAAAGCATAAATATATATATCAATTATATGAATACAATTATAATACTAAGAATTACATAAAAATACAGATTCTCATAACAGGAATAAACAGTCTTTTAATGCTCACATGTCAGACTTCATAAAAAAAAGTTAACCGCTATCCAATAAACTTTTAACATAAAACCTCCTTAGTCCTCTTTGCAAAATTTTGATATATTTAATATATTTGGAGAATCATTAATCTTCAGAATTCCTTTCTTCTGAGAGAGGCTGGTGGGCTTTTTAAAAAATCCACATAAAACATTTTCAGCTAGATATATAGTCTTTCCAAAGAATGAAAAGAATTACCTTCTTAGACTCTGAATTTCCCCAATTACCTTCAATGAATCTTTCCTTTTCTATCTGTCATGCATGTAATCACCCTATTCATACAATAAAGCAATAGATCAAGTAATTAATTTCCCACCATTTTACTTAATTTGCATTTAACCCCAATTACAGAATCACAGAAATTAGAAATGAAAGATCTCACAGGCTATCCAGTTCATCTGCCCACCAACGAAGTTCTAAGTAAATAAGAAAGATTTTCACATAAAAAGGAAATGTAAATGCTTTCAATCTGAGGTAGTGAAATAGAGCGAGGCACTGGACAATCTGGCTTCATCTGTACCAAAGAGAAATTCATCACTTTTGTTAGCAGAGACAGGCTTTGAAGAAGTACTTATCAGTTACTTTCATCATTATTTAACTGACCTTACTTTGATAATAATGGTGGCTGCGATAAACCGGAATCTAGGTACATAACGTCTTACAGAGAACAGGTAGGGAAGGTTTGTACCCTTCCAGTCTAAAGTACACCTAAGGAAACAAGAGAGGAAGAAGGAAAGAGAAATATTAATTATTACAATTATTTTATTTATTCTAGCCACTTTACTCATAGAAGTGACTCAAAGCGATTTACAGACACAATAGAAAATTAGAAGCGGATTTCTTCAATGCACACACACAAACAGAAACAGTGGACAGGTATCTCTGTGCAGTCAACAAGCTTTCTGAAACAAGGGAGGCTGCAATTTATCTCCCTCTCCCTTACTTGAAGTCCTTTAAATATCCATGCTGTGTTTTCATCTTCAGCATTCCACCTCAGAGATTTCAGGGCGTGTGCACTAAGGGCTTGCATGGGTTATGGACATCACAGGGGGACACACACACACACACACACCTTATGCATGCCAAAGTCTCTTGTCATGAAGACTTCAATAATGGGACAAAACCCTGCTGCAATGAGGTGCCCCCTGGTTCTATTCCAGAAGCAACTATTCTATTCCAAACTTAAAAATGGAAAGCGTAATGCTGGTGGTCAACAAAAAAGGTTTAAAGACTCTCTCAAGGCGAATCTTTAAAAATGTAGTATAAACACTGAAAACTGGGAAACACTGGCCTGGGAGCACTCCAGTCAGAGAACAGCCTTTACCAAAGGTGTCATGGGTTTTGAAGACGCTCAAACTCAGGAGGAAAGGGAAAATATGCCAAGAGGAAGGAATGTTTGGCAAACCCTCACCGTGATCAATTCCCTCCCGGAAACCTATGTCTCCACTGTGGAAGCACAGGTGGATCCAGAACTGGCTTCTACAGTCACTTACAGACTCACTGTTAAGACCATGTTTATGGAAGGCAATCTTACTCGGCTATGAGTGATCGCCAAATAAGAAGATTCTAGAAGTACCTGTAGACTGGAAGCTGGCGAGAATTCATTGGTGAGCCTACTCCCCCCCCCTCTCTCTCTCTCTGGAAGCCACTGTGTTGATTAAATGTCCAGTCCAATCCTATAGGTTTGACTGTATATTAACCGCTCCCCATCACTATGGTACCACTATTGTTCCTTTCCCTACTCTGGATGCCACAAATCAAGCACATTATTTGAACTACCTTTTTAAGGCCTTAAGAATTTCAGTCTGCACAAGCCTTCATTATAAAATTCTATTGGCTTAAAGAAGCATGTATTCATTGGAAAGGTGAAGCCTTTATGATGCAGTCTCCTTGAAAGATTGGTTTATCATGCCTAAAAACCAGGTCATTACACCCTACACCAATCTCTCTCCAAATGATCTGAATCAGATTCCAATGTGGGGAAACCAAGTGTTTTTCCAGTATGAGTGTGTTGTAAATAGGATACTGTAGGAATGACAATATCTGATACGCTAGTAAATCTGAGGCAACATCAGAAAGGGAATGTAACCCATTTCCTGTTGCCCAACATTCATGTCAGGTAGCAAATGATATGCAAGTTCGCTCCAGTAAGATTTAAAACTTAACTTTTCCGCTTAACTTTTAGCATCTTTACATTCATTTGTTCATTGAGTTCACACAGTATTCATGCATGACCTAGCCTAGAATCACTTTCAATAACTAATGAATTTTGGAATCCGTCAGTGCCCAAAAGGATATGTTAAATTTGCAAATGAAAGTCCTATATGTAAGACCTCTCCATGTCTGTTGAGATGCCAATTATAGTGAAATTATTACATCTCATCCATTTCACCACATTGTCAACCTTAGCCTGCTGAGATTCTATTATCCTTAGCATTTCCTCATTAGGTTTTCTAATGTGTGAACTTTGCCTTCCAATTCTATATATTTTTTTCTACTCTGAGAGTTCATTTTCAAATTCCATCAAGATATATATATATATATATATATATATATATATATATATATATATATATATAACCTCAGCAACTTCTCCATTACATAATTCATTCCGGACCATATATAAATTAAAACTTATTTATTTCATATTGCTTTGAGATGTAATTTAAAGCTCACATCTTGCATAATATCATCCTTGCTTGTTTTCTTTCCAAGACCGTCTTTTCTTTTCTGCTAGAAAGAAAAAGTAAGATGGGCTTTTGTAATGCAGGATAAATCTGCTTTGAGGTCTCACAAAGAACTGAAACAGGCAATTTCTCAGGGCTAGTTTACACATCCATATTCATCACCTGATGATGGCAACATTTTTATTTATTGTATCCTGCTTTTTTCATGAGGTGACCTCAAAGTAGCTCACATAATAAAGCCTAACACTATACATAAAAAACAAATTCAATATAACATTACAAATGATCCAGCAACAAGCAAGCAAGCACCAGTCATGAAGGAACAGCTCTAAAATAACAAAACCAAGCCGTGTGTGTGTGTGTGTGTGTGTGTGCATGTGTGTGGATCATGGAAGGTCTTAGAAAAGCCATGCTTTAGACATCCACCTAAATAATAAAGTACCAGGCCAGGCAAATCTCCTTCTTAAGGGTGGCAATCCACAAAGTTTGTGCCACTACTGAAAAACCCCTGCACCTGTTGGTTGTTCACCATATCTCAATGGACAGAGCTTCCTGGAGCAAGGTCAGATGAAGAGAACAAGTGGGGATGTATATATTTTTATAAAAGGTTTCAGCTGTATGTTGAGATCCTTCTAATTTCTCGACCCAGCATGTGCTAAAATCTATGCAGGATTCAAATTCCTGGAATAGCCTAGTTTGAGGTAATAGCCTAAGTATAGGTCATTATATTTAATAAATGATAATACCCCAGGGAATTTCAGCTGGTGCCTTCTTTACACACCTTCAGGAGACAGGTAAATGTGTTCCTCTTTAACCAGGCCTTTGGCTGATTGAGATCCAACGCCTTTTTAAACAACTTGTGGAGGGGGGGGGGGTAATTATTGTTATTCTTATTTTTATTATGCATTTTGTGTTTTTTATATTGTAATTTTACGTTGTGGACTGCCCACATGCAAGGCGTCATTCTCAGAGCAGGATTAAACACAGAAATGAATGCTAAACTTCCACCCAATATCCGAAGTGGTTTTTATGTCATGTGAAAGATCACATAAAGTGGAATTATCAGGAAAATGTCATAAAAAGGATATAAAGTCCTGTCTGCTTGCAGCCAGTGTTGACAGCACGGAGCTAGACAGACCATTGGTCTGACTCCAAGGAAGCTTTCTATGTCTGTATGTTATTTTGAAAGAGAAGAGGGGAGAGGATGATTGTTGATCCAGAGACACACTCAATCCCTCTCAATGTTTGCTCATGAGTCATACCCTACCTCCTCAGTGTCTGCGTTTTTCAGTCTGTTTTCTATTTAAATATGTTTATCCCACCACAACTTTCCAGTAAAGCACTCAAGGCAGTTTAATTAACAGTATTAGAAAAGATACACACTATAAAATGAAAAGAAAGGAGCATGGAACTGACATTCCAAGCTATTGTGTGAAACTAGATGTGTCTTGTAAATAAGATAGATAAGTGCATAGGAGCATCTGCATATATTACTGCATTGCTTTCAAAATAGTCAGTAATTAAATATATACTAGAAAATACTCTCTCCCCCACCCACATTTCCTTATAGAGTTCTCCTGAAGGGCAAGGTAGTGTCGTGTCTCCTGAGGCCCTGCTCCTTACGTCTTGGCAGAAATGCTATTGCAAACACGAATCCATGTTTTAAAGCTGTCTTTGTTCTGCTATAGCTCTTTTAAAAATGCATTGCACTGGGGACAGCTTGCACAGATCACTCCTGAGCCTTCAAGCTGCTTGTTTATGGATTGCAGGGTTTAGTCAACAAAAGTGGCCTCTCTTGGGTAGCAGTCTTGTTTTTGTTCTTCTTTAATTTGCTTTAATAAATATCTTAAGCCACTTGCTTTGGGTTTTTGAGCAACCCTTCATTTCACTCTGCTACAATGATTCTCAAAGATTCTGGACTTTGGCCTCCTTTCTGAACTGATCTTATTTCCCCCAATGACACCAATAATGAAATATGAATGTAATATGAAATATGTTATTGTCACTTGTACAACTTTTATACAGTGAGATTACACGAGCATCACCCCACTCAGCTCTCTTAGTCTTAATTCCCCTCGTTTACTGACGCAAACCCACCAAACCCAAAAGTCAGTTGTCCTGTTGTTACCTTTTCATTCAGCAGCCCAACAGCCCACGGATAGAAGCTGTTCTTTACCCTGTTGGTGGGACTAATCATGCTTCTATATCTTCTGCCCGAGGGCAGGAGATCAAGAAAGTGCTGGCCAGGGTGTGAATCATCCCTGAGAATTTTCCTCAGTCTACTGAGGCAAGCTTTTTCCACAATGTCATCCAGTGGATTCACAGGACAGCCAATAATATCTTGTGCTGTATTCACCACCCTCTGTAAGCACTTCCTATCAGTTGATGTCAAACCAGCGTACCACCCGTGGTGCAGTATGAAAGGACACTTTCTGTTGTGGACCGGTAAAAGGAGATCATCAAATGCTCATCGACATAGTTCTTTCTCAATATTATGAGGAGATGGAGTCTCTGTTGGGCTTTACAACCACCTGGGTTGTACTGATTTTCCAAGTAAGGTCTTCACTGAGATAAACTCCTAGGAATTTAAAGGAAGAGACTCTCCACACAGCCCTCCCCGATGTACAGCGGGGCTAGTTCTCCTCTCTTTCTCTGAAAGTCCAACACTATCTCCTTTGTCTTGCTGATATCAAGGTGCAAGTTGTTCCCTAGGCACCATGTAATCTGTTTCACTGGGGCATCTTTGGAGATGCTCATTATACAATTTCATCCAACCTCCTGCTGCCACATGCAGGATACATAAGTCAGAGAGACATGACTCTGAGGTTGCACCCATACTTAGCCTGCAAAAGATCACATGCCTAGCATGCAAAAAACTGATCCCTATTAGCCCCTCCTGGAGATATGAAAGATTCCTAACTGAAATCCCAGCGATCTGCTGCCAGTCAGTTTAGAGAACACTGAACAATATGGACCAATGAATTGACTTAGTATAAGGGAGCTTCTTATATCTTTAAGGCTTGCTAGATTCCCTCTTGGCCAGTATTTGTTAAGTTGCATCAAGCTTGGTTACAAATCCCAACTAACGGGCAAACTTGGTTAATTTTAACTGTGGCTTACATAGGTCCTGACATACTCCGTAACTGTAATTAAGAAGATGGAAGAAAGAAATTAACTTCAGGTGCGGGCTGCAAGGTAACGTCCTATGAGGAAGTGAATAAAGACACATTTCTCATCATCAGTAAACCTCAGGCTCACTTTAAAAACTGAGCAGCCATAGGTTCAGGACAAATGGAAGGAAGCATGTCTTCATACAATGCATAATTAGCTCAATAGGGACACGGGTGGCGCTGTGGTCTAATCCACTGAGCCTCTTGGGCTTGCCAATCAGAAAGTCTGTGGTTTGAATCCCAGCGACGGAGTGAGCTCCCATTGCTCTGTCCCAGCTCCTGCCAAACTAGCAGTTTGAAAGCACACCAGTGCAAATAGATAAATAGGTACCACTACGGAGGGAAGGTAAATGGCGTTTCCGTGCACTCTGGTTTCCATCACGGTGTCCCGTTGTGCCAAAACTGGTTAAGTCATGCTGGCCACATGACCCAGAAAGCTGTCTGTGGGCAAATGCTGGCTCCCTTAGCCTGAAAGCTATATGAGCGCCACAACCCCATAAAGGTAAAGGTAAAGGGACCCCTGACCATTAGGTCCAGTCGTGGCCGTCTCTGGGGTTGCAGCTCTCATCTCGCTTTATTGGCCGAGGGAGCTGGCGTACAGCTTCCGGGTCATGTAGCCCAGTGTTTTTCAACCTTTTTTGGGCAAAGGCACACTTGTTTCATGAAAAAAATCACGAGGCACACCACCATTAGAAAATGTTAAAAAAATTAACTCTGTGCCTATATTGACTATATATAAAGTAATTCTCTTGAATAGGAATCAAATAAACACAAAGAAAGTATTTTATAATTACTTTATTATGAAATAGTAAGTAAACAGAAATATGAAAAATTATAAAATACTTTATTCAGTGCGCAACCTGGGCCTGTTTGGCTGAACACAAAGCTGATATTCTGGCTGGAATCGAACGTTGCGGACCGTTCTCTGCTCAGCGGGAATTGATCCGCTAATCCCCGCTGAGCCGGCGGATGACAGCTCCGTCTCCGCACTGTGTGCGGAGAGGGAGATGTCAGAGCCCCGCTGCTCTCTATGGGGAATCGGATGAGAGCGGACCGCCTGTCCGCTCTCATCCGATCCCATCCGATCTGATCCCCACCCAGGACGGATGGAAAATAGGGTGGACACAGTCTGGCGCCCGCCTAGTGGGCGAAAACATGACATTTTTTTTTAAAAAAAATGTTTCGAATTTTTCAATTTTCCCCACGGCACACCAGGCAACATCTCGCGGCACACTAGTGGTTGAAAAACACTGATGTAGCCAGCATGACTGGTGAACCAGAGCAGTGCACAGAAACACCATTTACCTTCCCGCCGGAGCAGTACCTATTTATCTACTTGCACTTTGATGTGCTTTCAAACTGCTAGGTTGGCAGGAGCAGGGACTGAGCAACGGGAGCTCACCCCATCACGGGGATTCGAACCACCGACCTTCTGATCGGCAAGTCCTAGGCTCTGTGGTTTAACCCACAGCGCCAGGGGTCCTTTACCTTTAATTAGCTTAATGGAAATCACTGCCAAAAGATGCTTTATATGTAGATTAGACAAATTCCTAGAGGACAGTTCTGTGAGCAGCTGTTAGCCCTGATAGTTCAGTGGAGCCTCCACTTTCAGAGCAAGTATACCTCAAAGTACCAGGTGTATGACACATCATTAGGGGAAAAGAATAATAATCAGAGGTTGGCTGAGCATCTGTCAGGTCTTCCTTGCTACCACTCAATGCATCTAGGTTAAATATCCAACCAACCCACCTGTGAATAATGATACAGATAAATCAGATGAGTCTGAAAGGAGGCAATCACTGAATAAAAATTGCACAGAAGTGGCTGCATTCATCAATATTGAGAAGTAAACAACTTCCATTGTGTGCACTTGTTCTGACAAGTATAGGCCAAGAGCGAGTGGCAGCTGGGTTAAAATTTCATAGCCTCTCATGAAAAGTCACATTTCATAACTATTCACTTTCCCAATCATTTCTGACTGGAGAGTCATTTCACACATTTCCCCTTTAAGTAGAAGCACAATACAATCAGCTGAAAGCAATTATTCCCACTCCCTTCTCACAGAGTTTAATTTGAGCCAAGGACCACCAGGTGTTACCTTGAGAAACTGATTGAGTGGCATTTGGGGCTGAACCAAAAGTGAGAGCCCTTTTTGAAAATCGTTTCAGTATTAGCAAATAAAGAACATTTTTTCTTTCCTTTTTGGGGATAGTAACTATGAAATTAGGAGATTAAAAGGAAAGGCCTATTCAGAGTGAAGGTAATGTTGCTATTAGTAGCCGCTGAGAAATATAGTTGTGGTTCGAGGACCCGATCCCCGCTTGGAGGAATAAAGACACGTGGACACAGTGTATAAGTTTAATGGGCAAGAAAAGGCCACAACCTTATTGATTATAGCAAGTGAGAAGGTATTAGCTTAGGCACTGAACCACGGAAGTTTGACTCCATCCACTCAGAGAGCGGTGAGTCTGAAGAGGGGTTAAGCACCAGTCGGGGGAGCCTGTTGATGCTAATACAACTATAAGCTCTCCCCTGATGTCACCGAGGGTCGTGCCATGGCCCCCCGCCACACAGGCATCGGACAGGATCCACGACTGCTGGATTCCTTTAACGGAATACCCAAAATTGAAGGGGTAGGCAATGGCCACACCTTGCCCTTTCACACACCAACAACACATTCCAATGCCTAACCGTCAAATACCCAGAAAGTTGTGACGATTGCTACGAGGTAGGCGAAAAAACCAAAAGGCCGGTGCCAATTTGCCAGTTGCAAAAAAAATCCTACCAGGCCCCCTGGGTGACCAACCATAGGTCCATAGCAAAGTCAAGAGAAAAACTAAGCCCTAAGCCCTAAGGGAGTAGTGGGTGGGTGACTCACGGCGCAAAGGTGAGGAAATGGGTGGAAAGGCTGGCGCGGCTGCATCTTGAGCAACAAACCACGCCCCCACCAAGCCGCCCGATTGGGTGCTCAACCGGGGGCGTGGCGCACCAGCCATGTGAGTGGGGCAGGGGGCATAATGCCCCCTGCGTGATGCGGGAATCACGTCTTGCCCACAAAACCTCCCCTCCGGAAGGAGGAAAGGCCTTGCTGATATGCTACTGAGTGAGGTGTTTTGGCTTTATGAGGCAGGCCAGTTTCAATTGGTTTGGAAACAAACATGGCTATTTCCTAACTTGTGGGGTGGGAGCTAAGATGTGCTCATTCTCAAGTTACAAGAAAAACAGGAGCGATACTAAAAACTGAACTGGGTGTACACACAAAAAAGAGGAAATAAATCCCAACAAACTGAAGATGTGATGAAAGAAAGAGTATTAGTATTACCGTAGTTTAGTTTAAAAATTGACATGCATAAATTTAGTACAGGAAATGGTTTTATATGGAATTTAATAAAGATTAACAACAGATAATATGCACCACTTATTTCAGAAGCAAAAATATTAAAACCCAAGGAAAAACCGTGTGTATTAGCAAAATACAAACAATGTGAACTGTTATGGCTCATAAAGTATTGCAGACCCCAAGCTTCGAAACCTCAGTCAGAAAACGTACGTGTGTGTGTGTGTGTGTGTGTGTGTGTGTGTGTTGTTTGTTTGAATGCTACTTCGAATTGGACCTAACATGAACCTAATATGGACTTTGTCATCTAGCGGGCCAACAGTTTCAGCTGAAGAGCCCTACAATATTATTGAGGTTTAACATAATCTGGGTCACATTTTCTATTATCACACTTGAGGTGCAGGAGCGGCATTTATCTGAATGCTAAAAGTTGCTCATAGAAATCTGCATCTCAGAATCTGGATTTTGGTAATGGACTTTTTTTTCCTGATTTTCAAATCCTGATGCTGGTGTTAATCCTGGGAAGACAATGGTATGTTCACACAATGGATGTATCCGAAAGCTTTCTCTTGATTGCTTTTGCATCTTCCTCTTTGCAGTCCTTCTTCCCATTTATTCCCTTTCAGTTAAAACTCTGCAGATCACAGAATGCCTCCTAAAACTTTGACTGATAGGAACATGCTGCTCCAGAATGCTTAAGCAGCTCTCTATGAAAATTGGCTCCCGTGGTTTAATGTCAGCACTTTGTGTGACTGTTCCACAGCAGCAGTGACAGGTATTTCAGCTGCAAAGAGTCCTTAAGGTAGTAATAAGGTACTGAATTCACACTGGAAAATAAATGTAAGATGGGGGTGGGGAGAGAGGAAGAATTACACAGGAAAACAAAAACAAAATAAAAATAAAAATCTTCCTGGATAATTTCCTTACAGATATGTAGTAGATAATCCTCAATTTAAATTATTTATAGATTATTTTATTTGCTGTGCTGTACCTACTCTTATTTCAGTAATTCTGTTCTCACAGCAATTACTGTACTTTTCTACTTTTGGAATAGCAATTGAGGATTCCAGGGAGGAAAAAGTGACTTAGACCTGATCTACCCCCTTAAAATAGAGCTAAAATAACTTTACGACATTGCTCTGACACAAGCCTTGAGCTTTCAATGTGCTTCATTGCTTTCCTTTTTTAGACTCACTTTCTCTAAACCTCTCTCTGTCTGATTTGAAGCAGGCATCGAAAAATAGAAGAGCAACAGTAAAATTTTAAAAAATGAAGATACTCTGAAGGCTGTGTCATTAACTGTTCTTCATTTTGGTTGGCTTGTTTTAACACTGTTGAAATTCATTCAATTAATTTAAAGAGAGAGAGAGAGAGAAAGAAACAAAAACCCCAACAATTACAGCCTATGGTGTTCAAAATGTAAAGTGATCATCAACGGATATGGAATAATAAAATGGGTTGAAGAGTGGTGTGTAGAACATTTTGGATAAATGTTGCTATTTCTATTTAAAGTCAAAATAGAGTTGATATTTCTCCTGAAAAGGAGCTTTGAAATTCGCCACATATGTTGTTTTAGGCAAGAATCAGCGGCATCCCTTGTCCTATATCCTTTTTATTTTGTCAATTTGCCTGATTTGCCTGAAGATTTAGTTTTTTAGTTCTAGATGCTCAATAAACAACAGGTGACAACATACAGCACAGTTTAACTGACAACCAGGACTAGCAAGTCCTGGGCTTGGATATATGAAATCTAAATTTTAAAAAACACACAAAACAAACAAACAAACAAACACCAAGACACAACTTTTTTCAAAGCTCTTTTTCACTTCCCTCATTTCTCCTAAGCATGAAACTCCACATTTCCCTCAAAACTCTGTTCTAGGCAAATTTTGGTGGCAACTTTACATTTGCCGTCACAAAACCAATCACCTAGAGGTTGTGGCTGATGGGTTTAGCCTTTCCCTCCAGTCACCACTCAAGGGATTAGACAACAATAGTTGAAATTCTTATTTTGTAGTACTTTTTCTTCAGTTCCTTGCTTTGCCCAACAAAATGAAGCTGGCTATTGCGGCTGTTGTGAGCCGTTACCAAATTTCAACCAAATTTTAAAGGATATGTTGAAATGCTTATCCACAGTTCCGCTTATATGTCAAAATCTCCCATGTAGGATAAGAAAATAGATGGAACCAGCTCTACCATTAGGGAATGGGGGCAGCTGATGTTGGGGAGCAGACATTGGTGGCAAGGTGTTGGAAGACAGCATGCTTGTGCCCTGCAAACTGGTCTACCACCATCAGGAGCAGCCATCACTGGTGCCAAAATAAAACTCAACTGCCAGTCTCATCAGCTTCTGTATCTGAAATGGGATGCCATCTTGTCTTTTGCCTCAGGCAAGATGGCATGTTTTGGGCTACCCCTGAAAAGAGAGTTACCCTGGGCGATATTTTAATGATGCATTTATTTGGGATTCCGTTGCCTCAGTGTATTGGTTTCATATCAGTGAATTGCTTACTGCCAAAACACAGCCAATTTGAATTATGAAACCAAACTATCAATGAGTAAAGCTGTCTCTCTCTCTCTCTCTCTCTCTCTCTCTCTCTCTCTCTCTCTCTCTCTCTCTCTCTCTCTGTGTGTGTGTGTGTTTTTAAGGAAAATAGAGTATATAATGGCCCCATAGCATATAAAAATTGGCCATCTCTGACCTAAGGTATTACCTCTGTAACAAAAGCGGGATGGGGAGCGGTGACACCTCAAACGCTGTAGAAAGAAAACTGTGACATGAGAAAACTGTGAGTGACAGGCCCTATGGTAAAATTGCTAGTCTTTAACAGAGTTCCTAAATAGAGTTCACTTTAGAACTGCTGATATTTCTCCTTCTCTCGCCACAATCATCCTGAAAGGTTGCCACTTCAGAGGTGTTAAGCATTAGCTACAATAATCCCCCATTTTCAACAGAGAAGCTGCAGGGAGTCTGCCAAGTGCCAGAAAGTGAAGACTCTCAAATGTATTTTTCTAAATTTGATCACAGGAAAATGGATACAACAAACCAGCTTGCATGGGAGGTTTGACTCAAACAGGTGGACATCATTTTATTTTGTTTTCCAGACTGGGCCATCATTTAGAGCCCAACTCCCATGTTGCAGACCATGTGCAGTTTCTTCCTCATAGCACCTCTATACTTTTTGGACAACTGGCTGTTCTCGTTGTTCTCTTTTGGACTCCATTTGCTTCTGTGACAACCTGGGGTGTTGCACCTCTGTTTTTCCCCAAATTGAGACTCAGGTGCCTATTGACACTCCTACTTTAAAG
The DNA here is from genome assembly GCF_965112155.1 of Podarcis liolepis. Lineage (NCBI taxonomy): Eukaryota > Metazoa > Chordata > Lepidosauria > Squamata > Lacertidae > Podarcis > Podarcis liolepis. The sequence continues at coordinate 64,225,732 of NC_139564.1, read as the reverse complement.
GTGCAAGGCAATATCCACATGGCACTCTGAAACTTTGGGCCAAATATGTTTCTTAAAAAACATTTCTCTGTGATGATTTATTTACAGTGGAACCTCTACTTACAACCATAATCTGTTCCGGAGGTCTGGTCATAACTAGAAACGTACATAAGTAGGGGTGAATTGATCAGTTCTAGATGATGAAAAACACCCCCTAGAACAGCAAGTTAACACGGATTTTACTGTCTAACGAGACTATAGATCCATAAAATGAAGGCAATAATCAATGTACTGTACTACAAAATAAATAAGACAGTATTGTAGATGGGAGGAAAATAACATTTATTGTTTTTCTTACATGCACTGATGATACAGTAGTCATTGTTTTATCCATTTATGCAGTTACACAATCAACCAGTAGCTGAACTGAGTGCCACACAGTCACAAAAACAAGTGCTCCACAGCTGGTGGGGTGAGCTCCAGCAAACGGCAGGCCTCTCCCTGGCGGTAGAGGCCCTAGTGCTGCCCCGCAGCCAGCCGGGCAAGCTCTGGGCTGCTGGCAAAGCCTCTGTTTGTATATAGAAGAAAGTTCATAAGTCAAAACACCTACTGAAAGTCATAACTGGAATCGTATGTAAGTAGAGCCATACATAAGTCAAATCATATGTAAGTAGAGCCATACATAACCACTGTACATGGTTGTTGTATGTAGCAGGCAATCAGAGACATGTGTAGGCTTCTTAACACAATGCTCTGCCATTTACCATAACCCTAACTGGAATTCAACACTCTCATGAATGCTGTCACAATTTTATACCGCACCAATGTTCTGAAACACCTGCACTCTTTAATTTCAGGAAACCAGAAGAGGAAACCAACAGAGAAATAAAGCGTAAGGACTGAAATTAATATTGATTTGGAGAATTTACAGGAGAGGCGTTGCTGCATAGAACTTTCCAAATACATCTTGATTTCATGGGCTTTAGCATTACTTTACAGAATAAGTTAAACTTTTATCTGGTAACTTGTTGCTTCTGAAAGTGGACTTCTAATTCCCCTTGTACAATGTGAAACATAGTAAATAAAAGCAGCAAGCACAGTCTTGAGCCTGCAAACACTGAGGATTTTTTTGACTCTCTACCACTTCCTGTGGCAAAATAGGTCCGTGTGTCTGTCTGTTAACCAGAAAGCTGGTAGTTCAGAGCCTACCCAGAGACCCAGACTAGATGACCCTCAGGGTCTCTTAAAACTCTACAGTGCTTTGGTTCCATGATTCTATCCAGTCCAAGGAATGACATGTAATTTAATCGACATAAACCGGCAGTCAATGCAAAATGTTATCCGAAATGGAAAGGAACTCTTCTCTGAGGGTGAATGAGTCAGCCATAAATAAATAGATGATTTTGCCAGGGCCATACAAAAGTTGTCTGGCATCTTTCAGTGCTTGCCAATAATGCTTTTGATTTCAAGTGCTGTCGTCTTTGTTATCATTTTCTCCTTCTTTTGAACAGCAGAAGGAAAGGTGATGGATGGCCTATAGACCACAGCCACTTGAAAACAGAAACTAATCCATGAAATATTCCTTCTCAACTGCTCCCTGACCTTGGGACCCTTTTTTATTAAAAGCCATTTGAGAACATACAAAGTATGAGAGAAATACTAGACTTACAATGTTGTTTATGCAGCCTTTCACTGAAATCCTTCGCCTTGGCATATTAGGTCTCATATTCAACTCTGCAAGCAAAATGAAACCTTTGTAGTGTCGTAGGTAGGGTTAGATCAGGACTGAAGAAATCTGGGTTCAAATTCCCGCTCACATAATAAACCAATCCATTCTCTCTCTCTCTCTCTCTCTCTCTCTCTCTCTCTCTCTCTCATTTTCCTTATAATTGTAACATTCCTGACTTCAGCTCCCTTCCCCTTCTTTCTCTGGTTCTTTACATTTATTTTCATCCTTTCCTGCATACTCAAAATTGTCTTAACTTATTCTTTTATTCATCTATTCTCATATTTATCTCATATATATATATATTTAAAACTGCAGGTTTTTACAATAATCCTGCCAATGACTTGATCTGTTTATAGTTTATTTGTAAGTAACTCAATAAACCATTTCCATTTCTTTCTAAAAATAAATAAATAAATTGTTATCTTGATTTCTTAGTCTTCCAGTAAGTTTCACCATTTCTGCATACTCCATTAGTTTCTGTAGCCATTCTTCTCTTGCTGGGACCTCTTCTTCCTTCTGTTTTGGGGAAAATAACATTCTTTCAGCTGTGGTCACATACATAAATAAATTTCTATACTGTTTAGGTAGTTCTGATCCCATAATTCCTAAGAGAAAAGCTTCTTCTTTTTTGCAAATGTTATCTTAAACATGTTTTTCAATTCATTATATATCATTTCCCAGTACAGCAGTACCTCAGGTTACATACGCTTCAGGTTACATACGCTTCAGGTTACAGACTCCGCTAACCCAGAAATAGTACCTCGGGTTAACAACTTTGCTTCAGGATGAGAACAGAAATCGTGCTCCAGCGGTGCAGCGGCAGCAGGAGGCCCCATTAGCTAAAGTGGTACCTCAGGTTAAGAACAGTTTCAGGTTAAGAACTGACCTCTGGAACGAATTAAGTACTTAACCCGAGGTACCATTGTAACCTTATTGTAAGACCACCACATATGGAAAAAGGCACCTTCTTTTTCTTTACATTTCCAACACTTATTGAATTTTTATTTATACATTCTTGCCAATCTACTAGGTGTTAGGTACCATCTATATAACATTTTCATATAATTTTCTCTTCAACCATAACATGCTGTAAATTCTATATCCATATTCCATAATCATTCCCATGCTTCCATTTCTATGTTATGACCAATATCTATTGCCCAATGTATCATTGAAGATTTCACTTGTTCGTCCTTTGTCTCCCATTCCAATAACATCTCGCACATTTTAGATATCACTTTAACATTACAATTTAACAGGTCTCTCTCTAGTTGTGATAGTTGTTCCCCAAACCCCCACTTCATATCCTTTTAAAATACTTCATTCAACTGATGATATTGTAACTATGTTGTTAACATCCCTGATAAGTCCTTAAACTGTTTTAATTTATATTCTGCACCCTCCTTTCCTAGCAAGTTTCTATAAGTTGCCCAAGTTTCCACCATAAGCGTGCCAGCCAAAAATATTATCATGACCTTCCAAATCTAAAATATGTGGATTCTTCAATAACTATTCATTCAACCAGCACAGACAAGATGCTTCGTAATATACCTCATATCCAGCAGGGAGAAACATCCTCTCACTTTCGTATCTATCAGTATTTTATATTTTATTCTCGGTTTTTTCCCTTGCCAGATATATTTAGAAATATCTTTTTGCCATTTATTGAAACAATTTGTCTTGCCAATCACTTGTATTGATTGAAACAAAAATAACATTCTTGGTAATATATTCATTTTTTACAGTCGACACTCTATCAAACAATGAAAGTTTCATTCTACCCCATATTTGCTAATTTCTTTTGATATCCTCCCAAGTTTTCAGGTAGTTGTCATATATATATATATATATATATATATATATATATATATATATATATATTATTAAGGGTTTTCTTGTTTTACAGAAGTGTATAAATTTATATTCTTTGGTGTTAGCCATTCACCTAAGTATTTAACCTTCTTTTCAATCTTTAAACCTGATTTATTTTGCAGTTTATTTTTACTCTCATCATTCATATTTTTTACCAGGAGCTTGGTTTTTTCTTTATTAATTATAAGACCTGCTATTTCTCAATCACATTATCTCTCTTTCTCTCTCACTCTCACACATTCTGTCCAACTTTTGGTGTTGTTTACCTTGCTATCCTTCAAAGAAATGTAATATTATCACCATGATTATTATTTAAATGTGATCATGATATTGTAGTTAGAAACAGACTTTCCTGGTCAGAGGTAGCCCCAGAGTTATTTTTTCTTGGAGAAGATAACCTGAATGGTGCCCTCACCCCCAGTGAAAATAATAAACATAATAATTGACTATATTCTGCCATCCAATGCTAGCCCAGAATCTACTAACTGAGGCAGTCTGCTTCACCCAGCTTGATTGTAGGAATGTGTACAACCCCTGTGATGAATTTTTCTAGTCTTTCTAAGACTGAAATCCTATACTGACTTACTTGAGAGTAAGTTCAATTGAACTCATCTTTAGGGCAGACACAATGAAGGTTATGCTGCCAGGCTCCTTCATAATTCGTCTGATCCATTTGATTGAGGAGTGTCAACATTTCTTTTGAATTGCAATTTAGATGAAATCCAGTGTGAAACAGAGTTTCCCTAGTCTTATCAATGAATGTTTGGCTTTAATTAAAATCCACTGGGTGTGTCTGAAGCACTGTGGAGCTCACTGGGTCTGAGAGAGAGTCTGATGGTTGGATGTGAATCTCACCACCAAGTACTCACTGCTATCAGCTCAGGCATAAACAGACCTAGCCCACAGCAAAAGCACTTGCTTGCCTGCTCAGTTGACACAGGAATGGCACATTAATTCTGAGGAAACATGCAAATAAATGCAGTGACATGCCTCATTACATTAACTACCCAATTCAATGCAGACTTAGGATCACCTAAGGTCGTTCATTTGTTTAGTCGTGTCTGACTCTTCATGACTCCATGGACCAGAGCACGCCAGGCACTCCTGTCTTGTACTGCCTCCCACAGTTTGGTCAAACTCAAGTTGGTAGCTTCAAGAACACTGTCCAACCATCTCATCCTCTGTCACCCCCTTCTCCTTGTGCCCTCAATCTTTCCCAAAATCAAGGTCTTTTCCAGGGAGTCTTCTCTTCTCATGAGGTGGCCAAAGCATTGGAGCCTCAACTTCATGATCTGTCCTTCCAGTGAGCACTCAGGGCTGATTTCCTTAAGAATGGATTGGTTTGATCTTCTTGTAGTCCATGAGACTCTCAAGAGTCTCCTCCAGCACAATTCAAAAGCATCAATTCTTTGGCGATATGCCTTCTTTATGGTCCAGCTCTCACTTCCATACATCACTACTGGGAAAACCATAGCTTTAACTATATGGACCTTTGTCGGCAAGGTGATGTCTCTGCTTTTTAAGATCCTCTCTAGGTTTGTCATTGCCTTTCTCCCAAGAAGCAGGCATCTTTTAATTTCATGACTGCTGTCACCATCAATGGCCTTAGGTGCATGTAAATGTGCACAGAACCAGACAGTTGATAGAAAGTAAGCATGTACTGGATGTGGCTGAATGCATGTTTGGGTAAGAACTGAGAGACTAATTGTGAGTTTATTCAGTACTATTTTTCTGGAAAAAGAGGTGCCAGAATTCACCATGAACACATTCCATGTTCTCTTATAATGGCATTGGCGCCTAGCTGAGAGGTACTGGAATTGAGTACTGTGGAGTTCCAGCTGAAAAACAGTCCTGAGTTTATTCTGATCTAATTGTTTTCTTTATTAAAAGGGAGAGCAAACAACAAAAGAAAAGGAGAAGAGAAGAGAAGAGAGAGAAAAAAGAAAAGGAAAAGAAACTAGGCTGAAATTCTACTTCCAGGAAGGTATGAGCCATTTGTTGGTGTGGGGATGTTTAGAAGTCCATTTATTTTATCTGCAGTGTTAATTTGGTCACAATGTTAGTCTGGTTTATTGCTGAGAGGAGGCATCTGGTCAATTGGTTACTGACTAAGAATGAGTTCTTTTTTATTCTAGCCTATACAGTGTTATTTCCCTCCCTCTACCAAGTCTGTCACCATGGAATCAAAGTAGCACTCTGACCTCCTCTTTGGTTAGCTTGAATCAAAAATAGTTTTGCTAAGCTAGAAGATCGGCTCCTGTGCTACCTGTACTTAAACCGTGACACTGCCTTCCAGCACAATGTGTTACAGTTTCATATCTGTAGGAAAATCTGAATGACGAATAACCCTATCAAAAGCTAGGTAGAGAATAAAGAATAACACAGTCATCTGCTGCATCAAAGGACAGGTCACTCCACGGAAATGTACCTACAATTCATGTGTAGTTTGTGTGTTGGGGTGGGGTGGGAAGAGAGATGGCAGGCCCTCCCTCAATCTAAATGCATCCACTAGACCAGTCTCCCCCAACCTTCTGGGATGTCTGGCAACCTCAGAATATCACCCACATCCAAGTCATTGCTTGGGCTATCTGCACCTCTCTAGCTTAGAATTGTGTCTTTCCTGCTTGGTATCATGGACCATGCACCATGCACCATTACATCTTGCTGCTGCTTCTTCTTCTTCTTCTTCCTCTTCCTCTTCCTCTTCCTCTTCTTAGATTGAACTTAGATATATCTATAGAAGGGACCCTTCACTTTTAGGTTTGGTTGGGATGCTAGCAGTCACTTTCGATACTCCTCATCCTCTTCTCTTTCTCTATCTTCTTCTCGCCAGGGGGTAGGGGATTATTAGCCCAGAACCTGTAACTTCTGGATTAAGGCACCTAGGTATCTAAAAACAAATGCATGGGGTGAGGAAAATATCTATGAAATTATTGTGGTTATTGGTGTTTTATGAAATTGCTTTGAGATATTTCATAGGCTCGTAAATGTAATGAAATAAAGAAATAATAAAGATAAAGTCTTATATGAGTGGAGTATATGATAAAATCGTCATGTAATAGTAAAAGGATTAAAAACATTCAAAATCCAATGCACAAACTGGGAGTTACAGTCGCAAACAAGAGGGCACCAGGTTGGACTATGTGTCCAACCCTAAGTACAAAGAGTAGGCGTGGAGGTTTTGGTTATGCTATGAGGAACAACATAGGGTAGAGGTAGCGATCCATTTTAGCGCAGTGGACCAGATCATTATATCCTCCCCTACCCACCCCATCATCACAGGGCAACTTTGACACATGTCAAAAATCTGACATCATGATGCTCCATGATGGATAGGTGGGCTGTCCCATCCAACTGTCAAAGCTGACCCATGAAGGTGGGGAGAGGGTTCTGCTTCACCAGGGCATTTGAAATGTGCCTGCTGGACCACAAAAGAGTTGGCAATGCCTGCCTCTAGCTATGCCAAATTTCAGAAGTAGTGTCATATTCTTAACAGAAAGGTCAATAACAACAGAAAGGACTAAGTTCCATATTTGCATTGTCTTTCTTCTTGTTGGCATCTGTCTGTCTTGGGAGGTAATGAAGGGTTGCACCGTTGAGGGTAAAGTCAAACTGTTGGAAGGTTACAGTGCCTGCTGTCGCTGTAGAGACTGATATGGGAGAGACACGTTTCATTGCACCTGGGGCAGGTGAAGGCATCCACTTGTATATTTGCATATATATTGGTACGAAAATATATATATTTTGCAATTTTGTCTCTCTGTATTTAGAGCTCTTTCTTAATCTGAGACATAAATTAGGCACTGGGTGGAAGCTGAATGCTTTATTTGCTTTCACTCATAATACTGGCCTTGTATTCTTACATTTAGACTGAACTTAAGGGAGGGTGAGAGTGGCCTTCCTGAGAGCCTAACGCATGATTGGTTCACCCAAAACAGCAGTATGGCAAGAGAAGAGATGCAATGTCTTGCTTCACATTACATACTTAAAATCAACTCCAGAACTCCTTTATCCATGGAGACTTGAGAAGGACCTTCGTCACAGACTAAGGAGCATTCTCCTCAAGGAGGCTTGCCTGGTGTGAAGTCTGATATCTTTTTCATGGATTTATGATATCCGATTAAGCACCTTTATCAGTGAACATGGGTCTGAAATATGCAGCAGCAGAGGCCATTTTCATTTTCTCATCAGCTCACTATTTGGTGATACAGGAGAGTGCCTTCTCTGTAGAGCCCTCTGAGGATTTTTCTCCCTGTGGATGTGTAGTTGGCCTCTACTTTGTTGGGCTTCCGGCTGCGAGCCTTGGGAAGAACTGTCCAAGGTCCTGGAGTTGGGGTGGGTATTACGGTATGTCTGCTGCAGTGATTCTGGCTACATTTACTTTTAATTATTGGTTATGCTCTTTTACACTGTTGTCCTATTTTATTTTTTAATTGCCCTGTGATCAGCTTGGATGAAAGGCAGTTTAGACATCCAACAAATAAAGAAATGAATCTGTCACACTTGGGGAATATTTGCCAATTGCTGCCAGAGTCTTCCTCAGTGCCACGGCTAAAACTTCCCGTATCAAATAATAATTAAGTTGTTATTTATTTTTTACTAGGTAAAAACAAAACAGAGCCACTCACCAGCACACTGTACACTGTGGTGAATTGGAGAATGGATAAATGAGCAGTAAAGTGTAATAGAGTGATAAGGATGTGCTTCTAATTATAATACAAAACAATTTTCTTCAACAGAAAGTGCATTCATGTCAACGTTGTATGCCATGGATTTGGCCCTTTAATCTTTTCACTCTGGAGAGTAATCAGAGGCTGTTCTCTTACTGGAGTTTTATTCCCTCAGCTGGAGCTATGAATATCATGATTAGAATGAAATTCTGGGGCCTGTTGTTGTTTTTGGCTGTTTCTGAGCAGTTCCACATTGCTGGCAAAATTGTTCTCTGCCAACTCACCAGCGTCCACCTTAGCACTTTTTGCCTCTAGGGCAAGCTGTTGGTCTTAATCATAAATTGAGTACACGAAGAAGAATAATTAAAGAGCAAACTGTAATTACAAGCAAGATCCGAAGGGAGCAAAGCCATCATTAAACCTAGGACTTAGGTTTCCTATTAGTGCATTTAGGATTAACAATAAACAGTCCTGTTGAACTCAATAAATACTCCATTACAAGGACTCCCCCTCCTGTTCTTTTTTTACAGCATGCTAAGTGGCATGATTTTTTTGGGCTACTCTGCTGATTTTCTTTTCTGCTGCCTCTGCTTTCTTTCTGCTGAACTGCAATCTGTCTGCTTGAGCAGACTTTTCTCACTAGATGACAAATCTATACTGTTGTCCATGGAGGAATCTTTGTGGCACGGGTGGTGGTAACAGAGCTTCTGCCAATGATTGGCTGAACTGTCCTAATGCGACAGAAAGGTTTCTGGCTGTTGTTGGCTGAGCTGTGGTGATCCAACCGAAGACTGGGGCACGGAGGTAGAATGAGCAGGGCAGGGGCTGAGGGAAGGAAGAGGTGGCAAAATCAGCCAGGGAAGGAAAGTGCAGAAGCCTAGGAAAGTAGGTTTTGATAGGGGAGATGGCCATAGGAATGAAGGGGAGAGGAGGAGAAGGAGCCTAAGAGGGAAAAGAATACTGGGAGAGATGGGGCTGATAATAGCTATAACAAAGGTAATGGTAAAGGACTCCTGAATGGTTAAGTCCAGTCAAAGGTGACTATGGGGTACGGCACTAATCTCACTGAGGGAGCTGGTGTTTGTCCATAGACAGCTTTCCGGGTCATGTGGCCAGCATGACTAAACCGCTTCTGGTGCAACGGGACACCGTGACAGAAGTCAGAGTGCACGGAAATGTCTTTTAGCTTCCCGCTGCAGCGGTGCCTATTTATCTCCTTGCGCTGGTATGCTTTTGAACTGCTAGGTTTGTAGAAGCTGGGACAGAGCAATGGGAGCTCACCCCGTTGCATGGATTTGAACTGCCAACCTTCCGATCAGCAAGCCCAAGAGGCTCAGTGGTTTAGACCACAGCGACACCCGCTTCCTATAGAGGAAAAGACTTGTGTATCAATATGCTTGCAGCATAGGGTATCTCCTTTTTTTTTTCTTCTTCTGGCTTTACAAATAAGAGAACAATTAAAGGTGTCTCAAGCTTTATAAAAAGGATCGTGTGCTGGCAAGCAGAGATATTTTTCTGGGTTGGATCATTCTGGCGTTTATGCCTTTCTCATTCAGTGGTATTCCTTTTTAAACACAACTGGCTCACATACATTTTGCAATGCATTGAGGTGATCAGATTAGGGGCAAAAACCTGTTTTCCTCTTTGCACTATCAGATGAATGAGGTTTGGATATGGTGTGATATATTTTGTCTGCAATGTGTCCCTTCCTAATCTCATCTGTTAGGGGTTGATGTGCATGTAACATGGTGTGATATTATGCAGCACCAAGCAACATGGATTTGCTGTAATAAAATCCTGGAAATTGTCAGACATTAAAACTGTGTGGTTTCAATTGACCTTCATAAGAATATCCTGGAGGGCTGCAGAAACACATATACAGGAGGAGTATTTTTAAGACTCTCTATACATGCAGTCTATTGACACAGCTTTATAAATCATCTTAGTCAGGTGTAAAAAACATGCAATGTCATTTTTTAATTGATCAGCAGTTTAACACAGGCCTATACAATCTTTGAGTAGCCAATCATCAGCTATGGATTGTAACCTGCTGTATGATCATATGGCGGCCAACCAGGATGGCCACTTATGAATCACAAAAGGATGATTTGTGTAAAATATGCATATGATAACTTATCTGTATAGATGCAAATTTAGAAATCATTGCTATACAGTGGTACCTCGGGTTAAGAACTTAATTCGTTCCGGAGGTCCGTTCTTAAGCTGAGGTACCACTTTAGCTATTGGGGCCTCCCGCTGCCGCTGTGCTACCGCCGCACAATTTCTGTTCTCATCCTGAGGTAAAGTTCTTAACCCGAGGTACTATTTCTGGCTTAGTGGATTCTGTAACCTGAAGCGTCTGTAACTTGAAGCATTTGTAACCCGAGGTACCACTGTAATTTAAATAAAAAGAGAATACAGTGGTACTCTCTCACTCTCTCTCTCCCCCAGCACATGTTGGATCCTAATCCAGTCATTTAGAGCCCTAACCCTCTGAAATCATTCTTAGCCTTTATCTGAATCCAGCTAAGTGCCATGTGTACTATTCTTCTGTGTTCTAGCAATAATATGTGATGCATTTACTGACCTTGTTTTAAATACTGATGTGATAAATAATAAAGCACTCACCTGACTTATGTGGAGAGGCTCAAAATGAAAGGATTCATAACTAAACTTAACATGAAGAAACCGACCTTTAAAAATCCATTCATTGTATAATGCACACCTGACCCAAGAAACCTTTCTAGCATTAAATATATAAAACGATCAATACATTTTATTATCTTCTTGAAAATTAGTGGACTTTTTTGCATAATATACCCATTCTTTCATAGTGTTTTAAGTCTATTGATGATAAACATATTGATTTATCAGTGTCAAGGAACTTTAAAGTGGACATTTTCTCCAAATACACTCAATTCTCTTATTGATTGGAATTCATTAAAGTTTAATCAGCCATCTCAATTAAAGCTCACTAGACAGGTTTATGAAGTTATATGTGTTTGGAGCAATATCAGTTTTGTGATAAAAATCAAGCTATTTATTATTATTATTATGTAAGGATTTATAACCCACTCTTCATGGAATATTTTCAGTCCACAGAGTAGGGGAAAGTAAAAAAAAGTAATAAAGATATACAGGCTTTATATACTGTACTAATAATTAACTTCTTCTCTTGAATGTTCTTCAAAACAGTACCACCACCCACACAAGAGTGAGATGTCTTCAGACATGTGGAAATCAGAAGGTTTGCAGAAGAACAAAGAAAAAATTGTAAGGGGGAAATCCTCACGGGAGGGAACAAAAAATGCCCCCCCCCCGAGAACTTAATACGTTCACTGGTGTGATATGTATGCTGAGTAATTTAGGAGTGGCTGTGTGTTGTGGAGTGTTTGTGCGAAAACCAGAGGATGAACAGAATGCAATGGAAATGAATGTTCTGGTGGTTGGAACATTGAGCAGAGTTCTGTACATTTGGTTTAGCAGGCTCTGCCTGGTTTCCCCCCAAGAACAATAATTGGAAACACCCAAAATTTCAAATGCATTAAATGCATCAGGCATGAGCTGATTTTAAAATAGAAGGGAAAATGGAACTGATCAGAAACAGATCTATGTAATAAATCTATGGTATCCTACATAGGATAGTAATATAGTATAGTAATCTTTATGAATAGATCAGTTGGTTAGAGCTTGGTGCTGATAACACCAAGGTTGCAGGTTTGATGATCCTCAGGGTCCCTTCCAACTCTACAAGTCTATGATTCTATTCAAAGTACACCTACATTATTTTTCAAATAGCTCTGTAAGCTACATCATTACTATCAACTCCATATTATAGCTTGAGGGCCCAAGGGCTTGAATGTGAGCCTGCTAGATCAAGCCAAAGGACCATCTGTTCTAGCAACCTGTTCTCTCAGTGGCCAACCAAACGCCCATGGGAAGCCTGCAAAGAAAATGTGAGCACAACAGCTCACATCTCTTCCAACACTTGGGAACTTGCTGTAACTAGCTCTTGAATTCCTGGCAAAAGTGACATTTCATCCAGGGCCGCCTTATTCACAATTTTGTTTCTGGAACTACGGTAGCTCATGTGGCAATAAACCTTTTTTTTCAAAGACATGGTGTAAGGACCAGATCCTTGGGTCAAACAACAAGGGAAGGTCACCCAGAAGCAGCTAGTGTTGAGGAGAAAATGCTGAACTTTAGTGTGATTCATCAAGAGAATTCTTACGTTCCTGCTTTTCAGTGTGGGCAATTTGCGTGTCGAGGTCCCCAAGGCCACCCCAAATAACTCACACATCACACCAAATTTTTAGTTTAAGGTTTTGGCATAATTTTGGCCACAACCTTATTAAAATACAAAGATGTGAGTGGTTGCTTAGGCATTGGTTGCGACTAGCTGCCCCCACCATGGGAGGCAGTCTGACATTCCGCACACATGAGAAAGTCAGAAAAGGGGAATACACTTGGGGGTAGCTACGGAGCAGGGAACCTGCCCTCAGCCCACCCCAAATGCAGCCAGGAGCTCTTGCAGTGGCCCAAGCCCCCTTGACAGAGTGGACAAGCAATAGTTAGCCCCCGATTCCTTTAACGGAATCCCTTGCAGCAGCAGCATTAGAGGGGCAGACACAGCCAATCCATGCCCTTCAACCAACCAAACCCTAAACCAATGCCTAACTGCAACCTTACAAGTTGTGACGATTTGCTATGCAGTGGGCAAAAACCAAATGGCCCCAGCCAATCTGCCAGATGGACAAAATTCCTACCAGGCCCCTGCCTCAAGAGCAGACGACCCCATGACAGGCATAGCAAGGTCAAAGCGAACAACATCTAAATATAGGGAGGGGGGACGGGCAATCTGATGCACGGGCGAAAAGAGGAAGCCCTAGCCTCGTGCAAAGAGTTTTAGCATTTCTGGCTGTCAGTCAACAAATGGCAACATTAACTTCTTCCCAACAACAAGGGAAGCCCAATCGGATAAGTGGCCAATGATCAGTTAGCCCACCCCACAACTTTGGAGTGTCCTGGCAGCCCCAACCTCCACACGCACTCTCCATGAAGGAGAACATGCTTTGCTCTAGTGATTCTCAAAATGTTTAGTGGGGGTATTGGTGCGTCCCAAGCAAGAACAGTCAACATGTTGGGATGATAACACAGAGTACAAAAGTGCTGTGGCTGCCACTTACTGGAGTGCTGTGGTGAAAAGCAGCAGCAATAAAATAAAATAAAACCAGCTATCAAATTTTGGGAGACGCCAGTTGACACCTTTGGTTGCAGGGCCTCTGGAGATGAGACAATCAACAGATGAATCTGCATGTGTGAATCAGTCTTCATTTGAAGATTCATAGCTAGTAAAAAATGATGCGTTTTCTGTTCAGTTGTGGAGTTTGTTTGTTTGTTTGTTATTCTTTTAGCCTGCAGCCACCATGGAACATCTCTCACTTTAACTTTCAGACATATTGGCTGTAAAATGCAGTATGTGAATTTCTCCAAGAAGCGTGAAATCAAGTTCCACTTTTGCAATCTAACATTTTCCTCCCTTGAGCAGCAAGCGCTGAGTGGGGGGGGGTGCATGGTCAGCAACACACCAATAAAAACTTGCTGTTTTATTTTTTATTTTTATTTTTTGCAAGCAAGACTGTTCAAACATTCAGGAGAGGAAAGACTCCTTTGAAGTGTCTGTTCAGCGTAAGCAATAAAATCTAGGCTTTGCTTGCTAAAAACAATAAAAAGAGGAGTGCATAATATTATCTGCATTCTGATTGTGATGTGTATTATTGAAAATTAACACACCAGGCAGGCTCAGCTTGTGAGCTACCCAAGCTGAATACCAACCATGCATGATGGTCACTACTATGAGCTTGTTGAAGCTCTATTGAGCAGACACAGCTCATTATCCTCCCCCTTGTGATAAAGGGAATAAACGGATTTGCATGCACCTTTCTTTGAATCCATTGAAACAGATGCTCACAAATGAAATAAATACATATATGCATCTGTACGTTGATATATCTGTGTGGAGATCCGCTTGATTGACCAGAGAACCAGAACGAGGCCTACATACAATGTCTGTTGATGATGGTACATGTTAATGAAGTCTCTGGCAAAGATTCTGTGAGCTGTCGTAATGTCACAAAGAGTCAGGGCATCCTGTTTCCCATTGGCTGACCTGCTTAGAGTATAGAAAGGTGCAGGGCAGCAAAATGGCCTAGGAAGGAAGTAGCAGAAGGAGGAGCAGGAGGCGGCGGCTAGGAAATTAGAAGCCAATGAGTATATTACACAACCCAAACCCTGCACCCCGCCTGTGAGAATTACACACAAACACAAATTCCCATTTGGTAATTTACAGCACAACTTCTTTTCTCATTAATTCTTGAAGAATGGTAAGGGGGAAAAATGCATGGCAATTTTTCAGCACATCACTACCGGGGATTCAAAGAGGGATTCATCCAGAGCGATGGTGGAAAAATGAGGCTGTGTATGACCAGACATTGCAGGGGTTCATGCACAGTAAATTCTGTCCAGTTAATTATAGAAAAAAATATTTCATGCTTCATCTCACAATGAGAAGACAGAAATATACTGATGGACGGAATAGTTAACACTAGTAACCTTATTTTGCTCTCAAGTCTTTGCCTGAAACCCTTCTTGAAATATTACCAAAGTACATTAGAAACTTTTTTGTGTTACATATGGTGACTTAGAAATAGAGACTGGAGTTGATTCCAGATGACCTGTTTATTAAGCATTCATCCTGATTTGTTTGCAGAGAGATTAGAAGATATTAGCTATTTATTGAAAATTCATACTGATTTGTGAGGAAATTAGCTGCTGTTACATCAAGCAAATGCTATCACGCACTTCCCAGATTTTCCCATCACTTTTCTTATCTCAGAAAGTCTGATTTTTGTAGGAAATGGCACTTGAACTTTAATGGGTACTATCTATAAGTGACTGAATTCCACCAGAAAACAGCTGTCTTAAAGTGGCCTGTATTAGGGTTTTAAAAACCTGGATTTTTCTGATAAGGATTTGCTTATCAGTGTTAAAATTCATGTCTGAAGGAGCATTCTTCTTCCAATTAAAAGAGCTGTTTTAAAAGAAAAAGAAAAAAACCCCAAATAATTGTTTATTGTGAATTACTTCAAGTTAGAAAAGTGAAACTACAGCAGGACAAGGCTACAGCGGAGATGAAAGATTGATTGCTAGAAGGCCCATTTATCTTGATTTGGTAAATTTTGCTGCTGGAAGCTATAAAAAAAGAAAGGTCCTGAATTGAATCTAAGCTAACTGTATCTCTGTGGGTGTTTGTGGTAGAATTTCTTCATCTCAAGCCATCTTGAGCTTTAGGCGACTCATGCAGAACTAATCCACATTGATTTTAGACAGGAGTCTGGCCCATTAGGCTAAACCTGGTCAGCACATACACAGGCGCAGAAGACTAGGAAGGATACAATGAGGATTTACTCAGAAGAGGCCAGACCATTTCCTAGCTCTCCTTAGGAGAGATTTACATTTTCAACACAATATTCTGGAGAGGCCGAGGCACTTAATTTAATATACTGCACTGAGCAAGCAGATTGTTAAGCGACTCGGTGTGGTGGCATTGCTGAGAGTATTGAACTTTTATGAGAAACGGGGGGAATCAAATCCCTGCTCAGGATGGGCAGATCAGCCCAACTCCAGTCCATTTCCATTTTGCATGTGTGAGTTCACCAAGATGCTATGCCCCTTTTCCAAATTGCTCTGCAACAA